>NC_090447.1:893775259-894400259 GCF_031143425.1 Pleurodeles waltl | reverse complement strand
TTTGATGTTGTGTGAAGCCAATCCAATAGGGGCTGTTACTATTCATGATAAAATGGAGTCTGTAGTCTTTTGCAGATAAGTGGTTAGAATTTGTATTAACAAACTTTTTCCAGTGCCAGCTTGCGTGCTGACATGCAAAAGAACTGGCTTAAAACTTTATTGCTTTCATGGAGGAATCCATGTTCTATTTTTTCTTTAAATTCCATTTATATTTCTTTCTGCTCATCGTTGAGTTCTTCTACTAACTCTTCTAAGCCAACATTTTTCTTCTGTTGCTTGTTGCATTGCTGTATGTACCTCATTCATCGCTATGGCAGCTTCATTTTTGATTATTGCTTGTCCAACGGAATCCCCACTGAGGACCAGAACTCGATCTATTGCTATCTCAGTAGCTATTGTTTCTTCTTGTTCAATTTCTTCATTCAGCATTTTTAGGTAGTTGGGATTTGTTGGACACTATGAGCCTGATTACGACTTTGGAGGAGGGGGTTAATCCGTCCCAAATGTGACGGATATCCTGCCCACCGTATTACGAGTTCTATAGGATATAATGGACTCGTAATTCGTCGGGGGATATCTGTCACAGTTGGGACGGATTAACCCCCTCCGCCAAAGTCGTAATCAGGCCCTTAATGCTGTCTTTTATAGCAAGGCAAGAGTCTTCATTGCAGGCATATTGTCCAAGTAACTCTGTTTCTGAATTTTAAGTTTTAAATAGTTGTAGAAGTGATACGTAGAAAAAAAAAGAATTCTCAGCAGTTTGACAAGTGCGTCCTCTATAGTACATTAAGTTACCTTTTGCAAGGAAAACAAAACAACATTTACAACCAACTAAACCATATTTGCCTTCATTAATGTTTTCTGAAACATTATTTATGTACATATGGTGCTGCAGAATTTCATAAAGACACATGGGTAGTTGGTATTGAAAAAATTTGTTTTTAAAATAGGTGTACTTTCTGCATCAAACTCTGCTAGGTACTGAATGTCTTGGAAAGATTTGAAGACTCTGTTTCATGTGTTGGCAAGGTCTAGACCAACCCAAACAATTCCTCTAGACTTTGAGAACAAGCTAGCTGAACTCAACCTATCACAGCATTCAAATGAGATTATCTCCCTATGTGAGAGAATTTTCAAGCTTAAACTGCATAATTTATTTGATAGATATTTTTCTGTAGAAACCTCCCACATTTCCTTTGTCTCTGTTTTCTCTGATTTTGTGATTTATGAAGTGACAGCAATGGAATTGTCGGCATCAAAACTGTATATCCATATTTGCATTCCATAACTTCTGAATAACAGGATTATAATTGTTCATGTATTTGGAGGCCTCTGATCTTTTCTGATTATATATATATATATATATTTTTTTTTTTTAAACAACATCTTGTAAAACATTTTCTGTTACATCTGTATTTGTGGCAGCAATACTTGCCACATCTATGTGTTTAGAAGCGAAGAACTTGCTGTCGTAGAGTTTTGTTATTATTCTTATCTGGATGTAACAAACTGTTGAAGGAAAGACAGTATATACTCATCAGTATCATTTCCAAATGTTGGTGCATCCTTTATCCATAGGAGCATGTGTATATGAGAAACACCTCTTGCCTGGCAATCTGTTCATCCAAAACAATATAACTTCCCCCAGAGGAGGATTTATTTTATTGCATATGAAACCCATCATCGCTTGAAACTTGTGATTGAAATACCTACATGCATTAGAGGATCCAAAGAGCAAAGTTTTCCTGCTGTCCTCAAATGGATTTCCTTAATGTTAGAGTTTGTCTGTCCTAGAAATTCTACTATATGATCTCAAGCATACTCTGTGCAACTAAGTATTACAAACCAAATAGGTGGACCTAAGTTGCAGAGCATACATTGAAGTTCTCCATGACAATGGTACCAACATTTATTAGCCTCATGTTGACATGCCATCAAACTAATTAAGTTATATTCCAGATTTTCATCCTTACCTTGTATTTTATCAACAAACTCCTTTGCTGAAAGGTTTGGTAGATTGACTCCTGTGTTAGGAATATGGTTCACAGCTTATGAGAGTCCTGACAGGTCACTCACAAATGACAGATTGAATATATATGGAATACATTGCCGAAACCTAGGGTCTTCTGAAAAAAGTCTTGTTGACCTACATTCAGCTGCTAGTAGTTGTACATGTTGCTCATCATAGCGGCCACCTACTCCTGTAGGAAATAGCTGTGGAATACAGCAAGCTTCTAAATATTTTCCCACACACTCATTCGAGCTCCTCTAGCTTGTTTAATTTGAAACAGATCAATGGCATTGCCAAACTTCTTTTGAATGAAACAGGTGAATACTATAGATTTGATATTTCTTCTGACATCTATTTAGCAACTTTTTTTATTTGTCCACTTGATTGTAGTACTTCATCATTGATCCAACTTACATTTCCAATGTCAAACATTTTGTAAAAAAAAATGATTACCTTTCAAGTATAAATGTGGCTTTTTAACTTTATTCACATCAACTAACTCTTGCCAGATGTTTTACTTTCAGTAGGCAGTCCATTCACTAGAATAATGAGTGGTTGATCTACATCTTTCTCAACACCCACAGTGTCAACATTTTCTTTAAATCTGATGGTAAATATACAACACTTCCTTTAAGTCCTTTCTGTAGTTCGGTTGGTGGCAGCTCCCTGTCTTTGGCTCCATTCGAATGATTGCTTGAAATGGAGCAACATTTTGTACTGAAATTGATTCATACACATTTAATTCATGGAGTTATTGTGGCATTGGTACCAATTCTAATTTATCATGAATTGCCCTCGCTGGTATTTTATTTTCTTCTAATTTGTCATAACAATACTTACATGTACTTTTCTTTGTGTCCAAATGAAAATGTTCTACAATTAGATATGCACCAAACTCCTGCCACTCATTGTTATCTTGTTCAGGTTTTAAAAAAGACAACTACATTACAAGTTTGGTTTCTGTAGTCAGTGTGGCAACACCAAATACAAACATACTTAGGTTTCTCAGAACAGAATGTATTGAACTTTCCTATATCCTGTGTAATATTTTTTGTGCTAATCTCTGTATTTACTTCCTCTACAGCTATTGGCACTATCTCATCATTTTCTCTATTATCTTCTTCAGGCCCAAAGAAACAGAACTGAATATCTTCAGAAACGTTCTCAACTTCTGCCACTCTATCATGTAACAGAGCTCTATTCAAATCTCCTAATTAAATAGCTGGAATTCTTATATAATTAAGGCCCTCATTACGACTTTGGCGGTCTTGCAAAAAGACGGGCGAAGCCGTGGGTGCCACAATACACCCCTATTGCTCCCTATTTTGACATTTCCGCTGGCCCAGCGGAACAGTCACATCAATATTGCAGAGCCAATCTTTTTACCATACACTTATCAATTTATATTTAAATACTTAATTTAAAAAAATCTCATTTGGATCTGCGGATCCAGCCGCTGATTATGAAAACAAACAAAAAAACATTTTTGTCATTCTCTGCCCATTTATTCCTGATGTGCGACATTTATCTCAGCCCCGTCGTAGTTTGGACTCTTGCTCTAGGCAAGACTGCTGGTTAGAGGATGACAGTACTTTCGTTTGTAGGCGACTATGTCTCTCCTACAACAAGTCGCAACTGTTGTCCCAAACTTACCGGCTCACTAGCAGCACCTCACCAGAAACCCAATAATAAAAGGTGATTTGTGGCAGCCTTTACGCATGGACTCGAGAGTAAGACATCTCAGGGAGTGTTGTGGTTGAACGGAGATTTCCCCTTTCTCACAGATGTATCATGTCTCATACAAACGCAGGCAATGACAAAGATGCAGTAAAGTTTCAATAGTTTTTATTCAACATAACTGCAATTTGCGATAAGAGGCATGGGCTGCAATGATTAGGATAATGAATACTGCGAGTAACAGAATTGTGAAGACAAGAGTCATTATTACAAAAACCCCCACCATCTTGCAATGCATGAAAAAGACATACGGAATGTAATATGCCCTAATACCCTAGTGCGTAAGACCTAACCTCCTACCTAAAGGAGAGCTGGGTTTGTTAAACCTAATCTGCCAATGCCATGTCCATGAAAAGAGCCCCCAACCCTCGTTACCTTGGAATGCGGTCTCTATCTCAGACTCCGTAGGGACACGAAGACTGGGTCAGCATCAAGGCGACTAGCAGCATCGATATCAGCGATGGTGGCGATGCCCTCTGGTCGGAATCCATCAGATTATCTGTCTAAAGTGCGATATATTTATACAGATCTTCAAGGACCCCTGACGTAGGTGTGTTCCCAAAGAATAGATAACAGACATGCTTGGGACGGCAATTATCCCTTGAAAGTATAGAGAGGGAAAATCCCTAAGTGTGAAGGCCTACTGTTTGTTTGTCTTTGGTGCTAGATCTTGACGCCTTAGCGCGGTGACACTGATAATGAAACCCATAACAAATGGCCTAACTCTAAACAAGGCAGCCATCTTAGAAGAAATAAATAATAAAATGTGCTAAGACAGAGCTAGCTAAGTAGGTTAAAAGTCTCATCCCTGCAGCGTTATCACGAGCAAGTCGGTTCTTCACATTTCTCCCTGACTCTCGGGACTCTGGAGAGGTCAGGTTTGGGCTTATCAGGACCCGTTGCACTTGCCATCCTTTATTTTTCGGATGCCTTCAACCCATACAGTCCTTATATCTCTGAAGACCGCTACTTCCCTATACATTAAGGGACGGCTCCTGACACTGCTGTCCCCAATCATCCTTTTGCCTTGAAAAAGTCCGTGTGGACGAAACACGTGTTGGCTGTTTCTGAACATTGATATGTTCTCTCTCAAACACAAGGATCTGACTATCTTTGAGCATTGATTGGATCTTTATCAATACAAAGGATTAAAGAATTCTGCAACTCTCTTAATCGTGGACTTATTATTTGGAGTGCCCTGGTTGTGCTTTTGTTTTCACTAGGTTAAAAGTCACTAGGTGACAGGGGCACGAGTCTGCAAGCCAAAGGCTAAGCTAACTCCTGTTATCCCATTAAAACGAAATAGGATTCACTACACTCTCCCCATTGCCGTAACAGATATGACGAAGGTATAGGAACCCAAACACTAAAATTGCTCTGAACTAAAAAGCTAAAAGCATAAAAAATCTGCTAAAAAATCTTTGAAATGTGTTCAAAAGATAATAAAAACAATGTCACTAAAACACATACAGAGATGTTAATGTCAACCATGACAAGCACAGCATGCCATAGCAAGTTAATTGAAGTGTATAATTTGAAAACGGGAATGGCAAATCAAACCATCAAATTATGTGCTCTACGCATGATCTTGAAGAGTGTCATCGAAGTCACCAACCAAGGTCCTCAAAAACGAGTCAACATCATCTGATGTAAAATCGAGTTCAGGGCGGACAAACGGATCCACAGAGCAGTAGTTCCTGGTGCAACGTTATCCGTAGCAGTGCCTTCATCCGCAGTAGATCTCAAAACGGAAGGCTCATAGATGGCCTAGTGGAGCAACCTCAGTCTCAAGGGGCATGACCGTGTATGAACCATCATCGGGGAAATCAGCAGTGCGTGGTCCACAGGAGATGTCGGTGCAACAGCAAGACAGACCATAGGCAGATGTTCAAAGAGACACCATATGCAACGGATGACTGGTTGTACGCACCAGAGAAGGGGCCGAAATGACAACGACCAGTCGTACTCCAATTCCACCAGCAAAGGTGCACCGAAGATCCGAACCATGCGCTCACGGCACAGTGGAGTTGGTGGGAGCGGGTTCATTGCTCTGCGTTGCTGGAAAGAAACAACCACTGCGAATCAGAAGAAATAGCAGTAGTAGTCCGCCAATCAAAGCCAAAATGATTGGAAAGCCACCAAACACACTTGAAAAGAGTGAGGGGATGGCTGACGGGATGACTCCGAAGACAGTCTGGAAGATGGATACAAAACCAGACCGACAGCCTTAAAGAAGTGAACAATCCCAGTAGTGCTTGAAGCATTGAATATTCTGGATACCAGCTCTCCAAAGTGCTTGGGGAAGTTGGTATTGAATAGGGATTGTATCTCGGCTGATGATCTCGCAATCTGGAGAGCATACGTCTCCTTTGCGGATGTCAAGGCGACCTGTTTTTGAAACAATAGCGCCTTTAGCCTGCTCAGCTTGTCATAGTTCACATTAATAGTATCTATGTGGGGCCACATGTCAGATACTTTTATATCTCGTGTGGGGGGAAACAAAACATGTCTACAACACTTAACAACCTTTGAGACCGAGATTGTGTAGGCAATTCAAGGTTGCATGCCGCAACAACTTTGATCGTTCAGTACCACATAACTTCCATCGGAAAGTACATGAAATACCGGGTGAATCAAAGGGATGGGAGTACCCCTCAACAAGCAGGCCAAATTCGTGACCCCCGCATTGCAAAGACCGTGAAGAGACACCTGCTTGCATATCATAGAATGACGAAGAGCAGTCTCACATTCGCTTCCGCTAAGAAAGACCTTTGTTTCGCCGATCAGACATCTGTAGTCAAAGGGCAACTCCCACTCTTCCTTAATATAGCTATCTCCTAGCTGCTCGTACCGTCCTACTGCAAGATGTTTCGGGCAGTTCGAGAAACGAAAGAACGAAATTGTTAAAAGTTTATAATGCCATGTAAGAGCCAGATAGTTAAAGCACTCTCTGCTACCGTGAAGGGCAACTTATCTAACTTTTCTACATGAAGCATGGTGAAACTAGCCTCCCTTTTAGCCATTGTCTGTTGTTCCTTGGAGAAATTAAAAGCAGTGAAGAAGTCACTCCCGTTAATATACTTCCATGGAATGCGGCTACTTTTCAGTGCCTGTAATGTCCAACCCAGCTGCATGATGGAACGTAGATGTGTTTGCCCTTGATATAACCGGGACAGGTCTGTCTGAGTGATATCAATAGCAGACAATACTATATTTGACAGTGAATAAATCCTGTTGGACAGTGTATTCATGCCGTTATCGACAACAGCTAATGCTTTTTCTAAATTTTCCTTATCCAATTGCCTTAAACGTGCAGCAGCCTCAATCTGTGAAAGTTTCCAAATTTAATTGTACATAGCATATAGAAACCTTTTCGAGCGCTGTTTTCTAGGACCCAGCAGAAAATCCTGCAAGTCTACATCTTCAGAAAAGAGTGTTCAGGTGTTTCTTAACTGCGGCTAACGTGTTGGTCTGTACCCATTGCTGACACAGCTTACTCACACTGTATGTTGTAACTATACCTGTATGTTGACCCCATACAAAGCGAGGGTCTGGCCTGTTAATTGCAAACCCCCCTGAAGAGTTCAAAAAACGCGCTTGACACTCATTCGTGTTAGTGGGCCGTATTAACCACCCGCCGGGACTAGAAAGTGAAGAATTATAAGTACCAGTCTTAACCATTGCATCTAGCTTGTCCTCGGTGATATTGAGGAAGTATTGCCAATCTTTACCTTTGCCGGGGTGGGGATACTGGGTGTATTCAAGTCGTTAATTTTTGCTAACCCCAGACAGGATGTCTGCTGAATTGTGTCATTTAAGAAATATATTTGTACAGGAATCAGGTATGCTCGAAATAAAGCCTCCCTACCCTGTATCTGCCAATCTTCTGTTCCCCATACATTTTTCAAATCAACAGTGCTCTTCCAGTATTCATAACCTTCAACTGCAAGCCGGGAAACAAAAGGATCTGAATAAATCAGTTTTGTGTCAGTTAGCAAAATTTTCCTAGTTTGTGCCGGAGGTATTTTAAAATAATACGACTCTGCTTTTTTTGTATCATGAACAGAAAAGTATGTAAATTTATCACTATAGTACTTTGGGCTCCCCACCGGTGGTGTAGAACAGTGTCCCCACTGTGTATAGTTTAAGACTGGTCTATATCTAGTGGCACGGTGTAGGTAGTAATGTCCCCAATTGTTATAGCAGAACATTTCCCCATAATTCATTGTATATTCATATACATCATCACTTTCAAAAGCGGAATAGTCCTTCATCTCAGTTAGCATGGAATCAACTGTTTGGACATCCCAACCATCAGAGACAACATCAGGTGTAATTACATCAGTCATTGATATTTTGAACACATATGGTATTTGAATAATTTCAGTAGGCCCGTATATATCGAATGGAACTTTGTCCCACACAATCCCATCAGAAATCGGTATTGCTGTAATATTAACAGGGGACAAATCTCTCTGGACCTTATGTGAAGAATGATGTGGTGTTAAAACTTCATCAACAGGCTCCACAGAGGAGAGATCAGGAATATAATGACCATTTATAAGTAACAAGAAAACAGTCAAAGAACCAATCCATAAAAATAATGCAAAAAATGTCGACCAGAACCATAAGTAGTTCCATGGGTATCTCAAATAGTTCTTTTTAAGCCATTGATATAGCTTACTACTTTTTAAAACATTGTAAATCACAGTAGTGGATGAATCTGAAGAAAAATCATCAATGTCAACGAAATAGCCAGTGGCAGTCTCTGCAAACACAGGAGCTGGTGCATCATCCGTACTTTGGTCCACTTCACGTGGGGGCTCTTGATAGACAGGGTCGTCAGTCTGTGATGTGTTTGTGTAAAAAACAGCTAGATCTTGAACCGGGGTGGTCACTGAAGAAGTGACTGGAACCAACAAAATTTCATTTTCCGCCCTCCCATGGTCAAGGAGGTGTCTGGAACAGCAGTTGACATTGTTGCATAGCCTGTAGTAGTGATGTTCACCCTACTATGTAGATGTATGTCCTGTTGGGTAGTGAGAGGGGATCTCGAACCACCCAAGGGACCTCTTGGTCTACTGTGAAGGATCGGCCACATGGTGTAGTTTGATGTCATCAATGGAGATTAATCTGTTTGTTTTAGAACCCGACAGTGGTGGTAAGGTGACAGTCCTGGTGCCTTTTATTCCCAAGACCGGTAGAGGTGCTCTGTATGATGGACCGAATTCTTTCTTCACTGCGATCTTCTCACGAACCAGATCCCCCTACTTTAGGAATCCAGCCAGTCGAAGTTTTCGCTAAATCCCTTATTCCTAAAGTGGCAGCACTTGCAGATGATTTATCATCACGAAATTGATGAAACTCCTGTAAAACAGTGAGACGTTCATTTATGTCAAATGGTGTTTCTGCTGCCACCATACCAGGGGCATCAAGATCTGGGATATACATAGGTATCCCAAAGAGAACCTCATATGGAGTGCGTCCCCCCAAGGACTGTCTTGCCAGATTATTCAGTGCTCTCTGGACCCCATATAGGTGATGTAACCAACTGCGGCCTGAACCTAATACTCGAGCTGTTAAGGACCGCTTTAGATCACGATTCTGCCTCTCCACAACCGAATTTCCCTCTGGATGGTATGGTGAGGAGTAATGGAGTTCAACACCCATCGTCCCCATGGTGTCCCTGAATGCCTTAGAGGCAAATGCAGGGCCCTGGTCCGAATGGAATGCTGCAACCGCACATGTACCGATAAAGATCAGCAAGTCTTTTATAACAGTCCGGGCGTCAGCCGACCGCTGTGGCCATACCCACAGGAATCTAGAACAAGAATCTACAGCGACTAAAATGTATTTGTATGCACCATCAGGCTGTAAGGGACCACAATGGTCCAGGTACACACACTGTAGTGGCTTCTTGGGATGTCTGAGGCGGGCGTTTGATATTGGAACCCTTAATCTGCTGGCAAATGTCACAGCAAAGGACATACTGCTTTGTTCGTCTGCATAGACCAGGCCACCAGAAGCGTTTCTGTAGAAGTGTTATTGTGGCCTGTACACCAGCATGAGCAGAAGCAACACCCTCATGTGCTGCTTTAATTAGATCTAATCTCTGGTCTTCATTGGGAATCACTCAATCTCCAACCCCAGGAATTGTTGTGTAAGCAACATTCTGCGCACTGATATGGTAAGTATAGTTCGTAGGGTAGCCCTTAGGAAGGGATTTTCCTGCAGCCGAAACTTTAACGGCAATCAATATTTCATTATCCACTCTTGTCTGAGAATGAGTCACTGTAGCCACGGAAGCCGTAGGTACTGCTGCTTTGGCTGCTTCATCAGCCAAAGTATTACCGGCAACGTGTACTCCTACACATTGGTGTCCCAATGTATGTACTACCTGGACACACAGCAGCTTATCCTTAAGATCAGCCACCCTCCCCAACAGTATTCTGGCGGTCATTCTGACCGCAGCGGTCGGCGGTCGCCGCCCGCCAAGCGGTTCCCGCCGAAAGACCGCGCCGCGGTCATTCCGGCTTTCCCGCTGGGCCGGCGGGCGACCGCCAGAAGACTGCCGCCCGGGCCAGCGGGACAGCCCCTTCAACAATGAAGCCGGCTCGGAATGGAGCTGGCGGAGTTGAAGGGGTGCGACGGGTGCAGTGCCACCCGTCGCGATTTTCACTGTCTGCTAGGCAGACAGTGAAAATCTTTGTGGGGCCTTGTTAGGGGGCCCCTGCACTGCCCATGCCAGTGTCATGGGCAGTGCAGGGGCCCCCAGGGGCCCCACGGCACCCGTTCCCGCCATCCTGGTTCCGGCGGTAAGGGGGTCGGAATCCCCATGGCGGCGCTGCTTGCAGCGCCGCCGTGGACGATTCCCAGGGGCAGCGGGAAACCGGCGGGACACCGCCGGTTTCCCGTTTCTGACTGCGGCTGTACCGCCGCGGTCAGAATGCCCATGGGAGCACCGCCAGCCTGTTGGCGGTGCTTCCGCCGCACTCCGCCATGGCGGTCATGGACCGCCAAGGTCAGAAGGACCCCCTCTGTTTTTAATGGTGTTTCCTTTAGAATCTCTAAACCCGTTCAGTTTCCAGTGATTGAGATAGTCATTGTATGACTGGACGCAGTAATAAGAGTCACAGACTATTAAAGTCTGGCTTCCTGACTCAGTATGTTCGAGCGCTAGAATAAGAGCTTTAAGTAAGCCATCTGGGCTATGCAGTCCCCTAAGCTCTGCATGTAGGTATCGCGAGGGTGGAAAATTCCATCTTCCATCACTCCGCTCACGGCTGCGCAAGCTGGCGAGTATTGATGTTTAGTACCTACAGCCGGTTGTGCTGAACCATCAGTATATATGACAGTATGGTAGTTGTCTAATGGCAAGATATTTAGAGGAACGGGTACTCTTGTTCGTACTGAAGAAATTCTTGTGTCTGAAGTTTTGGATCAAAAATGTAATCGACATCAATGGCGGTCAGAGACATTGCCCATTGAATCCAACGTGGATGTAATGCTTTAGCGTTAGGAAAGCTTGCTTTGGTGACAGCCTCTAAGGCTGGCACCGGGGAGACAACAATAATACGTTTCCCCTGGGAAAGTGTCCTCTCCTTTATGACGGCCATCTGAACTGCCGTCAGAATCTTTTCTATTGGTGCAAAATGCTGTTCAGCATTGGAGTATAAATGTAATTTATATGCTATGGGTACTGTGTCATCCTCACTGACGGTGACATAAGTAAATCCAATGGCACCAGCTATTATTCTGATGACCAAATTATTTTTATTGTCACGGGTGTGAAAGTGTTTAGATTCTAGCATGTCCCGTTGCACTTCCCTAAGGATGTGCGTGTGTTCAATTGTCCAGTGCCTGCTAGAAAATTTGGGCTGAACCAAGCCATAAAGTGGCTTGATCCTTTGTGCATAATCTGGAATGTATGTTCTGACAAAATTAAAGAAACCTAGTAATGACTGGAGTTTCTTCAGCGAGTTAGGAGGGTGCAGTTGAGCACATTTTTCTAGAAAGTGCGGTCCAGGCTCTTTCCCTCTTTCGATAGCTCATATCCCAGGAATAATACACTAAGAAAGGCTATCTTGCTTTTCTTAAAATTGAATTTGTAACTGAGATCTGCAAATCCCAAAATGATCCAATCGATCCTCGCAAGATTAATGTCGAGGATGTCGTCTGTGAGATATATGTCATCCACATAGGATAACGCCTCGGAATCGATATCGTGTAGTAGCCCTGGGCTATTCTTATAGCCTTGAGGTAAACAAAAAAGCGTTTCTGCGAGCCAAATGAGAAAGCGCTCAGGTCCCGTATTTCAAGTGCTAAATTCTGGCAGAAGAATCCATTAGAGATGTCTAATGTTGTTTTATATTTTTTAGCACTATATTATTTATTAGTGCTGTGCTGTGTGAATTCTGTATAGCATATGTTCGTGTATGACTATTTAGATGTCTATAGTCAATGATTATCCTGTATGAATGGTCTGGCTTTGCAACAGAGAATAATGGATTATTAATTGCAGATGTACAGGGCTCAAGTACTCCCTGGTACTCAAGTTGGGCGAGTATTTCCTTCGCAGGAGCTTTTGCTTCATGTATAACAGGATATTGTGGCTGCGGTTGGGGTGTTGACCTAACGGGAATAACATGACAAGGCGACTCCTTGTCCCAACACACATGATTGCGATATAACGCAGGTGCTTGCACTAAAGCCCATTCAGAAGCATAGGCTTCTTAGTCTGCTTCCGAAACAAGGTCAAAGAAAGAAGGCAAAATTACATCTTCCCCATACAGGTGTTTGCGGATGTGTTCTGGTGGGCAGTCTCTTTCAGCCAATGGGATATCACTAGTAAGTTAATCCCAAAATATCACACTAACAACACGCTACACGTCTCCCTCAATCTGAATTTTTAAATCATAAACCCTATTGGGGGGAAGTACGCGGCCATCCACTGTTTCAACTGCGATAAAATCACTAGTTGCTGTCGCCTCCAGATGATCTTTCAGACTCTGGTGACATATCGTGACCTCTGCCGCGCTGTCTAACAGAGTCACTGCCCACGTCTTGTTCCTCAACAGTGTTCTCAAGTATACTGGCATTTTTAGCTGTTAGTGCTGCCACCTTCTTCTTTTTAAACTGTGGCTTTTGCTGAGGAGTCTTTTCTTCTTTTTTAATGTTAGACTGAGAAGAGTCTTTCTTTTCTTTCACGTATTCAGGAAGACGATCTTGACGGCCCCTTCTCTCGCTACGTCTATCTGGTGCGTCCTGAAAGGAACGAGAAGGATGTGAATCAGTACATCTGTCTGGAGTTTTAATATTCTCCCTATTTCTAAGATTAGATCTCCTTTCGGAGTTCTCCGGGTGTGGAGAATCTACTCTCTTATTCCTTCTTTCTTTAAAGTCTTTTTGTTTGTCCCAGCACTTCTTTGTGTCCTCTTGTGCCTGCTTCGTACCCTCCTTATGGACGGTACCTTGCAATTCCAACTTCTTTGGTTTGGCCCCAAACTATCCCGTCCTAGACTAGTATAGGTATCCGAGATAATTTTCGGGAGCTGTCTCTCTTGTTCCTGATGTGGAATTTCCCGGAAACGCTGACGAATTGCCAGTGCTAACACTTCCCCTTTAATGTTACTCATTATTATTGAGGATACAGCATCAAAGTTATGCATTAGTTTCATCCCCAAATCTAGCGCTGGTGCTGCCCCATGTTCATTTTGTATTTTTTTTTAACACTTCCCGTAAATTGGCAAGTGTCGGGGTACCATGTGTAGTAGTGTGTATAGCAGCGAAGACTGTACCCCATGTGGTGCAGTCATCCACCGAGGGAACCATCCCAAAAGGCAAGCACATTGTGAGTAGTCTATGTTATTCCTGTGGTCCGGTATGGGGAAACACAGCTTCCAGCTGGTTAGTTTTCTGGGCAATCCAGAATGGTATTTTTTCCCATTCCGCTGGTACCTTGCCCATAATATTATGTACTGTTTG
This sequence comes from Pleurodeles waltl, assembly GCF_031143425.1. Classification (NCBI taxonomy): domain Eukaryota; kingdom Metazoa; phylum Chordata; class Amphibia; order Caudata; family Salamandridae; genus Pleurodeles; species Pleurodeles waltl. The sequence continues at coordinate 894,386,527 of NC_090447.1, read as the reverse complement.
TGGATTAATCCCAGTAGCCAATTGATAACCACCAGGTGCTGGACGCGCTGGTGTTGTGTTCAATGTTCGCATTACGAACTGAACTAATCGTCTATATAATGTCATTAATTCATTCTATAAATCTCGCAGATCTGCTAGCGGCATATTCTGTATGCTTGGGTGAGGTGTGTATGTGGCAAACATAGGCCATGTTGGTCCGTCGTTACTTAAGGGACCTAACCTCATTTTTTGTAGTACATGTGGTACGGCACCTTCAAACCAGTTCTGATGCTCTTGGTATGTGAGCAATATTTCATGATATTGGTATGCTCGGTACCGCTGAGGTATGTTTGCAATTTCATATGTGTGGAAAGTATGTGTTGTTTGGTCCAGCTCAGGAAAGGTGACCCAGCAGTAAAATGTTTCTGTTTGGTATGCTTCATTAGCTTCTATTATAAGAGTAACATCCCCGCCCTCATCTGTAAGGCCATGCATTAATAAATGTTGTGTAAGTGCTTGACTAGCATTTTCCGGAATGTCAATGGCGTTAGCCATATTTGTTTAGAAAAACGGAACACCAAAATATGGGGAGTAAAGTCCTTTTATGAGTTCGAGATCGAACAACCTACAGCGTAATTGGGTGTTACCTTTTCAGCTGAGGAGGATGTTCCCAAAGACCACGGACGTCTCCGTATAATGGTACTTAGGGTACCTGTTATCTGTGAGACAGTGATAGTCAGGGTATCCGTAAAATAGTGCTAAACACCATTGTTGGTGGCGCCATGTCGTAGTTTAGACTCTTGCTCTAGGCAAGACTGCTGGTTAAAGGATGACAGTACTTTCGTTTGTAGGCGACTACGTCTCTCCTACAAGTCGCAACTGTTGTCCCAGCCATACCTGCTCACTAGCAGCACCTCACCAGAAACACAATAATAAAAGGTGATTTGTGGCAGCCTTTACGCATGGACTCGAGAGTAAGACATCTCAGGGAGTGTCGTGGTTAAACGGAGATTACCCTTTTCTCACAGATGTATCATGTCTCATACAAACGCAGGCAATGACAAAGATGCAGTAAAGTTTCAATAGTTTTTATTCAACATAACTGCAATTTGCGATAAGTTGCATGGGCTGCAATGATTAGGATAATGAATAATGCAAGTAACAGAATTGTGAAGACGAAAGTCATTATTACAAAGACCCCCACCATCTTGCAATGCATGAAAAAGACATACGGAATGTAATATGCCCTTATATCCTAGTGCGTAAGACCTAACCTCCTACCTAAAGGAGAGCTGGGTTTGTTAAACCTAATCTGCCAATGCCATGTCCATGAAAGGAGCCCCCAACCCTCGTTACCTTGGAATGAGGTCTCTATCTCAGACTCCGTCGGGACACAAAGACTGAGTCAGCGTCATGACGACTTGCAGCATCGATATCAGCGATGGTGGCGATGCCCTCTGGTCGGAATCCCTCTGATTATCTGTCTAAAGTGCAATATACTTATACAGATCTTCAAGGACCCCTGACGTTCCCAAACAATAGATAACAGACATGCTTGGGACGGCAATTATCCCTTGAAAGTATAGAGAGGGAAAATCCCTAAGTGTGAAGGCCTACTGTTTGTTTGTCTTTGGTGCTAGATCTTGACGCCTTAGCGCGGTGACACTGATAATGTAACCCATAACAAGTGGCCTAACTCTAAACAGGGCAGACATCTTAGAAGAAATAAATAATTAAGGGCCATACTTATACTTTTTTAGCACCGCATTTGTGTCGTTTTTTGACACAAAATCGGTGCAAACTTACAAAATACAATGGTATTTTGTAAGTTTGCACCAATTTTGCATCAAAAAACAACACAAATACGGTGCTAAGAAAGTATAAATACGGGCCTTAATGTGCTAAGACAGAACAAGCTAAGTAGGTTAAAAGTCACTAGGTGGCGGGGGCACGAGTCTGCAAGCCAAAGGCTAAGCTAACTCCTGTTATCCCATTAAAAGGAAGTAGGATTCACTACAACCCCTCTGGTCAGCGAACTCCTACCCTGAACACTTCATATGTATTACTGCACACATTTTGTGCCTCAGGACTCTTTCCCATTACAACAAAATGGCACCCACAACTCTGCATCTCAGGAAACAGCTACCCTACTACGTTTGAGTATCTCTATTAGTGTGTGAGAGTGTACAATAGAGTGTGTGGCTGGATATGAGAGTAGCTGTAAGAGTATGTGTCTGGGTATGTGAGTGGGTGTAAGAGTGTTCCTCTAAGTGTGAGAGTGGATGTAAGAGTGTCTGTCTGACTGAGAGTGGGTGTAAGAGGATGTCTCTGAGTGTGAGCCTGAGTGTGAGATTATCTGGCTGTGACAGTGAGCATGAGAGTGTCTGTGAGAGTAGATGTGAGAGGGTGTCTCTGGGTGTGAGAGTGTATGTCTGGGGTGTGAGAGGCTGTGTCCGAGTGTAAATATGGGTGTGACAAATTGTGTCTGATATGAGAGTGCATGTGGGAGTGTCTCTCTTGGTCTGAGAGTGGGTGTGAGAATTTCTGTACGGGTGACAAAGTGGGTGTGAGAGCTTCTGTATGGGTGTGTGGGTGGGTGTGGTAGTTTTTGTCCGGGTGTGAGAGTGGCTGTGAGAGTGTCTTTCTGGGTGTTACTTTGGCTGTGAGGGTGTCTGGATGAATCTCAGTCTGGATGCAACAGTGTCTGGGTGTGAGAGTGAGTGTGAGAGCATCTTTCAGGGTGTGAGAGTAGGTATGAGAGTGTCTGTGTTAGTGGGAGAGTGAGCATGAGCGTGTCTGTCTTGATTGTGACAGTGGGTGTGAGAGTGACTGCCTCGGTGTAAGAGTGGGTGTGAGAGTGTCTCGTGTGACAGTGGGTGTGGGAGTGTCTGTATAGATATTAGAGTGGGTGTAAGAGCAACTGTCTTGGTGTAAGAAGGGGTATGAGAATGTCCATCTGGGTGGGCGAGTGGGTGTGAGAGTGTCTCTCTGGGTGTGAGAATGGGTGTGTCAGTGTCTGTTTGGGTGCAACACTGGGTGTCAGAGTGTCTATATGGATCTCAGCCTGGGTATAAGAGAATCTGTCTGTGTGTGAGAGTGGGTGTGACCGTGTTTCTCTGTATGAGAGAGAGGGTGTAAGAGTGAGTGTGAAAGTGTCTGTCTCACTGTGAGAGTGGGTGTGAGATTGTCTGTCTCAGTGTAATAGGTGTGGGAATGTTTATCTGGGTGTGAGAGTGTCTGTCTGGGTGCGAGAGTGGGTATGGCAGTATATCTATACATGTGACAGTGGGTGTAAGAGCATCTGTCTGGGTGTGAAACTGGGTGTGAAAATGCCTGTCTGGCAGTGAGAGAATATGCGAGAGTGTCTGTCTGGGTGTGAGAATGGATGTGAGAGTGTCTGTCTGGGTGTGACAATGGATGTGAAAGTGGGTACAAAATTTAATAGGGGGACAAGGAGAATTATTTAAATTAGTCCATTGTACAGACTCCCAGGTGTTACAAATGGAAAGAATGGGGACACTGTTCCAAGGGAGCGATACCAGGTCAGCAAGGCACTCTTATTCTCGTCGGGCTGGTGCTTCAATGCCTGAATGGTCCCTCAAGGGGGCGATCTGCTAGAGATCTTTTTGTAAATGCTGTGGTCAGGTGTAGGAATAGACTCAAACCTATCAGGTAGTAAAGGGCGAGAGGTAGTGGTTTAAAATTGACTCTAGGCCCTAATGTCAATCAATTTAATATTATCAGGGGGTCTAGGTCAAGTTTAAAAGCATGGGGAGTTTAAAGGAAGTAATGTTCCTCCATTCTGCCAAGATAAAAAAGGGGATAGAATTAGGGAAAGGAGAATTTATCCTTTAACCCATGTTAGCGGTCGACATGTTTCATGCCTATGTTGTCACATGCGTAACAGTCGGCGTTTCTTCAGGACCAAGAGAACAAGAAAAAACCCTAGACTTCACTCAAATCTTCATTAGCTATAAGGTGTTTTTACAAGAGATTCTTAACTTGTATGGAAGAGCTAAAGGCCCTAGTAACATTAGACCTGGTAAGAGATAAATATGCGATGACATGAGAGTATCAAAGGGAGAGGAAAAAACTCATCCATAACTAAAGTGCCAACTTGACCAGTGTTAGCATGCAAACACATATGGGAATGTATATCCTATTGTGACCATTCACTGTGTCCGCATCTCCATGCTGCCAACCACCTCATTAATGCGCCTAAAAGGGATGAACATGTGCATTCAGTGTAATCTGTTGCTTACCCTCCAATATTATGGAGCAGGCCCCTTAGGAAATGCAATTTTGCGAGACTACCACTGAACTGGAGTAAATACAGAAGCCGAGGAACAACATCGATAAGTGTTATAAGGAACATTCATTATCGAAAAAAAAGACATGGCTTATCACTCCAGCGTTACAGTACATCAACAAGATACATGTAAATATTGTGGAAATGATAGAGACCATATATGTATTGCCAGAAAGGTGCAGTAGAAACGTATCTGTTCAATAAAGAGTTAAGGGGGAAGAAGGGCCTTTCTTTTACTACTAAGAGTAGGGGATGGCAAATTCTGGTGTCAAGTGGTCCAGTACTCTCAAATATGGAGGACATGGCAATCATAAAAGGAAAAAGAAACAACCTTTCTTTGTAACTAGGCTTAAAGGTGGAGGATATATTAATTAGTTCAATCTCTTACCATCTCTGCCCACAATATACATACAAAGGTATGCAAGCCGATCAGTAAGTAAAAAGGAAAAACAATAAGTCCACAAATATAGGGGGACAAAACAGAGCGCTGTATTTCAGCTACGACATGTTGTATGGGTCACAGTATAGATAAATGTAAGAGGCTCCCCCGGTCTACCCAATACTGTGAAGGAGGGGACAGGGCCCTGAATCCTTGGGACCCCGCAAGGCCATTGGCCCTGTGTCCGTATTATGTATCGAGGAAACAAAAAGTAAAGACATAGAAAAGCACCAGGCTCTTTACTTACAGTTTTGTGGTGTGGTCCCTGCATTGAGACCTACCTGGCGGCTGCAACCCAGAAGTAGCCGGGTAGTGTAATCCACTGTACTTAAAGGAAAGGACCATGCATGCGCATTAGGTTAATTGGCAACTGGACCGCGCCCGCCATGCGGTCACCGCCATTTGGCCGCTCCGCGGTCAAAAGACCGCGGAGGCCATTCTGGCTTTCCCGCTGGGCCGGCGGGCGCCCGCCAAAGGAGCGCCCGCCGGCCCAGCGGGAAAGACCCTGCAACACAGAGGCCAGCTCCGAATGGAGCTGGCGGTGTTGCAGGGGTGCGACGGGTGCAGTTGCACCCGTCGCGATTTTCACTGTCTGCTAAGCAGACAGTGAAAATCATGCTGGGGCCCTGTTAAGGGGCCCCTGCACTGCCCATGCCAGACTTATGTGTGAACATTTATACAGACAGCCGCTATGCTTTTGGAGTGGCTCATGATTTTGGTTTGCTTTGGAAGGAGAGAGGTTTTCTCACATCCCACAGGATGCAGATAATGCACAGAGAATTAGTGCATAACCTCTTGACTGCATTGACATATCCAAAGAAACTAGCTATTGTGAAATGTAGTGCACACAAGAAAGTGACCGATGAGATAGGGCAAGGTAATGCTCTTGCGGACCGCGTAGCACGTGAGACTGTGATGCAGCGAAGTACTACTTCTATGTATGTAGTGAAGTCACAAGCTGAACGTTGGCATAATGCTAGAAAAGACGTATTAGATATACAGAAATATGCTTCTGTGAAAGAACGTGAGCAATGGTCTGAAGATGGAGAATTGGATGATGAGGGCTGCTGGCGGAATAAGCAGATGAATAAATGGAAATTGCCTATAGCTTTTGTACAACCTATGGTTCAGATGGCACATGGGCTGGCACATGTTGGAGCTTCAACAATAATGAAGTTGCTTACACAAGTTTGGGACCATCCAGAAATTTCCAGCACAGCTAAGAGAGTAGTACAGTTTTGTTTGATCTGTTTACAATACAATCCTGGAAAAAGGACACAAACTCCTGAGGGAGGGTTTGCTACACCAACTGCACCTTTCGAAGTTCTACAAATGGATTATATTCAGCTTGAACGCTGCAACAATTTAAAGTATGTCTTGGTGGTGGTATGTGCCTTTAGTAAATGGATAGAGGCGTAACCCACAAGGGATAATACTGCCATTACCACAGCGAAGGTGCTTTTGAAATAATTTTTCCCTAGGTTTGGTGTTTGCAGACTTTTATGGAATGATAACGGACCCCATTTTGTTGGGGAAGTTATTAAGTATGTCCTGAAAGGATTAGGGATCAAACAGAAGTTCCATGCGGTTTTCCACCCACAATCAGCACGGTTGGTGGAAAGGTATAATGCTACTTTGAAGCTGAAGTTAGCGAAGATACAGGCTTCCACATCCTTAACTTGGCTGGATGCATTACCGTTGGCATTATTGTCTATTAGGTCAGTGCCACACTCTCGAATTGGCCTTACTCCCTAAGAAATAGTGTTTGGAATGCCAATGAACATTTGGGGAGTTCCTAAGCCAAATTCTGTATATGATGTACCTTGTGTCCTGATGAATGATTATTTGGCACAGTTAACCGACAATTTGGTTTCTATTCATCAACAGGTTCGAGAAGCACTTCCTGACAGATCTACAGGTGAAGGCCATGAACTCCGACCTGGTGACCAGGTGATGATTAATTCTTTTGAAAGATCAAGCAGCTTGGAACCAAGGTGGCGAGGACCAGAGCAGGTGCTCCTTGCGACAAGGACAGCAGTTCGAGTGACGAACCAAAAGAATTGGGTCCATAGTACTCACTGCAAGAGAGTGCTACCTACCTTGGTGGAACCTGCTGTGCTGACCAATCATCGAGAGATCTTGACTACGGAGAAAGGCAGTGCTATGTCACCTGACGAATCTGCAGAGTTCTTCCCGGACCGTACGATTTCTGGAGTGTCACGATATAATTTGAGACCGAGGAAAGACCCCGTAATGCTGAAAAAAACTGGTTGAGCTACCGCCCTGGGTTAGTGAAACGGAGAGCCAATGTGGCAAGTGGGGGATCAGCCATGCATTAGAGTAGCAACACCTGTCTTGGCCCGTGGTGAAGAAATCAGCGGCTGCCCAGGGATAAGAGCTCCAACAATTGTTTTTAATTAATTTCTGAAAGGGTCGATTATCACTGTTGCTAAAATGAATAACAAAGCGATCATTAGTACTATGGGGTTTGTTGTTGTTTTGGTGGTTATAGCAATAATCACCTGGTTTGTTGAAAGAAGGCTCCTGCTTGTGAGTTTTTTGTTCCCACTACTCCAGTACCAGAGGATCACTATTACTTTAGGCTTCCCTATCATGAGCAGAAGCACCGTCAATCGTACTTCAATAATACTTTCATTCAGATGTTGCATCATACTCATAATGCTACAAATACTACTAACTGTTGGGTATGTGGAATGATACCTGCGCATCAAAAGAAAGGAGGAACACCTTTCATTCCTCTTCCTTTTTCACACAATGGTTCTTGTCAAGCGTGGTACACGCTTTTGTTTGCATCTGGAAAACGTACAGAGGGCGGACTTCTTTTTCGCCTTAATAAAGTATGCTACCAAGACAAAGATGGGTATCACCAAGCCAAAAGAACTAAATTGGAATGGGAAGAGTATCAACCGGACAATGTTTCAATACCATATGTCTTCACAAATATAAGAGACTCTGACAAGAAAGAACAATTTGTGATTTCTGTTACAAAAACTAAAGCAGATTTATGTATATGTAGCATTTGGCGAATTCCAGTGGGATAAGCGATTGTACCTTGATTTTAACTATTGAGGGTGTAAATAATAGTAGTTTTACAGCTTCACATAATACATATTTTGTTTGTGGTAACTATGGATATTACCAACTACCTGTTGGGTGGTCAGGTGTGTGTAATGATTGCAATATTTTTCACATGCTGTATCTGTATTCAGTGTGGTCCAATGTTCTGCTCCATGTGTATTACTGCTTGTATGCCTACTAAAAGAAATATTACAGAAATGAAAGCACATCACATGTTAGATAAGGAAATAGCTGAAATGATGAGCATAAATATACAAGATGAATATTTAGATTATCCCAGAAAGACAAATGTCTTCAGCTAATGCTGAAAGGGTCGTCTGTTGAAGTTTAGTAGCGATTAGATTAAGCATTGGCAGAAGACATCTTGTATTTAGCAACTATTGTGAACCTTTTGCGGAATCCATTTTGTATTCATTGCAGCCATTTTCTCTGCCACATGCTGCCATGTGCTCGCCATGTGCTCTGTCCTACCTTCCTGTTAACTACTCTTGAAAATCTGACCTCATATGTATAGAAGTCTTGCTTCTATAATTGTACCACCTTCTTTTATGCCCTGCGTGGGTATAAAAGGACCATGCTCTCTCAGTTCAGTGTGCTACTTCAAACATTACCGAAGGGTGCTGTTTGAACTGTAGTACCACCTCATGAGGTTTAATAAACTTTGTCTTTTATTTCAGTTTCTGTGCCAACTTCTTCCTATATGGTCTGAGGACTTTGTGCAGAGAAGGGCGAACCCCTTGCACTAGTAGGCCTTGCTGTGGCTTACTTCAACATTATGGGGGTCATTACAACCCTAGCGGACGGTGTTAAAGCGGCAGTAAGACCGCAAACAGGCCAGCGGAAAAAAAAGGGAATGATGACCCTGGCGGAAACCGCCAACATAGACAGCTACTTTAACACTCCGACCACCACAGCGGTACAGACAAGCAGCGCGGCGGTCACCGCCAACAGACAGGCGAAAGACAAAGTACCGCCCACAGTATTACAACAGGCCAATCCGCCACCTTTTTCGGGGCGGATTTACCGTGGATAAAAACACGGCGGAAACAGACATTTCAATGGGAAAACGCTCACCTGAACAAACTCCACGAGGAAGGAGGACACCAAGGAGCCGGAACTCCAAATACTCCCGGCGCTTGTCTTCCTGCTCCTCTACGAACATCAGCAACGGCGGCGCCGAAGACAACGGTGAGTACTGCACCTACGACATAGGGGAGGGGGGAGGCAAAAGTCACGGACACACACATGCAACACCCCCACCCCTAACCCGACCTTCACCCACGACAACACACACACCAATGCATTTCCGAACATCACAGTAACAACCCCCAACCCCCCCCGGAAGAATGCTAAGACAAAAGGTAATGAGTTCAACCATTGTAATGTATCAAAAAACAGTTAGCTCATATATACATCAATATATACACATTCCAAATATATACATCACGATTAGTAGTACAGGTATGCACATTTCAATGTCCGTGGACCACTGTGCACAAAATGCATGTGTGAGGCCCACACACGATACCTGTCCTGGAACACAGAGAACACTGCAGGGGCATCAGATAGAAATACAACATGCACCTCAGGGGGAAGGGAAGGGGGGGCACCTCAGCCGGATGACTGCACCACGCCAGATCCATGACGGGGCTCCATGCCCATTGATGTATCCTGGGGAGTGCAAAGCCACAGTCTCACAAGTCTCTACAGTGGGTGGTTTTCCCACTGCTGTATCCTGGGGAGTGCAAAGCCACAGTCTCTCAAGTCTCTACAGTGGGTGGTTTACCCACTGTACCATCCTGGGGAGTGCAAAGCCACAGTCTCTCAAGTCTCTACAGTGGGTGGGTTGCCCACTGCTGTATCCTGGGGAGTGCAAAGCCACAGTCTTACAAGTCTCTACAGTGGGTGGTTTGCCCACTGCTGTATCCTGGGGAGTGCAAAGCCACAGTCTCTCAAGTCTCTACAGTGGGTGGTTTACCCACTGTACCATCCTGGGGAGTGCAAAGCCACAGTCTCTCAGGTATCTACAGTGGTGGTTTGCCCAATGTACCATCCTGGGCAGTGCAAAGCCAAAGTCTCACAAGTCTTTTCAGTGGGTGGTTTGCCCACTGCTGTATCCTGGGGAGTGCAAAGCCACAGTCTCTCAAGTCTCTACAGTGGGTGGCTTGCCCACTGTACCATCCTGGGGAGTGCAAAGCCACAGTCTCTCAAGTGGATAATAGTCTCCACTGGTTCTGGAGGGGGACTGGTGCCCAGAGTGCTTCATCCTGTGCAGGATAGATGGAGTGGATGCATGTCTCCACTGGTTCTGGAGGGGGACTGGTGCCCAGAGTGCTTCATCCTGCCAAGGATAGATGGAGTTGATGCATGTCTCCACTGGTTCTGGAGGGGGACTGGTACCCAGAGTGCGTCATCCTGCCAAGGATAGATGGAGTGGATGCATGTCTCCACTGGTTCTGGAGGGGGACTGGTGCCCAGAGTGCATTACTCACCCCGTGACAGTCCCTGTTGCGTCACTGCCCCTGCCGCTCATGGGCTAGCGGTGCTTGAGTTGGCGGTGCTTGCCCTGTTCAGCGGTCCTTGCCATGGCGGTCTTTGCCCTATTCAGCGGTGCTTGCCATGGCGGTCTTTGCCCTGTTCAGCGGTGCTTGACTTTGCTGTCTCTGACCTGTTCAGCGGTGCTTGCTATGGCGGTCTTTGCCCTGTTCAGCGGTGCTTGCCCTGTTCCGCGGTGCTTGACTTTGCTGTCTTTGCCCTGTTCAGCGGTGCTTGACTCTGCTGTCTCTGACCTGTTCAGCGGTGCTTGCCCTGTTCAGCAGTGCTTGCCATGGCAGTCTTTGCCCAGTTCAGCGGTGCTTGACTTTGCTGTCTCTGACCTGTTCAGCGGTGCTTACCATGGCGGTCGTTGCCCTGTTCAGCGGTGCTTGCCATGGCGGTCTTTACCCTGTTCAGCGGTGCTTGCCCTGTTCAGCGGTGATTGCCATGGCAGTCTTTGCCCTGTTCAGCGGTGCTTGACTTTGCTGTCTCTGACCTGTGCTGCGGTGTGTGCCATGGCGGTCCCTCATTGCCCAGCGGGGCTGTGGCTGCCGGGGCCTCCTGGGCACTGACTCTGGTGGTGGTCTCCTGACCAGTGACAATAGTGCTCCCCTCCTGGGCACTGACTCCGGCGGTGGTCTCCTGACCAGTGATGATAGAGCTGCCCTCCTGGGCACTTACTCTGGCTGTGGTCTCCTGACCACTGACGATGGGGCTGCCCTCCTGGGCACTGACTCTGGCGGTGGTCTCCTGGCCAGTGACAATGGGGCTGGCGGTGACGTCTTGGGCAGCGGGGAGGATGGGGGCCTTCTCTGCCGTGCTGCTCTTCCCAGACTTTGGAGACTTCTTCTGCCCCTTCACCACCTTGGGAGGAGTCACAGCTGACTCGACACTCCCCCCGGGACCCTTGTGGGCGGCTTTGCCGGCAAGTGTCTTCCCCCTCTCCCATCGGGCACTGTCCAACTTCTGGTGCTTCACAGGGGGTGGACTGGCAGTGCTTTGGCTCCGTGTCACACTGGCTGCCCTGGTGCCCGGTGCACTCCACATACCTCGAACAGGCACCACTGGTACCAGAATCTTTTTGGCTGATGTGCTAAACAGGACCTATGATTTGGAGGGGGGGGGTGATGGGACAGAGGTCAAGGTTGCTCAGGAAAAGTTTCTGACGAACACTGGGACGGGTATCTGGAGGGGGTCTGGGAGTGGAGGAAGAGGAGGTGGTTGTAGGAGGTGTAACTTTTGGTGATTTGGGTGCAGGTGCATTTTCTGGAGGCTGTCGTGAGGTGGATGGATGTTGGGTGTGTGTGTGCCCGCGTTTGTGTACTTTGGGAGGGGGCGTCACAGACACACTGGGAGAGGATAGTGTTGGTGGTTGATGATACTTGTTGCACATCTGAAAACAAATCGCTCAAAAGTATTGTCTCATCTGTAGAGTAATGCACAGGGTGCCAACTTGGTACGGAAACCCAACCACCAAGGGTTTTAGAAGTACACAAGAACACAAGTGGAACAAAAGAGAACCACCTATGTCGCGTGCTGTAGGTACAAAATGCAAAGAAAAGAGCAAACCACTAACCACGGCAGCGTTATCATGCGCTGCACATGACCCTATTTTCGGCGCTTCCCATCCCTGACTGCTGGACGGCTATTAACACAGACGTTGGTCCAACTTAGACCTCCATGTGATTTGGTTGCTTGCACTACGGATACATTCCACGTTAGATTTCTTCTATTTTGTAAGCTTTTCTCTCTCACTAACATTACGGACGATCGTCCTGGATTTCTCTTCATATTTGATATAGGACTACATTTGAGATCTAACAGAAGCATCTTTCGTACAGTAATCTCTCTCAACTTCAGTTTTTGAGCCTTGAAAAAGTCCTAGAGGACGAAACACGTGTTGGCTGTTTTCTGTTTTCTCATGTGCCCTTTTTCGTTATATGGGCAAGAATACCTTTTGATTATCATTTCGTTTCTCACATTATAGAGGATTAAAATATCTCCTGCAACTTGACTTTCATGGACTATTACATTTGTTTGGGAGTGCCCTGGTTTGCTCTTTTCTTTACACTGGGAGAGGACACAGGGGCCGTGTAGATGGTAGAGGGGTGGTGAGTGCAGGTGAGCGAGGTGTGGTGCTGGGCGTTCTGGTGCGAGTCCTAGTGGCTGTTGTGGTAGTGCATGCAGGTGAGAGTGTAGACGAGACTGGGAGGGAGGAGGGAGACGACGAGGAGGCGAACACAGTGGAGGCAGTGGATGTTGCTGTGTCTGTATGTGGGTGATGCTTGTGTGAGTGCCTGTGGGATGTGTGGTGCCTATGTTTGCCTGAGCTGCCCTTGTGTGTTGAGGTGTGTGCAGGCTGGTCTGATGGTGTGCTTGGGATAGGTTGAGGTACAGGGGATTGGGTCTGGGTGGAGGAAGTTGGAGGGAGGAGGCTAGACACAGGGACAATGGCTGCCATCAGTGCTGAGGCCAGAGATTGCAGGGTTCGATGATGGGCACCCTGACCAGAATAAATGCCCTCCAGGAATGCATTGGTGTGTTGCAACTCCCTTTCTACACCCTGGATGGCATTCACAATGGTAGACTGCCCAACAGTGAGTGACCTGAGGAGGTCAATGGCCTCCTCACTGAGGGCAGCAGGGGTGACAGGGGCTGAGGTGCCTGGGGCGAAGGTGATGCCCACCCCCCTGGATGAGCGGGCACGGGGCGAAGGCTGAGGGGCTGCTGGGAGGGCAGTGCTGGTGGGGGGGTGAGGGCTGTACCTGTAGAAGTGGGGGGCACAGATGGTGCCGCCACCACAAGGGAGCTACCATCGGAGGACGAGTCCGTTTCGCTGTTTGCTGATCCGCTGACCGCCGTGAAGCTCCCCTCGCCCTCCGTCCCACTGGTGTATTCGGAGTCCGTGGTGTGGCCCTCCATGGCCATGTGGGACGCAGCCCCCTCGTGCTCTGGTGCCCCTGTACCTCCGCCTGATGATGCTGATGCACAAAAGAACAGGGAGAGCACAAAAAGGGGTGGGGAAACAGAAGAAAGACAGGTTGAGTGCATGACTTACCGCTACCGTTGGCAGACAGTACAGACACAGCTGCCCCCTGCACCATGCCGTGCTCTTGGCCTCTACAGATGCAGTTCCTGGAATATGGCCTACTTGCCTATGAGTGTCATCTGCCCACATAGATGACACAGGGGCATATATACCTGTTTTTGGCACTCTATAGAGGTGGGGTGGAGTGGCACATTGCCTGCATTACGGAGGGGCCTAGCCTACGGAACTCGCCCTGGCCTAGGGAAACCCCCAGCCCTCCTCCCCCACCCAGACCCCTCCACTGCGCACAAAGTCATAAGAATGTGAGTGTACTCACCCCCTTGTGTCTGCTGTGATGCCCTCATGCGCCCATCCAACTCAGGGTAGGCCACCGCCAGGATCCGGAACATCAAGGGGGTCATGGTGCGACAGGCACCCCTCCCACGTTGGGAGGCCATCCCCAGTTGAGCCTCCACCGTCTTCTTGCTCCAGCGGCGAATGTCCTCCCATCTTTTACGGCAGTGGGTGCTCCGTCTCTGGTGGACCCCCAGGGTCCGGACTTCTTTGGCGATGGCACGCCAAATATCCTTCTTCTGGTGGGCGTTGACCTACATGAAATGTACAGGGGAAGAAGAGAAGCCATTAACAACTGCACCGTCGAAGTGAGTGGCCCACATCCCTACCCTTGCCATGTGGCACATGCCTTCACAGTCCTTCATGCTCGCATAACTCTGCCCCCTTCCTACTTACATCCAGCCCTCTCCACCCAGGCATAGCCCATACAACTTGCACCCTATGTACTCACCTGTTGGTCTGGAGGACCGTAGAGTAGCGTGTACTGGGGGAGGACCCCGTCCACGAGCTTCTCCAACTCCTGTGCAGTGAAGGCAGGGGCCCTTTCCCCAGACGCTCATGCCATTGCCTCTTCCAGACCGAGGTAACAGCAGCACTTGCAGTGTAGGTCCTCTCCTGTCGAAGATCAGGTATCGAGTGATTGAACAGATAGAAAACGGCGGTCACGTCCGCAGCAATGACGTCCGCGGCGGTGCGTATCATCACCGCCGGCGCACTTCGTCATTGGCTCCTGGGACCCATAGGGTCTAATGTTAACCAATGCAGCATTGCGCCGCGGTCTTCGACCGCCTACCGCAACGGTGTACAATGCCAGCGCAGTTACCGCACATCCCATTGTCCCACTTTAGAGGTCAGGCATCCACCATTTCAGGGACCCACATGGCTTCATTTACAACTGCGTCACACATACCTAGGCCTGGACTCAACACACATACAGGAAGATTTTTGTATTTTGTGTCGTGTTCTGTGTAGCTGTCGGTACATACCTCAGAATTGGTTGACACTGTGGTCGCTGTTGTCCTTCCTAGGCACCGTCAGCTGGGACAAGTGAGGAGATGGCGGAATACTCCGGTGAACCGACCGCTGGTGGACCTGTTGACAATGGAGGAGCGATATTTAATCATCACCTACAGGTTTGACTGTGCCACAATCCAGGAACTGTGTACCCAGTTGGAGCCAGATCTGATGTCACCAATCCGCCATCCCACAGGTATCCCCCCTCAAGTGCAGGTGCTGTCAGTACTCCATTTCCTAGCAAGTGGGTCATTTCAGGCAACAGTGGCCATGGCATCAGGGATGTCCCAGCCTATGTTTTCTAACGTATTGTCCAGAGTGTTGTCTGCCCTGCTGAAACACGTGAGGAGCTACATCGTTTTCCCTCAGGTGGAGGATTTGGCTACAGTGAAAGGTGATTATTATGCCCTGGGACACATCCCCAACATCGTAGGTGCCATTGACGGGACCCATGTGGCTTTGGTCCCCCCCCATAGGAGTGAACAGGTGTACAGGAACCGGAAGAGTTATCATTCGATGAATGTACAGATGGTATGTTTGGCAGACCAGTACATCTCGCAGGTAAATGCTATGTTCCCTGGCTCTGTGCATGATGCCTACATCCTGCGGAATAGCAGCATCCCTTATGTGATGGGTCAACTCCAGAGGCACCGTGTGTGGCTATTAGTGGACTCTGGTTACCCCAACCTGTCATGGCTATTGACCCCAGTGAGGAATCCCAGGACCAGGGCAGAAGAACGCTACAATGAGGCCCATGGGCGGACTAGGAGGGTGATCGAACGCACCTTCGGCTTCCTGAAGGCCAGGGTCAGGTGCCTCCATATGACAGGTGGTTCCCTATTCTACTCACCAAGGAAGGTGTGCCAGATCATCATCGCCTGCTGTATTCTTCACAATCTTGCTTTGCGAAGCCAGGTGCCTTTTCTGCAGGAGGATGGTCCAGATGACCGTGTTGTGGCAGCTGTGGAGCCTGTGGACAGTGATGAGGAGGAAGCAGAGGAAGAAGACATTGATAACAGGGACTCTGTCATACAGCAATATTTCCAGTGACACACAGGTGAGAATTTTTTTTTTACTAATATATTTACTTTCACTCTTCTACCTCTATCCTGTCTGTCAATTTGAAGCAGTATTTGCTAATTGAGTGGTACATTTCCATTACGGTTTCACAGGTGTGGTTACCAATGTGTGTCATCTGCTTGCATCCTTCATGGGCTTGTGATGTGTTACATAGGTATGTTGACATTACATTTTTGAACGGATTTTGTCATTGTCATAGATAATACACATTTTCAAAATCACAGACTGACTCCAGATTGTTTTGTGGTTCAAGGGTGTTTATTGAAGTGCTAATTATTGGAGGGGGTGGCAAAATGGTGATGGGTGATGGTGGAGGAATGTCCATGGCAGACCCCAGTCTATTAGTCTCACAGGTGCACTGCCCATAAGGGCATAGGAAGTGAAGCTGGGGAAGTTCCAATCTGGACAGGGTAACAAAGTGGGACAATGGGATGTCAATCAGGGTGGTCTCATTTCTTGGCGGGGGTCTTGCCATCGTGATCTGTCCTGTTCCTGGATCTCAGGGACTTCTTGCGGGGTGGTTGTCGGTCTGCAGGGGGTGGGGTGCTGGTGTGGTGGTCCTGTGGCGGGGCGTCCTGTCCACTAGTGCCGGCGGAGGTGGTGGGCAGGTCATCGTCCAGGCTAGTGTCAGGGGCCCCTTGGAGTGCCACAGTGTCCCTCATGGTCTTCTGTATGTCCTTCACACCCCTACGATGGTGCCCAGGGAGGAGCTGATGGTTCTGAGCTCCTCCCTGAACCCCAAATACTGTTCGTCCTGCATGCGCTGGGTCTCCTGAAACTTGGCCAGGACCGTAGCCATCATCTCCTGGGAGTGGTGGTAGGCTCCCATGATGGTGGAGAGGGCCTTGTGGAGAGTGGGTTCCCTGGGCCTGTCCGCCCCCTGTCGCACAGCAGCCCTCCCATTTCCCCTGTGTTCCTGTGCCTCCGTCCCCTGGACCGTGTGCCCACTGCCCCCAGGTCCCTGTTGTTGTTGGGGTGGTGGGTTATCCTGGGTTCCCTGTACTGGTGGACACACAGCTGATTGACGTGTCCTGGGTACGGAGGTATGGGCCCGCTGGGTGGGTGCTGTGCTGGTGTTGCCAGAGGGTGGAAGGTCAGTGTTGGGCTGTGCCTGTGCGAGAGGAACCGACTGTCCCGACTGTGCCTCTTCTGTGGGTGGGGTGGAGATGTCTGGACCCTCCTGTCTGGTGGCGTTAGGTAGTTGCCCTGCAGGGGTGTAAAAGCATGATTATTGCATCTGTGTGTCTCATGGTGTGCAATGGGTGGGTGGGCTGGGTGAGCGTGTACCCCTGTGCTAGCATTCCTGTGTGGGGGCTTGTGTGATGATGGTTGGGGGGTTGTTATGGGTATGTGCAGTGGCCATGCTTTAGTGATGGGTGTGCATGCTTTGTTGTGTCATGCAGGGCTTCGTGTTGGGATGTGTGGTTTGTGTTATTAGTACATTAGTGAGGAGTTGGAGTGATAGGGGAGGGGTGAGGGTGGGGGTGTGTGATAGCATGCAGGTAGGGTGGGGGATATGATAGTTAAGATTAGACTTACCAGTGTCCATTCCTCCACCGACTCCTCCAAGGCCCTCTGGATGCATAATGGTCAAGACCTGCTCCTCCCATGTTGTTAGTTGTGGGGGAGGAGGTGGGGGTCCGCCGCCAGTCCGCTGAATCGCGATGTTGTGCCTGGAGACCACTGAACGCACCATACCCCGTAGGTCGTTCCACCTCTTCCTGATGTCCTCCCGATTTCTTGGGTGCTGTCCCACTGCGTTGACCCTGTCGACGATTCTCCGCCATAGCTCCATCTTCCTAGCTATAGAGGTGTGCTGCACCTGTGATCCAAATAGCTGTGGCTCTACCCTTACGATTTCCTCCACCATGAACCTGTGCTCCTCCTCCGAAAACCTGGGGTGTCTTTGGCGTGCCATGGGGTGGTGTAGGCGATGTGTGGGGTGGTGTATGTGGTGATGAGTGTGGTGATGTGTAGTGGTGTGTGGTATTTTGTGCGTGGATGTTGTGTGGGTGATGGTGTTGTGTGCCTCTGTGTGGTGGGGTTGCCTATTGCTGTGCTATCTCTCTGTCGCCTTCGTCTCTAATTTTTGATCGTAGGGGTTTGTTGGTGATGTGGGTATGTGTTTTATATTGTGTTTGGGGCTGCGTGGATTCGTGGGTCATGATAGCATGGGCGTGTTTCTGTTGGCGTGACGGTGGAGGAATTGTTTTT
The DNA here is from genome assembly GCF_031143425.1 of Pleurodeles waltl. Taxonomy (NCBI): domain Eukaryota; kingdom Metazoa; phylum Chordata; class Amphibia; order Caudata; family Salamandridae; genus Pleurodeles; species Pleurodeles waltl. The sequence goes on along the minus strand of NC_090447.1, from coordinate 894,368,476 downwards.
GCCAGTTTAACACTGACCTTTGGTGTGACGGACTTGTGTGGGTGTCTGAATTTTGGCAGATTCCGAGATGTGTGTCATAATAGCTGTGGCCGCGGCGGTGTATTGGCGGTCTTCTGCACGGCGGTAAACGGCTTTTACCGCCAATGTTGTAATGACCCCCTATGTCTTTTGAGATCTGAGGATACATCCACGGGTCTCAGAGTGGCCCCCGGTATGAATCCATGGGTGGATCTGCAGATCTCCCAAAAGGTACAAAAAAAAAAAAAACTTCTTACTCATGTTTTGCAAATGATTTATCCCTAAGGCACATTTACATGATTCCCCTGGGGTCAGGGAACCTCTACCCTGACCCCACTGTATGCATTGCCCCCACATTTCAGCCCAGCAGGGTGTTCCCTGATAAAGCAAAATGGCAGCGCAATTTCCCTGTCAGTTTGTGGCTTAAATATCTCTAAAAGCACAGAATGGATTTACACCAAATAATTGACACCAAACCACAAAGAGCATGCTTTCTGGACCAACAGCTAACTTCCTGCCAAATTTGGTGTATTTCTGTCAAGTTTATCGGCCTGTAGCTGTGTTCAAAATTTTGAAAAATTCCATTGACAAAGAATGGGGAAAAAGTGGGAGGATAGCCAATACATCAACCATGAATATACAATGGTGTCACACTTAAGGGTTCGGACAAACTATCTCTGTATAGTATTATCTGAAGACGTACGAGTACTACATGCAAAAATGATCACATGCATGAGAAGGGATTCTGAGAACCTGTGTGACCACCTAAGACAAAAGCAGTATACATGGGGGACTACCATTTAAGACACTTTTATATGAGATATCCACAACTGCGGATTATGTTTAACAAAGCATCTCAGTGAAGCCATTCATTATTCATGGACTATTTAAGCACAAGTAGCACAAGGTCAACATGGCAAACATGCTTTGTTGCATGCACATGCCCTGCAACATGATATGATTTAAGTATATTGGTGAACATTCATAGAAAATATTCAGGTATGAGCTGTTTATATTTGTTTATATTTTTTAATTTCTAGCCGGAATTATTTTCACATGACCTCCCAACGATAAGTTTGAGGGAATGTGGTTGCGTCCTAAATTATATTTTTTACTGCTTTATATTTGCTTGTGTGCTGTTCTCATGAGGTTTGTATACTTTACAAGATGGCCTCTGCTGTTCTGGTTGCAGTGGGGCACCTGGGCTGAGTCTGTTTTACTGTTTAATAACTTTCAGCTTCATTGGTAACCCATGACCAAGGCTACAGCCGAATCGCATTGGGAGAAATGATCTCATTGAAATTCTTATATAGCAGCACAGGAGTGTCTGAGCTTTCCTTGGTACCCTTTGAGGAGTGCATGTTTGGGGCAACTGGAGCCCAACTCGGAATGCTGCTGTGCAGCCACGTGACTATGTGTTAATGTTAACGACTGTCTGACACATATTTATCTGGACTGGGTCTAGCTGATATATGTATTATCTAGTGGCCGTCACCACTAGGTAGGTAAAGGCAGGAATTGTTCTTCATAGAAAAGGCTAATAACTTTGGCATAATTTCATGAATTCTCACAGAATTTTCCAAAAGAATATGATTCTCACTTCAGCTTGTTGAAGTAAGCCTCAGCAAGGACTACTAGTGCAAGGGGTTCACCTTTCTCTGCACAAAGTCCTCAGACCATGTAGGAGGAAGTTGGCACAGAAACTGAAATAAAAGACAAAGTTTATTAATCTCATGAGGTGGTACTACAGTTCAAACAGCGCCCTTCGGTAATTTTTGAAGTAGCACACTGAACTGAGAGAGCATGGTCCTTTTATACCCACGCAGGGGCTAAAAGGAGGTGGTACAATTATAGAAGCAAGACTTGCATACATGTAAGGTCATGTGGAAATGCACAGTCGACAGGTAGGAGGAGCTAACAGTTTTCAAGGACTAACAGCTGCAGACCTTACTGAGCATGTGCGAAAGTGGGAGATGCTAAATATAACTTGTCACTAGGCAGATTTTCAAGAGTAGTTAACAGAAAGGTAGGACAGAGCATATGGTGAGCACATGGCAGCATGTGGCAAAGAAAATGGCTGCCATGAATACAAAATGGATTCCGCGAAATGTTCACAATAGTTACTAAATACAAGATGTCTTCTGCTAATGCTTAATCTAATCGCTGCTAAACTACAATAAGCTGATGTCTGCAAATGTTTCTGGGTGATTCATCAAACGGGTGAGGAGGAAAGGGGGGGTCCCAAAATGCTGTTTCCCCATTCATTTTTCTATAGGGGTTTTGAACAGCCATGGCGCAGAAACCACTGGACGGAATAACACCAAATTTGGCAGAAAGCGACCTTGTTGTGATTTGCTGTATATTTGTTCAGCAGTTTTTTAAATAATAAAGAATAGCCAAATTTATATATACAGGGTGGTGAAGACTCACACATGCTCCCGATCTTGTGCTGAGATCCGATTGGCTGCCAACACTTCAACAAGGAGTGTTGGCAGCCATCTTGAGATTCCGCTTCAGCTGAACCCAAGACAAAATGGTGAAAAAAGATAAGGGGCCAGGCTAGGGACACCCTGACCCATTAGCTCTGGTGCTGGGGTCCCAGCATGACCCTTTAAGGGCAAAAAAAGCTTTTTTTTTTTAAAAAGGTTGCTGCAAATTCGATCCACGTCAAATTGTTTTTAGAAAAACAAGCATAGGCTCCCATACTTGTTTTAATGAAGCCCCCGGGTGGGCTAGGTTGTGGCTACATATAATAATAAGGGCAGAAGCGCACGAGGCCCACCTAGCAGGGCATCTTTAGTGTGGTTGGGCAAAGAATTCCACTCCACTGGCGAAGTTTGCTGAGCTTTCCTCACTCCGTGTTACACGGGGGTTCTGAAAAACTCTGCAAAGTGGTGAGGAGTGGAGTTTATTTCTCTCATGCTGCTTGCCAACAGTAACTTAGCTGAGCAGGAGAAATTGCTAAATTGGCGAGCGTAAGCTAGATTTCTGAACACAGGCGGTCGCAGCAGGTCACTACTACTTGCAATGGGAAAGCTGCCACTAGCATTGAGGAAGCTGCCGCTCGAGTAGCAAATCTACTCGAGTGGCAGAAAGAAAATAGTGCCCTCTGGAGCTCTGCGTGATGCTATGCATCGTGGGAGAAACTCCTGGCACTGACAATCAGCATGGAGAGTGCAACTTACCCAAACTCCATCACTTGTGGTACTCCACCTAGCAAAACCCAGGTTTTTAGGCACTTTGTAGAGTTCTGCATAGTGGAACTCTGAGTACTCTGCCCAGGCCTAATTTTGTGCCCCAGGAAGCACCAGCTACCCTGGGCACATTAATTTTAAAATATGGGTGGGCCCACTGGGCCCTCTCGTGTTCTGGGGACTGCCACCTCACCGGGTCTTAATTTACATTGTTTAAGTGGTGGTGTGTGACCCAGCTGCAGCCACGGAGACCATCACCTCTCCGGGGCTAAAGTAGTTATGAATGCAGTGAGCCTGTTTGGTCCCCCCCTCAACCCCAGGGAATGTCACATCCTTGGGAATTAATTCACATTGCACGTGAATGGTGTGTGCCCGCCACCCCCACAGCCTTGGGGACCACCACTGCTCAGGGGCTGAATTTAAATAATGAAGGGAGCCTGTCATGGATCCCCGGGCCTGGGGACCACCACCTGTCAAACAGCTCCTGCTTGCAAAAAGGAAAGATGTATTCTGTTTCCTTGCAAACAAATATGGGGAATAATGCATAGGGGTGTTGACCCTAACCCCCCCCTCCTTTTCCCCCCTGCTGGGACCAGAAGACAGAGCGCTCCGCAAGAAAAAACAGGGGGGTCAAAAAAGTGCATCTACCATGTTAATTCCCATGGACAGTTTAGACACTTCTGCAGCTCGAACCCTCGACGGACTTAAACTAAATTTCACAAAAGGATAGCCTTTGGTCTGTAGATCACCCTTTTTTCTTTTTGGAGTAAATCCGTTCAGTAGTTTTTGAGATATTAAAGGAAATCCAAATGTATATATTCTGTGGTAGCCTAACCACAGATCTCATGGTGTGATCTGATTGGCTGTCAGCACTTCAACCACAAAGTTCTGGCAGCCATCTTGGGACCAATATGTATGATAGCACCCAATTAAAATAAATGCAACTCTAACTTTAATATATATATATATATATATATATATATATATATATATATATATATATATAAATATTTCAGACAGTAATTAATACACTAGAGTCCATTGGCTGCAGCGCAGCAGTCAAAGTCAAAGCTGGGTTCCGGTTGCCAAACATCAACGCACTCTCCGCAAGGTACCTTAGAAAGCTCAGAAGACTTGGATATCTGTTTATATATGTTATCCTGCAGTGTTACACGTGTCATCCTTAAGGTGGTCTTCGCACAAAATTGTTGCCTTCCTCCTTTTTTTTTTTACTGATCTTGTTTTTGCTACCCTTCGGACTCTGCACACTTTACCACTGCTAACCAGACCCAAAATGCATACACTCTCTCCTTAAAAGATGGTAACGTTGACTTAGACCCAATTGCCAGATTTCATTTTCATGTACGTCCATTGTAAAGCTGCACTACATGTACCTAGGGTCTCTAAATCAAATCTTACTGGTGGGCCTGCAGCAATGATTTTGGATTAATTTAAATGGTTATTTAAACATGCCTCAAGCCCGCCATTGAAGCTTATTAGTCCAGTTTTTAAACTGCCACTTCGATCTGGCAGAAAAAATACATTTTGTCAGGTCCAAACCTTACTTTTTAATACATACATGTGACCCTTAGGGTGGGCCATGTACAGCCTAGAGGGCAGGGTGCAGTGTATTTCAAAGCTTGGACATGTACTTTTAGGTTTTTCATGTCCTGGTTTTGAAAAACTCTTAAGTTCATTTTTCACTACTTCAAGGCCTACTTCTCTCACAGACTGACATTGGAGTTACCTTATTAAATTTAGTAAGATTGTTTCCAAATAGGAGCATCTAACCAGTTTGTGGTTGGTGTTAGCATTGAAGTTAACGTATTACATTTAATAAGCTTGTTTCCAAATGGGAGCAGGTAGCCAGTTCATGTATGGTGTCTGAAACATAATGAAAAATCCTAACATATGGTGAAAGTGTATTTTAAATTACAGTTTTGAAAATGATACTTTTAGAATGTTGGCATGTTCCTGCAGTAGCCATTTAGGCTCATATTTATACTTTTTGACGGTTTGCGCCAAAAAATGTACCGCCGGCTAATGCCATTCCTACGCAACATGAATGCACCTTATTTAAGGATTGATGTTAGCCGGCGCTGCGGGGGGAAAATGGGGGTTGTGCGTAAAAAAATGGTGCAAGTCAGGTTTCAGTCAAAAATCATGGCTCAAACCGGACTTGGGCCATTTTTTGACACACAACCCCCATTGAAATTACTCCTGTCCCCTGGGCATGGCCATTGGGCACAGTGGCATGTAGGGGGGCCCAAATTAGGCCCCCCATGCCACTTAAAAAAAATAAAAAATAATACTTACCTCAACTTACCTGTACTTACCTGGGATGGGTTCCCCATCCATGGGTGTCCTCCAGGGGTGGGTGAGGGTGGCAGGGGGTGTCCCTGGGGGCAGGGAAGGACACCTGTGGACTGCTTCCTTGGTCAGAGACCACAGAAGTGAGCCCATAGGTCCCTTAACGTCTGCCCTCACCCAGACGTAAAAAAACGGTGCACATCAGGCTGTGCGCCATTTTTTATGGACTGTCCCCTCCTGTGCGTCAAAATGACACTGGAATATAAATAAGGCGCACAGGCCTTAAAGTCATTTTTTGGACGGGAACACCTACCTTGCATGTCATTAACGCAAGGCGGTTTGCCGCATCCAGAAAATGATGCACACTGCGGAATTTTGGCGTTTGCAGGCTCGGGCGTCAAAGTTTGAATATGGGGCAAGGTTTGCGCCAAATGTGCATCAAAATTTTTGATGCACATTTGGTGCAAACAGAGTATAAATATGCCCCTAAGTGCCTGCAGCCTGTATCTGGGTCTCATGGCTGGGTGTAGCCGCCCGTTTCTTTTTCTATTCCTCCTAGACAGCCACACAAAATAAAGAGCTTAGATGTGCCTGCATGTGCTATCACTGGCGGTATAGGAGGGCAGAAATGGGCACAGTGGATCTGAATAGGTCCCTGTAGATGGCCCATGCTACATTGTGGTCAGCTTGAATTTGTGACTTTGTCCTGGTCCGGTAAAGCAAGATACCCACAGTTGGTGATTTGTGCTTTTTGGCACTATTTTCACTGAAATGTTTAACATTTCACATTTCCAGTTCCACTGATTGGATTATTGTTGTTTCATTCTTGATGTATTTCTTAAAATTCACTTATATTTCTAAATTGGTGTGGGATTTTTCTTGTGTTGTGTTTTCACTTTATGACTGTTTGAAGCTCTGCATAAATGCTTTACACATTGACTCTAAGGTAAGCCTCAATTCTCTGTGCCAATCTAAAAGAGGGTTACACACAGGTAAGTTTGAGGTTTGCTTGTGCCTCACCTCAACAAGGAGGGTAGCTGCTGCTTGAACGTGGTTTCATCCCCCCTCAACCAGTAACCCAATTTCTCACAAAAAATTGTTCTTAATTGTTGTTATTGTTGCAGATGATTTAGTTACATATTAAATTAAATGATGCTTCTAATTGTGGCTCTGCGATTATAAGGAATAGAGGAAAATGTATTACTCCATAGTAGGTTTTTCTTGTACACTGTGTTACTGACTGATTGCAGAGTTGTTAGAGAATACAGTTGTATGTATTTAAGTTTGGGCCTATAGATATTGGATCCATACATATGTTGGTCAGAGCTGAGTAGGAATTTATTTGGATGATCAGACACTATGGGCAAGAAGGAGACATGGACTGACAAGGGTTCAGTTAGAAGGTATATGAAATAGCCTGTTGCACAAGTCAGACATACTTAGGTGACAGCTCACATGCTGTGTCATGATAAGTCGTACAAGTACCAAAACACATTTTATTTGATGGATTTTATTGTCATTGTATGGATTTGAAATGTGAATAAAATTATTGACATTTCACTAGTGTTTTTGCGTCTTTGTAGATGTGCTGAATAGAGGTAGCTCGTTTACAAGTATAACCTGATATTCTATGATGTGATGACGTGTTGTTCTTAGATTCACTTATTTTTAAGTCAAGGTCAGGAGTATGTCATCCTTCTAGATCGTTTGAAAGATCCTTGCTCTATTTAATAGTCCAGGGTTCAAATGGGGAGTAGACACATTTTGTGTATCCTTGTAAACATCAAATGTATTACAGTAAACCACATCACATCTTTGCTTGGAGTGAATTTCATAGTTTAGCAGCTTGGATGAAGAAGCACTTACCACAGACAGTTTTTCTCTCACATGGTGTGCCAATTAGTTCCAGGGCCAATCTATAGCATAGAATCCTTTTCTGATATTATTTAGTGAGTTTCATCTGTAAAACTATTGGTTATTTTTCTTGTGTGGTATGGACAGTAGCGGAATGTAATTCTACTGGTGACAGGCTGCCAGTGTAGAACCTTCAAAGTTAGCAAAAAGTGGTCACAGAGTCATTAAAGTTGTAAGGCTCTGCATTTTAAATTCTTTGGAGTTCCTATCATATTAGATGGTCACATAATAGAAATTACTCATCTGATACAGTGCATAGGCATAGTCTAGGGAGAATGAAATGAGTGAGGTGTTTTCCTAACATTGTCAGGGAATGCAAGATGAGGAAACATGCACCAGAGTGTCCTCATAGCTTGGAATCTGGATTTTGTCAAGTGGTTCACATGTTGGTTATAGGATAGGGCTGAATGCATGATAATTCTTACTTTCCAAACTGTGGAGGACATTGTCTGCAAAGCTTTGAGTACTCAATGTCACTTTATTTGTTGGATTTCTGTTTTTGAGACGTTGAGTTTGGGTTGCCTCTCTGTCATCCATTGGTCATTGGCAATGAGGCATGCATCTGACTTTGAGAGCTGAAGGTTATTTGGTTTATTCAGTCTGAGGTTAATATTGGTTCCAACAGTATAGTTGTAGCATGGTATGATGAAACAATTGATTGCTTCTAGCAGTGGTTTGATACAGACATTTAACAAAAGCTGCATGTAAGAAATTGGGTTACTGGTTGAGGGGTGCAAAATCCTTCTCAAACAGCAACCACAATTCTTCTCATGGTAAAGTCACAAGCCATCCTAAAATAATCTGGGCTCTCCCCCTGGGTAGCTTGGCAATGTTTAAACTATTTGTGCAATACATAAAATAGTAACACAGTGTAATATACACCAAAAGAAGCCCATAGCAGAGTTAAAGTAATTCCTAAAATAGAAAACAAGACCAAAATGAAAAAAATACAATTAGCAGAACTGGAGATATTCAATTTCAAAGGTGTTAGTGAAAACAGTGCCAAAGGCAAAAAGCATCAGCTATGGATATCTTGTTGCACTGGATCAGGACAAAGTCACAAATTGAGGGTGATAATGATAGAGCACAGGTTGGTTGCAGGGACCCAGTTCCAAGGATCTGCAATGCAACATTTGGCGGTGTCATGAAGACTGCCATTCATGAGTAATGGGAGGGCCTGCACTGAGGATGCATCATGTAGAGACAGTTACGATGTAGGCATGGGCTGCAATGTAATGAGGGTCTTTTTGCAAGCTCCGATTCATGTAGTATCAGTGATGCATCAATTCTGCTTGTGGTTGCACCGCTCTACAGAGAACATGTGTCAGTTCTGCTTTATCTACAGAGGCTAGCAGAGAACATTGGGCTCACTTCCAAGGGTCCAGGACTGGGGTGACACCATTTGGCAGGGTAGACTCACAGATGGCAGAGTCCAGTTGCTGGGTCAAAGTTGTGGGAGACTTCTGTCCCTGAGGGCCAAGTCAGGAGACAGCTAACTAGCCCTTGAAATTACTATGGGGTTCTGGGTGCAACTGATGCAGGTCCAGTCCTTTTCACCCAGGGAAAAGGTCAGCAGACAGCATGTCAGCACAGCAAGGCAGTAGTCCAGCAGGACAGCAGTCTGGCAGTGTGGCAGTCTTTCACCAGCTCAACAGTCCTTCTTCCTGGCATAGTATCCACAGGCTCAGAAGTGAACTGAAGTAGTGGTGTCTTTACCTAGCTGTGCTTTGAGGTGAAGGAAAAGCTTCAAGATCTCTTCCTTTGATGTTACCAGACATCCCAACTTCCCTGTCCTGGCTCAGACTAACTGCAGGTGGTTTGCAGCCCTTTGTGTGGAGGCAAGACACAGTCTATTCAAGTGTAAGTGGTGGTGTCCACAGCTCTCCCTCCCATCCTGCCAGTGATGGTCCATCCAAGCACACCTAAGCTCCCTGGGCCTTCATGGCTAAGGCAGGCAGGAGAATGCCAACTTTCTAAAAGTGACATTTTCAAATTTATAGTTTAAAATCCAAATTCACCATAAGTTAGTGTTATACTTGACAGCCTTAGGGAGGTCTCACCCCAAATCTTTTGCCTGCTTTGTCTAATTTTTGCTGAAGGTAATGTTGTTGGCTTTAGGACTCTGGTCACTTTAACAGTGCTAACCAGTTCTGCAGTGCATGCACCCTTTCCCAAAAACATGGTAGCATTAACTTATCGACAACTGGCATATTTAATGTACTTATAAGTCCATAGTAAATTTCAATAGATGTCTGCGGGGCCTGTAAATTAAATGGTATTAGTGGGACTGAAGAACTGATTGTGCCATCCACTTAAGAAGCCCTTTAAACATGTCTCAGCCCTGCCGATTCAGAACTCGTATGTGCAGTTTTACTGCCATGTCATCTTGGCATTTAAAACCCATTGCCAAGCCTTAAACTCCCATTTTATTACACAAAAGACACTCCTAACTTAGGCTCCAGGTAGTCCATAGGTCAGGGTGCTGTGTAAGTAAAGGACAGGACAAATACATTTTGGTTTTACATGTCCTGGTTGTGAAAAATGTCCAAATTTATTTTTTTCACTACTGTGAGGCCTACCTGTCTCATAGGATAACATTTGGGATTCATTAATCCATTTATTAAGTGTAATTCCTGATTTGAAGGGGAAGAGCTGTCATGTTTAGTACCTATGGAACTGTAATGATAAATCTTCTTTAATGGTAAAGTCCAATTTATCATTACAATTTTAAAAATGCCACTTTTAGAAAGTTGGCATTTTTCTGCTCTTAGGCCTGTGTGTTGCTACCTGTCTCCAATACACGCCAGGGGTAGGTGACAGCTGGGCCTTGGGCATTCCCTCTAGACATCCACACACAATAGGAGATTAGATGTAACTTGATGGGCCTTTATGGGCCATTAACTGGAAATGTAGGGAGGGGTATAGCCTTGCCTCACTTAAGTCTGAACAGGCTTGTCCTGTCCACCCACAATAGGGCTTAATGACCATGAACTGACACTCTAGCCAGCTTGGAGCTGAGCCACGGGAGGCAGGACATCTGCACACTTCAAAGTGATGCCTCTAGAAGCTTCTCCCACCTTCCAGAACTACGGTTTCAGACACCACCACTTCAGTTCCATTCTCGAACTATGTATACTCTGCCAGGAAGGACAACTGCTGTGCTGCTGAGTGGACATACACTCTGCTGGACTGCTACATTGCTGGACTCCTGACCTGTGCCTGCTGCTCTCTTGCCTGGGAGTGAGAAGGACTGGACCTGTTTCTCTGCAACCCAGAATCAAGAGTGACTCAGATGGTCAGCTGACTAGCCTTCTGTTTACTGGAGACTCAGGGACACAAGAGACAAACAAGCAGCCTGCTCCTGCACCTAGACTCTGCCATATATGATCCTGCCATGCCACGTGGCACCACCCCAGACCTGCACCCTTGGAAGTGGGCCTTAGGTGCTCTGCTCTCTGTGGTCCTTACTGGAACTGTGGTGAAGCCTCACAAAGCTACGCCATGCAGACAATGCACCAGGATTTAAGGTACTGTACTCAGCGGACCTAAGTGAGTCCCTATATCCAGCCCAAGCTCTATCATAGTCAGCCTAAAGTCTTGACTTTGTCTCGGTCCAGTGCAACCAGATGATCATATTTGACGTTTTGCACTTTTATGTGCTATTTGAACCTGAATATTTAAAGTTGCATATCTAAGGATCTACTTATTGGATTTTTGTTATTTTGGTCTTGTTTCATTAGATAAATATTCTCTATCAATCTAAACAGGTGTGCAGATTTTTGGGTGTTTTCACTGTGTTTGGGTAATTTAGGGTTTGCACAAATACTTTATACTTTGAATTCCAAGTTAAGCCTGGCTGCCCAGGGCAATGCTACCAGAGGATGAACACAGGTTAACTTTGGGTGTGTATCTGACTTACCTTGACTAGGATTGTGGTCCCTACTTGGACAAGGTGCATGCCTCTGACAACGAGAGACACAATTTTTAGCAGTTAGGATTTTTCATTATAATTCCAAACACATCAAGCATAAACCTGCTACCTACTTCCATTTGGAAATGACAGCTTATTAAATCTAATAAGGGAACTCCAATGCTAGCCTAAGAGAGGAGTAGGACTTGCAGTAGTGAAACACAAAAGTAAGAGTTTTTCACCAGTAGGATATTTAAAAATTAAAAGTCCATTATCATTTTTTTAAATACACTGCACCCGGCCCTCTGGGTTATCCAGGGCCTAACCCCTGAGTGATTAATATGTATTAAAACAGAAAGTTTGGGCCCAGCAAAAAGAACATTCTGCCAGGTCAAAATATCTGTTTTAAAACAGCACACACAGGCTGCAATGGCAATCCTGAGGCATGTTTAAAGGACTACTTAGGTGAGTGGCGCAGTCAGTGCTGCAGGCGCACTAGTACCAATTAAGTGACAGGTTCTGGGCAAACGTAGTTCCACTTTACTTGAGACTTAGAAGTAAAAATGTCAGTTCAGTATGAGCCAATTCTAACAGGTTTTAAGGAGGGAGCACTAGCACTTTGGAACTGGTTAGCCATGGTAAAGTGTGCAGAGTCCTAAAAGCTAACAAAATGGGGTAAAAAACAGGAGGTGGAAGGAAAAAGTTTAAAAATGATCCTGCAGAAAAGGCAAGATCCAACAAATTTGAATTAGGCTAGAAATGGCATTCAACTGATCAGCATAATACCTCTGATAGCATTGCATAATATATGCATGGGTGTCATTTAGGGGTCTCTCTGGATCACTATCACAACCCCTGCCTTGTTCCTTGTGATCCCTGAAGGTACCTTCATGTGCCCTGGCCTGCGAGATAACTAAGGCAGAGGTAGGTACTGAAGGAAAACAGTGCTTGCATGAGCCCTGGTACTTTTTCTTTTCTTTCATAACCTGAATGTTTCAACTCGTTTTTATGTATCCTCAGTTCCTCAGTGTCTGTAGGAGGGCTTTTAGAGGGCAAAAAAGGAGGCCACAAATAAACTGGTGGGGCCATGTGCAACTTGCAATCATAAGGCTTGTCTGCACACGTGTTATTTATATACATTTAAATATATATATACATATATATATAGATATATATATATATGTATATATATATATATAAATATATTATTATTTTTTTCACTAAAAAAAACATATGTTACAGGGACGTTATAGTTAGGAAATAGAATTTAAAAAAACATAGAGATTCACTTAAAAAATAATTTTACAGGGACGTCATAGTTAAGCTCACATTTTAAATGTACAAAACCATAGAAATTCACCTGTTATAGTTATAGTTATCCCAAGTAACTATGACTCATGCCCTAAGGTAACTATAGCTCCCTCCCCCATATTGCACAGTTTTTTGTGTGAGGGCACAAGTTATAGTTACCTTGAGGAATGAGTTATAGTTACTTGAGATAACTTTAGCTATAGCAGGTTAATGTGAATTGTTTCGTACTTTTAAAATGTGAGCCTAACTAAAACGTCCGTGTAACCTTTGGTTTTTAATGTGAATTTCAGTTATTATTATTTATTTTTTTCCTGTATATAGTGGCATATTTATACTCCGTTTGCGCGGAATTTGCGTCGTTTTTTCGACGCAAATTCGACGCAAAACTAACTCCATATTTATACTTTGGCGTTAGACGCATCTAGCGCCAAAGTTCATGGAGTTAGCGTCATTTTTTTGCGTGAACACCTTCCTTGCGTTAATGATATGCAAGGTAGGCGTTCCCGTCTTAAAAAATTACTCTGATGCTATTGCGTCGGATTTATACTCCCGGGCAAAAATGACGCCCGGGAGTGGGCGGGACTAAAAAACCTGCATTTGCGCCGGATTTTAGCGCCTGGGTCAGGGCAGGCGTTAAGGGACCTGTGGGCTCAGAATGAGCCCAGAGGTGCCCTCCCCTGCCCCCAGGGACACCCCCTGCCCCCCTTGCCCACCCCAGGAGGACACCCAAGGATGGAGGGACCCACCCCAGGGACATTAAGGTAAGTCCAGGTAAGTATTTTTATTTTTTATTTTTTTTGTGGCATAGGGGGGCCTGATTTGTGCCCCCCTACATGCCACTATGCCCAATGACCATGCCCAGGGGACAGAAGTCCCCTGGGCATGGCCATTGGGCAAGGGGGCATGACTCCTGTCTTTGCTAAGACAGGAGTCATTTCAATGGGGGATGGGCGTCGTAAAAAAATGGCGCAAATCGGGTTGTGGCGATTTTTTTGCCTCAGCCTGACTTGCACCATTTCTGGACGCCCATACGCCATTTTCCCCCTACGCCGGCGCTGCCTGGTGTACGTCGTTTTTTTTAACGCACACCCGACAGCGCCGGCGGCTAACGTTGGCTAACGTCATTCAATAAATACGGCGCCCGCATGGCGCTTCAGAATGGCGTTAGCCGGCGCTAATTTTTTTGACGCAAAACTGCGTTGGCGCAGTTTTGCGTCAAAAAGTATAAATATGGGCCATAATGTCCCTGTAACCTTTGTTTTTTCATTACTGTAAGTTAATCCAACCACCGCGGCCCAGAGCTTTTGGCCGTGCATGGTGGCGGTTCGCTGAAGGGCCTGGCCTATGGAAGCCCACCTCCGTAACCACCTAACCGCAATCTGCTTATGACCCTTTGGCTGTGCGCAGAGGGAGTTGACCATGGACTTCCTCTCTGGGTATGAAAATAGGTGTGAGAAGGTGTATCTATGGTGAAGATTGGCTGGGAGAGTGTCTGTCTGGGTGTGAGAGTGGGCGCATCAGTGTCTTAGTGGGTGTGTCAGTGTCTGTATGGGTCTATGAATGGGTGTGTGAGGGTTTCAGTGGGTCTGTGACGGGGTGTGTGTGAGTCCGAGGGGGTTTGTGAGTGGGTGCATGAGTGTCTAAGTGGGTCTGTGAATAGGTGTGTGAGGGTGTGAGTGGGGCTGTGAGTGGGTGCATAAGGAACTGAGTGGGTGTGTGAGTGGGAGAAAGGGATTGTAAAAGTAAATTGAGGGAGAAGAGAGATATAGAGTGAAAGGGGGAGCTAGAGAGTTTTTAGGCTTTGGTGAATGATATACTTGAATGAGATATTTCTGGACAAATTGAAATTAGAAATGTATTTGTCAATTAAAAAGAGTGAGATCACATTTTAGTATGAACCTTAAACTTTAAAAGTAATACAGTAGGGAAATGACTAGAGACACACCTGTTCTAGAGCCCTCAACTTTCAGTGTAAGAGTCTGTGACATTAACCATTATACCACAGGTGGCTTTCTTCTATGGCATGTTTACGGAGAAATCATTATAATGACTCTATCTCTTTTCCATCCCATTATGAGACTGACAGGACTGTAGGGGAGCCTCATGGCCCCAGCAGCCCTAGCCAGCTCACCACATCCTGTGGGAGCTGGCATTGCTCCCACAAGCAGGGAGCTGCTTTAAGTAGCAGCTCCTGCATGTGGAAGCAATAGCATGTGGATGGCTGTCCCCAGGGCCATCATTTGCATTCCGAGGGGGGCACGCAGCCTCCCTCCAACTTTAAAAGCCCAAGGAGGTTGTGATCTCCAAGGCTTGGGGGTCCAAAATGGAATCCTTCATTGTTTTAATAAAGCCAGGGGATGATGAGCCTTGGGGCTGCGGGGGGGCCATGCAGATATCCCTCACAGTTTGTGTTTAGTGCCCTGGGGAGGTGGTGATCCCTGGGGCAGCTGGGTGGGCTGAGCAGCCCCCCTGCATTGAATTTGATCTAAGCCCCCACACAGTTTGTGTTTAGTTCCCTGGAAAGGTGGTGGCCCCCGGGGCTACACTAATCATTGACAACATGAAATCAATAAAGCATTTAAAATTATCAAAACATGTGTTTCTATATTCTTTTATTCATTTTTCAACCATAAAAGTGCAATTAAAAAAGCAGGCCCTAGAGGGCATCACATTTAAATTGCATTGGGCATGTATCTCCTTTAACCAATTTCAGGCGTTTTAGGCCAGAATAACTACAACCATAAACATAATCTCTAGAGGGTGCAGCACTACCAGCTGTAGAGAAGGGAGAGCTTGAAATATTAAATAAATCCTGGAGAGGCCAAACTTTGGGTGAGTAATTTTAAAACATAGTTTGGGGGGAACTGCTGCCCTCTCAAGCTTCTTGCAATTCTTTGGTGGTACCTCTGCCATCCAGCGGCCACCACAAGGAGAGAAAACATAAAAATCTAAAGTGCCCTTCCAGGCCTTATGGGGCACTCCTCCTGGAGCAGTGAATATTTACTAAGCTGTTTGTTTCTTTGTCTGGCATGCAGACTCATGCCCAGCGCAACTTTCTTTTTCTTTTTTGAGGGTTCTCAGTCCCATTCAGCCAACCCACATTCTCCCAACATTGGGGATAGCTCAGGGAGCCCATCCCTGGCTGCCCCGACAGCTGCTGCTTGGCCCGCAGCTCCTTGTTCAGCAGCAGTAGCTGGCAGCTTCGTTCTCCCTGCCAGCTTGTTCAAGTAGGGTAACAATTCCTGCGACAACTGCCAGCTTCCCCCAGATACAGGCACGGGGAGCAAAGGCAAGGCTACTGACATCGGGGGTGTGATGTCACTCTCCAGTACTGTTGAGTTTTCCCCCAGGGAAATGGGGGCACCCGGGGGCAAAAGGGAAGAAAGGGTGGGGCTCCAAGCATGTCCCCTCCCTTGTGCAATAAAATAAGTACATTGTGTGCCAACTCACGGGCCTGGGCCTACCTCAGGGGTACACTAGGAAAATGCAATGGATCCTCATGTGCTTTGTCACCAGAGAAAGGTGAAAGGTCCTCAAACTTAAAAATGCCATAAATCAGGTCCTGTTGGGCTGATTTTGATGATCATGAGTTAATTTTACTCCTGTTGGCGAGATCTAGCCACTAGGGGCAGTTGCAGCACACCTCTTCACCTTCATAGGGGTGCAGTGCTCAGGGAGATATATCTCCTGGATCCTAAACATCCAGCGCTTTCCCCCAACTGGTCTTAAGGAGGCATACGGGGGCCAGCCTCATTGAACCTTGAAGAGACCCACTGATCCTCTTCTCAACTGGGCAGAGTACTTAGGGCCAGATGTAGGAAGATTCCAAATTGCGAGTTGCAATTTGCGAGTCCCAGCGACTCGCAAATTGCAACTCGCAATTTGGAATGCAGAAAGGTGTCTCCGACACCTTCTGCGAGTCGCTATGGGGTCGCAAAGACCCACCTCATTAATATTAATGAGGTGGGTCGCAATTTGCGACCCCATAGCGAGTCAGGGCACTCACGGGGATGGTGGCCTGTTGGAGACAGCAGACCACCATGTCCGTAACTGCTTTTAAATAAAGCAGTCTTTTTTTTTCAAAGTGTAGCCCGTTTTCCTTAAAGGAAAACGAGCTGCACTTTGAAAAAAAACTGAAACCTTAAGTTTCGGTATTTTTCAGGGCAGGTAGTGGTCCCTTGGACCACTGCCTGCTCTGAAAAATTATTTTTGTTTACAGACACAAAGGGGAATGGGTCCCATGGGGACCCCTTCCTGTTTGCGCCTGGGTTACCATCCACTTCAAGTGGATGGTAACTGCGCTTTCATTTGCAACCGCAATTGCGGTCGCAAATGAAAATGCATAGCATTGCGAGTCGCAAATAGGAAGGGAACACCCCTTCCTATTTGCGAGTCGGAAATGAATTTTGCGAGTCGGATCTGACTCGCAAAATGCATTTCTACATAGCAAAGAGGCTTTTGCGACTCGCAAACGGCGTTTTTGGCCCTTTGCAAGTCACAAAACCGTTGCTACATCTGGCCCTTAGTCCTTTATGGACATCAAGTGGTTCCTCATGGCAGTTCCAGGATCCAGCTGCAAGGGTCCAAGAAATTGCCGGGAAAGAGATGCTTCCCCCTTGTGCAAGAGCTTTTAAAGGGGAGAGGAAGGCTCCAAAATTCATGTACCCCTGACCAATCCTAGGGTGACCCATCACCTCCCCACCCTGTCCCAATCCTCCTGCACACTATGCTGGGACACCTCAAAATGGAGTCATGTAGGAGTCACTGGTCACATCTAATCCTGAGGTCTCAGCTCTGCCCCTTGCTGACATCAATACCATGTATTTGCACACCAAACATTCAAAGAAATCTCCCTCTGAATTGGTTCCTGTTGTCTAGTATCTCTCCTTTGTTCACTGGACTTGGGCAACCCCATCCCAGGTACAATATGACAGCTGATTGATTGATTGATGCAGATCATTTTGCCCCAGCACTTTCCTCCTCAGGTCAGTATCTATTCATGCAGAGTCCCCATTTCACCAGGTGAACTGTGCACGGTTACAGGTTTGCGTACATCAGTAGTCTCCCACATGAAGCCCACACACGTACATGTGGTCACTTGTAACCAGCCAGGTGCCCCTTACCCCTGCTGCTGTGCAGTGGCCTTATCTTAAAAGGCAGACACTGGCAGTAAACATGCACAGTCCAGTTGCTATACGATTACCATGGGTGAGACCCACAGTAAAAATCCAAATTAGGATGATCCAAAAAGGGAAAGATTTTGACTTACGAAATGGGTGTAACCCAATTGCAGCACACGCTGCTGCCAGCTAAAAGTAAGGAAGGACAGTCATCACTCATAGGTACTCTTGCCTACTCCGCAATATCAAGTGGCAATTGGGATCTGACCAGATGCACCATTCACCAGTTATCCGTTGCTGCTGAGAACTTCCACTGGTCCTCCTATGATAAGACTACCCACCTACCGCAACCATATGCCTGTCAATCCTTACAGGGGACCCAAACTGCATTAAGAATCCTTCTGGTTATAGATGAGATGGATCCAGGGCATTAACCACCTACATAGATTGAGCAGGTCTAGGCCCATCCTTTCCCTAGGTCACACAAGGCTGCATGCTCCACACCATTCCTGGCAAGGGTTCAGTGCCTCAGCAATGACACTAACACAACAGATAGGTCTTCAACTTGCCCCATGAGTCATCGGTTGTCCACCTTTGGAGAATACCAGACCCAGTACCCTCTCTCAACCGAGTCACACAGGTCCCTTTACCATGTTGCTGACCCTCACCCACAGTAGATCCTCTGGGGTCTATGCTGCCACCACAACCTCTCAGGATGATTGTGCCTCCTTAGGGGACACCAGCTCAATCAATGAGTGCTCCCAGGCAAAAGTCACCCCAGGCAGTTACCACCACATGAACTCCTCAACAATGGCCTTTCCCTATCCCAAAGGGGTCATTGCAGGACACTGAGTGGGACATGCCTGACGCAAGCCCCACTTAAGCCACTTTTCAACCTCCATGCCATCACAATGAAGACCAACAAGGGTCCATACAGATCCCCAGTGAAAGCTGCAATAGGTCACATTGAGGGCCATACTGCCTCCTTTCACCACACTCAGCAGAGGACTTGGCCATTCTGCTGAGCCTTTATCAGGTGAACCAGGACTTCCAAGGGACCCAGTGCAGCCCCCTAGACTGGCACACCTGAAGTGTACTATGCTGGGGTCTGCTGGGTTCAGTTTTCAACAGCTGTCCATTTGACAGCCAAAAGCATGTTCCCAGAAACTAGTGGCTAGCATGATCTAGACTCAAGCACAGGCTCACCTCATGTTGGACAGGGCCCACCCAGCCATTTAGCACCACCACTGCAGGCACACCTGCCTTCCGCACACCTGGGCGGAACATAATTGCAACACTACGGTATTCCTAATGAGGCCATAATTAAGTTGCACAAGGAGAAAAATCAATTGAAGTTTAGAAGTTTAGATTGTTTTTCTTTTAAATATAATAGTACAATTATCAAAAGCCCATAATACTCGACTTGAGTATGAGGTTAATAAATCCAGGGCATCACAATGTATTTCTTACACTCCAAAATGTTTGTGCTTGCTCCTTGTTGTCTGAATCATAGAGCTTGATTCAGAAAGAAAAGATTTTTCAGCTGAGGGTGTGACAGGCACAATATTACCAATACCACTTTTTGAAAAAATAGCACTTTGAACAAATCGCAGAAAAAACAGTTTTTTGTACACAGGCTACGAGAAAATAATCAAATGTATTTCATCTTCAAAGTTCCACTTTCAGGACCAAAAAAACATTAAAATCAGTTTCTTCTAATTTGTACCAGTTTAGTCCCTTACTTAGACCATCTTAAAATAGTTGCAATTTAAGTGTAAACATCACATTTGCTTATATGTGAAATTACACCCCTTTTCCAGTGCCTGGGCATGGTTTGAGTATGCAAATGAGTTGGAATACAAATCCAGCAGTTTACAAGTATGATAATGAGCTAGAGTGCAAAGTCAGCACTTTTTTCACCAACTCACTGTACGGAAATACATAAATTAAGCACAGACAGATTCAGTTACAAATGAAGCGCCCAATTCAAGCATGTTTTTGCACGTTTTGGGTCTGATACACAAAGGTGAACTTACATTTTTGTATATATTTACAAGGTTTTTCTATTCACAAACTAGGAGCTAAAAATAAGTCCCTTTTTATGTGTGAAGTTCTCTGCCCGACTGCATAGTTTCTATAATCGTAAATGTACTATTAACGGGTGTTTTTTGAATAGCAAAAACATAGTAAAGTTACACAAACTGTGAGATTAACTATGTGAAACAGTCCCTTGGTGTTCATTTAGATATGACAGAAGAAACATTATGTTAATGAACTTACATTCGCATCTACAGTGACAGGATTTGTGGAATTTCACAATCATAGTTTGCTTTTATAATTGAGTAACAACAACCTGGCAGATTTTGTACCATAATAAATATAGAGCTGTGGGAGGACTGGATCATTCTGTATGGAGTTGATAGCGTGTCAGAACCTTGATATGTAAACTTACAAGGGGACACGCCTAGGCCGATGAATCTTTTGACCACGTTCGGAGACTTCCCAGAACGAGATATCTTTTAACATCACAATCAGTATGACAATAAGTTGCAATACCTAATCAACAAGTTATCAATAATATTCAATAAGAATCGATAAAGTGAACACACCATGACCTTTCAGTCACGAATAACCCCACAAAACTAATAGAGTGTTAAGATATTTATTCCCTATTAGTTACAACCTAATGGCATTTCTGTTAATCTCATTAGCAATCAATCTCATTAGTAATTCTTCCAACTTGGAATTAGAACACACTTAATCAATACATAGAGAAACCTTGTTCAGCATCATCACATCATTAATAAGAAGCAGTTTAGCAAAGTCTCAGTGTACAGGATTCAACAAAGCGAGAACTCAGAGATTTTAGTAACACCTTAACTAACCTCGAATTATCATCAGCATGTTGGACTTCATGCAAAATAATTTAGCAAACACCAATTTGGAAAACATCTAGCTATGGCCTCTATCAAAAGAGCAGTTGGTACAGAAGAAGAAAAGGCAAACAGACAATTACAATTATCATCAGATAGTTACCCCTCCAACGAATCAGCGTCAGTCTTCGTCCTCAGGACATCAGTCGATTCAGCATCAGCAAGGATAGGACAGGGCAAAGTCTCAGTATGGAATAGCTAAGAATAAGGCACTTCCCTCATAAGGAGGAGAAGTAAGTATCAGGTAAGGATTCAATAGAGGATGGTTAAGATATCAGAACAGCAAAGTCTCAAAGAATAATGGTAAAAGTATAGCTTGGTGGAATGTCCAGTAATAGCTAATAATGGCTCATAATGGCAAGGATTTGTGAAGAAGAAAAAATGGCTGATTTCTCCTTGGGTCACGCTGTTATATCAAAACTGTGGAACTAGCTCTTAATTCCTCATTGGCTCAATTTTGGTGCTTCATTATCTCTGTCCAATAATTCTCCACGCGCCTTACTAGAATTTTCCATGAAACACAGTTCTCATGCATCCGATTGGCCCACGTTGTTGACGTCTTCATCGGCAGGAATGTCAGGTAAGAAAAGTTACACTTTACACTCAAGTCAGTAGTCCCATTGTCTTCTTCTAGTCTAGACAATCTTGTACCTGTTACAAATTACACTGTTATATTCAGCAAGAATGTCTCCTTGAGCAAGTCGGGTTCCATGAGAAAGAATTTACTACGGCTACACGCATATCTCTAGCTTCTGGAAAAGTACAGCTTTGTGTCCTTCAGGAAAGCAGCACATTGCACGTTAGGAAACCACAGTTTAATATGAGGCCAGGCAGCTAGGCCCAGACCCTCGCTAACTAAGGCCTAGTAATTTAAGTTGACAAACCCCTAATACACAACTCTAATTAAGATACGCTAATAAAAAACCAAACATTAGTACATTATTAATTCATCATTAATTAGTTTCATTAGTCTTCTAATACATTTGGTGGCCACTCCCCGTGGGCACATTTCAAACATGTGCATCAATTTTCTACATTAACACATTTCTATGCAGCATCATTACAGAATATATTGCAAGCTTTTCATGTTAATATTAATGTTAAAAGTCACACTCCAACAACCCCTCCTCTGATGACTCTTGTCACCACACAAACCTTTCCCCTTATATTTTACATTTTAGAATTGCTTCATCTCAATTTCCTCTCTCAATCTTTCCCCCCGTGATTTTTCCCTGAACAATTTTTCCCTTTTCTTTTCTTCCCTCCTCATATTATTTTTCGCCATTTTCAATTTAATTATTTTACTAATTTTGCATGACAGCCATAATCCAAATAAACAAGCTATAACAATCAATATTCCCTGCATTATTGTCCCCAATATCCCATGACAAATACTACTAAACCAACTTCCCACTGAAGCAAGTCCTTTTCCAACCTTTTACCAAATGCCTGGCTCTTTCAGTTCCTTCAAATCTGTACTATCCCTAGGCAAGTTAGTAAGCATACTTTTAATCTCATTACTATTGTCAGGTATTTATGCACAACAATGGCGCTCATTAAGCATTTTACAAACTCCGCCATTTTTCGCTATAAGAATGTCTAAAGCAAGCCTGTTTTGAAGAGTCATAGCCCTCTCCGCAGCAAGTTCAGTATCCATCAGGAGTATAGCCTCTGTGAAATTTGCCAGCATGTTATCCACAATAGTAGACAACTTTTGAATCTTTATGGAGTTTTAGGTAACTCCACTGAAGGAATTATCGCCCCAAATATGTCTCCTACTACACCAGCAGCAGTCTCTCTCCTTTGTCTAGTACGATATAATTCAGACAATTTAGGAAAACTTTTCAAGTCCTCTAGTTAATATATCTTTGGGAAAACTATCCCCAAATAACATGTCCCATACCATCACTGTGGAAGACGGTAATAAGCATTAAGTCTGCATATATAATAGATCCCAGGGATTGCTGGATCCTGCCCATTTAACATGAACATCCACTTACTCTGAAACAGAAACACATGCTTACATTCACTCATTCCCACAAATACGTTGTCATAGTACGACTTCGGCCTAGATATGCAAAGCTTCCCTACGTGTAGTGCATCTAAAGCTAACTTCCCCTGCTTCCTAACCACACTGTAATTCTCACTACTAGCAAAAGCTTGCTGCTGCAATCCTTTCTCTAACTTCCCCTTCAATGCCCTCCTTCTATCTTCCGTGTGATCTAAAAAGCTTTTCACTACAGGTGTAAGCAAACATGTCAAATTATTGCGGTGTGCATAAGATGTACTAATTGTTAGTGTTGCCTCAAAGAATCCCTCAACTAACTTGATACTATAGTATTTAGCCACACTACTCAAATCCTCTATGACAGGCACATAAGAAAACACAAGATCGTGATTGGAGTACAAATGTTGGATCTCTTCCTGGTTATAGAATCTTGTTAGTAACAGACTACAGCTTATCCCATATGTCAACGGCAAACTATGATAGGTAACCCCCTCTCGTACTGAAACAGGAATCTGTGTACACACATAACAATCTTTCGCATCCATAGTGTCAACATACTCACTCAGCAAGCGATAGAAAACATTAGTTGATAATTCCCCTTTCGTGTTAGTTCCCTCATGCAAGTACTTTGTATCCTGCTCAAACCTCTCCCAAGCTGTTAGTGCAGTAGCGGTCTCAGGAATTGTAGCATTGTTAGTTCCACTCTTATCCACTAATGGCATACCCACAATCACAACTATGATGAATATCACACACACGACACCCAAACCAATGCCCAAACATTTACAACGCCCACTTCCCCTATTATCATCTCTAATGTTAGCCGTGATCTGTAAAGAATCAGAAAGTGAAGGATGATTAGTTCAAACAACAACCACAGAGGATGGTTAAAGCTTATTATTGTTATTTTGTTCTCAGCAAAGTTAAAGCAAGCAAGAGCTTTCCTTCCGCAATTATTTACAGCTTTCAGTCTCACTCCCAGGATCCTTGTCAATTCCGGTTAGCAGCTCATCAAAATCTTTTTCCAAAAGTCATTTTAGGTTAACAGAGTCACATCCGGTAAGATATCAGTCTCCTTTTCTCAATTTCGTTCTTTAATTGAATTCTTAGGTCAACTCAGTCTCTTTGGCCAGACTCAAGTACTGAAGTACTGACCTGGGACTTGTCGATCAAAGCAAAATTACAAGAACTCTTGCTGTCATTCAGCTGATGTTGCGTACGCCCATTCAGGACCTGCGTACCTTCTATTTGCTACTCTCTTTCTTTCCAATTTATGATCACCTTGCAACTCTCCTTCACTTAGATCTTCTCTCCTTGTTGTATCAACCTCGTCCTCTATTGCATCCTCGACAACAACCTTTCCCTTTATCACTTGCAATTCCGGCAACTTATCTCCTTTCAGCGGCTCTCTGGTCTTTGGTCTTTCCTGGGGCAATCCTTTACCCTCCTATGACTCTATGGTGTTCTCCCTTGATGGGCCTGCAATTTGCTCAGGAGGAGTCTGGACACTCTGACTCTCTTCTGCCTGAACTCCTTCGCCTTCTGGGTCTGTCAGGGGCTCTAGCTCATTTCCATATTTGTCTGCTTCTGGGAGAACCTCCTTCTGACTTGGTCCTCCTGGTGCCTCAGTTGAGATAGGCTCACCGTCACCCCTCTGGGTCTCCTCTCCTTCGTCTCTTACTGGAGTGACCAAGCCGCCCTCAACGGGCTCTCCTTCTGTCTCAGTTCCCCTTTGATCACTCTCCGGCCCTGAGACTTCCTTCTCTGTTGTTGGTACTTTCAACAACTCAACTTCCTCATCAGTTGGACACATCGCCTTTTTCATGTGACTGGCATGGATCCAGTTCGGAATTCCCATACACTTCACAGTAGTAGTAGTCGTTAGTATCACTTTGTTGTAGTTTAGCAGCGATTAGATTAAGCATTAGCAGAAGACATCTTGTATTTAGTAACTATTGTGAACATTTCGCGGAATCCATTTTGTATTCATGGCAGCCATTTCCTCTGCCACATGCTGCCATGTGCTCACCATGTGCTCTGTCCTACCTTTCTGTTAACTACTTTTGAAAATCTGCCTAGTGACGAGTTATATTTAGCATCTCCCACTTTCGCACATGCTCAGTAAGGTCTGCAGCTGTTAGTCCTTGAAAACTGTCAGCCCCTCCTACCTGTCGACTGTGCATTTCCACATGACCTTACATGTATGCAAGTCTTTTTTCTATAATTGTACCACCTCCTTTTAGCCCCTGCCTGGGTATAAAAGGACCATGCTCTCTCAGTTCAGTTTGCTACTTTAAACGTTACCGAAGGGTGCTGTTTGAACTGTAGCACCACCTCATGAGGTTTAATAAACTTTGTCTTTTATTTCAGTTTCTGTGCCAACTTCTTCCTACATGGTCTGAGGACTTGGTGCAGAGAAAGGTGAACCCCTTGCACTAGTAGGCCTTGCTGAGGCTTACTTCAACAAATTGGTGCGCGAACAGGGACTCATCGGCGACTCTGATGCCCAACGGATTGGTCGCGACGAAGGATTGGGATCTCGCTGCAGACGATCAATGCCTGAGGAGACCCGAGTCTTGGCAACCACAGCGTTTTTCCCTTCTTTCTGATTTGACCATCCAGGTGGCGCCGGTCCTCGACTGAGATCCTTTTTGTTCATTCGTCATGCAGTG
The DNA here is from genome assembly GCF_031143425.1 of Pleurodeles waltl. Classification (NCBI taxonomy): domain Eukaryota; kingdom Metazoa; phylum Chordata; class Amphibia; order Caudata; family Salamandridae; genus Pleurodeles; species Pleurodeles waltl. The sequence goes on along the minus strand of NC_090447.1, from coordinate 894,343,086 downwards.
ACCATTTGGTCGATTTTAGAACTTGGCATTTGTAACCTGGACACCCTGTGATTGGTAAGAGCCGTTTTACGGCACTTGCTGTGGGTTTTGATGCCTTTGTTTGGTAATGTAGTTTAGCACTACTTACTGTGGCTCTCGTGTTTTGGGTGACTAGTCAATTTGTGCCCTTTGAATTGATATATACATTGCAATTTACATAGGCAGGTAATGAGGAGAATTTTCTCCAATTTAATTTTGATTTGAACGGCACCTTAAATGCTACTTTGATTATAATATTGCATATTCTGCACTATTTTTGGCATGCCTGTTTTTAGCGCACTTCGTAGGATGTGTTGCTTTTGTAATGGTACCAATTTGAGACTGGAAGAATCGCAACCGGCACCCCCAGAGGGGACACCCAATAGAGATATGTATGTTAAACATGGTCTTTCTTCTATAATGTACAGCACATTATGGAATAAATACACTCGTGCGGATCCTGAGTTACGTTGGCCTATGCATGGGTCATTTGATTTGCGAAAGATTGAGTATGTGGAACAATGTATGTGTAAGCGAAAGTCTAGGCAAGATATGTTTGACTGTGTACGAATGTGGGAGAAAGAAGTGCGTGGACGAGTGAAACGTGAGCAAGCCTTGCTTGAGAAAGAGCAGCGGAAGAATGTATATGTGAAAGCATTGAAAATGAGAAAGAAAGAAATAAATTACTTAAAGGAGCTAGAAGAGAAAGAACGTAAATTACAGGTAACTGGCCAATACACCATTAGGCAACCTCTCTATCCTATCCTTAATAAACCACATGATGATTTTTTGTTACTAGATCGCCCTCCACCTCCGTATGTCGTTCCTTCTGCCCCTCATGAGTTAGCTAAGGTCTCCAGTTCGGAGCAACAGAAGATGCGAGACAGTAGCTCTATGTTGCCAGCTTACCGTGCGTCTGAGCTTAGATCTATTGCTCGTAAAACAATTTGTAGCGTTTTCTCTGCTTCTGAACTTTTAGACAACATGAAAGGGTGGACGGAAAAGGAGCAGCTATAGTTTACTGAGGCATTTGGCTCAGAAGTTATTGAACTATATCAGAAATATTCTGATGAGTTAGAGCACGATGATGTAGCAGCTGATCATAAGCAAATGCATGATGGTCTTTTTTGTTTTCTCCCAGGTGGCTGATGCAATCAGGCGTTTGGTGAAATTATGTGTTGTGGCAGTCCGTTTGCAAGAGAAGAAAAGGGCTGTGGACGTAGTTGAACGGACATCTCAGACCGGTGGGGTGCAAGCTTCCATCTTCGGAGCAGATAAGACTATGATAGTTCACGCAAAACCAATGCGTGAGGCCGCGCCTTTGTATGTTCCTCCTAAAGGATTGGGTACAAGTGATGATAAAACTTCTGTTGATGCTAAGGGTTATTTTATTTATAATTCGGTGTATACTCCTTGAAATAGGGCAGATGTAATGGCACTTAAAACAGCATTACCTGACCCGCGGAAAAATCCAGCCGCCTTTTATGAGGAAGTTGAGGGAGCAATTAGTTCTTGTACAATGACTTTGGTTGACATTGATTTATTTTTTGGATTGATATAACCGCCAGATATGTGGAGAACTGTTCGTAAAATTGATGATCGTGCAGTTTTTGGGGCGTCATGGAAAGATTTAGAACAGATGGACGTGGATAGGGAACCTGCGAAAAAGCCATATCAGTTGATTCTAGATCTTCCTGCAGCCATATTAGTTAAGTTAAAAACGATTATTTCCCCTAAAAAGATAGATTGGACTGTTTTAGCGTCTTGTAAGCAAAAGGCAGATGAATCGGTCTCTGATTTCTTTACACGCTTTGAAGAAGCATTTCATGATTTTAGCGGCCAGTTATTGTCAGATGATACGGGCAGACATTTGTTTGCGATAAATATGTTGCAAATCTGTTGCCAGGAATAGCTAGTCATCTAAAAGCTAGTGAAAGTTCATGGACTACCTCTACTCCGGTTTCTCTTTTGAGTATGGCTCAGTATTATGAACGTCAGGAATTAGAAGCAAAAGGTAGAGAGGATAAAAAGATTAAAGAATTAAAGACGAAGGTTATGTTGGCTCAAGCTTATGGTCCGCCTTTTAGAGGTAGTAATAGAGGTGGACGTGGATCTTATAGTTCTTCTTACACTTGTTCGAATTTGTCTGTTGATCAGTGTGCGTATTGTAAGAAATGTGGGCTTTGGGCTGCCGATTGTCCAGCACTACGTGTTCAGCAGTGTTCACGTGGTCGGGGACAAATGAGAAATCGCTCAGGATATTCAGGACCTAGAAGAAGCACGAATGATCATGCTAGGGTTGATGTTAATGTACGAGGGCAGGATGGGTTTAACACTTTTGATAGATGGAAACAATACCAGATGACTAACCATGCGCCGCCTGATTTCCAAGATTCTGCTTATGCATAGGATTGCCTAGGATGGGGTAAGGAATCAGTTGAAGTTCCAGTAGATCAGAGTGGTCCCTATGTTACAGCACATGTTTTGGGTTCTACTGATTAGTTTCTGGTTGATACGGGAGCTACTTGCAGCGCCTTGTCTAAACAATTGATTCCAAGGGCTCCCCTGTCTGGCTTAACCATTACATCAATAGGTTTTGATGGAACACCTTCCCCTAGCCCATTGTCACAACCACTTGCATTCCATGTTGATAAATTTACTGCTTCAAGCAAAGAAAAGGGATGGGAGGATTAATGGTCCAGTGTATACCCTCCAGAGAACCTAGTAATATAATATGATACACTGTTCCAAAGAAACGGGGAGAGGGAATAAATGAGTCCTAATCATCAGGAGCAAGAGTCCTCACACACCATACTCGGTGTCATGCTTCATCATCGGACAGCTCCTCGTCAGACCGGCGTTGCAATGTCTGACGGGCACCCCCCGAAGGGGGGCTCTTTGCCAGAGATCTTTTGTTTGTCGATGATGCCGCAGAGCCAAATATGGGTCCGTGGGGAAAGAAGACACAAGAATAAAGGATAAAATTGTCTCAGGACCCTCACTAAATATTTTATTCTTTGATGTTGGGAGATGGCCAAGATTAAAAAATGACAAGGGAGTGAAAATCGAGATAATGCTCAAACACTCACACAAGACAATCGAATAGAGGAAGCCGGTAATTATCCGATGTTCCTCAGTATGCGATCGACATGTTTCGCGTCTCTTATGGTCCAAAAGGATCCTATGACGCTTCTTCAGGACTTACTCAATCATTGGACTTCGTCAATTGAAACCAAGGTGAAAAAATATATATAGACTCCTGCAATCTAACGTTCACAGTCAAGACGTCATCAGTCACTTACTAGAATGAAACAGGACTGGCTTTTTCCTATCAGTCACCCTGAATACAAAAAGAACAGAGGTTAAAATTGCATAATCTCTTCGTTAACATGAAAGAGTAGTTCGATCAAGTCAATATTGAAATAGTGACAAACTGTGCAACACAACGTGATGAGGTGGAAGGTAGCAATCCATGCTGATGATATGTAGGTGGGCTTACCATCTCCACTAGAGAAAGGGCTTCATGGGATCACGTAGGCCTGTTGACCGATTCACAACAGATCTGGTCATGGGGTAAGCAGAGATGCATAACAAAAAGAACAAAAATGTCTCTGTTACTAAATACTAAACCAAACCATGCGCATGGTACCTGGAAGCAAGTAAGACGTACTTTAAAATGCAAACCGGATGTAAAAAAGCTACATAATATATTCTAATATGCGCAGAAAAACAGCAGTCACATAGTCATGGAGTAAACAGTGATGGAAACAATTACCCCAGGTTTAAGATACATGTACGTATAACCTGTTAAACAGTCACATTCAGACTGATGCTAAAAACAGAAAGACGTGTACTCGAGAGACCTTGGTCATACAACAGGGATCAATGTATCAGAACTGCTGTAGAGAGTAACGCTAAGGGGGGGTCTCGGTGTCAATTACATCCTCGGTCCCTCCCTATTGCTGCCAAAGTCAGCCCGGCAATTAAGCAAGAAGAGTCACAGTCATGGGAATGCCCGTTTCACTTTTGTTCAACGAGTCACTTTTAAAGCGTGCCGAAAAACGAGACACGCGTCCCACCTATGGGACCGGTATCTAGTTGTAAAAAAATCCGCATTTTATCCAGAGTAATATTTAAAACGCGGGGCCCGAAGGCACTTACTTGTGTGTGAGTCGGTGTCCGATGCAGCACCTACCCTCAGGCTACGTTCCCGAATGAGAACGAAACCGGGTGCTCAGGGTCATAAATAGTACGCGTGCAGAGCGCGCGTGGGTCAATTACTCAATTTGTTGCCTGGCAGCACCTTCAAACACACTAGACGCGATCAGAGAAATAAAAAAGGGGACTTACAAGTACAGTCACTGTAGTCAGGAAATACATGGCGACCATCTTAAGCTAGTATGTATATAAAGGAAAACACGTGTATAATCCACTATAGGACAGTACAATAAACTCAGAAACATCCATCTAAGTAAGTGACATGATCGTAGATCATTCAATCTCGTAATGTGCAATCGTTCTAATAGTCAAAATATTCCAAAATGATGTGGGAGATGTTCCTAACGTGGCGATTGATGAAACATACTAATTGCAATACTCGCAATTGTATTTACTTGATCACCTGTCCATGCAATCTGCGATATGTAGGGATGACTACACGAGCTGTGAAAGTAAAAATAAATGAACACCGCAGCAACATCCGCTGCGGACGAGTCACAACCAAACTCAGCATCCATTTCATTGAATTCAATCATACACCAGATGATATGTGGTGGGTTGTATTACAGACTTGTGCCTTAAAAGGTACTCACCCACTCTTTGAACTTGAACAGCGTGGGGTGTACAGACTTAACACCCATCGTCAAGGGTTGAAGATGATATACCTTGGTTTAATCTCTCAATGTAGATAGCTGTTGGTTTACTAACTACCCGCATCTGGATGTAACTTCTCATGATTATTGCAATATGGGTTATGGTGGGAACATCTCCCACGTCATTTTGGAATATTTTGACTATTAGAACGATTGCACATTACGAGATTGAATGATCTACGATCATGTCACTTACTTAGATGGATGTTTCTGAGTTTATTGTACTGTCCTATAGTGGATAATACACTTGTTTACCTTTATATACATACTAGCTTAAGATGGCCGCCATGTATTTCCTGACTACAGTGACTGTACTTGTAAGTCCCCTTTTTTATTTCTCTGATCGCGTCTAGTGTGTTGAAGGTGCTGCCAGGCAACAAATTGAGTAATTGACCCACGCACGCTCTGCACGCGTACTATTTATGCCCCTGAGCACCCGGCTTCGTTCTCATTCGGGAACGTAGTCTGAGGGTAGGTGCTGCATCGGACACCGACTCACACACAAGTAAGTGTCTTCGGGCCCCGCGTTTTAAATATTACTCTAGATAAAATGCGGATTTCTTTACAACTAGATACCGGTCCCATAGGTGGGACGCGTGTCTCGTTTTTCGGCACGCTTTAAAAGTGACTCGTTGAACGAAAGTGAAACGGGCATTCCCATGATTCTGACTCTTCTTGCTTAATTGCCGGGCTGACTTTGGCAGCAATAGGGAGGGACCGAGGATGTAATTGACACCGAGACCCCCCCTTAGTGTTACTCTCTACAGCAGTTCTGATACATTGATCCCTGTTGAATGACCAGGGTCTCTCGAGTACACGTCTTTCTGTTTTTAGCATCCGTCTGAATGTGACTGTTTAACAGATTATACGTACATGTATCTTAAACCTGGGGTAATTGTTTCCATCACTGTTTACTCCGTGACTATGTGACTGCTGTTTTTCTGCGCATATTAGAATATATTATGTAGCTTTTTTACATCCGGTTTGCATTTTAAAGTACGTCTTACTTGCTTCCATGTACCATGCGCATGGTTTGGTTTAGTATTTAGTAACAGAGACATTTTTGTTCTTTTTGTTATGCATCTCTGCTTACCCCATGACCAGATCTGTTGTGAATCGGGCAACAGGCCTACATGATCCCATGAAGCCCTTTCTCTAGTGGAGATGGTAAGCCCACCTACATATCATCAGCATGGATTGCTATCTTCCACCTCATCACGTTGTGTTGCACAGTTTGTCACTATTTCAATATTGACTTGATCGAACTACTCTTTCATGTTAACGAAGAGATTATGCAATTTTAACCTCTGTTCTTTTTGTATTCAGGGTGACTGATAGGAAAAAGCCAGTCCTGTTTCATTCTAGTAAGTGACTGATGACGTCTTGACTGTGAACGTTAGATTGCAGGAGTCTATATATATTTTTTCACCTTGGTTTCAATTGAAGAAGTCCAATGATTGAGTAGGTCCTGAAGAAGCGTCATAGAATCCTTTTGGACCATAAGAGACGCGAAACATGTCGACCGCATACTGAGGAACATCGGATAATTACCGGCTTCCTCTATTCGATTGTCTTGTGTGAGTGTTTGAGCATTATCTCGATTTTCACTCCCTTGTCATTTTTTAATCTTGGCCATCTCCCAACATCAAAGAATAAAATATTTAGTGAGGGTCCTGAGCCAATTTTATCCTTTATTCTTGTGTCTTCTTTCCCCACGGACCCATATTTGGCTCCGCGGCATCATCGACAAACAAAAGATCTCTGGCAAAGAGCCCCCCTTCGGGGGTGCCCGTCAGACATTGCAGCGCCGGTCTGACGAGGAGCTGTCCGATGATGAAGCCTGACACCGAGTATGGTGTGTGAGGACTCTTGCTCCTGATGATTAGGACTCATTTATTCCCTCTCCCCGTTTCTTTGGAACAGTGTATCATATTATATTACTAGATAAATTTACTGCTCCATGTCAATTTTTGCTTTCTCCAAATACACCAGACAATATTGTGGGTCTTGATATGCTCAAGTATTTCAGGGCTACAATACGATGCTCTCCTGAAGGGGTGCGTGTTATTTTAAATGATAATCATCCTGTGATGGAAAGAGTTTGTCCTGTTAAAGAGGATATTGCATTAGCTTCACTCCCTAGTACTTTGTGGGCTACTTCAGATACTGATGTGGGACAAATGATTATTCCACCAGTACATATTAGTGTCAAGGAGGGAGCTGTATTGCCACGTTTGCCTCAATACAAAATTTCACAGGAGGGCGAAGAAGCACTCACACGAATTGTGCATGATCTTATTGCAGTTGGAGTTGTTGAGGAAGTTCTGTATAATGTTTGTAACAGTCTGATTCTTCCTATTCTGAAAAAGGATACTGATACCAGGATTTACCGATTCATTATTGATTTACGAGAAGTCAATAAGATTGTGATACCACAATATCCTGTGGTTTCTGACATCACGACACTTCTTACTTTGGTTCCCCCGACAGCAACTACGTTCTCTTTGATAGACTTGAAGAATGCTTTCTTTTCGATCCCTATTCATCCTGACAGCCGATATTTGTTTGGTTTTACTTTGAATAAACAATCTAATAGATTTTGCAGAGTTCCTCAAGGCTATACGGAGAGTCCAAGTATTTATAGTCAAGCGTTAAAACGACAACTTGATTCTTTTGTTTTGCCTGAAGGTGTGGCTCTCATACAATATGTCGATGATATTTTGTTGGCGGCTGATACCCCTGAGCAATGTGAAAAGTGCACTTTGTCCTTACTTTCTTTTCTTGCTTTACACCATCATAAAGTGTCACGAAAGAAATTGCAATATTGTAGACCAAAGGTACCTATTTAGGTCACTTTTTGTCTAAGGAGTGCTGTGCACTTACATCAGATTGTATTCAAGAAATTTTAGACACACCAGTACTCTCTACTCAGAAAGATGTTTGTGCATTCCTTGGTCTTACTTCTTTTTGTAGGCAATGGATATTAGGGTTTTCACACATTGTCAAACCTTTGCTAGCACTTTTGACTAAAGATACTCCAATGCCCCTCCCATGGACAGATGAATGTGAGACTGCTTTCCGGCAGCTACGACAAGCCCTTTGTTCAGCACCAGTGTTAGGTACTCCAGATTACATGAAGCCTTTTGCACTTTACGTACATGAGAAAGATGCATGTGCATTGTCAGTTTTAGTAAAGACACATGGCGATAAGCAGCGTCCTTGTGCATATTTTTCAGCAGTACTTGATCCTGTCGCTCGGGCATTGACTGGGTGTTTTCGTTCAGTTGCCACAAAAGCTGTGTCAATACGTCAGAGTGAAGGGATAGTTTTGTCACATAAGATGTTGGTGTTAGTACCCAATGCGGTTGATGCTCTTTTAAATCAAACAAAGACACAACATTTAACTAGCGCTCGTATAACAGGATATGAGTTGACATTGCTGGCTCCTCACATTACACTGAAGAGATGTGCAACACTAAATCCAGCCACTTTGTTGCCATATCCGGTGACTCAGCCTCAGTCACAAGAAACACATGATTGTATATTCCTTACCGAAGAACAGACAAAGGGTCGTATTGATTTACAAGATACGCCCCTTCCAGATGTAGACGGGGAACTGTGGGTTGATGGGTCTTGTTTGAAGTTGCCTGATGGTACGACCTCAGCTGCATATGCAATCACCACAATACACACGGTAGTGGAGGCAGCTCGTATACCACAGAAGTCAGCTCAAGCAGCTGAACTAATAGCTTTGACACGAGCATGTGAGCTTAGTACTGACTTATGTGTGAACATTTATACAGACAGCCGCTATGCTTTTGGAGTGGCTCATGATTTTGGTTTGCTTTGGAAGGAGAGAGGCAGGAAACCCTGCATCTGAACCATGTTATTTTGAAAGTTCGTATTAGGACCTCTCGTCCTCGGTCCCTTCACATTTTGAAATGCACTGACATCATTGCTTTGTTGAACAACACCCTCCTGCACCATCATCGGGCACTCCTGCTTCCAATGTCCAACGCCCCCACAAGCATGACAAAGTAACATCTTCTTCATCCCCTGTACATCGTCTTGAACCACTGTAGTATTCAAGTCTGTGCTTGTGTTCACAAAACCTCTGTGACCTCAGGCTCTCACTTGCGCCTGAAACATCCTGTTTCCTTGTGGCTGTTGCACAATCTGTTGTAGACAACCTCCCTGCAACCCTGACTGTACTGCCTTAATTTGCATTACCATCGCTTTCTCCTTCAACTTTCTCTACTTCAAATCAATCTTGTCACTACAGTACTTCGCATACTGCAACACCTCATCAATTGGCTTCGCTTGCCAACAGATCAAATGATTCTTAATCATCTGACTAATCTCCGGTCTCAATCCCTCAACGAATCTGAACACTAGGTGATTCATGTCCTTCACCTCTATAACCTCTGTACCGCTGTAGTTCTTGACTGCTTTCAACAACCTCTCATAATAGGTATGTATTGACTCCTTGGGTTCTGGTGCTGTCCGGTCAATCTTTTGCCAATCAACATTCTGGGGTGAAACTCTCTGTTTCAGGAATTCAATCACCTTATAGTAATACTTCATTACCTCAGGAGACGGTGCTCCTGTAACTCTATCCCTTGCTGGTTCCGCGGTCGGCCAATCCACACTCCTCTTGCACTCAAGCCACAAATCAGCTGGAACTATGATCTCAAAGAGAGTATTCAGTTCTTCCCAGAGACATTTCGGAAGCTTCACAAACCTATCCGTCTGCTGATACCACTCTATTTGTTTCTCCCTTAGCCTGGGAAAGTCATTTGTAAATGACAGGATATCACCTCTAGTCCACGGCACATGGACAAGAACCCCTCCAGACATCTCTCTCATCAGTAACATTTTTACTGCACCCACATCGTGTGACACCTTCGCTGGCTGCTCTATGCAATCACTTTTCTTCTTATCTCTTTTCTTCGCCCATCTGCCTTCCCACTTCTCTAAGGCTTCCCAAACTTGTGCACTTTGCAGTATTTCTTTAAGGTGTGCCTTCATCCCAGTAGATCTCATGTGTTCAAAATCTTTAGGCTCAAAGTCTAACCTGTAACTCCTCTTCAGATGTTTGGTGTTGTCTAAGTCTATTCCATATTTATCTGCTAAATTCTCCAACCTCTGGTGCACCCTGCTCACTTCTTTGGTTATTTTTGGACACAAATACCTTAATTCTGCTTCTGTGTATGATTCTAGCCTGTTCACCCCCATGATCCCCTCAACTAGTTCATTTGCCTCCATGCCCAACCTCACAAAATTCAGGTACTCTTCCCCTTCTGACCTCCCTGCCGCTGCAGGAGCAGTCTGCGGTAAATTTAACTTGTCTAACCAATCGTTTAGCTGTTGCGCAGTTACACCTTGCAAGGGGATATTCCCAGCCTGCATTATCAGGGTTTGCTGTATGTTTGTACTCGAGATCTGCGGAGTCAGCAGTCCCAAACCTGATTGTCTCATGGCATCTGGAGGAGCCCCAATCAGACTGAAGTCTAATAAAGACCTAGATCTTTCGAATGTCGGTTCCACTGGAGTCATCCCTGGAGAGCTCCCTACAATTTCTTGGGTCATTATTACCTGATCACATACACTAGGCTTCGCCTGTGCATACAATGGTACTGGTGGACCAACTGTAATGGGCAAAGATATGGCAGCTGGCGTCTGCCTGTTTCCAAAAACCTGTGGAGCATTAACTTAAAAAATTCTGGTTTATTACTGGTGCCATTGCTGACTGCTGTCCTGCGACCGAAGTGTAGTTCGGAACCATCTGTTGCTGTGCCTGGGGCAAGAAATGTGGAGTTGGCTCGGTCTGTATCAGCTTTGGTCTCGTATATGTCAGATCTGATGGCACCATCAAATCCGTGGTAGTCTCTAATATGGGGACATCAGGGTAAAGTCTCTGAACCTACGGTGGCTGTAGCTGAGATTGCATCTCTGGAGCAGTGGACATACTAAAACTACTCTGCACTGGAGCTGGTGTCGAGACAGTACTAACCTGTACCGGATTTACTGTCACCTTGTTCTGAGTTGAACTTACAGGGCCTGTACTAGTACTCGGTCTGTTGTCATCTATTGCCTATGGCAGTGGTCGGTCATTCAGTAACTGATTAAGGAACTCATCATCGTCTGAGTCATCCATCTCTGACCAGGGCTTCTTAGCCTCTTTGTCTTTTGAGAAACTCTTGTCAGTCTTGCAGGTGGCTTTTTCCCCTTTGTTTTCATTCTCTTGAGCGATTGCTGGAAACATCCTAACTCCATCTACTGTTTCTCTTCTCCAGACTCTCTGCGCACTGTCCCACCTGGCCTCCGCTAGTGTCTTTTCTGCTTTCCTCATTCTCCTCTCGAATTTCTGTTGCTGCTGTCATATTGCCATCAGTTCCCAGATTGCTAATGCCTCAAACTGTGCTGGCCTCAGAGGTGGCTTTAGCTCATTTAGCACCCTCTGCAAATTTTCCAAAATCCTTATATTGAACGTTCCGTGCTCCGGAAACGCCAAACACCCTTCTTTCTCTGTCGCTTTGCACCATTGATTAGCCAAAGACATGGTGCGACTCCCCTCTCTTCCATTACGGCATAAGCCGGTGTATCCTCTGGCGGCATAACCTCTCCTACACTTGCAGTAATATATGTATCACCCCTCAAAGCGCTCTTTAAAGCCTTGAAAAACTTCATTTCTGCATCTTTTATTTTGTTTACAATCGAATCAGGAAGTGACTTTGATTCCCAGAACTCTCTTCAATTACCTTCTCAACCAATTGCCTCTAACGGACGGCTGCTAATCCGTGCGCGACCCTTATCACTAACCGACCTATCCCAGCGCAGCTCCAATGACATCACACTCACACACACTGCAGCTGACAAAGTCTTGCGGCTTGTCTTCCTCACTCTCTGCTCACACAAAAACGAATGCAATATATTGCAAGCACCAACAAAAACTCAAATTTGCCAGTTTACTACAGGAAATGGGTAACACAATTGCTTCAGAACTTTATACAGATTTTGCTTAGCCTCGGCCGCTACTCTCTCCTTCTCAGATCCCGCACTCGCAAGCAAAATTTGACCTGCAAATTCTACTCTCGACTTGTCAATGGGTTCTCCTAGTGCACTTTAGGACTCACCAATCTCCATCGAAGTTTTTATTCACTCACGTTGACTCAAACTCGACTCGTCAACCACGCCCGATTGACCTGTTAAACTGCGCAAATTACAACATAGACCAAGGGGGTGATTCTAACCCTGGCGGACGGTGTTAAAGCGGCGGCCAACCCGCCAACAGGCTGGCGGTAAAAAATATGGGATTCTGACCCTAGCGGGAACCGCCAACACAGACAGCCACTTTAACACTCCGACCGCCACGGCGGTACAAACAAACAGCGCGGCGGTCACCGCCAACAGCCAGGCAGCAGCCAATGTACCGCCCACACTATTCCAACTCACCAATCCACCACCTTTTCCGGGGCGGGAGCACCGCCGATAAAAACACGGCGGAACCAGACTACGGACGGGAAAACGCTCACCACTACGCACTCCAGGAGGAAGGAGGACAGCATGGAACCCAAATTAAACATCCTACCTGCTCTCGTCTACCTTCTCATCTACCACGAGTACGAAGTCCGGCGCAGACGACAACGGTGAGTACTGCACCTACGACACACGGGAGGGGGAGGACGAAAGGTTACGGGCACACACATATGCGACCCCCCCCCCCCCCAACTATGTACACACCAATGCAGAGCAACAAGTCACAGTGACACCACCCAAACACAGCTGAAAAATGCTAGGACATAATCAAATTTGGAATAAATATTTATGTACCAAAAAGCTCCAGAAAATTATCGTACAACCATGAAAGATATTCACAACAAAACTAATGACATACACATCAGTGTATAACTGAAGTACCAAGTCCTGCACATCCTACGAATTCATCATGTCCGCGGGCCAAAGTCTTGAGAAATAAGGGCAAAGCCCACACAGGAGACCTGAGTCCTTTGGAGAGAACACTGCAGGGGCATCAGATGTAAAAACTACAGGCACCTCAGGGGGAAGGGAAGGGGGGGGCACCACAGCCACATGAGTCCACGACGCCAGATCCACGAGGAGCCACCATGCCCACTGTACCATCCTGGGGAGTGCAAAGCCACAGTCTCTCAATGTCTCTACAGTGGGTGGGCTGCCCACTGTACCATCCTGGGGAGTGCAAAGCCACAGTCTCTCAATGTCTCTACAGTGGGTGGGCTGCCCACTGGACCATCCTGGGGAGTGCAAAGCCACAGTCTCTCAATGTCTCTACAGTGGGTGGGCTGCCCACTGGACCATCCTGGGGAGTGCAAAGCCACAGTCCATCAGGTGGATGACAGTCTCCACTGGTCAAGGAGGAGGCATGGTGGGCACAGTGAACCATAAACAGTGATTGAGACAGCGGTGCCCAGCGGAGCGGTGCTTGAGAAGAAGGGCCCAGCGGAGCAGTGCTTGAGACGGCGGTGCCCAGCGGAGCGGTGCATGACAGGAAGGGCCCAGCGGAGCGGCGCTTGAGATGAAGGGCCCAGCGGAGCGGTGCTTGAGATGAAGGGCCCAGCGGAGCGGTGCTTGAGACGGCGGTGCCCAGCGGAGCGGTGCATGACAGGAAGGGCCCAGCGGAGCGGTGCTTGAGATGAAGGGCCCAGCGGAGCGGTGCTTGAGAAGAAGGGCCCAGCGGAGCGGTGCTTGAGACGGCGGTGCCCAGCGGAGCGGTGCATGACAGGAAGGGCCCAGCGGAGCGGTGCTTGAGATGAAGGGCCCAGCGGAGCGGTGCTTGAGACGGCGGTGCCCAGCGGAGCGGTGCATGACAGGAAGGGCGGAGCGGTGCTTGAGATGAAGGGCCCAGCGGAGCGGTGCTTGAGATGAAGGGCCCAGCGGAGCGGTGCTTGAGACGGCGGTGCCCAGCGGAGCGGTGCTTGAGAAGAAGGGCCCAGCGGAGAGGTGTAGAGACAGCGGTGCCCAGCGGAGCGGTGCTTGAGAAGAAGGGCCCAGCGGAGCGGTGCTTGAGACGGCGGTGCCCAGCGGAGCGGTGCATGACAGGAAGGGCCCAGCGGAGCGGTGCTTGAGATGAAGGACCGAGCGGAGCGGTGCTTGAGATGAAGGGCCCAGCGGAGCGGTGCTTGAGATGAAGGGCCCAGTGGAGCGGTGCTTAAGACGGCGGTGCCCAGCGGAGCGGTGCTTGAGAAGAAGGGCCCAGCGGAGAGGTGGAGAGACAGCGGTGCCCAGCGGAGCGGTGCTTGAGAAGAAGGGCCCAGCGGAGCGGTGCTTGAGACGGCGGTGCCCAGCGGAGCGGTGCATGACAGGAAGGGCCCAGCGGAGCGGTGCTTGAGATGAAGGGCCCAGCGGAGCGGTGCTTGAGACGAAGGGCCCAGCGGAGAGGTGGAGAGACAGCGGTGCCCAGCGGAGCGGTGCTTGAGATGAAGGGCCCAGCGGAGCGGTGCTTGAGACGGCGGGCCCTGTTGAGCGGTGCTCTTCTGCCCCGCGGGCCCTGTTCAGTGGTGCTCTTCTGCACTGCGGGCCCTGTTCAGCGGTGCTCTTCTGCCCCGCGGGCCCTGTTCTGCGGTGCTCTTCTGCCCCGCGGGCCCTGTTCAGCGGTGCCTATCTCCACGGCGGGGCCCTGTTCAGCGGTGCTCTTCTGCCCCGCGGGCCCTGTTCAGCGGTGCTCTTCTGCCCCGCGGGCCCTGTTCAGCGGTGCCTATCTCCACGGAGGGGCCCTGTTCAGCGGTGCTCTTCTGCCCCGCGGGCCCTGTTCAGCGGTGCTCTTCTGCCCCGCGGGCCCTGTTCAGCGGTGCTCTTCTGCCCCGCGGGCCCTGTTCAGCGGTGCTCTTCTGCACCGCGGGCCCGGTTCAGCGGTGCTCATCCAGCAGGTCAAGGGAGCCAGACCTGGCCTGGACTCCTGGCTCAGTCGCCCTCGGACCGTGACGTTTCTGGACCCTTCGGGGATGGACTCCTGGCCTCCTTAGTGTCCTCCTTCCCAGCTGGGATGTGGCATGTGGGGTCCACCTTCTCCGCGCTCCTGCTGCCCTTCCGCTCCTTTGATGGGGCTCTCGGGCCCTTGCCTCCCCTAGATGGTGTGGGTGGTGAAGTGGCCGCACATTGCTCCTTGGGGGCAGCCCTGTCGGTCCTCGCACGGCGGCCCTTGTTTTTGCAGGTCCTCTTGCCGGGGGGGGGCTGGACGTGTCCTTGCTGCTGATGGATGTGTCACTGCTGGCAAAGGGTGGGCTCCAGAGCCCATGCACAACTGCGACACCCGAAGCTGGGCTGGTGGTGGCTGCGGTGCTCTTGGGACTCTTTGAAGATGGATGGGGGAGCTCATCGGGGGGAAAGAGGTCAAGGTTAGCCAGGAAACCTTTTTTAGGGCCAAGGTAAAAGGTAGGAGAAGTGGAGATGGAAGTGGAGGTAGAGGAGGTGGTTGTAGGAGAGTCAGGTGTGCTGTCATTGGGTGAAGGTGCTGGTGCTGTAGGCTGTCGTGAGGTGGATGTCTGTTGGGTGGGTGGCTGCCTGCGTTTGTGTGTCTTGGAAGAGGGGGTGACAGACACAGTGGGAGAGGACACAGGGGACGTGTAAATGGCAGTGGGGGTGGTGACTGCACGAGTGTGGACTGTACTGGAGGGTGAGGTGGTGATGGAAGCACTGGCTGATGTTGGGGTGCATGCAGGTGTGAGTGTAGACGTCACAGGGAGGGAGGAGGGAGACGAGGAGGAGGGGGACACAGGGGTGGCAGTGGCTGTTGGCATGTCTGCATCTGGGTGTTGCTTGGGTGAGTGTTTGTGGGATCTGTGGTGCTTGTGTTTGGATGAGCTGCTCTTGGGTGTTGAGGTGTGTGCAGGCTGGTCTGATGGTGTGGATGGGATAGGCTGAGGGACAGGAGACAGAGAAAGGCTGGACGCAGTAAGAAGAGGGAGGCTGGAAACAGGGACAATGGCTGCCGTCAGTGCTGAGGCCAGAGCAGTGAACGCTCGTTGATGGGCAGCCTGACCCGAATGAATGCCCTCCAGGTACGCATTGCTCTGTTGCACCTCCCTTTGCACACCCTGGATGGCATTCAAAAGGGTCGTCTGCCCAACAATGAGCGTCCTTACCAGGTCAATGAGCTCCGCACTGAGGGCAGCAGGGGCAACAGGGGCAGGGGCTGAGGTGCCTGGGGCGAAGGAGACGCAAGCCTTCCTGGGCGAACCGGCACGGAGCGAAGACTGAGGGGCTGCTGGGAGGGCGGGGCTGGTGCGCTGGGTGGCGGCTGTACCTGTAGAGGCGGGGGGCACGGATGTTGCCGCCACCGCTAGGGAGCTCCCGTCCGAGGACGTGTCGCTTTCGCTGCTCTCACCAGCTGTCCCCGTCGTGGTGCTCCCCTCGCCCTCCGGATCACTGGTGCCCTCGGTGTCTGTTCCTGGGCCCACCGGGGCCTTGTGTCCTGCAGCTCCCTCGTGCTCCGATGCCAAATCTCCTCCGCCTGATGATGCTAATGCACACATGCACAAGAAGATGAAGAGAAAGGGTGGGGGGAGATAAAAGAAGACCAGGTTGAGTGCATGCAATGTCAACACCGTTGGCGGAGAGGACAGACACAGGAGCCTAATGCACTAAGCCGCGCATTCGGGGTACACTACTCAGTACTACTGACTAGGACAACAGGCCAAGAGACGTCAAACGCACACATGGGAGATGCTGGACCTTCAATGGCTGTACTTGTCACCCTACCGAGGTGGGTGCCGGGGGCACAGGGCCATGCCTAAGGGAGAGGACTACACTACAGAAAGCGCCCTGGCCTAATGTCACCCACAGCCCTCCTCCCCCACCCAGACGCCTCCACTGCGCAGAAAGATAGGAGAATGTGCTGATACTCACCCCCTTGTGTCTGCTGTGATGTCTTAAAGCGCCCATCCAATTCTGGGTAAGCCACCGCCAGGATCCGGGACATCAGGGGGGTCATGGTGCGACTGGCACCCCTCCTAGGTTGGGAGGCCATCCCCAGCAGTGTTTCTGTGGTCTTCCTTGTTCCGCGGCAGATGTCCTCCCACCTCTTGCGGCAGTGGGTGCCCCGTCTGTTGTGGACCCCCAAGTTCCGGACTTCCTTGGCGATGGCATGCCAAATCTGATCTTCTGATGGGCGCTGACCTATTTGACATGTACAGGGTGGAAAGGAGGAATTCATCAATGACCTGCATGTTAGATGTGATTGCCCCCCCCACCAACTTTGCCATATGGCACATGCTCTCATGTGTCGGGTGTTGCACTCCTCATTCGCCCCCCACCCCACCAACTTACATCCACCCCAATCCACACAGGCATAGCCCATTCCATGTGCACCCGGTGTACTCACTTGTTGGTCTGGAGGACCGTAGAGTACCGCATACTGGGGGAGGACCCCATCCACGAGCTTCTCCAACTCTTCAGACGTGAATGCAGGGGCCCTTTCCCCAGTCGCAGCAGCCATTGTATCTTCCAGACCGAGGTCACAGCAGCACTTGCAGTATAGGTCCTCTCCTGTGGATGATCAGGTCTCGAGTGATTAAGCAGATAGAAAATGGCGGTCACGCTCGCGACGGTGCGTACCGCGGCGGTGCGTACCGCGACCGCCGGCGCACTTCGTCATTGGCTCCTGAAACCCATAGGCTTCAATGTTAACCAATGCGGCTTTGCGCCGCGGTCTTCGACCGCCTACCGCCACGGTGTGCCCCGCCAGCGCATTGACCTCACATCCCATTGTCCCACTTCACAGGTCAGGCAGCCGCCATTTCAAGGGCCTACATGGCTTAATTTTGAATGCGACACACAGGCCTAGGCCTTGCATTGCCGCACATACACGCCTTTCAACCCATTGCCATTCTTTAACTGTGCAAGCTGTCTGTACGTACCTGTGGTTTGGCTGACTCTGTGCTCCATGTTGTCCTTCCTAGGCACCGTCCGCTGGGACTTGCGATGAGAAGGAGGAATCCTCGCGTGTACCGACCGCTGGTGGACCTGTCGACAATGGAAGAACGCCACATCATACCACGATACCGACTTGACCGAGCCACTATCCATGAACTGTGTGCCCAGCTGGAGCCAGCCCTGATGTCCCCCATCCGCCAACCCACAGGGATTCCCCCTCTGGTGCAGGTTTTGTCAGTCCTCCATTTTTTGGCAAGTGGGTCATTCCAGACCACAGTGGCCATGTCATCTGGAATGTCTCAGCCTATGTTTTCAAAGATTTTGAGTAGAGTGTTGTCTGCCCTGATGAAACTCATGCGGAGCTACATCATTTTCCCAGAGGAGGGTGACTTGCCTGCAGTGAAGGGTGATTTCTATGCCCTTGGACATATCCCCAACATCATTGGTGCCATTGATGGGACCCATGTGGCTTTGGTACCCCCAAAAGACGATGAGCAGGTGTACCGAAACAGAAAAAGTTATCATTCGATGAATGTCCAGGTGGTCTGTTTGGCTGACCAGTACATCTCCCATGTAAATGCCAAGTTCCCAGGGTCAGTGCATGACGCGTATGTGATGCGAAATAGCAGCATCCCCTATGTGATGGAGCAGCTACAGAGACAACGTGTGTGGCTAATAGGTGACTCTGGTTACCCCAACCTGCCTTGGCTACTGACCCCAGTAAGGAATCCCCGGACCAGGGCAGAGGAACGGTACAATGAGGCCCATGGGCGAACTAGGAGGATCATCGAAAGGACCTTTGGCCTCCTGAAGGCCAGGTTTAGGTGCCTGCATATGACTGGGGGATCCCTGATGTACTCACCAAAGAAGGTGTGCCACATCATCGTGGCCTGCTGTATGCTTCACAATCTCTCATTGCGACGTCAGGTCCCTTTCCTGCAGGAGGATGGTGCAGATGGTGGTGTTAAAGTAGCTGTGGAGCCTGCGGAGAGTGAAGAGGAGGAAGACTCAGAGGACGACACAGACAACAGGGACAGAGTAATAGCACAGTATTTCCAGTAGCACACAGGTAATGATCACCCATGCCATTTTACATTTCCTGAAAGCCTCCTGCATCTCAACTTTGTCGGTTTCCCCCCAGACCTATGGACATGATGTTTGAATTTCCCTTCCCTTTTCTGTGCTGTATGAGCCACTGCGTGACCTCGGCTTGGTTGGCCCATGGACTAATGCTAAGTTACCTCAGTATGTGTAATTCACAATGTTCACAACACGTAATTGATATGTAATGTGTCATACATTTGTAAATAAGACAGCCTGAGTCCTGATTGATTTCAGTGCAATGTGTGATTTATTATTAGTGCATAGATATTGGTACATGATGGTGAAACAGTGATGGGTGGGGGTGGAGTAATGTCCATGGCGGAGTCCAGTTCTCAGTCTCACAGGTGCATTGTCCATACGCCTGTGGCAGGATGGAGCAGGGGCAGTTCAAGGTTTGACAGGGTGGCCATGTGGGACAGTGGGAGGACTTCAGGGGGTATGTGATGCTGGCGGGGGACTTGACATCCTACTCTGTCGTTTTTTTTTATCTCAGGCTCCTTTTGCGGGGCGGTTGTTGTTCAGCAGGAGGTGGGGTTCTGGGGGGCTGTTGTTGTGGTGGGGCCTCCTGTCCACTAGCGCCGGCGGAGGTGGTAGGCTGTTCCTGTTCCTGGCTAGTGACAGGGGCCCTGTGTGATGCCACATGGTCCCGAAACGTGTCCTCTATGCGGTTCAGGGCCTGGACTATGCTCCCCATAGCGGTTGAGATGTTGGTTAGTTGGTCGCTGAACCCCATGTAGCGTTGCTCCTGCTGTGCCTGGATCTCCTGGAACCTGGCCAGTACCGTCGCCATCGTCTCTTGTGAGTGGTGGTAGGCAGCCATGATGGTGGTGAGGGCCTCTTGGAGAGTGGGTTCCCTGGGCCTCTCCTCCCCCCCCTGTCGCACAGCAGCCCTCCGAGTTGCCCTGTTTCCCTGGGCCTCTGTCCCCTGGACGGTGTGCCCACTCCCACTGCCCCCAGGTCCCTGTTGTTGTTGGGTTGGTGGGTTACCCTGGGGGCCCTGTAGTGGTAGACACACCGCTGCTTGACCTGTCCTAGAGACAGAGGCATGGGCCCGCTGGGTGGGAGCTGTGCGGTTGTTCCCAGAGGGGTTTGGGTCTGCAGTGGCCTGTGTCTGGGTGAGGGGAACCGACTGCCCAGAGGTCCCCGATGGTCCGGGCTGGTCGTCAGGTTCCAGGTCGACAGAGCTGCTGTCATCACTAGTGGCCTGTTCCGGGGGTGGGATGGACATTTCTGGTCCCTCCTGACGGTGTGTTGTTGTTCGGGTCCTGCATGGGGTAAGAGGGTATGGTTATTGTTTCTGTGTGTGCATTAGCTTGCGTTTTATAGGTGCCCTTGTCCCCCAGTGCTGGCATTCCCTTGGGGGAGGTGTTGTGAGGGTGTTTTGTTGGGGGGGGGTGATGGGTATGTGCAGTGGTCATGCTTAGGTGATGGGTGTCCATAGTTTGGGGGTGGCATGCAGGGGTTGGTGTTGGGTGGGTTGTGCTGGGGAGACATTCTCAAGGAGGATGTGTGCTGGGGGGTTGGGGGTGAGGGTGGGGGTTAGCATGCTGGGGGTGGGGTGAAGTGGTTGGCCTTGTTCTTACCAGAGTCCATTCCTCCGTGTACTCCAGCGAGGCCATCAGGATGCAGGATGTTGAGTACCTCTTGCTCCCATGTTGTGAATTCGGGTGGAGTGGGTGGGGGTCCCCCGCCAGTCTTCTGCACTGCGATGTTGTGTCGCGAGACCATCGAGCGCACCTTCCCCCGTAGGTCGTTCCATCGTTTGCGGATGTCCTCTCTATTTCTGGGATGCTGTCCCACCGCGTTGACCCTGTCCACGATCCGCTGCCAGAGCTCCGCCTTCCTCGCTATGGTGGTGTGCTGGACCTGTGAGCCGAAGAGCTGGGGTTCCACTCTTATGATCTCCTCCACCATGACCCGGAGTTCTTGGTCCGAAAAGCATGGGTGCCTTTGTGGTGCCATGGGGTGGGGTGTATGAGGTGTGGGGTGGTGTATGTGATGATGTGTGTGTTGGTGTGTGGTGCTTTGTGCTTCTATGTGGTGTGTGTGATGTTGCGGTGTGCCTCTGTGTGTCTGGCTATCTATTCTCTGATGTGTGTCTCTCTCTCCTTCGTCTCTGGTTTTTGTTGGTAGGGGTTTGTGGGTGATGTGGGTGTGTGTTTTATATGGTATTGGATGTGTGGGAGTGGTGTGTGTATGGGTTTCAGGTGTGTGCCTTTCAAATTGTCCAATGTGGTAGGGGTTTGTAAAGGTGTGTGTATTTTGACCGCGGCAGGGTCTACCGCCAATGGAATACCGCGGTTGAATGACCGCCGCGTGGATTTGCGGGTCATAATGGGATGGGCGTATTTCTGTTGGCGTGGCGGTGGAGGTTTGGTCTTCTCCAGTTTACCGCTGGCCGCTGATGTGGCGGACTGCAGTGGAGGGCGGATTTTCAGAGGTTTTGCAGTTGTGGGTCAGAATGTCCGTGGCGGCTGACCGCGGCCGCGGCGGTATTGTGGCGGCCTTCTGACCGGTGGTAAGCGGCTTTTACCGCTGAGGTCAGAATGACCCCCCAAGTGTCTCATACACTCATCAATATACTCCTGAGTCTTAGACCGCTCAGGGTCCGTACATCACCAACAACCATGTGGACAATTTTTCGAGCACAAAGCTCCACACTTGCATGAAGTTCGCTGACTTCCCTACTCTCACACTGCGGAGTACGCACACTCCTACCAAAACAACATAATTTGGCCTAAAATCCTCACAAAC
Source organism: Pleurodeles waltl (assembly GCF_031143425.1). Lineage (NCBI taxonomy): Eukaryota > Metazoa > Chordata > Amphibia > Caudata > Salamandridae > Pleurodeles > Pleurodeles waltl. The sequence continues at coordinate 894,321,430 of NC_090447.1, read as the reverse complement.
TTTACAATTCACCTGTGGTATGCATAAGCTGTGCTTGCGCAAAACCCTACATCATTCACACTATCACTAGAACGCCGAGAACATACCCAAATCACTTTGGCGGGCTCCGAGATTCCAGGAAAGTAATTTGGGATTTAGGGGCACATCGTTTCTCCAATTTGCATCACTGAAAAAGAAAAATTTTCCCAAAACCCAATTTTCCGATACACCTTGCTTACTTTCAAACTACGCTCATCAGTTTCTACCAGACCTTTGGACCTTTTGAACCGACGATCTTATCAAACAGTGGTCCCTCGTCCTGGGGTCCCAAAGGGCCAAACCATCCTCTGCTACCAAAACTGATAGCACGTCAGAACCTTGATATGTAAACTTACAAGGGGACACGCCTAGGCCGATGAACCTTTTGACCACGTTCGGAGACTTCCCAGAACGAGGTATCTTTTAACATCACAATCAATATGACAATATGTCACAATACCTAATCAACAAGTTATCGATAATATTCAATAAGAATCGATAAAGCGAACATACCATGACCTTTCAGTCATGAATAACTCCACAAAACTAATAGATTGTTAGGATATTTATTCCCTATTAATTACAGTCTAATGTCATTTCTGTTAATCTCATTAGCAATCAATCTCATTAGTAATTCTTCCAACTTGTAATTAGAACACACTTAATCAATTCATAGAGAACCCTTGTTCAGCATCATCACATCATTAATAAGAAGCAGTGTAGCAAAGTCTCAGTGTACAGGATTCAACAAAGCGAGAACTCAGTCATTTGTCTATTTGCGTCGGATTTTAGTAACACCTTAACTAACCTCGAATTAGCATCAGCATGTTGGACTTCATGCTAAATAATTTAGCAAACACCAATTTGGAAAACATCTAGCTATGGCCTCTATCAAAAGAGCAGTTGGTACTTAGAAAGAAAAGGCAAATAGACAATTACAATTATTATCAGATAGTTACCCCTCCAACGAATCAGCAATCAGCGTCAGTCTTCGTCCTCAGGACATCAGTCGATTCAGCATCAGCAAGGATAGGACAGGGCAAAGTCTCAATATGGCATAGCTAAGAATAAGACACTTCCATCATAAGGAGGAGAAGTAAGTATCAGGTAAGGATTCAACAGAGGATGGTTAAGATATCATAATAGCAAAGTCTCAAAGAATAATGATAAAAGTATAGCTCAGTGGAATGTCCAGTAATAGCTAATAATGGCTCAGAATGGCAAGGATTTGTGAAGAAGAAAAAATGGCTGATTTCTCCTCTGGTCACACTGTTATATCAAAACTGTTGAACTAGCCCTTAATTCCTCATTGGCTCAATTTTGGTGCATCATTATCTCTGTCCAATAATTCTACACACGCCTTACTAGAATTTTCCATGAAACACAGTTCTCATGCATCCGATTGGCCCACGATGTTGACGTCTTCATCGGCAGGAATGTCAGGTAAGAAAAGTTACACTTTACGCTCCAGTCAGTAGTCCCATTGTCTTCTCCTAGTCTAGACAACCTTGTACCTGTTACGAATTACACTGTTGCATTCGGCAAGAATGTCTCCTTGAGCGAGTCAGGCCCCATGAGAAAGAATTTACTACGGCTACACACATATCTCCAGCTGCTGGAAAAGTATAGCTTCGTGTCCTTCAGGAAAACAGCACATTGCACGTTAGGAAAACACAGTTTAATATGAGACCAGGCAGCTAGGCCCAGACCCTCGCTAACTAAGGCCTAGTAATTTAAGTTGACAAACCCCTAATACATGACTCTAATTAAGATACGCTAATACAAAACCATACATTAGTATATTATTAATTCATCATTAATTAGTTTCTTTAGTCTTCGTATACATTTGGTGGCCACTCCCCGTGGGCACATTTCAAACGTGTGCATCAAGTTTCTACATTAACACATTTCTATGCAGCATCATTACAGAATATATTGCAAGCTTTTCATGTTAATATTAATGTTAAAAGTCACACTCCAACAATGTGCAAGTGTATAACTTAGCAAAACACACTGAACACCTGAGCACTTGTAGGATTGAGGATATTGAGAAAAAATTTACATTTAATTTCCCTCCCTGGTCACACAACCAAATTTAACCATTTGGAAGTCCAGATTAGGGATTAATTACAAATCCTTTGCTAATGTTGATGAGCACGGTGTTCCAAGTTCCCCAGTAATTCCCTATTTCTGAGGGTATTGTCAAAGCAGACCTCAAAATCACTGGTAATTTACCCTGGAATTATCAATGCCTCTGTATTTTTGACTTAGTGGGCGAGGGATAGCTGACTTGATTCTGGGGCAATTGGAAGGAGGCCGTGAGTGCCTATCCATTGTAAAGAAAGGAAGAAAATTCCTCCATCCATGCAGGGTATCGGAAGAGGTGGCAATTCTGAGATATGTTTTCCTCTGGAAAAAAACTTACATATGGAAAAGCATATTTTTGCACATTTACTCATGCAAATTTTGAACTGGTAGAATCCATATAAGTACATTTTCTAAAGCTGGCATACTCCTAGAATTCTTAACTAATCCCACAACATTTTGGGTGATATATTGAAGTTTAGGATGTTGTAATTGAGGCCGTTTGGAGAGAAATTAACTAGCGCAATATAGGGGAATGGTTGAGCATCATTTGCATTTTTTATTCTGTTTTTGTACTGTAATTGGAGCTGCAAAGCACATTGGGTCACTTAAATGCCTAGCTCAATTATTAGATATACTGTTTGCACTTCCAAATATATTTTGACACTTTAAAGATATTGCTGCTCGATGAAGATAGCATTTTAATATTTTATTACTAGAACAGAATTGTTCAAATATTTAATAATAATTGATCTGATAAGATATGAAATATATGTTTTAGATGTCGACTCGCCACATCTAGCTCTAATAAAATTAAATAATCCATCAAATGACTGAAATCTATTCCAATCCTGAAGACATAAGCAAAAGGGTAGATTAGCAAAATGTACATCTTGATTCTGGCCTATGTATATCCGCCAACCTCACCCTCGCAACCGTCCCCCGCATACACCATAACACAACCGGCAGCAGATCCTTCTCCCACCTTGCCGCCAAAACCTGGAACTCCCTCCCCGTCAACCTACATCTGACCCAGGACCTCCTGACCTTGAGGAAGCACCTCAAGACCTCTCTCTTCGAGCTGTAGCACACCCCCCCACCAGCACCTTGAGACCCTTCTGGGTGAGTAGTGCACTTACAAATTACTGATTGATTGAAATTAAAAGCACATGTTGTATATTTGTTTTTTGAAAGGCACACACATTTTGCAAGGGTAAAGACAAAAAATATTTCTTTCTAATCTACTATTTCCTTAGATGACAATGTATAATCTTTGGCATTCTGCTGAACCCTACAAAGCTATGCAAATTCAAGTCAGCACCCTATGAGACACACATTTTTGGCTTTCTCCAACATTTGTACATTTGGCCTTATGACTTTATTATATGATTCAGCATAGATTTTCCTCAATCTGCTGATATTCATCTAAATAGGAAACTGGGTGCATCTCCACTGGTATGTAGTGCTATTTGAGCCTGATCCATTTTAAATGGGTTCTACATACAATCAGATTAGAATGTTACCATAGAATTCTGAGTCTAAAATGTGTCAATATGATTAGGAAAGGAGCAAAGCCTTGTTCCCATTATTTTGACTTAAAACCGCGATTATGATATTGGACAGCAATGTCAGAGAAATGGAGCTCGTAGGTCAGTTGATGGAGGGCAGCCAGCTTTCTTCAAACTGTGGATTTCAGTCTGGGGTTTGTGGCCCAAAAATACAGTTTAGGAAGGATGGTCTTGGAGGGTTGTGGCTGTATTCTCCCCTCTCTGCCTGCCTCATGCTGCTTTTAACTATCTTTCTCATTTGAATACTGCCTCTGGTCACCTTCAATGACTTTAGGAGTCCTGGGGAAGTACACCCTGCAAATGCAGTAACTAAACCCCCAATGGGTATGGCAAGAAGCACTAAAAATGCCCATACTGCTCCTATTGCACCTGGTTGCATGAGGGGCACTCAGCCTTCTTTCTAATCATTACTGTATATTTTGACAATAAAAGCAAATTAAATATCTAGAAAATATTAACAAGCTCAACGCTCTAAGCATTTTGGAGTGCATTAAGTATTACTCTTGTTATACTCTAATATGTGCTCCTACTTGCCTAAAAGACCCAAAAAGGATCCAAACTGGGAATAACTTGGGAATATTCAATTAATATTTTTCTACAAAAAGTACAAACAGAAAAGACATTGCCCTTTGTACTTTTACTAACACGGGGTTGGTCATTTTAGACAGATTCACTGAATACATAATCACTACTCCTAAAGAACTACTTCCCAAACCTATAAAAACTTTGTAAACCAGCTGCACAGAGACCAGTCTTGAATTTGTAGTCATTTCAGCCACTGTCATTGTCCACCAACACATTCATCCTTCTGCTGGTTCACATATTCAGCTCATCTCTAAAGCTTGTTGGCAATGCATGTCAAATTATGTGTTTATTATACATGTAACACTGATGCACCTCTTTCCTTTTTGAGTGTCTGCTAGTCTACTGCTTGCCAGCAGAGAGCTGTTGAGAAGTTCGTTCCAATTCTCAGTAGCTTAGTGGACTTTGAGAAGGTTGGATGTCAGAACACCTGCCTACCAGTGAGGTAGATCCCCAAACTATTTTACTCAAATTGGCAAATGGAAAAACGTAGTTAAAGACAGAACCGAGTCTTTCTACATCCTATGGTATAGCAGAAATGTTTGATGCAATTAGTTTGATAAATATTTCTGCCTTTCTGCCCTTTGAACAGCTCTATAAAATCATTTTTTTTTTTATTTGATGTCTATGATCACTTTGACATTTGTATAAAAAGCATTTAGGCGGGGCTTTAAGTGGCATGAAAAAGAGGAGGTCTCTTAAAGGGGCATGGCCTATGTAATTAAGGGTGTGGCTTAAAGATGTAAACTAAGGCCCATATTTATACTTCTTCTGCGCTGCATTTACGTAATATTTTGTCGCAAAAGTGGTGCAAACTTACAAAATACAATTGTATTTTGTAAGTTTGCGCCACTTTTGCGTCAAAAACCGGCGCAAATGCAGCACTAAAAAATTCTAAATATGGGCCTAAATTCTTCGATTTCCAAAGTGTTCCACCTGACAATATTTTGTTGCCTCTGTTAGATTTCTGTTATTGAATCCGGACAAATAACTCAACAACTGACATACACCCACAACCACATCGGACTATTGGCTTTGATAATGGTTATTAGCTATTGAAGATAAATGAGCAGCAACAATGTTTTTGTTCGAGAGAATTAGTATTGAAAATGTTTCAATTCCGTATATTGTGAAACTGTAAATTAAACATTATTTGAACTTTTGATGGGATAGTGATCGTCAGAGTTTCTCAATCACTCCCATTATATTCATTCTATGTTAGGCATGTATGTCATTTTTTCTCCACAGTGCCTCTATCGGCATTCCTTACACCTCTTTCTGGTTCAGCTCACTCTTTTCGTTCTCTCCTAAATACACTTACCTCACTTGTCATTCACTTTAACACCCGCAAACGCACCCACTCACCAGGAAACACTGCATTTTTTTTTTTACTTTCACCTTTTCAATCTTTCGACAACTAGGTAACTCATTCACACACACTTGCTCAGAATCACAGCTGTAACTGAAATATGTATTCATTTTTCATTGCCGCTCCACAGAGAGACCAGGGATTGGATGACCACATATTCTGAACCCCTTTTTGATCTACTGACAAGCATTGTGGGAAACTTGCATTGTCTTCAGCCTCAGCTCCAGGACTCACAATCATGGCATGTTATAAGTGCCTGGAGATGACATAGTTCAAAGCAGTGGTACTCAAAGTGTGGCCTGGGGGCCCCATTCGGCCCTTCTGACCTTTATGTGCAGCCCCCTGGTCAGCAACAGCACTGGGCTGCTGTTTACTCGACTCAGCACTGTGATAAAAAAGATGCTAAATAAACAGACGAGCCTTCATTCAATTGTTAATTGAAGGTAAAGGAAAAAAAGTAACAAGATTGTCGTGCACAGTTAACTTTAGGAATGCCATTTTTAAAGATATATTGTAGCAAAATTGTAAAATATGATAAGGTCTTTTAAAAGAAATCAAAAAGTCTATTTCATTAACATGCAGAGAGGTTTCCCCTTAGTACATCATATCATATCACTTCACTGAGAAGCATTTTCTTTTTCAGTGATAGTTTTCAAACAAATTCTGAAACAATCATTCTTCCTCCCACCCTGAAAACAATGCCAATAGTGAACTAAGAAGCAAGTCTGTTGTAATGTGTCCTCTTTGGGTGGCCTGGGTTCCTATTATACCCAAACAACAATATAGTTTATTAAATCAAACACAGGAGAAGGTTTTGTATTTTGAGATTTTCTTATATGCAACAATGAAGAAAAAGGAAGGAAAGTGAAAAAAACAATTGCCTAAGATCGCACAGTTTTGTACAGAGGGGAAGCCAGGGTTAATCCCAGGTTTTCTGGTTTCCCATTTTGCAGTTCTGTCACTAAACATATACGATTTGCTTCCCCTACACCCACCATACTGCAACCCCCCAGCACGTTTCCCCCTGCCCCAGCACCCTGCTAACAACATTGCGGCCCTTGTTCATATCACTAACCAAACTTTGTGGCTCCTGGGAAAAGGTTTGCGAGTACCCATGGTTCAAAGTGTGCATCACACAAGAGTAATACGCTAGCCAAAAAATAACAAAGAAACACAACAGCCTGGAAGTAGTTAGAACCCCTAGGGAATGCAAGATAAAGTGAAACATGTGAAACATATCCAGGATCTAAATCGCTGTCAGGGATTACATTAACGTTTTTGTTTTTGATTTTACAGGTACATCTTTACCGAATACAACCTAACTTTGAAACATCAGCATGTTTCTTTTACATTACAAAGAGGGTAGTCCTGTCACGTCCATTAGAGGAGTAATTTTGTTAGTGCCCCTGGATTTTTTAACCAGGTTCAATTTATTGATTATATTCCTCGATTACCTGAATATAAGTATATAGAGACACGCATTGTGATAAAATATATACAATGAAAAGCACACCCATAGCATCGTCTTTTTAGTGTCTATACATTCACATCTTTTTTGGAAATGTACAGTCAGATTTTAAGAACAGTTTTTTTACAATTCTTGTTTAGTATATAATTATTGGAAAATATACAATATTTAGAATATTGCATTGCATAATGTCTCTCATAATGCAATTCTGCATTTCCTAGCACAGGAAACAGCAGATGTTACTATTATCCGATTCAATATTACTCAAGTTATAAACCTTTGAAGGATTGAAGGCTGAGTCGGCCTTACCAGGATTCAAACTCATGAAGCATAGAGCAGGAGAGCACTTTATACATTAAAGAACCATTCAACTCACTGAGCCGTAATGGAAGAGAGGGGAGTCGCACCATGTCTTTTGTGTCTATACGCCTTTCTGGGTGACTATGGTTACTTCATTCATTTAAAGCTAAAGTAATCCCTTGTAATTACATTATATATAGCTAATATCCGTTTAGACAAGTTTTACTTGATATATCATGCCCAATTAAAAAATTGTGTCACATCCTTGTTCCCTAATTTAAGATTGCATAGACCAGACAAATGCTCAGACATTTTCAAGTGTGAACACTGTTAGGAAATGTGAGTATGTGCAATCTTAAAGTACATGTGGCTCTCCTTGCCTCCAGCAATAGTAATTCTGCTATGCATATCTCTTTCATCAGAAGATTTTTAAGCTAACATTAGAAGGATAATGATCATAGTTTTTCAGGATCTCGGCGTTCAACACGTATGGCATGGAAACACTTCCCACATAGGACCGAAAAACAAAGACAACATCCTTCCTACCACGCAGTCTACAAGGTGTAGCTTGCTGGCCATGTATGCGAGAGCTTCAGAGCCCCACAGATGGTAGCAAGTGGTACATAAATGTAGCAATACAATAGAGCCATTGCCTTAAATGGGCTGGTACTGTCCAGTACTGAGCTCTTGCACTACTTCAATTTGAAATGGAAAGTATCTGAGGGCCAGATTTACAAGGGTCTAGGGCCTCTTAGCGCCACATCAGCGTCATTTATTTACGCTAATGTGGTGTTAAGGAGGCCATTCTCTTTCGCCATATTTACAAAGTGGTGCAATGCTTGAATTGCACCTTTTTGTAACCCCCTGCGCCACATTATGCCTACGCCAGGCATAATATATGCAAGGGGGGGTGTTCCCCCACAGGGAGGCCCATAAAAATTGAGCAGTGAATTTACATTTCACTGTGCCATTTTTTGCATCATTTTTAATGTCTGCTCAGAGCAGGCATTGAAATGATGCACCAATTACTTTCAATGGGCCTCCTTTTACTTTGCAGGATTAGTGCCACAATTTATGGTACTAATCCTGCAAAGTACCACAATAAAGGCATACATTTTGATGCTATTGTCCTAATGTGTGCCATGGTGAACTGTATTGTAAATACGGCGCACACATGGTTTCCTTTGGAGGCGTAAGAAAAGTGGCGCATCACAGCTGATGTGCCAGTTTCTTGTAAATCCGGCCCTGAATTCTCTGAAGTATTCAGATACATTTAACTGAAGAGTATCGGTACTGCTAACTAGTTAACATGTACTCTACATAGTGAGCACCTGCACTTCTATATTTCCTTTTAATGCACTAATAGAATTAAATGATGGCCTCAGCGCTAAGAGTAATGGGGATTTTTTATTTATTTATCCCGGAAGTGGTACTCGAGTCTGCCTGAAAACGCAGTAATGTGCGTGTGCACAAGTGATGCTAATACAGTTTCCTGCCCTGCTCTGATGTTGACTGTAATTTAATGCAAGAGTCGTATCTGCCATGTGAGTAATATAATTTGCTTTCTATAGGCTGAAGAATGCACATCCTCATGCAGTGATTGAAAAATCCACTACTGGAAATCGCATTTTAGCCCTTCCAGCTAAACTTTGCAATTTTCTCTTCATCTACCCGCCACCAATATGTACCGAGCGTACATTACACATCTCTGTGCATGGCAGACTGCGATCGGAGGCCTCTGAGTGAAAATGCAAGTTAGATTACAGCTTTTCCGCTCATCCTTGGAATGTAATGCAATCCCACGGTGCCCATATCACAGTTAAATGGAGCAAATAATGACAACAGTAAAAGTATGCAGGACCTTTAAAGCTCCGCTGCCATTTGCGAGCTGCCTTTTTGAATGCATTACCAGGTCACGAATCAATAAACCCCTCTACACGGAAGCTGAAGCTGCGTATACATTGTGTTATAATCAAAACAAGCCCCTGCTACTCGAATCTTCTCATTTCCAGGCGGTTTTTGCCTTTTCGGGATTAAAATGAGAATAAATTCAAAGAAAAGCCCTGTGATTATTGAACTGTGATGCAAGAGGGAACTCTACTGGCGGCATTTTAGAGATGCACATGGTTGCTCTATTCATAAGCAAGCTATTTCACATAACATAGACCTGAGATATGTGAGGACCCGGATGCTTCCCCACTCCTGTGATAGGCAATCCCTGGAGGAGATTTCCGTTCACATTTACATCTCAGGCTTTGCATCAAATCAGCTACTGATACTGTGGCCCATATTTATACTTTTTGACGCAAAACTGCGCCAACGCAGTTTTGCGTCAAAAAAATTAGCGCCAGCTAACGCCATTCTGAAGCGCCATGCGGGCGCCGTATTTATTGAATGACGTTAGCCGGCGTTAGCCGCCGGCGCCGTCTGGTGTGCGTTAAAAAAAACGACGTACACCAGGCAGCGCCGGCGTAGGGGGATATGGGGCTTGGGCGTCAAGAAATGGGGCAAGTCAGGTTGAGGCAATTTTTTCGCCTCAACCCGATTTGCGCCATTTTTTTTCACTCCCAACCCCCACAGAAATGACTCCTGTCTTAGCAAAGACAGGAGTCATGCCCCCTTGCCCAATGGCCATGCCCAGGGGACTTCTGTCCCCTGGGCATGGTCATTGGGCATAGTGGCATGTAGGGGGGCACAAATCAGGCCCCCCTATGCCACAATTTTTTTTTTTTAAAAACACTTACCTGAACTTACCTTAATGTCCCTGGGATGGGTCCCTCCAGCCTTGGGTGTCCTCCTGGGGTGGGCATTGGTGACAGGGGGTGTCCCTGGGGGCATGGGAGGGCACCTCTGGGCTCCTTCAGAGCCCACAGGTCCCTTAACGCCTGCCTTTTGCAGGCGCTAAAAAACGGCGCAAAAGCGGCCGTCCGTCATTTTTTTTGACCCGCCCACTCCCAGGCGTGATTTTTGCCCGGGAGTATAAATCCGACGCACATGCCTCGGAGTCGATTTTTTAGACGGGAACGCCTACCTTGCATATAATTAACGCAAAGTAGGTGTCCACGCTAAAAAATGACGCTAACTCCATGGACTTTGGCGCTAGACGCGTCTAACGCCAAAGTATAAATATGGAGTTAGTTTTGCGTTGAAATTGCGTCAAAAAAAACGACGCAATTTTGGTGCAAACGGAGTATAAATATGCCCCTGTGTGTGCAGAATGGTCTGCCTCGTTCAAGCAAGGTTGCACATACATGGACTGTGACAGGAGCAGAAATCCGTTTCGAAAACTACCAAGCAGCAAGCATGTAAAGTTAACAATATATCACAGTTTAAAAAAAAAATGACTGCGTTATCTGAGTTGTAGAATGAAGAGCTTCAATAATACTAGAGTATTTCTCTAAGAAAAGAAAATGCAGGTTATATTGTAAATGTTGACTTGATGGCCAAAACTAGATTGACTAAACCGTGGGCTGGTCGGAAAACCTGCGATTCCAACTTGCAAAAGGAGTTTTGGAAATTGATGCAAAACGCAACTAGGAGTAGATGTGAAAGGGACATCTTCTGAATGCTATTAGCAATGGTATGTATTAATTGCAGCTGTGAGCCACTGTTACCAACACGTTAAAGGAGGTGTTAACTTATTCACAATATTGGAGCTGTCCCTGGAGGACAGCTTCCCCTTTGGGAATCATGTGACACAGTCTTAGGAGCAGCAGGTACCGCATACTCCCCTGTGCATGTTCCCAAATAGGAAACATTAAAAAAAAAAAAAACAGTTTCCTATTCGGGAAAGCAAATACGAGGGTGGCAGTCTGCTCTCCGTTTCAAGCAGTGCCTAATTCCGGTTTGTGGTTAGAGATGGCGGGGTTAATCAAATGTTGTCACATAGAAAGAGAGAGGAAAGCTTAAAAGGGAGAACGAAGAATTAAGGGGAAGACATGTAAGCAGTGATAAAGGGAGCAAGCAGTGCTGAAAAAGAACAATCAAGAGGGCGATTAAAAAAACAGGCAGTGTAGGGTGGTGAGGAAAGAGGCACGTGATGAAATAAGGACTAGCAGGTCAGCTTGATATTCTGCAACTCCAATTTTCTGTAGATTCGGCGATGGGCTAGTAAGAAATATTTGGGTTTATGTACATATTTTATTTTATTACAATTTAGTCACTAGTCGCAGACCCCAATCCCTCTATTCACAGCCATTTAAGGGGACCACAAATTGAGGCTTACCCAATTAACAGTCATTAGGGAGGTCTGTTGGAATACATAAATATCCTTTTCATGGCTCTAGAAGACAAGCACAACTTCCTTGAAGTCCCAGTGGCAACCCGCAGTATTTTATGACCCTGACTTCAGTACACATGATGTTAATGTATATGTACTGAGGCCTTTCTGTGAAATGAAGTGAGTCCCAGAGTGGGGCTCTGTGGTTGGAATGTACATCTTCCAATCTTATAGGGCTGACTGCTATCATGCCGTGGACCACAGAAGACTAGCAGTGAAGGTAGAAAATGATTATAGTGCAGTAAGGGCCTTTTGTTACTATTGCTTGAATTGGAACGAAACCTGATAGCTTCTCCTGTCTTTGAAATTGCTCGCAAATTCCCTATGCAGGTCGTTCACCCATCATTAAGAGGAATGGGTACTGTTTGTGTCTGCGAGCAGATGTGTAGATATTGCGGGGCATATTTATACTCCGTTTGCGCCGAAATTGCGTCATTTTTTTGACGCAAAACTAACTCCATATTTATAGTTTGGCGTTAGACGCATCTAGCGCCAAAGTCCATGGAGTTAGCGTCATTTTTTAGCGTGGACACCTACTTTGCGTTAATTATATGCAAGGTAGGCGTTCCCGTCTAAAAAAACGACTCCGAGGCATGTGCGTCGGATTTATACTCCCGGGCAAAAATCACGCCCAGGAGTGGGCGGGTCAAAAAAAATGATGTACGGCTGCTTTTGGCGCCGTTTTTTAGCGCCTGCAAAAGGCAGGCGTTAAGGGACCTGTGGGCTCTGAAGGAGCCCAGAGGTGCCCCCCCATTCCCCCAGGGACACCCCCTGTCACCCATGCCCACCCCAGGAGGACACCCAAGGCTGGAGGGACCCATCCCAGGGACATTAAGGTAAGTTCAGGTAAGTGTTTATTTTTTATTTTTTTTGTGGCATAGGGGGGCCTGATTTGTGCCCCCCTACATGCCACTATGCCCAATGACCATGCCCAGGGGACAGAAGTCCCCTGGGCATGGCCATTGGGCAAGGGGGCATGACTCCTGTCTTTGTTAAGACAGGAGTCATTTCTATGGGGGTTGGGAGTGAAAAAAAAATGCGCAAATCGGGTTCAGGCGAAAAAATTGCCTCAACCGGACTTGCCCCATTTCTTAACGCCCAAGCTCCATATCCCCCTACGCCGGCGCTGCCTGGTGTACGTCGTTTTTTTTAACACACACCAGACGGCGCCGGCGGCTAACGCTGGCTAACGTCATTCAATAAATACGGCACCCGCATGGTGCTTCAGAATGGCGTTAGCCGGCGCTAATTTTTTTGACGTAAAACTGCGTTGGCGCAGTTTTGCGTCAAAAAGTATAAATATGGGCCTGCGTGTGCATGTGTTGCCTATTTTTATAAAATTCATAAGGAAAGTGAGGCAGTTCAGTTCAGTTCATAATCGTTGTTCGGCAAATACCAAAAAAGCAGTAGGCCATAAAAGCACATAATATATTAGTCATCATCTAACACCAATTACATAGTAAGAAAAATCAACATCATCATCATAACATAATATATATTTTAAAAAAAAGGTAAAACATGTGGTTTCTTTTATACAGGTTCTTCTGGAATGCAACAGAGGCTTTTCCTAACTTGTATGGCTTTTAAAATATAAAGTTCCACCTTATGACACACATATGGGCTATTTAGGGTTAACAGGAATTCCATTGTCACCAGGTGGGTTCTTATATTAGATTCATTACAAAGCGGTTTAAGATAAAAGATTCTAAGATGTTCATAGAACTACCAAAACAAGACAAAGTGCAAGGTGCCCTGTTTGATAACCCCATCACAGGGGCATTTAACTAACTCATGGGGCAACACCTGATTTGGGGAATTGCTACTAAATGGTGCACAATACCCAGACTTAGTCTAATTAGGGCAAACCGGCGCTGCATGTTAGTAACTTCAGAAAGATAACCATACCTACTTGCTTCCAGTGAATAGGACATGTATATACCAACAGTGGTTTTAGTAGATTCAATTGTCTTTCTACCATCCGCCTTGTATTACTCAAAAGTGGCCTTTATACATTTTTGGGATAATGTCAGCACATTCTCTGGATCTGAATTTATAGATAAGTTCAAAACAGATTTAAAAGAAGGATCAATAAAAGCAACCCATGGTATACACAGGGCATTGTCCAATTTCATACAATCTAAAATGCGTTCCTTAGTGAAGGCAGTGACTTCCTTAGACCATATACTGCGCCATGGAAGCAAGGGTCTCACCTGTAGCACACCTTCCAGGTATTGTAACTCTACCTCCTGATGTGTAATTCAATGGAAGCTGAGGTGGGTAAGCATAACAGGTGTTTTAGGAAACAATTCTCCTCAAGTTGTAAGGAGGTACTTTTTATATATACCCACACTCCTACACCATACACTACTGTGGAAACAACTCTATCCCAATAGATATCCAGCATAATTCCTATGGGATGTCTCCACAGTTTACTGGTGAACCTAGAAAGAGCACAGGAGTTTCTTCTTAACTTGTTCCTACAGCAACAGATAAGCTGTTCTCACCGCCCATTTTTGGAGAACAATCCACCAAGGTGATTAAAACAATTAACAGTACTAATCTCCGTATTCTGAATGTAGAAACTCCTACATCATTTTACTTTCTGGCCACATACCATGGTAAGGGGCATATTTATACTCTGTTTGCACCGAATTAGTGTCATTTTGTTTTACTCTAATTCGGTGCAAAACTAACTCCATATTTATACTTTGGTGCTAGACCCCTCTAGCACCAAATTTATGGAGTTAAAGTCATTTTTTGAAAGTGGAGACCTACTTTGCCTTAATGAGATGCAAGGTAGGCGTTCCCGTGCAAAAAATGACTCTATGGCCTTAACGCCATATTTAGGGGCATATTTATACTCTGCGGCATATTTATACTCTGTTTGCACTGAATTAGTGTCATTTTCTTTTACTCTAATTCGGTGCAAAACTAACTCCATATTTATACTTTGGTGCTAGACCCATCTAGCACCAAGGCCCTGATTTATACTTTTTTTGCACCGCATTAACGTCATTTTATGACACAAAAGTGGCGCAAACTTACAAAATATTGGCCCTTATTTATACTTTTTGCTGCAAAACCGCACTAACTCAGTTTTGCACCAAAAAGTTTAGCACCGACTTGCACCATTTCTGTGCACCAGCCGGGCACCATATTTATGGAATGGTGCAAGCCGGTGCAAAGGGTAGGCTAGAGTGAAAAAAAATTACTTTAGTTGGGTGGGGCTGGCAGTATAGAAGAAGAGGTTTTAGCACCAAAAAATGGCTTTAGGCAGGTTAGAGTGAAAAAAAATGACTCTAACCAGATTAGCGTCATTTTATGGTGCTAAACCTACCATGCCACATGACTCCTGCCTTAGAAAAGGCAGGAGTCATGCCCACCAACCCAGTGGCCAGCACAGAGGACAGGGGTCCCCTTGGCATGGCCATTGCACCCTGTGCCATGTATGGGGGCCCATTTCAGGGCCCCCTATGGCACTTTCAAAAATAAAATGCACTTACCTGTACTTACCTGGGATGGGGTCCCCCATCCTCGCAGTCCCTCTAGTGTGGGTGGGGGTGCCCCTAGGGCCTAGGGAGGGCACATCTGGGCTTATTCCATGGTGTTCCACCATGGAAATAGGGCCACAGGTCCCCTAACGCCTGCCCTGACCCAGGTATTAAAAAATGGAGCAAATCAAGCTGTGCCCCATTTTTTGACCCCTCCTCCCTCCCTTGCACAATTGTTACATGGGAGTATACATATGGTGTTAAGGCCATAGAGTCATTTTTTTGCACAGGAACGCCTACCTTGCATCTCATTAAGGCAAGGTAGGTTTCCACTTCCAAAAAATGACTTTAACTCCATAAATTTGGTGCTAGATGGGTCTAGCACCAAAGTATAAATA
Organism: Pleurodeles waltl; assembly: GCF_031143425.1. NCBI lineage: Eukaryota > Metazoa > Chordata > Amphibia > Caudata > Salamandridae > Pleurodeles > Pleurodeles waltl. The sequence goes on along the minus strand of NC_090447.1, from coordinate 894,305,872 downwards.
TGGAGTTAGTTTTGCACTGAATTAGAGTAAAAACAAAATGATGCTAATTCAGTGCAAACAGAGTATAAATATGCCCCTTAGCGTCAAAAAATGATGCTAATCTGGTCAGAATCATTTATTTTGACTCAAAACTGCCTAACATCATTTTTTTTAAGCTAGCCTACCCTTTGCACCGACTTGCACAATTCCATAAATATGGTTCCCAGCTGGTGCTAAAAAATGGTGCAGGCCGGTGCAAAACGTTTTGGGGCAAAACTGCCTTAGTGCAGTTTTGCACCAAAAAGTATAAATAAGGCCCTAAGGGCCATATTTATACTTTTTGACGCTAAACTGCGCTAACGCAGTTTAGCGTCAAAAAAATTAGCGCCGTCTAACGCCATTCTGAAGCGCCATGCGGGCGACGTATTTATAGAATGGCGTTAGCCGGCGTTAGCCGACCGGCGCTGCCTGGTGTGCGTGGAAAAAAACCACGTACACCAGGCAGCGCCGGCGTAGGGGAAAATGGCGTATGGGCGTCTCAAAATGGGGCAAGTCAGGTTGAGTCAAAAAAATCGCCTTAACCTGATTTGCGCCATTTTTTACGACGCCCATCCCCCATTAACATGACTCCTGTCTTAGCAAAGACAGGAGTCATGCCCCCTTGCCCAATGGCCATGCCCAGGGGACTTCTGTCCCTGGGCATGGTCATTGGGCATAGTGGCATGTAGGGGGGCACAAATCAGGCCCCCCTATGCCACAAAAAAAAAAAAAAAAATACTTACCACAACTTACCTTTTCTTCCCTGGGATGGGTCCCTCCATCCTTGGGTGTCCTCCTGGGGTGGGCAAGGGTGGCAGGGGGTGTCCCTGGGGGCAGGGGAGGGCACCTCTGGGCTCATTCTGAGCCCACAGGTCCCTTAACGCCTGCCCTGACCCAGGCGTTAAATTCAGGCGCAAATGCGGGGTTTTTTGCCCCGCCCACTCCCGGGTGTGATTTTTGCCCGGGAGTATAAATACCACGCACATGCCTGGGAGTCATTTTTTAAGACGGGAACGCCTACCTTGCATCTCATTAACGCAAGGAAGGTGTTCACGCCAAAAAATGACGCTAAGTCCATGAACTTTGGCGCTAGACGCGTCTAACGCCAAAGTATAAATATGGCGTTAGTTTTGCGTCGAATTTGCGTCGAAAAAACCGACGCAATTTCGGCGCAAACGGAGTATAAATATGCCCCTAAATGTTTTAGACTTATCAATTGTTATGCCCCTTGATGTCATAAACTGCTCAAAACTGGACATGAGTTTCAGGAGCCCCACTGGTGTCATGGAGATCAGGACAACATCATCCGTGTAAAGTAATGCAGGCACAGGACATCCTGTCACGTATGGGGGATCAGCCTGTATTCCCTGTAAATGTTTATCTACCCCATTGATAAATAGGGAAAACCGTAACGGTGCAAGGACACAACCTTGTTGGATACCTCTTCTTATCTTAAACGGGGTGGTACATTCTCCCATTTGGCCAAAGCAAACTTTACATGTTAGATCTCTTTATAAAAGGGCCAAGAAATTGATGATATACCGTGGGGCACCCATATCTAATAATGTAGGCCATAGAACTAGGTCGAAGGCACTACTGAGATCTGCAAAGCAAAGGTATAGTGCACCTTTTTTGGCCAAGGTGTACTTCCCTATTATCATATCTAGATTAACACATTGCTCAATGGTGCCAAATTCTTTTCTGAAGCCAAACTGAACAGGAGACAGAATGTTATTGTCCAGTGCCCAGTCATTTAATCTTGCCAGAAAAACTCTACTAAATGTTTTCAAAGATGAGTCCAGAAATTATACTGGGCAATAATGTTTAGGGTCAGTCTTGTCTCCTTTTTTATATATAGTTATGATAATGGAGGCAAACCAAGACACAGGGATATCCCCAGATATGGAGATATTAAACAGCCTGGTCAAGATTGGTACACAGAAATTAGTGTTATGTTTAAAGATGTCCACGGGTACCCCATCAGGACCCGGGGCCTTGCCCTCAACGCTAAATAGGACAGCAGAGTCGACCTTGTCCATTGTAATCTGTAAGTAATTGCGAGGCCCCAGCTTGAATTGCCCAATTAGATCTGCTGCCCTAGTCCTTTGCTTAAAAACGTCAGAGTAGATCCCAGATTTGGGAGCACCCATTCAGACAAAAAGAGGGCATTTATTGTTTCCCAAAACAATTGAACATTGTTTGTTTCCGTCGCCAGGGCTAGTTTGACCATGCCGCTTCTCTCAGTTATTTCTTCCTTTGCTCCTGAACCTTCCTATGTTCCACTCGAAGTGACTTGATTACCACCGGGTCTCTAGATAATGTCTGAAGGGCTAATTTGAGAATCCCCCTAGCTTTAGTGCAGGCATGGTTGAACCACCCTTTATTATTCTTGGACTGACTATGTTGTGGGAAAAGTGTCAAAAGGTCCTGAATATATGCAGTGATTATTCTAAAACAACTAATCTGCCATGGGGCTTCGATATCCCCTTTTAGATAATAGTCAATTTCCTGTGAACATCCTCGTATAACATTCTGCAGAAAGTCAACAGGGTCAACATCTTCCCATTTCTGTCTCACCCCATTAGTTCTATGTACCTCAACCTGATTAGGGATAGTTTAGAACACATCCTTTGGCCCCCAAAAAACAGTTGGAAGAATAATAGGAACATGATCACTAAGTAGTGTCAGGCCAGTGTAGGGTGTATCACAACCATTGTGGGCAAAGGAAGACACAATAACATGATCTTCAACAGATGATGAGTTGGCACCTCTATAGGTTGGTATTATCTCACCATTACCACTAAGCTTACGTTCCATTAGCATCAAGTCAAATGTGGACAACATCAAGTTAAGGGCTTCACCGTAGTCATTATGGCAAAAATGGTTATGCCCTACCCCATCAGGGGTAGTAAACCCACAAGTTTGAGATAAAGTCAGGGAACAAGTCTGCACATTGAAGTCCCCAGCCCATAATATGATAAGATTAGAGCAAATAGTGAGTAAAAACGTTGGTCCAGGGTGTGAACAACTCTCAATGGGTAGAGTCAAAGACATTATTGTAATAATTGATTAGGGCTACATCAGCCATGTTCTTATACTTAATCCACAACAATTAGAAATAGGGGGACTCCCAAAAAGTCTTTTGAAACACTACAGGAAGTTTATTGGAGATAAGCACCAAGAGCCCCCCTCAGCCCTCCCAGATTGTGAAGGTGTAGCTGCAGGAGGTGTGAGGTAAACCCATGCATATAAACAGGGGAAACACACCATGTTTCTTGGATGCAGACCACATCCAGTTTACTAATAACTGCTCCCCACTCATCTGTCTCAATTTTACCACGTAAGCTTTGAACATTCCATGTTCAAAAATAGTGGCGCCTGTTGTTATTATCTGTAAACACTTTAGCCCCAGTCCCTACCTTTCTCAGGGTGACTGGCTTTTGGGCTACTTCTTTCAGTGCCCCATCACAGCTATTAATAATGGCACCTGGGTCCATGCTATCTGTGCCCTGTGGCACTATAGGGGTTTTGTTGGGACTTGTGACCATCATTCGTTTGGCAGTTCCCACAACACAGGACCTCATTGTCTGGCCGTCTGCATAGGCCCTGTAAAACAGTCAGTTGTTATCTGCAAGTGAGCTCAATGCCTGATATTTGTTACTTAATAGTAATGGGGAGTGTAGTGTAGATTATCAGTAAGCTCAATGCCTAGATGTATCGAGGGGAACCCAGGCTGCACTGTTGCAAGTGTCTATAAAATGCACCCAACGGGAGCAACACTGGAGTGTTACTACCCTGGGGGTGTAAAGAAGCCCTAGACAAAACGTCCCTCATGAGACAGGGACTTATAAAGTTGATAATTATACAGCCACCCCCACGATCTTTTACTAGTGGTCCCACCAAGCCTACTCTCCGGGTTAAAATTATCTGATGGGCATTATCTATTGAGAATACATTATTTTGGTACGGTCAATGCATGGCCTTATTCTTCAAGGCCCCCTGGAGTTCACTCTGATCAGGCCGTAAAGGGTGGGCATTAGCCATGATGACAACATAGGGGAAATAAACTGGCTGTAAGTTAAGGTCTTCCCTCAAGTGTGGCTTGACAGACCCAGGTTTCTGCCGGTGTTACAAGAATGGGGCTTTTCGGATGCTTTAGGGTTTAGAATGGGTCATAAGCCATCTAAAACAATCCTCTGGGTCTCTTGTTAGATATTGTGTGCCACCCCCTTAGTTGATCTACTTTGTGGACCTCCCTTTATTGCCCTTTTGTACGAGCCCTACATTCAGACTTGGATACTATGCCTATTTCATCTATTGGGTCTGTGCCCTGTGATATAACTGTGGGACGTAGCTCATTATGTGTATTATTCTGTGCAACAGTAATTTGGGAGTTGGAGGGCACCATAGGTAGAGAGAGCTTCTGGTACATTTCCATTATTGTCCCCACCTCCCCCTCAAGTTTATCCAGTTTATCATCAATTGGCTTAAGCAGATCATTGAGGACAGATATGAAATCATTCCAGGGTGTAGGTACAGTATTTCTGGAAATAATAGGGCTCAGATTGCTATCAGCCCACCTTCTGCACCGTTTCTTCCTTTTTACATTGGGTGACTGATTGTCTGGTGTAGGGTTTCCACTGAATGTGGCCCTAGACTGTATCTGGTCATCTCCATTCCTCATAGACCCTGGTTCAATATTGTGATGAATGTCTAGTACTTGTTCTGGGGGTATAAGGGATCCCTCTTATTCTTCCCCCAATCTTGCTACCCCCAAAGATAAACGCATTTCAGCAAGGTCAATTTCCTTGGAAATTACCCCCACCACCCGTGCTAGAAAAGAGTCAATTGTGGTAGACAAAGTTCTGTGTCTGCCTTCTGGCCTTCCACCTTCTGTTTGCCCATAATTGGGGATGTATGTTATCACTTCCTTTGATAAAATGGTTTCTAGCTACAGGGGGGTGAATTTCCAGTAATCTTAATCAGTGGGCGGCAGAAACACTCCTACTTTCTCACCTATACTTATTATGGGTTATTTATAACTTTCAGACAGGGGACTGGGACTATCATTGAGAACAATAAAAAAAGAAGGAAATGAAACCACAGGACCAAGAGGGCAGGCCCAACCCAGCCTCAGTCAGCCGCGGACTGGCACAGATGGGCCCGCTCTTGGCCCGGTCTTTGCCAGGGTGCGTCCACGCTCTGCACAGCGGAAGCGCAAGTCTTAATTCATGTGCCTTTGGGCATGACATAGCATCGTAGACGGCCTCCTTCCTCAGGTGTCCCTGGGAGATGTGGTTCAGACCAGCCTTCCACCCGAGTCAAGATGCAGAGTGATGCGCGCAGCAGAAGCGCAAGTCTTAATATATGTGCCTTTGGGTAGGCCGCCTCCTCCCTCCGGTGTCCCTGGGTGGTGTGGTTCGGACCAGCCTTCCGCCCCCGAGTCACGATGCAGAATGCGGCAGTTTATTGGGCTCCGGCCACAGTAGGCTCAGTTTTACTTACTCTGTATGGTATCTGAGACTTAGAGAAAGAGCGAACGTATAGTGCAGGCCTTTTCCCCAGAATATTGCAGGGAATCTTCCAATTAGTCAGAGAGAATTGTGTTGCTACTCTCTGACCCACTGAGATTTCTGGAATATTTAATAAACAAAAACTAGGACTACCTTGAAGCTAGGGAACGCCCCATGCCCTTTCCTGTACCATAGCTCCAGTGGAAAGGCTACACCCCAATACGACATCAGATAGTTAAGTAAGGCAGCTTGCCTAGCCCTTGTGCTCCTCTTTTGTGTTGCTTCTAAGAGGCAATTCCACGCAGCCCTCTGCCTACCGGCTCACCCTTGCTACAAAGACCACAAAACATTTGAACTGCCCAGAACTGTTTACAGAACTGAACTGCTAGAATCTATAAGATTTGTCTAAACCCAGGTAAAAATATGAGGCTGACATTTACAGTCTGTGTGCCAATATTTCATGACCAGAATCAAAAGCTTGACAAATCACACCAGGAGATTTCTTTGAGCTTCAAGGTTTGGGGGGCTGACTGTCCTTTGCCAGGTTCAGGGCCAATAACCTAAAAATGAATGGACTAGCCTGCCGAAAGGGTATGTCTGTAAGTAACTTCTAAATAAAAAGCTGACTTATTGCACAGGAGGGGCACTAAAGGTGCCTGGACAAGGTGCTACACAGAAGAAGTCAACACTGTGAAAGGGCATAGTAAGCCAAAGGACTAATGTGACACAAGTGAGACCTGCCTAAAGATCTTCTGAAGGGTTGAGGCCACTGTATGTCCAGCCAGTAGGAGCAAGTCAACACCTGAGCTAAGGGTGTCCTGTATGATACAAGAAGTCAAATTTCTATTTGCAACCTAACACTGAGAAGTGCAAAAATACCAGGACAAACCCAACCGTCAGGTATGATCAGATTACAGGTAAGACTTCAAGTGCTGATGGAAGTCAAGATCCCCAGGATGGGTGTCCCCAGTACAACCCAAGGTGGTCACCTGTTTATTTAGAGGAGGGGGAGTATGAGACTGAGCCAGAGGAAGACCAATGCAACAAAATCCCTGTGATCATGAAATCTGCTAGTTCAAGTGTTTTTTCAACAGACTAGCGCTTTCACAGACTTTACTGAAGGTGTAGATACCACGAATCATCACTTACATTTCCTTTCTCTTCAACCATCTGCATAGGAAGCAACATCACTGGCTTTCCCATCGTCCATCTGCACACAAAGTGACAGAAGTGGGCTTCCTGTCATCCATCTATAAAGGAAGTTACATCACTGGTCTCCTGCCAAAACCAACTTAAAAAGAAGAAGCCAAGAGAGGACTTAATTTTCAATCATCCAACTGCACAGCAAGTAATATCACTGGCTTTCTCCTAGGCCATCTTCACATGAAGCAACATCACTGGTTTCCCACCAAAACCATCTTTAAAAGTAGAATCCAAGCAAGAGGACTTAAATTCCCATCATTCATCTGCATAGGAAGTGACATCACAGGATTTCCCATAATCCATCTGTACAGAAAGTGACATCGTTTCCAGCCTTCTCCCTACTTTTGTTAAATCTTCAGGACACCACATCATCCTGGAATCCTGGACCAGCCAAGAGTATCACCCGTTTTGGCCTACCAGTGGCAGGAAGGGCATTGGGCCAGAACCCTGTTCGACTTAAACATAGACAGTAAGATATAGTGCCAATCCTCACAATCACATGCAGACCAAGAGAACAAAATACATACATAACTTTACTATAACTATTATATCCAACTCTGAATGCATCCCTCTAACTACCACACACCCCAAGCTACACAACACATACTCCAATTCATGTTCATGAATGCTCGCTCACAGATCGCATCACCTTTCACAAGCTTGACAGCCTCTTCCTCTCAGAAACATGGTTCACTATCACATCCTAAAACATCCTAGACATCCTTCTTCACACAAGCTACAGCATCAATTGTGTGGATTGTACATGACAGAAGGGAGGAGGCCTTACTGTTACCCATAGGGCCTCCTGGTCCTGCACCCTAGGCAAGCACCTAACACACAACTCCATGGAGATGCTCACATCACTTTTAGTAGTTTCTGCAACTGTGATTGCTACCTTCCATTTAATAGACAGGCCTGCCAGCAGAAGAAGGACTTCATTGATGAATTCTTGTCCAGCCAACATACACATACCACCCACTTGGGTGATTTCAAATTTCCTGACAACAAAAGATAAAAAAAACAAGAGTCTCCCTCTTTAGCCTCATACACACACTTAACGTGGTACAACATGTCACACAACCAACACACTCCAAAGGCATTATCCTCAAGCTTGCCTTCTCAATATCTCTAACAATCTAGTGCACATCACCCATACTCATGAACTGGACCTACTACAACTCACCATCCCTATGTGCCTGCTCAGTGTCCAACCAAGGTCAACACAAAAGATAAGACTAAAACTTTGTATCCTTCAAAGACTTCTGCTTAGAAAAACTAATGTTTGAACTCACCTCAGCCTATCAACTCCATGTCCAACATCAACATCCTTCTAAATAACTTCAACACTTTTTTTGAAAACTATATGAGTATCCACACCCCATCTAAAGGACTTCAACACTTTTTTGGAAAACTATGTGAGCAACCACACCCAAATTAGAACACACAAGTGCCATCCAAAACCTTCAGCACCCTGGTATTTATAAAGGTATTGCCGACAATAAATGATCCATTCACCGTCAGGAAATCAAATGAAACAAAAACAGAACTCTTAATGACGTTTTAATATTGAAGTCCCTCTCTGCACCACACAAACTGTTCTTCATCTCAGCCAAGGCATTACTCTTATAACACCATTACGGAAACCACCAACAGAATCAAAACACTTTGAAGATGACCAAGTGCTGCCTCAAACCATACCCAGACCCATTTCTTCCTCACACCACAGAAAAATGCAATACCATTAACCTCATCTTCACTGAAAAAATATGAAAGATCCAGCAGCATATTGAGAACTCTAAGCCTCCTTCATCTCTTAGGCTTACCCTTCTCATAATATCCTGCACTGGTCACCCTTCAAAGCCCTATTTCTTGCAGATCTAACCAACATACTCAATTCCCTCAAACCCACTGTGGGAGAAAATCGAATTATGAGCTGGGGTGGTTGTGAGGCCTCATCATGTATTAATGTCACTATTCCATGTCAGGTTCAGTTAGGGCTCTTTATATCAAACATTAGCTCAGTCTTGTATAGCTGTGGCATAGACCATCAGGCCTAACTCAAAGGAAAACAAGTGTAAAACATATACCAGTACCACAACAGTCAATAAGTATGATACACAACACAATAAAATTCCCTTTTTCTCAATGAAGGGTGAGGTCAGCAGGGTCCTCTGCAGCTTCAGGTCGGTGTTGAGCTCAAAGTCGATGGACAGATGCAGTTCAGCAGTCTAGAGAAGCCTAGGTCGAGGCAGCATTTGAGGTTATGCACAAACAGGCAAGTAGTGGTAATCTTCGGGCATCTGAGTTTGTGCCCAGAACCCTTTATCTTTTCCCTTTGGAATATAAGTTGCAGTTCTGTAGGAAAAGGAGTGCACTGTAGCTACAGCCAAGGGTCCAGGTCCTGGAAGGCGTCTCTTAGGGCCTAGAACCTGATCATAGGGCTACACCTTTGATGTCTAGAGCAGGTCCTGTGGCTACTAGTCATCAGGGCACTTGGCAGGTGTAGGTCTCTTGCGCTTTTGTGTCCCTGACACTTAACAGGAGGCTAGACAAGTAGTCCATGGAGTCCACTCACTGGTCCATGGCACAGGTGGGTGCAGATCCAGCCCTTTAGGTATTTCTCCACATAATCAACACTAGGAGCAGCTCTTCTTTATCTGCAGCCCTGTCTTCGTACAGCAGGTGCAGCATGCATAGTTTTCCTGGGTGCATCCTTCCTTTCTGAGATCCCCAGGTTTAGAAAATGCAGTCCATCTGTCCTTTCTAAGTCATGCAGTGTTCTGAAGGTGGAAGCCAGGGGTGCAACCTTTATTTCAATTTCAGATTTGTAGGTAGGGAGGACTCCCTAGCCAATGAGGCCACACTTCCGAGAGGGCAACCCAACTTTTTCCAACATCATTTACTGTGGGACTAGCACTTCACAAACCCACAATGCATCTCTCTGCCCAAATCCAATGTGTTGGAGCCATTTATCTTTAGGGGAGAACCCGGGGCACACCCCAGAGGTGTGTCCAGTATAATTAGCCACCCCTACTGGAAATTGGTTCTGCAGCAGGTTATCCCTCTCTGGAGAACATGCCAGCCTGTCTATATACAAAAGCCTAGGTTTGTGTTGCATTTGCTCCTGAAAGGCAGTAGCCTTTTATAAGTTGTGACTTCTCTGCCCACTGTCCTCTCACCATCCTGCTGCAGGAGGTTACATATACTCCCACCAATACTCTCTTTTCTTCCCCATTCCTGTAAGCACTTCACACCTCTCAGAGGGAAAGTACCAGGCTGTATGGAGTGACAACAGTTGTAGTGGAGCAGAAAAGGCTACCAGAGCTCTGGACAACAAAGCAGTGACATTCTAAAGCCTTCTTCATATTAAAAACTACAATAAATTAAAGTTTGAAGGAATATTCCAATCTGCATGTGGAAGTGGCTACTGCTTTACTCTTGCATTGGTGAGTTCCGGCCAATTTCACTGTGTGATGCAAATTATTGTCTCATGTGCAGTTCCAGAATGGTAAGTTGGCCAGTGTGATTGAGAGTTGAAGTACCCCAGTGGGATTTCCAGTCACTAGGAAGATATCAGGTAAGATTTTTTTTATCCAGGGCAGTCGCAACAATTGTCAATCAGAACACTGGTGGGTGAGTAGAAAAACTTCTCAAGTGGTAGCAAAATCAACTTGAGCGGCTGCTCCCTCTGATGCACTGCATGGTGCTGCACGCACTGATTTTCAACACAGAATGCACTGCCAGCACTAAATCACAGTGCAAGCAGTGCAACATGCCTATTTCTGCTCATTGATGGAACTCTGCAGAACCACAAGGAGTTTTTATGTAAGCCTGCGGAATTACATAGAGTTAAATTCCGTAAAGTTCTTCCCATCCCTCCTTTAAATTAAACTTCAGCAATAACTCAGATTTTAATTTAACAACTAATTTGATCTCCTACTGTTCTATGTTTGGTGGTCTCAATTGGAAGTTAGCACTTAGCTCATGAGGTACTATAACTCACTGTTAGCCATTGGACAACCAGCGTGGCTTTAGTGAAAACAGCAATTTTGAGTTTTCATTTTCAGGACATGTAAAACATAAAGGAAGCATGTCCTTCTTTTTACTATTTAGCACCTTGCCTCATAGGTAACTAAGGCCTTGCCTGGGGTTGACATATTTATTAAAAAGCAATATTTTGATTTGCAAATGGGCTTATTCCCCATGTTAATGGGGCAGTACAAATGCTACCTAACTAGGCTGCAGTGGAAGACCTGGAGCCACGTTTTCACCTTGTCACTATAATGATGGGCCAAAAAGTGCAGCAGCCCACCAGTGACCTTTAACTTACTAGCCCTAGGTACACTTTTGTTAGAAAGTGGGTCTCTGGTTGGCAGAAGTATGCACACTTTCCAAGTAGTGACCACAATCCTAGTCAGGGTAAGTCAAAACACAGCCTACAATATACTGTGCTCACCCTTGGGTAGTTTGGCACAGAGCAGGCAGGCTTAACTTAAAAGGCAATGTGTAAAGTATTAGTGCAATAACTCACAAACACTCCACATCAGTTTAGGAAAATAGATAATATTTATCTGAATAAAATAAGACCAAATCAACAAAAATCCAATATGCAGAAGTCAAGATATACTTTTTTAAAGGTTTAGATGAGTCTCAATCCTTAAGAAACCTAGGTTGTAGCCTTTTAAAACACAACATCTAGGATGCCTAAAAAATATTGACACAGAGGGCTGCAGAAGAGGAGATGTGCTGGAATGCCAAGCAATGCGCTGGTTTTCCGGTGAAGGTGATGTGGCGTTTCCTTCCACGGAACAAGGTAATAGGTGATGTATTGATTTCTGGGAGCTCAGCCTTGGTTTCTCACTGTGATGCAGGGATATATTAACACACAGGGACTATGGGCCAGATGTAAAAAGGCTTTTGCGAGTCGCAAACGGCGAAAAAGGCCGTTTGTGAGGCGCAAAAGCCTCTCTGCTATGCAGAAATGCATTTTGCGAGTCCCTTCCTATTTACGACTCGCAATGCTATGCAATTTCATTTGCGACCGCGAAAGCGGTCGCAAATGAAATCGCAGTTACCATCCACTTGAAGTGGATGGTAACCCAGTCGCAAACGGGAAGGGGTCCCTATGGAACCCCTTCCCCTTTGTGAATGGAAAAAAAACGAAACTAAAGGTTTCATTTTTTTTTTCTAAGTGCAGCTCGGTTTCCTTTAAGGGAAAATGGGATGCAGATGGAAAAAAAACTGCTTTATTAAAAAGCAGTCACGGACATGGTGGTCTGCTGACTCCAGCAGGCCACCATCCCCGTGAGTGCCCATACTCGCAATGGGGTCGCAAACTGCGACCCACCTCATTAATATTAATGAGGTGGGTCTTTGCGACCCCATTGCGAGTTGCAGAAGGTGTCTGAGACACCTTTCTGCATAGCAAATTGCGACTTGCAATTTGCAAGTCGTACGGACTCGCAAATTGCAAGTCGCAATTTGCAAACTACCTACATCTGGCCCTATGTGTGGAAAATCAAAAACATGCTGTGCAGAGGCAACAGGTGCTGCGTTGTTCTGGAAGGTGATGCAGCTATTTTTCAGCCCCAAGACAGGTGCTGTGTTGAATCTGCAGGCACTGAGTCGAGTTTTCCAGGCATTGCATTGGTTTTTCCAGCGCTGTGGATTTTCTCCTTCAGATGAAGTCTTTGATGGTCCTGAGACTTCAGAACAAGGGGCAAGCTCAGTTCAAGTCCTTGGGCAGCACTTATGGGGGAAGGCACAGTCCCTCCAGCAAAGTCAGGGGCCAGCAGGGAAACAAGCAGGAGATCAGTCCTTCCAGGAAAGCAGTCCAGATAAGTCATTTGAGTAGCATAGCAGTACCAATGACAGAGTCCAGTTGTAGTTCCAGAAGTGTCGGATTTTAGGGGGGTCACAGACCCAGTATATATCCCCAACTGTGCCTTCAAAGTGGAGAAAACCTCAAATAATGTTTTTATAGTGTACCAGTTAGTCTTTCAACCCAGTCCTGTTTGACAGGAGGTCTGTGGAGGTTATTAGCCCTTTGTATGAGATCAGGCAACTAGCCTTTGAAGTGTAAGTGAGAGATCCTCCACCATTCCTGCCCAGGAAGACCCATCAGTATGCAGATGAATGTAGATGATGCTGACTGTCCTGTGTTTATGGCTGCATGGGTGGAATGCACAAGGGGAGCTGTCAACCAGACATGGAGTGGAGATAGGCTGTAAGGCACAGAGAGCAGTAAGTGCAGAGAAAGGTCTACTTTCTAGAAGTGGCATTTCTAAAATAATAATGTTGAATTCAACTTCACCAGTAAGCAGGAATTCTCACTACAATTCTAATCAAACTAAACACAATAATGCCACTCCTCTCAGCTCGGAAATTACCACTTAGAAGTATATAAGGGAATTACCGATGCTGGCCTATCAGAGGAGCAGGCTTCACAATAGTGAAACATGACCTTCGATGTTTTTCACTACCAAGATATGTAAAGCTGACAAGCATGTATCCTGCTTTTTACTTACACAGCTTCCTGCCCTATGGGTTACCCAGGACCTACCTTAGGGGTGACATATATAATAAAAGGGGAGTTTAAGGCTGGGCAAGTAGTTTTAAATGTTAAGTTGAAGTGGCAGAGAAACTGCACACACAGGCCTTGCAATTGCAGACCTGTGACATGGTTAAGGGGCTATGTATATAGCTGGCACAGTCAGTGCTGCCGGCCCACTAGTAGCATTTAATTTACGGGCACTGGGCACAAACAGTGCATTATACTAGGGACCTATAGGTAAATTAAATATGCCAATTGGGTAGGAGCCAAATGTTGCCATTTTTAGAGGACAGAGCACAAACACTTTAGCACTGATTAGCATGTTTAAAGTACGCAGAGTCCTAAAATCAGCAAAAATTACATCAGAAAAATTGAGAGAGGCAGGCAGAAAGTTGGGGTGGACCACTGTAAGGTAATTGGGTCTAACAACTTTGTACCATGTTCTAGGGACTTATAGTTAAGTTAAATATGTCAATTAGAGATCAATTTACACTTACACTTTTGAGGGGGTCATAACATATACACTTGTGCATGTTCTGCAGGGCCCAGTGCACTTCAGAGGTGAAAAAAAAGCAATATCTAGCAAAACATCGGGGCAAAAAGTGAGGTTGACCCTGCAAAAAGGGCAATTTCTTACACACTTCTTATGAAGGTGATATTTTACTCTCAGCCTTTTACAAAGCTTTCTCACCCCTACTCACCATTGTCAATGTCCCCTTATCTGAAGGCATCTTCTCAGAGACTCCCAAGACAGGGCAAATCCTCCTACTCCTACAGAAACCTAGACACGACCCTGAGGACCTTTCTAGCTGCCAGCCCATCATTCCCCTACCATACATCAGCAAGATCATCGAAACAGCAATGCATGTTAACTCCAAGATCACATCTATGATGGCAATCTGCTGCACAAATACTGGCTTGAGATCATGCTGCAGCATGTAGACAGCCACCTTACGCATTGTGGATAATGACTGTGACCGAAAATGAAAATTACCAATGTCTCCTGATATGGCTGAGTCTCTTAGGAGCCTCCAACACACACTACGATCATACCTTCATATGCAGCCCAGAGTCTCAAATGGATTTCATTCACATGGACACCTCCAGGTCCCAAAAGATCTGAATCAGCTGTGGATTCCCCAGGGGTTCCATACTGTTGTCCTCAACCTCAACATGGAGCAGCTTGGTGCTCCACTCACAGATAACTGGAATGGCATGGTGAGCAGAAAAACTGATGGATTAAACCCAGATCTGTGACTGGGGGGTGAATGTTTGATTTGGTCCACATTCCGTCCATCAACTGTTCTTTTTAAATTCACAGATAACAGCATGTCGAGTCACTAAAATGTAGATGATTCACAAATATACTCAAAAGTCTCCTCTCCTTCAGATATCCAGTGCCTCAAACAATGCACACCTGGATGTTCCTCACCAGATTAAAACTCAACCCAACCCAACCCAAGCAGAAGTCCTGTTTTTTGCCAAGAGCAAAAAAACAAGAAAAAGCACAATCCTGGCTCAAAGACATGAACCTTGATGGCTTCAAACCCCGACTTTCATCAAATGCCAAGTCACTTGGATTCACCCTGAACACTAATCTTGCCCTCAAGGAACAGAATGGTAGAGGGGTGAAGTTCCAGGTAGACCTCCTTTGTCCATCTTGTCAGAATCTAAGATGGGGTTCAGTGACCCCCCCAGCCTAGTCTTTGACAAGTTGACCAAAGGTGAAGTCAGAGTCAGGGCTCCAACTCTGCCCCCATCCCCTGCCCCCAGTGTCATGATTGTGCATCTCATTAGAGTGAAACATGTACTGCCAACACCAACAGCAGTCTGCCAATTAACGTCTTAGTGATCAACTGAAACTTCACCACAGATTCCCAGAACACTTAGGCACTAACATTTTATATTAAAGACAAAGGTGAGGCACTTCTAAAGGCCATTCTGCTGCAATAGGAGCTGTTGAATTAAACTCCTTTCCTGAGTCAGAGACTGAAGTAAACAAGCATTGATATGTTAATGCAGGTATGAAAACAGCAGGTTTAGAATATTAGGAGGGCATATGAGTTTTTAGTAATTAGATGCATAATTTATTTATAAAGGGACTATAAATAGTTAAAGAGAGAGACGTCTGAATAAGTACAGCATCCACTTTCCACATCTGTTCACTCACCGTACCCAACTTATCAGTCACTTAACAGCTCCCTAGTTTTCAATAGTAACATTTTTGTGAACAAAGGGCAAGAGATCTTGCCAGAATCGGTCCTGCTGTTGGTTTCCGTCAGTTAATCTGTCTGTTGTTTTGACAGTTCGCCCACTCTATTTAGATGCCGACAGGACCATAGGTGATAGATTGCCCAATTTCCACCAACTCTTCCAGAATTTCATATCTGCGTTGACGGCACCATAGAAAAGAGCAACTGGTGGCAGGACGGCAGCCAGTATTCCTGCTGAGCCAATCACAATAAGCCTTCCTGCCAAGACAACTGTGGCAGGGATACCTTCACACCTGAGTTGACGGATTGGAAAGGATATGATATAAAATCCTAACTGTTTTCCTTTTTTAACTTCTGTTTTCAACTGGAACCTGACCGGGCAAGTCCTGCCATTGCTGCTGTCACTTGACACGAAGGAAAACAGCCCTGTTGTCACTGGAATCGAAGGTGCACATTCCATGTTACTTATTTACGTGGAATTGTCACTTGACATTAGTTTGAGACCAGTGCATTTACATGCATGTCCTAAAAAAATTGTAAAATACTTGTGTAATGCATATGTGTTTGCACTAGTTGTGTAAGGAAGTAAATGAAAATCATCTGTATCAACACCTCTTGATTAATTTGAAAACATTTTGGGGTTTACAAGACCCTTACTTAGCCGTAGCATAATTTCTTTCACACTAAGGCGGTGCAGATCATTCCCCCACTCTGTGCCATATTTACAAACTGGTGCAATTGTATCACTGTGCCATTTTGTAAACACTTTCGCCACATTATAGCCACCAGCTATAGTGTGTGCAAGGGAGGCATTCCCCCGCTAGGAAGCCTGCGGGAAAAGTGCAGTGAAATCTCAAGGGTAGGTGTTAAAGTGACGCTAGATTGTTTGAAATGGGCCTTCCAGGGCATTGCTGGACTAGCATCAACATTTGTTATGCTAGTCCAGCAATGCACCACAACCGCAGCAGAAATGATGACGGAGCTCTGCTAATGAGCATTATGGTGCTCTGTATTGTAAATAGAGTGCTGCCATGGTGTCATAAGGGGGTCGCAGGGAAGAGCAAGAAAACTGGTGCATCGTGATCGATGCACCAGTTTGTGGTAAATGAGGCTCTTTTTTGTGGCCAATTATTCATTACCAAAATGAATGCTTGCACCAACTTCCTAAAGTCCATTACAATTTGAAGCAATGCCAATGTCTGAACTTTGCAATGGGACATGTCAGTGAAATGTATTTCCATTTGTGATTGTGAGTCAGAATATGTATCTCACTGTTATATCAGCTCCATTCCATTAACCCAATGTATTGTACAGCAGTAATCAATCTGGGACAAATTTGTGAAAGTTGAACTCAAGTAATAATTCGAGCAACTTTTCTCCCATGTACATTATTTTGGCAATGTAAAACATATGTGACAGTAAACAATGTTTGGAAGATAAAACTTATCCTGGCTTTGTTGCCCTTAACTTCCCTTCTGCATGTAGTCAAGGGGTAACATCCTCAGAAAGGGGTATCTATTGGACACATATAAGGCACCTCAAGGACTTCACTTGGGTGGGAGTTGGTGTTGTAGGGGTCAAGGCAAGTTAGCTTTAGAATTGGCAGGGAGTTTTAAGGGTAGGAGGGGTATGAGTGGATTGACTGCTTGCATTAGAGGGAGCTGAAGTGGGTGATGTGGTTGTGTCTGTATGTTTGGCAGTTGCATATGGGTCTGGTGTATGTTATGTGTGTTTGGTTGCGTGATGCTTTGCTGGTGTGTATTATTCAGGTGAGTGTGGTTATTTGCTTCTTGTTAGTGTTGTCATGTGTATAGATGTGCTTTTGTGTGGGTGTGCTGGTTTAGATGACTGTGTTATTGTGTTGGTTGTTGTGGTTGCAGTGTATGTTGGTCCAGTGTCAGTGTGTGTGTAGTGTTTCTGGATGTATTACACTGTGTGTTTCTTGCCAGAAAATGTTGTGTTGTGGTGGAATGGCAAAAGATTATGGTGTGAAGGGACTGTGTTGTACGTTGTGGTATGCAGATTAACACATATAGCAACAGCACCTCAGGTGTGTGCTGCAGGCATCCATTCCATAGCCACCGGCATAAGACAATTTTAAATACCTCCTGCAACAGGCCCCCTGTGTCAGGACACCCCCACCAGTACAATGACAGTACAACTTTGAAACGTAAATATGGTCGGCTGTAACCAGCCATCCTGATGGCGAAAGAGTAATATTAGCCAGCATAGGAGTCTGCCACCCTGTCAGCAGGGCACCTCTTACATGATGAAAGACACTCCATCAAGGTGGTCGGAGGTTCAGTCACAGTAAATCTAAATACAGCAGTTGGAACTCCGTCAGCTTGACAGAGTACTTGAAACCACCGCCACAGAGGGGTGGCTGGACTTCCATCACGATCTAAATCAGGCTCAAACTTTGTTACTCCTGATGTAATGACATAAAAAATAGCAGCATTAGACTTCTTATTTTTTCAAAGATGAAGTTTGCTTGGGGTTCGAGATAACTGAAAGCAGTTTCAAGCATCATACAATTTTGAGTTCTGATGGGTAGCTCTATTAACTGTTTTTAACAGGTTGGAATCACAAAATTGTAGCAAACCAGTGTAAAGTGACGTTCTGATATTTACTTTGCAGCACAAATTCTCATTTTTGTTGGAAGGCAGGCCGAAGCTAACAGAAACTATAGGTGTGTGCTACTTTGCACTACTTTGAGTCAAGAGACATAGCATGGGTGGATTTTGATGAAAACCATAACTACTAATAAAGGTAGCTAGGACTCCCTTCCAGTACAAAACCTATGCTTGACATCATGCAAACGCACAATTGCACCCTGGTACAAAAGTGAATGCATTGGCGAAAGAAAGTGTGCCGGCCCACTGAGAGATAGAAACAACCCCATAGCTTAAAAGATATGGAGCTGTCCTTCTCTCCCCCTTCATGCAATGCAGTCAATTTTATTGCTGTGTTGGGTGAAAACTTAGTAAACCTGCCCCTGAATTCTCTATCTTCTGCTCGAGAAAGCCTGACTGCTCATCCTGCCTCGACTTGGAGAGTCAATTGTACAAAGAGAGTTACTTGGCCATCAAATTAGAGAACAATAATACCAGAGGCTGTAGGAAAGCATGATAAATGACAGAATACATCACGAATACCTCCATAACCCTTTTACTACTCACAGCCCCAGATAAAATGCCCCTTTATTGGGTATTCTATAAGAATATTATGGGTTGAATAATGTCCTTCAAAAATGTTGTAGCCAAAACTTTGACTAGCATGACATCATGAAGATAAGTATGCATACGTAAAAGTAGATCTACTGTCTTAAATAAAATTCACACACATTAACATGTATGGTTAGGATCACGTTTTCATAGAAAATAGTTGTTTTCATTTGCTAATAATTTTAGCGCCATTTACAAATCTTCATGAAACCTCCAATTAAAAATCTCTCATCCACCTCCTCCCCTTCCTAGGAAGTTTGGGGGTGGCCTGTCAAGCAAGGTTTGAGAAAAACGGGGGGCTCTCAAAAAGTGTTTTCCCCATATAATTATCCTTAGGGAAATTGAACAGAAAAAAACAGGTGAATAAAATTACACCAAATTTGTCAGAAAACTAGATTTATACAGAGAATTTTGTGTAAATCCATTCAGCAGTTTTTGAAAATGTAGGTATATTTTACTCTGCGGTACCTTCGAGCAGGATCTGTGAGGATATGCAGTTCTGCAAGCTCAAACTACACGATCTGATTGGCTGGCCACAACCTGAAGAAAAAGTGAGAATTTGGAGACTTCGGTCTTCGTGTACTAGGAAATGAAAAACACTTAAGCGTGCAGGGTGGGGTAGCCTGACTCTGTTGGCCTCGTTTGGGAGCCCCAAAGAGCTTTGACCACCACCACAGTCAATATTTTTTTTTCACAGTGCATTGGGAGGCTTTTTTCTATTCACAAGATCTGAGTGTAAAAATACTCAAAAGTGTAAGAGTAAATTATATACGTAACTTTGTCGGAGACATGCACAGATTTTGTGAATAGCTACAAAGTTGTAAAATTAAAAAAAAAAACGTAAGTTACTTAAAAGTGTATGCTACCTTTGTGAATCAGGCCCAATGTTCTGAAATACAACCCATCCTCACAATAGCATTTTACATATTAGACCTTTCCTTAGAGCAATCCTTTACCCCAACCTCTTTAGGGCCTTTGATAGGCAGCTACCATGTGAGTTCTTCCACAACCTTTCATGCACCATGTAAATTAATAAGAAAGGAACATCTGATCAGGCAGGTTAACATGACATAAAGTCAACAAATGAAGACAGCATAAGAGTCCCCTGGAAATAACGTGAGGCACCGGAGTTGATGGTTTACTGTTGAAACAGTTATCCTACAAATACAAACAAATAATGCCTTACAAAATGGTCAGGTCTTTCTTACACAATTTGAATGAAGAAATATTGACTCCATTTGGTATAATAAGCAGTACTGAGATAAAATATTGTGATTCTAAAATAAAACCAAGAAAGAAAGACAATTAGTTCTACATAGTGGACTTCGGTACAAAAACTCTGTAATTTGAATAGGGAAACGTAAGGCCACCTCTAAGGAACGAAAAGTATTTTCAAAGTATCGCACTTCGTATTAGATCGTTTTACATATGCGTGCTTTGCAAAATGTTTTTGCGAATACCCTAGCAGAGATAATAGGCTGCTAGTCATATGAAATTTCCCTTTTAACAAAAACGAAAACAGATTGGTTTTTTTCCAGTAGATAATTTATAAGATTAACACGTTTCAAAACCAGTGAAGAGACAGGAATGGTGTTGTCAAAATAGCTGGCTCACAACTAGGCCCTCATTTATATTATGGCCCTATCCATGGTCATATCATGCTGAATGTGAAAAATCTATTAATAGAAATGTGACTTGTGCATAACCGCCCTTATGACTTAAGTAATTGTGGCATTATTCTGTTTCTCGAGAGCATATGCTACACGTTTATTTTGTGAGATTTTGTCAGCCTGCTTTGTGTTTATCTTATGGGGATGTTTTAGGTACTCTTCATGAGTTTAGCTTGTTTAGGTGACTTTGGGGCATATTTATACTCTGTTTGCGCCGGAATTGCGTCGTTTTTTTTTACGCAATTCCGACGCAAAACTAACTCCATATTTATACTTTGGCGTTAGACACGTCTAGCGCCAAAGTCCATGGAGTTTGCGTCATTTTTTAGCGTGGACACCTACTTTGCGTTAATGAGATGCAAGGTAGGCGTTCACGTCTAAAAAATCGACTCCGAGGCATGTGCGTCGGATTTATACTCCCGGGCAAAATTCACGCCTGGGAGTGGGCGGGTCAAAAAAAATGACGTACGGCCGCTTTTGCGCCGTTTTTTAGCGCCTGCAAAAGGCAGGCGTTAAGGGACCTGTGGGCTCTGAAGGAGCCCAGAGGTGCCCTCCCATGCCCCCAGGAACACCCCCTGTCACCCTTGCCCACCCCAGGAGGACACCCAAGGCTGGAGGGACCCATCCCAGGGACATTAAGGTAAGTTCAGGTAAGTGTTTTTTTTTTTTTTTTTTTGTGGCATAGGGGGGCCTGATTTGTGCCCCCCTACATGCCACTATGCCCAATGACCATGCCCAGGGGACAGAAGTCCCCTGGGCATGGCCATTGGGCAAGGGGGCATGACTCCTGTCTTTGCTAAGACAGGAGTCATTTCTATGGGGGTTGGGAGTCGCAAAAAATGGCGCAAATCGGGTTGAGGCGAAAAAATTGCCTCAACCTGACTTGCCCCATTTCTTGACTCCCAAGCCCCATATCCCCCTATGCCGGCGCTGCCTGGTGTACGTCATTTTTTTCCACGCACACCAGGCAGCGCCGGCGGCTAACGCCGGCTAACACCGGCTAACGTCATTGATTAAATACGGCGGATCCACACAAATGACCCCTTGATGAATTCAGAATTTTGTCTACCTTTAGGAAATGTTTAGGTGTCCAGGCTTCAGAATTGGTTTCACACTCATTTCTGTCACCAACTGGATGGAGGCTGATAGCACAAAAATAGTAAAAATGGGGTATGTCCCAGTAAAATGCCAAAATTGTGTTGAAAAATGTGGTTTTCTGATTCATATCTGCTTGTTTCTGAAAGCTGGAAAGATAGTGATTTTAGCATTGCATACCTTTTGTTGATGTCATTTTAAAGGAAAATAAAAACACAAGCTTTCTTCTGCAGCCATTTTTCCCCATTAAAAAAAATGGCTGCATTTTGGATAATTTCTTGGTCTCCTCCAGGAGAACGAACAAACTCTGGGTACCTCTAGAATCCCTAGGGAGCTGAAAAAAAAACTGTGCAAATTTGGCTTGGCTAGCTTATGTGGACAAAAAGTTATGAGGGCCTAAGTGCGAACTGCCCTAAATAGCCAAAACAAAAGGCTTGTCACCTGAGGTGAAAAGGCCTGGCAGCGAAGAGGTTAAGCTCTGATACACCTAGACACTAGTTGCTCTTTTCTGCCTATCGCTAAAAGCATTAAAATGAACTTGTCATAGTAGTTAACATACAGGGGAAGCGCCAATGTATCAGACTAACTTATTAGGGGTTTGCACTTTTCATAAGTCAGCAGTTGTGACCACTGCTTTCATAATTCATCACATCCCTCCTCCATAGGTTACGGAGAATAGCTTTGCACAAGACGTGCAAAAGGTTATCAGCATTAAATAACACTTTTGTTTACAGCTCTGGAAACAAATGTAGACACTGTATGATGACTACTTTTACATAGGAATCTTTGGTGCTCGCTTTAAAAACCTTTCTTGGCTACAACATTGCTTCTTCAGGCTTTTAAATAAGGTAGCAAATAATTGTCCTTTGATAAAATGCTGTTACTGCAAACAGGGATTATCACTGTACCATTAAAGTGGGGTTGTGGTACTCGATGACAGGTAATGTGTAACTGAGCAGATGCAGAGATGCTCGGATTCAAAAAAGGCAAACACATCAGTGCATTCCACAGATGTGATGACACTATAGAAGACAACACATCAATTTAACAGCAAAACTACCACACAACACAACATTAAATATGACAGGTTGGATTCTGAATATCGAATACAGAGTATTGTGATACACTAAGGGCCAGATGTAGCAAGGCATTAGCGCCTCGCGAGGCGCTAATGCCCTCACGCGATGCAGAAACACATTTTGCGAGTTGGAACCGACTCGCAAAATGTGTTTCCGACTCGCAAATAGGAAGGGGTGTTCCCTTCCTATTTGCTACTCGCAATGTGATGTAAGTTGATTTGCGACCGCGATAGCGGTCGCAAATCAACTCGCAGTTACCATCCACTTGAAGTGGATGGTAACTCATTCGCAAACGGGAAGGGGTCCCCATGGGACCCCTTCCCCTTTGTGAATGATCACAAAAATATTTTTACAGGGCAGGTAGTGGTCCTATGGACCACTGCCTACTCTGAAAAAAAAACTGAAACAAAAGGTTTCAGTATTTTTTTCTATTTGCAGCTCGTTTTCCTTTAAGGAAAACTGGCTGCAAAAAGACAAAAAAAACTGCTTTATTTAAAAGCAGTCACGGACATGGTAGTCTGCTGTCTCCAGCAGTCCACCATCCCCATGAGTGGCTAGACTCACTATGGGGCCGCAAACTGCGACCCACCTCATAAATATTTACGAGGTGGGTCTTTGCCACCCCATAGCGAGTCGCAGAAGGTGTCTGAGACACCTTTCTGCATCGCGAATTGCGAGTTGCAATTTGCGAGTCGCTCTGACTCGCAAATTGCAAGTCGTAATTTGCCACCTACCTACATCTGGCCCTAAGTCCCATAATTATGAAAACTTAGGGCTGTCTATGCACCATTTTTTCAGAGTTAGCATCATTTTTTGGGAGCGCCACCCCACCTTGTGTCATTTTGCGACAATGATATGCAAGGTAGGCATTCCCTTCCAAAAAATAACTCTAGCCCTCTAGGGCACACACGTTCTGGAACCAGTTCAAACAATGACGCTAAGTCCAATTAGCGTCAAAATTCAACGCCTGGTCAGGCCAAGTGCTAAAATCAGGCCCACACACTACTACAAAAGGATACGCTGTTTCTGCTCGCCGGCCCTGCGGTGAACTCCAAATAGGGCCAGCGGTGTTTGGACCGTACAGGCGGACTCTTGGCGGTATGACTTTGACAGGCAGCCTCCGCCGTCTGCCAAACTCATGATGAGGGCCAAAATGTTGTGGAGAGGACATTTGGGTTCCTGACTTCAAGGTTCAGGTGCTTGGCTCCGCCAGTAGGAAGCCTGTTGTATGCACCACCACTGGTTTGCAAGATAATCCCTGTATGTGTAATCTTACATACCATTTGTATTCAGACTAATGTCCCCTGGGATGAACCGGTAGAAGTCCCCAATTAGGAGGAGGATGACAATGGTGCAGCACAGGTGGAGGAGGAACAACAAAATACTGCTGCAGGAGTTTGCATGAGACAACAAATTGTGCTGAACTTCTTCACCTAGACACTACACAACAAAAATCACCCTGTAAATATCACCATTAAATCCCTTTGCACCAGATTGTCCATGGCGTACTCATAATCTGCTTCAAGTTCCATTGGTAAGTTGACCATACCTCAGAGCAGGAAAAAATCACAACAGTTACAAAGAATGTTGGAACCTGGGTTGTAATTTAAGAGAGTCTAGCTCCTCCATGCCGCACATCAGCATCACATTATTCACGCTCATGTGGGTCTCTAAGGCCTAGATGCATGACCAGAAATACCAAGTGGCATAATGTATGCATTGTGCAAATTCCAACCCCTTGCACCGCATCATGCCTACATATGGTAGGGAGTGTTTCTAAATGGTCTACTTGAAACTAAGGAACTAAACTGTGTCACATCTCAGTTGGGTAGCTGTAATGCCAGCAGTGAACAGGTGTGACAAGGGGGAACACCATTGTTATCATTGGACCACTATGTACTGGTCAGAGTAGGGGCCAAACGTTTGGTCCTAACCCTGCACAGTATATCAATGGCGTGACATACCATGAGTGCTATTGGCCCCAACCCTGCAGCATGGTGTGCTATCGCTCAAATATATATTTGATGTTACTCATATGTTAATGCTATTTGTAAGTACTTGTCTGCTTTGTATTGTGCTGGTGTGTTGGTCTCTGTGTATCTGTGAAATATATTTGTATTAGCATCAACTGTAGGAATATTGACCCCTGAGGAAATGCTTCAGTTCTCTACATGATGCATTCCCCAACAACAAAAGTCTCCACCCCATTTGGTAGCCCATTTGCAAGTAAATGTTGTGTGACAATATGTCTATAATTTACTGGAATTGCTACTGCTTGTGCCATTGTTAAACAGAGTTTGAAGACAAAGACACCAATCATTTTAATGTTCAAGCTTCAACAACCTACAGACTAGAATGAGTGCTACCTATATAACAAAGGAGGACTTTCCTTAACTCAAAGTATGTCTCATACTAAAGGTGTTTAGGGCACTTTTGGTATACAAGAGAGAGCTACCCAGGAGATTTGTTAAATAGGTACCTGATACGTTGGTACCACCATGTTGTGTGGTTCCCATTTTGACAATAGGACTGCCAGCACCACTAAGTGTGGGAGACTGAGTGCACCCTGTGCATTTTGGCAGCAGTCAACCTAACTGCTGGCTAGCTCCTGGCTAGCTCACAGTGCCTCACCCTGACCACCAAACCTATTGAGGCAAAAGGTGATCACAGCAACCTCAACATGACACTTTGACTCCTCAGGGAAGTAGTGGAAACAGATTGTACCCCTTTCTCTGAATTACTCATGCAGGCCAAGGTAAAATACAAGATGCAAGATGTGTTGCAATACATTTATGTAAGTGATCGTATTCAAATATAAAAAACATGGGCTGCGATAATTAGACAGATGAAACAGAGCACAGAGACTAACATGACAACAAGAGTGAAGAAGGCAAATAACCCCACCATATTGCGTGTTTCTAGAGAGTCTAGATGTTCCTTCCAAAACCTTATGTCTAAATCTGAGAGCATTGTGGCTGTAACTCTCTGCCTTGCCTGACCTAAGGGATTAATCCCAAACCCATTCCTGATTTGAATTGCAGAGGTCTGTCTGTGATGCAGATGGCAATCACCTCAGGAGGTTTAGATATAAGTGCCAGCGTCAGCTGGAAGGAATGCATTCTAGGATGGTCATGACCTAAATGCCCTCTACCCCCATTAGGTCTGAGTGTAGTACATATAATGACCCATACATCGTTTGGGCAACGGTTCCCATGTAATGCTGTGTCTCAGAGATAGAAACTGGCTCCTAGGCTGGTAACACAAACTAGCATATGCACTATTCATCCCAGCCTTGTATGAGGAGTACAAGGAGTGCAGATTATATTTGGTACAAGATTGATTAATTGTGCAGCATGAACTTTGTCTTCCTAGAAGAAGCAGCTGATAAAATATATAAAGGTGATTGATAAAAACAGGCTTGTTAACCCCCCCAAAAAAGAGGTATAATGTACAATAAGGCACGAAACATGAAACAAAGCGAAGACATTGGTGCCCAACCTGGCTTCCAAAAGGGCCTTACATCATCTACATTGATGCTTCAGGATTAGCCATAACCAACAAAGCCCTTAGAAAATACTTTCTAGAAAGCTTGTGAATGGAGCCAGAGAATATTTTAGTAATTATTTTTGCTTCCTGGGTCTTCCCTGTCCTGCAGTTGTCCCCTCTAATAATTTCCTAACTGTTATGTTGCATGCACCTTACTTTGGCCACTTGTTTACTAGCCTTATCCTTCCTAGTATAGAACCAGAATTTCACGTACTAAATATTGAGCTACAGATGTATCATTCCACGAATCTTGACAACCAAGATATTGACCAAGTAACCATATATGAATATATGGGTAATTGTAGGTTTATTATACTTAACTTCATATATTTATTTACCCTGACAAGATATTTATCATCAAGGTACATAGATGTGCTGTTACAAAAAGTACATCTTCACTTACTCACTTTCGTTAACAATATTTTGGTCATCACTAATGTTTTTGCTACAACATTGTCGTAGCACAATTTACTTGTAGTCAAGATTCTGACATGCTGGCCTTGCTCCAGACCTTTAGGATGCACCCAACACTTTAAATATATTTAGCTCCACTCTATCTCCAATGAGGAATATAGATGAACTTGGGTAAACTCCTGAGTATCTTGCCTTAGTTTTAATTGTTCTTATTTTTTCTCATTAGCTATCAGATGTTCTTGCTGTGCCTTCATCAACAAACTGAAATAGGCCCCTTCACAGTAAAGTACCTGTCACAGTATGTGACAAAGTATCAGTCATACTGACCACTGAAAGGGATTACATTCAAAAGTGGGGCATTGGAGTGAACAAATTGTTATGGTCAGGCTGACATTATCAATTGCCATTGGAGCAAAGAGCAGGAAGACTTACAAAAGAGAGGAGGGGATCATACACAGTGAAGAATTAGCTCCTTGAGGATTCCACTAAAAGGTTGTGGTTTGCCCTGGAGGATCTTGAGTTAGTCCCTCCCTCCCTCTCTGTTTCATTTGGAACAGAAGTTGGACAAGAAGTGTTTTCAGTTTTAGTATACAGTGTTTTCTTCTTGGGCTGACCACCAGAGGGGTACTTCAGTTTTGGTCAGTCTCCTTTCTGAGGTAGCTAGTGCTCAAGGCTTGTCTAGAAGGATGTAAGCCTTAACAGTCCCAGAGATGACAGCACTGGCTCTCAGCTCCAAATACCATTTACTCTTTTTCCACAGGTCGATCACTTTCATAGTTGGCTTTATTCCTCAACAAAAGACTGCTTAGCTGACTTTCAAAGGAAAGCAGCAACAGACTTCGGAATTTGATCTAATTCATTCCTCTGTATTGGTGAATAGAGCTTCACTAAAGGTAAAAGACAAACTGCTATTCTGCCATGGGGGATTATTGTGTGCTGCACTTGAATATTTTTTACTCTAGCAATAGTGTGAAGAACTATTGAACCTAATAATGCAATCTTGATCTAGAAAACATTTAGAAACATCATTCTTATACTGTGTATAATATTTAGTAAAAGCCAAATTCAATGATGGTTGGATTTTTAATAAATAATAAGGAAAAGGTGTTTATAGAAAGTTACCTTTTAAGTGTCTAAAGCTTCTGAAGGCTAATTTGAGTTAGTCTCCAGCTGCATCTCTCGGAGTGTGCAAACCCTAATGGAGCATGAAAACTGTTCCCAAGGCGGAGGCAAAAAGCAAGATGTGTGAGGTGTTTTGTTCCTCCAGCAAAATGAAAATTTGGGCTGTGCCAACTAACTTAATCAACTTCAAAGGCGCCTACCTTGACACGGGAAGATGTCAGATAATGAGTCCCTTCTTTTGTTCTCTCAGTCAGGCAGGCACTAATTCCAGTGGGAGAGGAGCTGCCTCAAAGATTGGTTGAGAATGACCGCAGGGGAGGGGCAGCTAATTCACTTGGCCACATCTCTGGAGTGGTTAGACAGGCTCTGCAAAAGGGGAGAAGGGTTTTCTCATCTTGGATTTAGATTGAGAGGGGCACTGTGTGATTGTTTGCCGTACGGCCCACTGGTTTGCTGTAAAAGTTGATTTGGTAATCCCTTGGAACTTTTATCCCATTGGTTAGGCAGGAGTGAGGAGCCACATCCATCCAAAAGCTAGCGCTAAGCATAAATGTGGGATCCACAGCATTCTCTTCAGAACACTACTAAACATAAGGAAGATCAGAAGAGGACTGAGCCTGCTGACTGTGATGTGAGAAGAGCCCTGAATGACTTGTCCTAATCTCCTGTATACAGGAAAATGAATACAGAATTGGACTCCAAGTGTTATAAACTGACTTCCTGCTGAAACTACAGGAACAAAACACGCTAAAAGAGTCTTTTCCTGCCACTGTCGAGTTGACCAGTTCCAACTGAACCTGTCATAGATACTGCTGTTTGCATCTGATGGAGCGAGTCATGACCCCTAAGTGATGTTCCAGTTTCCGCATGCAGTTCAGTATAGATTTACTATGCTTTACTTAAAATATATGTCCTTTAAGGCATATGCCTTATATAACTGATTAAAATGTGGATCTTATAGCCACTTTGCAAATCTAATTCACAATATACAAAAATGACAAACATTTTACCCCTGCATTTCTTATTTAAAAACAATGAATGTATTTTCACAATATCATAAGGGATTACTAGTTTGAATAACATGAATTGACAACCTGTCATTTGTGTAAACATGTCAAGTGATTTTTGAAATCTTAGATTCCAAGAATTTCCTAACAAAATTTGAAAGGGAAATTAAAGACAATAGCAAAACAATAACAAAAACTGAATGTACATGTTACAGTTTGCTAATTCATCGGAGCTCTGGACCCAAGTTTAAAAATGCACAAAAATGTATTTTTAAATTCACAGATTAACTCTCTTTCACTGTGCATAAAACTCTGTTTGAAAAACATATTTACCTATAAGTCTCTTCTGGATGTTGTCTCTGTGTCTCCTCATGTTGCAGCAAGACTATTTGACAGATCTTCTCATGCTCCAGCTTTGAGTTTTGCAGCCACTACCATAGAGACTCCTTAGAGCTTCTAAACACTTAGTGGCACTTTTGTGATGAAGCAGCAGTGCAAACCTTGAAATTAGATCTATTAGGGCACACAAACTCACTTTAATAGGCTTTGAATTGCCTCAAAGATATGGAGAAAAGCAAAGCAGCACAAATTGCTGTATTGCCTTACTCTGCTCTGGGACTGGGCCTAAACCTTACGCCTCCCCATTGGAGGTGCAACTATGAGAAATATCTTTATTTGTCCTCGTTATTTTCCTCTTTCTATGTGGGCTGCATTCTGCAGGCCACATAGAAAGAGGACAAAACCTCTCAGGAACATTTTTGTGCATGAAGGTGCCCCTTCCTGCACAAAAACAATCCTGCCTACAATACAGACACCCTTGCACCATGGTACAACATATTTCTCTTTGTTACACTTCTCCTGGGGATGCATATCTTTTTGGTGCATTCCCAGGTTAACAACTTCTTGTATATCTTGAAATGTGTCAAAATCCATGAATGTAGCATTGGAACACCCACGCAACTCCCATGGAAACACCTCCCTAGCACAGAGTAATGTACCGCAGTGATTTGTGCTATGTTACATTACTCAAGATTTAGGAAGCCATGCAGGGCCAAGCAAGGTGGCCTTGCATGGCTTCATAAATGTCACTTAAGGTTTGCATTGCTCTTGTACCACTTTGCGTGGTGCCAGAACGATGCAAACGGGGTCGATTAGGTTTTCTCCCTCTTTCTATAGACTTTCAGTTCCCTTAGCAAGGTTGTGCAGCTTGTACTGTAGACTCAGTACTTAATTCTAATATAATAAGTGCAAAGGCTCAAACTTTTAGTCAGGCAATCATGGGTGGTGATATATAATGTACACAGTGATTAATGCCAAGACCGTGTAGTCTTGATTCCACTTCATGCCTCTTTTATTCACCACCATACAATACTTTCCCTTTTATCTAGCTCCTAAGTTTTTTCCCTGCTTTCTCTTTTTGTCTCAGTTTTTTGTAATTATCTCCCTCCTTTTCCCTTTTTCTGTTGTTCTCTTTCTTGTTCTGGGTCACAGTAGGATGAGGAAAAATAAGTGCTGGTCCCCAAAAACGAGTGCTGGTGGGCCCACCACTAGCTCCAACTAAGTATTGTCTGAGCTATATCTTTAATGTCCAGGAATCTGTCTCTATTCTCTTGCCCTATCTCTCCTTGTTATGGGTGTGTCTCTTTCAGGAAAGATGGTATCCCTCCATTTTCTGACTGTGAGTTTTTCCTTTTCAACCAATGACATTTCCAATCTCTGTATGCTTATGAACTCATGAGTATTGAACAGATCCAAGATGTGAAGTGTCTCAGTTATTTCATTCACTCTTTGGATTGGCGCACCATGTCTCTCCATTTACTTCTTATATTTTTAATGTAAAAATATATTACCTCCACAATGCATTTTTTTTTGCTTGAGAACTGAAGTTAGATGTAGAACGTTTGGAGAACTCTTACCACAATTATCCTGTCATGTGTCTTTCTAATGCCTGTCCTGCTTCTCTTTTCACAGTACTAACTGCTTTTGGACACATTTATGGATGTTTGTTTTTTTGTTAAGTAGTAATGAGTGGTTGAAGTCTTGGCAGGGAGGATTGTAGGAGAGGTGAGCTGCACTAGGCTGTAGCTGTTGCATTGGCTCTACGGAAGTGGGGAAGGTGTGCACTGCATCATGGGGAGGAGCACCATAATTGAGTGTTGGGCCCGATCATACTGGTTTTGGCTGGGATCATTCAATAAGTCAAGTGCTTCCCATATCCTTAGGTTTCTTTGGTGGCTGTGCTGTGCAGGAAACATGACAATAGGGAAGCTGACGCATCACTAGTACAATTACTGAGGCGCTGCCTTGTCACAAACACTTGAGCAATCATAAAAAACTGGCATGCGAGTACTAGAGTGTATGGGATGATTTGATTGGAGATATGAGAATCCATGTTTTGTGTACCTAGAGGAGTGCCAGAAGAATGACAAAGATGTTCCCATATTTTGGGGAAGAGTCATGCATGATTTAAATCGACAGCTATTCATGTCAGTCATTATATGGACTTACAATGGAAAATCTGCAATGTATGGAGCAAAAAGCGAGGACAGATTCAGTAAAAGTGAACAATTATTTTATTTTTATTTTTATATATACTTTGTGAATTTGGTTTTATGTTGTACTTGTATTGCTTTTATGGTGCTTGTTGCCGAAATAAAGCTTGAATGAATTAACAATCATTCCTGGTGGCTATTTTAGGAGTAATATATACTAGGGACAAAGGTGGTGAGGGTTTTGTTTGTTAGTTTGTGTACAGAAAACCTAGGACAACTAAAATATGGCAAGGCTGATGATGACTAGTTTTATTTTATTAGTTGACTGTGGTCTTCGGTACAGTTAACAGTGCAATCACTTTGGGACTAGTAAGTGCAGTGAATTAGTGAAACTGTTACTCAGTAATTTGAAATCTTTTAATGAGACGAATGGGACACTTTCTATGGCAATGAAGAAAATTGCATTACTTTAACACAATTAACACAATTGGGGCATGTTGGGGCATAGGCTATTGAAATGTCTTCTGTGTCAAAGAGGATCAATGAGTAGTGGACATAATTGCATTGAATAGTTAAATTGTATTAAATGTACACCTATAAAGCACTTTAAACCCCCTTTGAAGCGCTGAAATGCAGTAGCAAGCGAAAAAGCATTCTTCACGGCTGGGGGGATTTGTTTAGAAAAATTATGAATTGCAATATGGCATGTGCAGAGAGGATTTTGATCCATGCTTAAGTGATACCTTAAGTCGGCTGCTACACGTAAGTCAGGAGTCACATAAAGAGGAATGAGGGACGATAAAAAGGGGACAAAATTCATACTCTTTAAATTAATTTATTACACTGTTATGTTTGGTTGCAACGTTATGGGTTATAAGGGTTGCTTATGTGTGACGTGCTTGATGTTTAGGGGGAAGAGCAGTGGAATTCACATGAGATGGCACTGAGCATATGCTAGGAGTGGAATGAAGTACAGTGAGAGATAATTGCATGTGCAGTCATACATCTAGCAGTTATAGATTCTGGGGGTCATTACAACCCTGGCGGACGGTGTTAAAGCGGCGGTAAGACCGCAAACAGGCCAGTGGAAAAAAAAAGGGAATTATGACCATGGCGGAAACCGCCAACAAAGACAGCCACTTTAACACTCCGAACGCCACGGCGGTACAGACAAACAGCGTGGCGGTTACCGCCAACAGACAGGCGGGAGACAATGTACCGCCCACACTATTACAACCCGCCAATCCGCCACCTTTTCCGGGGCGGATTCACCGCGGATAAAAACACGGCGGAAACAGCTTTTGCTATGAGAAAACGCTGACCTGAACACATTCCACAAGGAACGAGGACACCATGGAGCCCGAACTCCAAATACTCCCTGCGCTTGTTTTTCTTCTCCTTTACGACCAACAGCTACGTAGGCGCAGAAGATACCGGTGAGTACTGCACCTACGACATGGGGGAGGGGGGAGGCAAAAGTTAGGGGGACACCCACCAAACACCCCCACCCCCACCCTCGCATATCTCAACATACACACCAATGCAGTCACAAAAATAACAGTAACAACCCACAATCCCCCCGGAAGAATGAAAAGACAATGCGAAATTCGGGCAAACATTGTAATGTGGCAATATACATGTCATACAAAAATATACAGAAATATATATCTCAAAATCACTCTTATTTACACATACAATCCGAGAAGTAGTGCAGATATGTACACAACAATGTCCGTGCACCAACAGTCCAAAAATGCATGGGCGAGGCCCACAATAGATACCTGACCAAAATCGGAGAGAACACTGCCGGGGCATCATATAGAAAGAAAACAGGCACCTCAGGGGGAAGGGAAGGGGGGGCACCTCAGCCAGATGAATGCGAAGCCAGATCCACGACGGGGCTCCATGCCCATTGATGTATCCTGGGGAGTGCAAAGCCACAGTCTCTCAAGTCTCTGCAGTGGGTGGCTTGCCCACTGTGCCATCCTGGGGAGTGCAAAGCCACAGTCTCTCAAGTCTCTACAGTGTGTGGCTTGCCCACTGTGCCATCCTGCGGAGTGCAAGGCCACAGTCTCTCAAGTCTCTACAGTGGGTGGTTTGCCCACTGTGCCATCCTGGGGAGTGTAAAGCCACAGTCTCTCAAGTGGATAACAGTCTCCACTGGTTCTGGAGGGGGACTGGTGCCCAGACTGGATGAGTCTCCACGTGAAAGTACCTGTCCTGTCACTGTCCCAGCTGCACATGGGATAAGGATGCCTGATGTGGCGGTCCATTCATTCCTACACGGTGCATGCCCTGTTCAGCGGTGCTTTGCCATGGCGGTCTTTGCCCTGTTCAGCGATGCATTGCCATGGCGGTCTTTGCCCTGTTCAGCGGTGCTTTGCCATGGCGGTCTTTGCCCTGTTCAGCAATGCATTGCCATGGCGGTCTTTGCCCTGTTTAGCGGTGCTTTGCCATGGCGGTCTTTGCCCTGTTCAGCAGTGCTTTGACATGGCGGTTCAGGACAGTTCAGCTGTGCTTTGCCATGGCGGTCTTTGCCCTGTTCAGCGATGCATTGCCATGGCGGTCTTTGCCCTGTTCAGCGGTGCTTTGCCATGGCGGTCTTTGCCCTGTTCAGCGGTGCTTTGACATGGCGGTTCTGGACAGTTCAGCGGTGCTTTGCCATGGCGGTCTTTGCCCTGTTCAGCAATGCATTGCCATGGCGGTCTTTGCCCTGTTCAGCGGTGCTTTGCCATGGCGGTCTTTGCCCTGTTCAGCGGTGCTTTGCCATGGCGGTCTTTGCCCTGTCAGCGGTGCTTTGCCATGGCGGTCTTTGCCCTGTTCAGCTGTGCTTTGACATGGCGGTTCAGACCAGTTCAGCTGTGCTTTGCCATGGCGGTCTTTGCCCTGTTCAGCGATGCATTGCCATGGCGGTCTTTGCCCTGTTCAGCGGTGCTTTGCCAAGGCGGTCTTTGCCCTGTTCAGCGGTGCTTTGCCATGGCGGTCTTTGCCCTGTTCAGCGGTGCTTTGCCAAGGCGGTCTTTGCCCTGCTCAGCGGTGCTTTGCCATGGCGGTCTTTGCCCTGTTCAGCGATGCATTGCCATGGCGGTCTTTGCCCTGTTCAGCGGTGCTCTGCCATGGCGGTCTTTGCCCTGTTCAGCGATGCATTGCCATGGCGGTCTTTGCCCTGTTCAGCGGTGCTTTGCCATGGTGGTCTTTGCCCTGTTCAGCAGTGCTTTGACATGGCGGTTCAGGACAGTTCAGCGGTGCTTTGCCATGGCGGTCTTTGCCCTGTTCAGCGATGCATTGCCATGGCGGTCTTTGCCCTGTTCAGCGGTGCTTCGCCGTGGCGGTCTTTGCCCTGTTCAGCGGTGCTTTGCCATGGCGGTCTTTGCCCTGTTCAGCGGTGCTTTGACATGGCGGTCTTTGCCCTGTTCAGCGGTGCTTTGACATGGCGGTCTTTGCCCTGTTCAGCGGTGCTTTGACATGGCGGTTCTGATACGGACATTGGTGTGTGGCATGAAGATCTCCACACTGGACATTGGTGTGTGGCATGACGATCTCCACACTGGACATTGGTGTGTGGCATGACGATCTCTACACTGGGCATTGGTGTGTGGCATGACGTTCCATCATTGCCCAGCGGGGCTGTGGCATCCTGGCCCCTCCTTGCCTGTGACTCCGGCGGTGGTTTCTGGACCAGTGACAATACTTGTGCCCTCCTGGGCTGTGACTCCGGCGGTGGTTTCTGGACCAGTGACGATACTTGTGCCCTCCTGGGCTTTGACTCTGGCGGTGGTCTCTGGACCAGTAACAATACTTGTGCCCTCCTGGGCTGTGACTCCGGCGGTGGTTTCTGGACCAGTGACGATACTTGTGCCCTCCTGGGCTGTGACTCCGGCGGTGGTCTCTGGACCAGTAACGATACTTGTGCCCTCCTGTGCTGTGACTCCGGCGGTGGTTTCTGGACCAGTGACGATACTTGTGCCCTCCTGGGCTGTGACTCCGGCTGTGGTTTCTGGACCAGTGACGATACTTGTGCCCTCCTGGGCTGTGACTCCAGCGGTGGTTTCTGGTACAGTGACGATACTTGTGCCCTCCTGGGCTGTGACTCCGGCGGTGGTTTCTGGACCAGTGACGATACTTGTGCCCTCCTGGGCTGTGACTCCGGCGGTGGTTTCTGGTACAGTGACGATACTTGTGCCCTCCTGGGCTGTGACTCTGGCGGTGGTCTCTAGACCAGTAACGATACTTGTGCCCTCCTGGGCTGTGACTCTGGCGGTGGTCTCTGGACCAGTGACGACGGTGCTGGCGGTTGTGTCTGGACCGCCGGAAACGATGGCGCACTTTTCCGCCGTGACACTCACAACAGGCTGGGCAGACTTCCTCTGGACCTTCCCCACCTTTGTTGGAGTTACAGCTGACTCACCAGTCCCCTTCGATCCCATGTCACTTGCTGTCCCACCAGGGGTCTTAAGAAGGTGCCGTCGTCCACTCTCCTTTTTCAGAGCCTTTACAGGGGGTGGGCTGCCAGTGCCTTGGCTCCGGGTCCTACTGCCTGCCCTGGTGGACCGTGCACTCCAAAAACCTGGAACACGCACCACTGGTACTGGAGGCTTTTTGGCTGAGGCGGTACGACGGGACTGATGAATTGGATGGGGGGTGGGGGACAAAAAGGTCAATTTGACAGAGGGACAGTTTCTGATGAACACTGGGATGGGTAGCTGGAGGGGGTCTGGGAGTGGAGGAAGAGGAGGTGTTTGTAGGAGGTGTCACTTTAGGTGTTTTGGGTGCAGGTGCAGGTACTGGAGGCTGCTGTGAGGTAGATGGATGTTGGGTGAGTGATTGCCGGCGTTTGTGTACTTTGGGAGGGGGCGTCACAGACACACTGGGAGAGGACACAGGGGACGTGTAAATGGCAGTGGAGGTGGTGAGTGCAGGTGAGCGGCTTGTGGTGTTGGGTATCCTGGTGCGAGTCCTAATGCCTGTAGATGTGGTGCATGGAGTTGTGTGTGTAGACGAGACTGGGAGGGAGGAGGCAGAAGAGGAGGAGGGGGACACAGTGGAGACAGTGGATGTTGCTATGTCTGTATGTGGGTGAGGCTTGCGTGAGTGCCTGTGGTGTGTGTGGTGCCTATGTTTGCTTGAGCTACTTGTGTATGTTGACTTGTGTGCATGCTGGTCTGTAGGTGTGTTTGGGATGGGCTGGGGTACAGGGGATTGGGTCTGGGTGGAGGAAGTTGGAGGGGGAGGCTGGACACAGGGACAATGGCTGCCATCAGTGCTGAGGCCAGAGATTGCAGGGTTCGCTGAAGGGCCGCCTGACCAGAATGAATTCCCTCCAGGAATGCATTACCGTGTTGCAACTCCCTTTCTACACCCTGGATGGCATTCACAATGGTAGACTGCCCAACAGTGAGTGACCTGAGGAGGTCAATGGCCTCCTCACTGAGGGCAGCAGGGGTGACTGGGGCATGGGCTGAGGTGCCTGGGGCGAAGGTGATGCCCACCCTCCTGGGAGAGCGGACACGGGTCGAACGCTGAGGGGCTGCTGGGAGGGCGGTGCTGGAAGGGGTGTGGCGGCTGTACCTGTAGAGGTGGGGCGCACAGGTGGTGCCGCCACGACAGGGGAGCTCCCATCGGCGGACGAGTCTGTGTCGCTGGTTGGTGATCCGGTGGCCGACGTGAAGCTCCCCTCGCCCTCCGTCCCACTGGTGCATTCAGAGTCTGTGGTGTGGCCCTCCATGGCCATGTGGGATGCAGCTCCCTCGTGCTCCGGTGCCACTGTACCTCTGCCTGATGATGCTGATGTACAAAAGGACAGGGAGAGCAGGAAAAGGGGGGGAGACATAAGAAAGAGTGTTTTAGTGCATGGCATGCCGCTACCGTTGGCGGACAAGACAGACACAGCAGCCCCCTGCATTACGCCATGCTCCTGACCTCTGCACATGCAATTTCTGGGACATGGCCTACATGGCAATGGTGGAAATCTGCGCACATGGATGCCACAGGGGCAACTATACCTCAACTTGGCACTCTGCTGAGGTGGGGTTGAGTGCCACATGGCCTACATTACGGAGGGGCCTTGCCTAACTAACTCGCCCTGGCCTAGGGACACCCACAGTCCACCTTCCCCACCCAGACCCCTCCACTGCACGCAAAGTCCGCTGAATGACGTTGTACTCACCCCCTTGTGTCTGCTGTGATGTCCTCAAGCGCCCATCCAACTCCGGGTAGGCCATCGCCAGGATCTGGAACATCAGGGGGGTCATGGTGCGACGGGCACCCCTCCCACGTTGGGAGGCCATCCCCAGCTGAGCCTCCGCCGTCTTCTTGCTGCAGCGGCGAATGTCCTCCCATCTCTTACGGCAGTGGGTGCCCCATCTCTGGTGGGCCCCCAGGGTCTGGACCTCCTTTGGCGATGGCACGCCAAATGTCCCTCTTCTGGTGAGCGCTGGCCTACATGACATGCACAAGGAAAGAGGAACAGTCATTACCAACTGCACTGTAAATGTGAGTGGCCCCCTCCCTACTCTGGCCATGTGGCTCATTCATTCCCATTTATAACTGATCTATGAACTCTGCCCCCTTCCCTCTTCCACCCAGCCCTCTCCACCCAGGCCTAGCCCATACAACGTGCTCCCTGTGTACTAACCTGTTGGTCTGGAGGACCGTAGAGTAGCGTGTACTGGGGGAGGATCCCATCCACAAGTTTCTCCAACTCCTGTGCAGTGAAGGCAGGGGCCCTTTCCCGAGACGCAGCAGCCATCGTCACTACCAGACCGAGGTCACAGCAGCACTAGCAGTGTAGGTCCTCTCCTGTCGAAGGTCAGGTATCTAGTGAGTGAACAGATAGAAAATGGCGGTCACGTCCACGGCGGTGACGTCCTTGGCGATGCGCATCATCACCGCCGGCGCACCTGTTCATTGGCTCCTGGGACCCATAGGGTCCAATGTTAACCAATGCAGCATTGCGCCGCGGTCTACGACCGCCTACGGCGACGGTGTTCAACGCCATCGCAGTTACCCCACAATCCCATTGTCCCAGTTTAGAGGTCAGGCAGCCACCATTTCAGGGGCCCACATGGCTTCATTTCCTACTGTGTCACGTATAGCTAGGCCTATACTCAACACACATACAGGAAGCCTTTTTTGTCTGGTGTAGTCTTGTGTGTAACAGTGGGTACATACCTGGAGGAATAGTGACTGGTTCTTAGCGGTTGTCCTTCTTAGGAACCGTCAGCTGGGACATATGAGAAGATGGCGGAATCCTCCGGTGTACCGACCGCTGGTGGACCTGTTGACAATGGAAGAAAGACATATCATCGTCACCTACCGGTTTGACCGTGCCACAATCCAGGAACTATGTACCCAGTTGGAGCCTGACCTGATGTCACCAATCCGCCATCCGACTGGAATCCCCCCTGACGTGCAGGTGCTGTCAGTGCTCCA
This sequence comes from Pleurodeles waltl, assembly GCF_031143425.1. Taxonomy (NCBI): domain Eukaryota; kingdom Metazoa; phylum Chordata; class Amphibia; order Caudata; family Salamandridae; genus Pleurodeles; species Pleurodeles waltl. Next base: position 894,267,292 of record NC_090447.1, on the reverse strand, counting down.
TTTCCTTGCAAGTGGGTCATTTCAGACAACAGTGGCCATGGCATCAGGGATGTCCCAGCCTATGTTTTCCAACGTGTTGTCCAGAGTGTTGTCTGCCCTGCTGAAACACGTAAGGAGATACATCATTTTCCCTGAGGTGGAGGATTTGCCTACAGTGAAAGGTGACTTCTATGCCCTTGGACATATCCCGAACATCATAGTTGCTATTGATGGGACCCATGTAGCTCTGGTCCCCCCCATGCAGGAGTGAACAGGTGTACAGGAACAGGAAGGATTATCATTCGATGAATGTTCAGATGGTCTGTTTGGCAGACCAGTACATCTCGCAGGTAAATGCTATGTTCCCTGGCTCAGTGCATGACGCCTACATCCTGCGGAATAGCAGCATCCCTGATATGATGGGTCAACTCCAGAGGCACTGTGTATGGCTATTGGGGGACTCTGGTTACCCCAACCTGTCCTGGCTATTGACCCCAGTGAGGAATCCCAGGACCAGGGCAGAGGAATGGTACAATGATGCTCATGGGCGGACTAGGAGGGTTATCGAACGCACCTTCGGCCTTCTTAAGGCCAGGTTCATGTGCTCCATGTGACAGGTGGATCCCGATTCTACTCACCGAAGAAGGTGTGCAAGATCATCATCGCCTGCTCCATGCTCCATAATTTAGCATTGCGATGGCAGGTGCCTTTTCTGCAGGAGGATGATCCAGATGACGGTGTTGTCGCAGCTGTGGAGCCTGTGGAGCGAGTGGACAGTGATGAGGATGAAGCTGAGGATGAAGAAAACAACAACAGGGAGTCAGTCATACAGCAATATTTCCAGTGACACACAGGTGAGAACATTTTATGGTTTAACATTACACTAACTTTCACACGTCTACCCCTATCCTGTACCTACATTTCACTCACTATTTGTTAATTGAGTTGTACCCTTCCATTTCAGTTTCACAGGTGTGGTTACCTACGTGTCAACTGCTTGCATCCTTGAAGGGCTTGTGATGTGTGACATAGGTATGTTAGCCTTACAATGGGTAACCCATTATGACACTGTAATTGATAATACAAAGTTCCTAATCATAGACTGACTCCAGATTTTTTGGACTTTCAAGGGTGTTTATTTAAGTGCTAAAAAAATCAAGGAAGGTTGTAAAATGGGGATGGGTGATAGTGGAGGAATGTCCATGGCAGAGTCCAGTCTATTAGTCTCACAGGTGCACTGCCCATCTGGGCATTGGAAGTGGAGCTGGGGCAGTTCCAATCTGGACAGGGTGACAAAGTGGGACAGTGGGGGGACAATCAGGGTGGTCTCATTTCCTGGCGGTGGTCTTGCCATCTTGCTCTGTCCTGTTCCTGGATCTCAGGGCCCGCTTGCGTGGTGGTTGTCCGTCTGAAGGGGGTGGGGTGCTGGTGTGTTGGTCCTGTGGCAGGGCGTCCTGTCCACTAGTGCCGGCGGAGGTGGTGGGCAGTTTGTCATCCTGGCTAGTGTCAGGGGCCCCTTGGAGTGCCACAGTGTCCCTCAGGGTCTTTTGAATGTCCGTCAGCACCCCTACGATGGTGCCTAGGGCGGAGCTGATGGTCCTGAGCTCCTCCCTGAACCCCAAATACAGTTCGTCCTGCAGATGCAGGGTCTCCTGCAACTTGTCCAGGACCGTGGCCATCGTCTCCTGGGAGTGGTGGTATGCTCCCATGATGGAGGATAGGGCCTCGTGGAGAGTTGGTTCCCTTGGCCTGTCCTCCCTCTGTCGACCAGCAACCCTGCCAGTTCCCCTGTGTTCCTGTGCCTCCGTCCCCTGGACTGTGTGCCCACTACCACTTCCCCCAGGTCCCTGTTGGTGTTGGGGTGGTGGGTTAGCCTGGGTGCCCTGTAGTGGTGGACACTCCGCTGATTGACCTGTCCTGGGTAGGGAGGTTTGGGCCCACTGGGTGGGTGCTGTTCTAGTGTTACCAGAGGGTGGCAGCTTGGTGTTGGGCTGTGGCTGGGCAAGGGGAACCGACTGTCCTGAGGCCCACGATGGTCCGGGATGGTCATCAGGATCCAGTGGGGCAGAGCTGCTGTCGTCACTGTGGGTCTCTTCTGGGGGTGGAATGGTGTTGCCTGGACCCTCTGGTGTGGTTACGGTCCTTCGGGTTCCTGCAGGGGTATAGGAACAGGATTATTGCATCTGTGTGTGTCATGGTGTGCAATGGGTGGGTGAGTGTGTACCCCAGTGCAAGCATTCCTGTGTGGGGGTTGGGTGATTATGGTTGGGGGGGGTGTTCTGGGTATGTGCAGTGGGCATGCTTTAGTGAGGGGTGCCCATGTTTAGTTTTGTCATGCAGGGCTTGCTGTTGGGATGGGTGGTTGGTGTCATAGGTAGATTAGTGAGGATTTGGGGTGATAGGGGAGGTGTGAGGTTGGGGGTGTGTGATAGCATGCAGGTAAGGTGGGGGATGTGATAGTTAAGATATGACTTACAAGTGTCCCATCCTCCACCGACTCCTCCGAGGCCCTCAGGATGCAAGATGGTCAGGACTTGCTCCTCCCATGTTGTTAGTTGTGGGGGAGGAGGTGGGGGTCCGCCGCCAGTCCGCTGCACTGCGATGTTGTGCCTGGAGACCGTGGAACGCACCTTCCCCCGTAGGTCGTTCCACCTCTTCCTGATGTCCTCCCTATTTCTTGGGTGCTGTCCCACGGCGTTCACCCTGTCGACTATTCTGCGCCATAGCTCCATCTTCCTGGCTATTGATGTGTGCTGTACCTGTGAGTCAAATACCTGTGGCTCTGCCCGTACGATTTCCTCCACCATGACCCTGAGCTCCTCCTCGGAGAAGCGGGGGTGTCTTTGGCATGACATGGGGTGGTGTGTGTGATGTGTGGGGTGGTGTATGTGTTGTGAGTGTGGTGACTGTAGTGGTATGTGGTGTTTTGTGCATGGATGTAGTGTGGGTGATGGTGTTGTGTGCCTCTGTGTGATGGGGTTGTCAATAGCTGTGCGTCTCTCTGGCCTTCTTTCAGAAATTCTGGTTGTAGGGGTTTGTGGGTGATGTGGGTGTATGTTTTATATAGTGTTGGGTGTGTGCGAGTGGTGTGTGTATGTGTATCAGGTGTGTGTATTTCGAATTGTCCAATGTGGCTGTGTTTTGTGTATGTGTGTGTATTTTGAGCGCGGTGGTGTGTACCGCCAATGGAATACCGCGGTTGAAAGACCGCCGCGTGGATTCGTGGGTCGTGATAGCATGGGCGTGTTTCTGTTGGCGTGGAGGTGGAGGATGTGTTTCCGCCAGTTTATCGCTGACCTTTGGTGTGGCGGTATTGTGTGGGTGTCTGAATTTCGGCGGATTCCGTGATGTGTGTCATAATAGCTGTGGCGGACTACCGCGGCCGCGGCGGTGTAGTGGCGGTCTTCTGTACGGCGGTAAGCGCCTTATACCACCAATGTTGTAATGACCCCCTCTGTCTTTTGAGAGGGGATCGTCGAAAATCAACTGATGTTCGAAATTTCCTTTTTGCTACTGAATTTAGTTAGATGCTTGGTGTGCCTTTGCATAATTTGTATGAAACGATCTAGATGTTTCTTGCCTCTGAATTTCAGGTGATCTTCTATCTTTCCTGTTTTCTTTGGGAGATAATTATAGGGCATATAATGTTACAAATAATGCTATAATCATTATATACTATAAAAATTATATGACATATAATTGTATTCTATTATATGACATACAATGATAATTATATAAATTAATAATTATATGACATATCATGCTAGTCTATGACATTATACATGTGCAGTTAGTGACAATCCATCAATGTGTTTCTTGTTGCAGAGTGAGCACAATTTGAGATCAAGCAGGACAGTGGTAGATTTGCCTTGATCCGCTAGCAATAGGTCATTCAGTACTGAAAACAATGCCGATTCGGTACTGTGGGCTGGATGAAAGCCTAACTGGACCTCATTAAGCAAGTCTTATATTCAAGCTGTTATAAGATCTGCCTGTTTCTGGCTTTGTCCAGAACCTTGATGGGATACAGCAGAGAAGAGATAGGGTAGATATTGCTTATAACAGAGTGGTGAGCAATTGTGGGATTTTTAGGAGTGGGATTACAAGTGTCTTCTCTTAAGATTCCAGAACAAGGGCAACGTCTATAGAGTTGTTGGAGAGACCGAGGAGGATGTGGGTGAAGAAAGAAGGGTCAGAGCGGAAAGCCTTGGATGAACACATATTCAAAGGATAACGTGAAGAGACATAAGACCGGGAAGATCTGCAGATAGTGCAAGGTTAAAGTTGTTCAGATGGATGACTGAGCTATGTGGCTGGAAGAAGAATTTTCGGCCAACCCGTCAACAACCTGGGCATGAAATACATTGCTTATCACATTTATCTGAACTACAAAGAATTTCCGAGTTCGCCAGTTGTACTTTTTGCTGAGATGTCAATGTCCATGATAGCTATAGTTCCCTTAGGGTGAAAGGTACGTTTGATTACTTACACCATGAACAGTAGTTGTAATTTTTTGGGAGTACTACTTCCTTTTCCAGTAGTCTTAAAATTGCTACCTCTTCTTTAGTTCTAATATGCATGTCTTAGCATCTTTTATGTATTTTGGCTATTGTGTCGTGTGTGACTGCCACAACATTAATGTGCTGCTGTATGCTGACACGCATATTTTTGTCAATGCAGGATTCCAATGATCTCCAGCTCCTAATAACTTACATGTTTGTCAGTGCTTTGTGCTTTCTCCCTCCTTTCTCCCTCTCATGTTTCCGACTGACCATTACTCCTGATTTCTCAGAAGCTCCTCCTATCCTTTCCTCTGCTCTTTTGGGCAACAGTGTCGAATTGGTGTCGCTCTTCCTGCTTGTGATGTCAGCAGTTGCTGTAGCTATGAAGTTCAGAGTTTGTTATCAAGTCCAGATCACAAATAGTGGTTTGTTACGTTACAGTTACAAATCCCTGCTATTTGCTGCTGAAAATCATTGATACGTTTACATTTTTGAATCAGAAATAGCAGTTCTGCCTTTCTCACTGTTTCCATTTCACAAATGTCTACATCTAACATATGTCTTGACTCAGTTTTACTGAAAAAAAAAATAGTTTCTCAACTTTGCTTTTGAGTGTGCAATGTCCCATGTCATCGTGTCTATTATTGGCACTGCGAACGGTGATTGTAAAAAAAATGATGTCTTTCACAACTGACTTGAGGCTAACACATCTTTTGCCCAGAAACCTTTGAAGTTTATCTTTTCATGTTATAATGATTTAAAACAAAGCTTTCAGAATATGAACGAAGGTTGCTTTCCTATGTCCGCCAAACTTTGATGAAAAATCGACCATAGCTATTTACAGCATTTTCTTTATGAAAATGGGACAGTAAATGGTGGGTTATCAATAAAGAAATATAGTTTACCTATTGGATTTGCATCAGAGACAAGAACAAAGTGTTCAAATAAATCAGTAAGGCCAATGCCAACATTAGTTGCTGGTCCGTCTGGTGAAAATAAGCAAGGCGGGTTGCTGAAATATATGTATTTAGAAATAAAATTCAGTAAACTGTAAAGCAGGACTAGGCAGCACTAAGATACCAATTGATGACTTGAGAATAATTGCAAGCCCTCTCCCATCATTGCTGGAACAACGGCTAGAACCGAGGCATTTGACAGCCTGGTTTATGTTACAAAGAAAATATCAGGAGTAAGCTCTGTAATGATGCACCTAATGAGGGAAAAGCGCATGGCGCCTTGCAGAAAACAGTGAAAAAACAACTGTGAAAGGACTGCTTGCTCTCTAGGGTAAGCGACAAAAGCAGATGCAGATGTAAGGAATGTGCACAGAACAAGTTGACTCCAAGTGGGAAGAAGCAGCACGGCTTACCCATCTGGAGCGAAATCATGTGCTGATGAGCTGCACTCTGGCGCGCCATTGACACGCCTGCTGCATGCTCTCCCTGCGTAGTCATGATACATGTAATGTAATGTAATGTAGTTCGATATTTAGAAAGCGTGTTCCTACTCAGAGAGCATCGAAGCGCTGGGTAGAAAGCACATAGTAAAAAAAGACAGAGGATAAGAAAAATAACAGAAATAATGAAGATAGAAAAACATCCAATAGAAGAAACTGAAACAAACTAAATCAAAGACCCTGATCTTGATGTACCAAAATATTAACAAGGAAAGAGGCAAGTTTTCACAATTTTCCTAAATTTCATATAACCTGATTCTTGCCTAATATTCTGTGGGAGAGAGTTCCATCCTCTGGCTGCAGCTACTGTAAAAGCTTTGTCTCCCCATTTGGCTTTATGTGTGCGAGGGACCTGAATCAAGTGAGCTTGGGAAGACCTCAAGCTTCTTTTAGGTACATGCAGGAGGAGTCTGGAAGTCAGGTACCGTGGTCCTATTCCATGAACTGCCTTAAAAGTAAGACAGAGCGACTTTAACTGGATATGCTGCGCCACTGGTAACCAATGTAATTTCCTAAGACTCTCTCTAACTGATATACATCGTGGGAGATTAAGAACCGCTCTGACAGCGGAATTCTGAACTAATTGGAGTCTTTTTATCAGCCCCTTATCCAGATTAAGGAACAGTGCATTACAGTAGTCTATCTTGGACATTACCAATGCCAGGATAGCAGATACTCTCCATTCATGTAACAGATAGGGGAAGATTTTTCTGAGCATTTTAATTGACCATAAACTGATGTTTACCACATGATTAATCTGTTTTTTAAAAGACAGATGTTCGTCGAACAAGATGCCTAGGTTTCTAGAAACAGTAGTGGGCACATTCAGAGGGCCACCACCGTGAGTTCCATAAATTCTTTCCAGGTTCAAAACATAAAACTTCAGTTTTGGTGGCATTCATTTTTAGCCAATTGGTCTTCATCCATTTACTCACTTCCACCATACAATTACTAAACCGATCTGCAACCTCCTCCCATGGCTGATTAATAGGAATAAACAATGTGGGGCTGAGGGAAGATCCCTGCGGAATCCCACATGGCAGAAGATAAGGTCTAGATTTGAAATCACCACAGCTAACTGTGGTCCATCTATTTGTAAGAAAAGAATTCAAAAGTTTAAGCGCCTTGTCCCTCAAACCCACATGATGCAAACGGGACATTAATAGTGTGGGAGAGATAGTGTCGAAGGCAGCGGATAAATCTAAAAGAACCAAAACGGCCCCCTTGCCTTCATCAACCATCCTTCGAATAGTATCAGAGGATGAGATTAGGGCATTTTCAGTACTATGCCCTTTTCTGAACCCGTGTTGGGAGATATCAAGAGCATCTGCTTTTGTTAAATACTCGATCAATTCACAGTTCAAAATTTGTTCTAGAATCTTTGCCAAAAACGGGAGACGTGCTATTGGCCACAAATTACTCATGTCCTAATTATCCCCCTCTGGTTTTTTCTTGAGGGGTACTACTATCGTTTCTTTCCAGATAGATGGGTACTCCCCAGACATAGCTACCTCTTGGTAAATAGGGACCAACATCTGTGCCATTAAATCCGGAACCAAGTGAAAAATGGAAGGAGGACACGGATCCAGAGGGGAGCCAGATTTAATTTCAAGAATCTTCTTTTTAATAGTATCGATGGAAGGGGGTTGGAAATATGACATTAGTGACTGGTTATCTGCTTTAGCACTCTCTGTCATCATGGGGGGTAATACTTAGGGAATAATCTGGGCATCAAAGTTGCTATGTATTTGCAATATCTTATTTTCAAAATGAAAAGCAACTTTGTCACAGAAACCCTGAGAGTTTTCTAGACCAGCCGGTTTCATGGGCACAGTTAGGGCCTTAATAGTCTTAAATAGTTCACTGGTGGCATTGATAGCCTCCTTTACTTTGGTAGTATAAAATTTAGATTTGGCCATAAATTGTGCTGCTTTATAAGCCTTTAGAGTGGACATAAGGGCCACCCTTTCCTCAGGTACTGGATTAAGTTTCCACCGCCTTTCCTGCTGTCGATACTTTCTTTGAAGGAGTTTGAGGTCTTTTGTAAACCAAGGGTGACCTGGTTTCTTCTGACTATTGGGCCTTCTAATTATGGGGGGTACCATTTCTTCCATGGTCATTTCCACTCCTTTCAGAAAGCTGTCAATCAGGGGCAAGGCCATAGCTTTAGCCTTATCCCAACCAGCTTCTCATGTGTTCTCATGTCATCTATAGAGGCCCAGATAGAGCAGTCACAGGCAAGACTCTCCGATAAAAGGGTTACTAAAGAAACAGATTCGTCATTGGACAACAAAAGCAAAGGAAACAGTGCACATACTCTCCTATCACTCTCTTATATTAGAGAGGCAGGAACTGTGAGGCAACAACTAAAATAAAAACATGTCGTAGTGTGCTTGAACTGAGACAAGAAAACAAAGGAGAAATAAAGAAGCATAAACAAAGGCAAAATACATGATAAAATCCGTGCCCCCGGAATAGTACTCCTCAGTGAAGCCATTTTGAGATGCCATTCGTATTGTCACTGATGATGTCATTTGAAATGTCAGTAGAGGTATCATGGGCCTTATTTATACTTTTTGGTGCAAAACTGCACTAAGGCAGTTTTGCCCCAAAAAGTTTTGCACCGGCTTGCACCATTTTTTAGCACCAGCTGGGCACCATATTTATGGAATGGTGCAAGCCGGTGCAAAGGGTAGGCTAGCTTAAAAAAAAAAATACGTTAGGCAGTTTTGAGTCAAAATAAATGATTCTGACCAGATTAGCATCATTTTTTGACGCTAAGTGGCGTATTTATACTCTGTTTGCAATGAATTAGCGTCATTTCTTTTTAACTCTAATTCAGTGCAAAACTAACTCCATATTTATACTTTGGTGCTAGACCCGTCTAGCACCAAATTAATGGAGTTAAAGTCATTTTTTGGAAGTGGAAACCTACCTTGCCTTAATGAGATGCAAGGTAGGCGTTCCCGTGCAAAAAAATGACTCTATGGCCTTAACACCATATTTATACTCCCATGTAAAAATGGTGCAAGGGAGGGAGGAAGGGTCAAAAAATGGGGCAAAGCTTGCTTTGCCCCATTTTTTAAGACCTGGGTCAGGGCAGGTCTTAGGGGACCTGTGGCCCTATTTCCATGGTGGAACACCATGGAATAAGCCCAGAGGTGCCCTCCCTAGGCCCTAGGGGCACCCCCACCCACACTAGAGGGACTGCGAGGATGGGGGACCGCATCCCAGGTAAGTACAGGTAAGTGCATTTTATTTTTGAAAGTGCCATAGGGGGCCCTGAAATGGTCCCCCATATATGGCACCGGGTGCAATGGCCATGCCCAGGGGACCCCTGTCCTCTGTGCTGGCCACTGGGGTGGTGGGCAGGAGTCATGTGGCATGGTAGGTTTAGCACCATAAAATGACGCTAATCTGGTTAGAGTCATTTATTTTTACTCTATCCCGCCTAAAGCCATTTTTTGGTGCTAAACCCTCTTCTTCTATACTGCCAGCCCCACCCGACTAAAGTCATTTTTTTAAACTCTAGCCTACCCTTTGCACCGGCTTGCACCATTCCATAAATATGGTGCCCGGCTGGTGCACAGAAATGGTGCAAGCCGGTGCTCAACTTTTTGGTGCAAAACTGAGTTAGTGGAGTTTTGCAGCAAAAAGTATAAATAAGGGCCAATATTTTGTAAGTTTGCGCCACTTTTGTGTCATAAAATGACGTTAATGCGGTGCAAAAAAAGTTTAAATCAGGGCCTTGGTGCTAGATGGGTCTAGCACCAAAGTATAAATATGGAGTTAGTTTTGCACCGAATTAGAGTAAAAAAAAATGACACTAATTCGGTGCAAACAGAGTATAAATACGCCGCAGAGTATAAATATGCCCCTAAATATGGTGTTAAGGCCATAGAGTCATTTTTTGCACGGGAACGCCTACCTTGCATCTCATTAAGGCAAAGTAGGACTCCACTTTCAAAAAATGACTTTAACTCCATAAATTTGGTGCTAGAGGGGTCTAGCACCAAAGTATAAATATGGAGTTAGTTTTGCACCGAATTAGAGTTAAAAAAAATGACACTAATTTGGTGCAAACAGAGTATAAATATGCCCCTGAGAGTAGTAAATGGCAGAGGTGCAATCGTGCAGCTACCCCTATCTGGCTGATTAAAGCGGCTTTTAGGTTTCATTTCTTAACTGTAATATCTCTTTGTTTCTTTTCAATGAATTTCTACAGTTACTGTAAGTCATGTAAATATCTTCTTATCAAAAGAAATGACAAATTACCTTGATACATTTATTAAATATACTCCACCAATACAAATTCAAAACAATTGACTCCTACATGGTAATTTAGAATTGGTGTGTGCCGTTTATAACCGTGCTTCGCACAATTTGAAATTACAATCACAAAGATTCCATGAAAAATACTATTCATTCATAATCTACTAAGATGTAAGGCATATGTAAAATAAAACGTTGACATTTCTTTTCGTTTCAGAACGGCAGAAAAAAAATCATGTTTAATAATAATTTTCAACTTGATTGATACTGATCAGCAGGGACAATATTGGACTGAGCTAAGCTTTTGAGAGTAATGGGACTTCACAAATGATAGCTGTCTGGGTGAATTATTGTATCAGCTCTCCAAGCAGAGCATTGTATTCTCTTTCCTTAAGGAGTCTTTAGAATTCCCAGAAATATGGTAGCCTGCAGGACCAACTCTCACAGCTGGGCTCCCTGCACGGATTACCTTTCCTCAAGCAACCAATATCTGTCACTGTGCAATAGCATGTGGCCCACGCTGCGAGTATGGCAGAAGACGGCTACACTGTGTGCACAGTTGAGAGGCCTCGGGAACTTCTACTGCAAGTATTAAACAAATTTCACATATCCAGCTGCTTTAACAGTATAATTCGATTTAGAAAGAAGTTATGGCACAAATTGATTGTCCGCACACATGAAGGTAGTGGTAGTAAGAGAATGAAAGGTGATCTCCATAGGATACAAGGATGAAGGAGTATCATTAAGGAACAGTTCCTAAATGCTTTGAAAAAACAGTCATATGACCTATTTTAGAGGTTGTTTTATACGTTGTGCAAACTGCAAGCCTTTACTAAAAATATGTACCTCCACCCCCGGTAAGTTTAGCATTGCAAACCTGTCATCATATACATAAATATATTGACTGAAAAAAGGTTAAAGTGGTATTATACTTTGCTGTTGAAGTAGGCTAAAAAACAGAAAAACACTGAAAATCAACAGTTACAGTCTTATAACACCGTTACTGTACTATATCTTGGGCCCCATGCCCTGCTTATGATCTCACATATTACATCACTGTTTGCATGTTGAATGACTTCACTGATGACATCTCAAGTGACATAATTGGTGACATCTCTGTTCATATACATCATAGTGTTACTGAGAGTAGAAGTGTGGGTCCACGTCATGAAAATAGCATAAGCCCTGGCAGCAAGCATGATTTTGCAAGAAGTTATGTGGTGCACCCTTTACAAATCAATAATATTTGGGGTGTGTAAGGAAATGCCAAATTCCTACAGGGTGCAAGAATTACTCCCTGTAAAACAAAAATAATGTGGGTTGCACAGTTATGTTTGAAAGTAGGTTGAGACTTAAAGCATATTCCAAACTATTTGTGAGAAAAGCCAAACCTTCTGTTGGCAGCAAATTATCCAACAGTGGACATCCGGGTAGGTGCCCATGTAAAATAGATTTCATACTATGTTACAGTAAAAAGTCCAGATAGCGAGGGCTCATATAAAGTGTTTAAGTTTATTTCTGGAATTTTGCTGAAGATTTTGTGGCATTGCAGAGTGCTAAAATAAAATAGAATGTAGCAGTGTCCCACTTAAAGGTGGGTTATCTCACGCTGACATTGAAGTCATTTCTCTAAGACTTTATGCCACTGTGCTCATCTCAGGAATGTGTGTAATATATTTTACCAAGTTACAGGGGGCTGTGCATAGGGCCTGTGGGAAGGTGCTGTATCAGTGGCAACTACATACCAGTCAACCTTTTGATTTAAAATTGTGGGTCTTGGGAAGGGTTTAAGTGGGTGATTTAAGGTTAATAAATTACAAAATCGTCTTTAAAGGGCACTCAAGGTTTAAAAAGGGAGTGGCCCCATTAATGTCTATGGAAGCATTTTCTTTGTCGGGTGGGTGAACACCAGTTTAAAAAGAGGGTAGCATCCACCAAATGTGTGACTTGATATATATGCTCCGGGACCAGCATGTGGTCAAAGGTTATGTTTGTGATTAGCAATAGAAAATTGGGCTCAAGTATAGCTTGTTCAATTACTTAAAGTCCACAAACTCAAGAGGACCTTGTCACAATGACTGGATACTAAGTGAGCAAAATAGCCATTACCACGTGGCTGTAACTACGTACAGCCTTAACCAGACATGCGTTAAAACGCATGCACCTTTAGCATGCATAGCCTTAACCACACATTTTTTTTTACAATGGATTTGCCTTTATCACGCATTCCTTTGCAACTAATTAAGATGTAAAGGCATGCATGGTAAGGGCATATGTGTGGTTGTGGTGGTAAGTGCATATGTGTGGTAAAGGCATGGAAAAGGCTATCAGTGTCGTTAGAGGAAACGGAAAGACCTTTCCTATTTCCTCTTTGCGACCTGTCTGCCTAGAGAGCTGCCTGCCTGGAGAGCTGCCTTGTCGTGAGGAGAGTGACGTAAGGGGACTGGAGGGGCAGTTTTAGGGCATGGGGGGGGTTAGGCTTTAATATTGGGACGGGGCGGTGTTAGGGCTCAGGGCGGGGGGTTTAAAAGTGTGGGAGTCAGGGGTGGTGGGGGATGGTTTTAGGGCTTGGTGGGGATATGACTTTAGGACTTGAGATTGGGGCCTTTTTAAGGCTCAGGGTGGTGGGGTCAGGGGGAAGGTGGCGTGTTGGGGTCCTGTTTTAGGGCTTGGGATGGGGAGGTATGGGTTTAGTGTTGGAGCAGGAGGGCAGTGTTAGGGCTCAGGATGGGGGGACAGGATATATATATATATATATATATATATATATATATATATATATATATATGTATATATTTAAAAGGGTTGGGGGTCAGGGAGGAGCTAGTACTGGGATCAGGTTTTAGAGCCCAGGGCAGGGGGATTCCACTTGAGGACTTGGGGGGCAGTTTTAGGGTTCAGGTCAGGGGTCACTGTGTTTTTTAAATGGACTGTGGTGGTGGGACCCAGAAGTCTGTTTTTTGTGTTTATGGCAGGGGCCAGGGAAAACCTTAACCACATATATGCATTTCCATACATGCTCTTTAAATGAAATGCATTGAAAAAGCATGTGTGGTAAATGTATATTTGTTGCTAGATATGCGTGGTTAAGGGTATGCGGGGTAATGGCATTCGCGTTGTAACACATGCATGGTAAACAAATACGTTGCAATGGAATACACTGTTATATCAAACAACTGCTAAGTGATGCTGTCATCAATATTGTCAACAATAATATCATGTACCGTGTAATGAGTGATCTAATATGTGAGGCCATAAGCAGTGCATGATGGGGGGTGCAAGTCATAGCTTGTTCACTAAATTATTCCTGGCTGAGTAATTAAAGCTAAATTTGAGTTTTCAAAGGAAAATACATTTTTGGTTTGGTTATAACTTTGACACAGTTAGACAAAGCATCACAATACTTTCCCCCCCCCAAAAAAAAACCAGTCCATTCACCTCAGATATTTCCTGTAATGTTCTGGGGTTAACAGTCAAGCGGGGTCTGAGAAAACGGGAGGCTCCCATAACACATTTTATTCATGCAACTTTTTTTAAAACAATGAACCCTGATACCACAAAAATGGCTGAATGGAATTACACCCAATTTACAGAAAGCTAGATCTTTCCAGAATGCATACTTTTTTAGATCTGGCGTGAATTCATTCAGAAGTTTATGAGAAATTCAAATTCAAATTATTTGTATATTTCTCACCATGGAGGATCTACAGATCTAACAGATCAAAATGTATGATCTGATTGGCTGCCCCGCATCAAGAAAGATATGGCGGCAGCCATTTTAGGACTCAGTTGCCTGTCCTGAAAAAAAAGAGATTTAGGACTCAGTTACCTGTCCTGAAAAAAAAGAGAAAAAATCTGGTTGGGGGTCCTAGAGAGAATCCTCCTGGGCCCACGAACGTATTTTTTTATGGGTGCAGCAGCGCTGATAAAAGAGGGACTCCTTCGCTTTTTAAAAATGAGCCCCTCTCGGGATAAGTCAGAGCCCGGGGGTCAACACTTTTTTTTTTAGGGGAAGCAGGTCTGGGGCCTTCTCCCCAAGCCTTTTTTAGGCCCGGCTCACCCTATCCCAAATAAAGCAAAGTGGATTGCAAACTAAGGTCAGTCGAGAGGGGTTTAAACCCTGAAAATGAATTGCACTACTTTTTGTAACTATCTGAGATGATCAGTGTTTTGCTTTGGGGTTAAGTGCAATATGTAACAAACAAATGATGGCTTGAAATGCATTTTGGGATCACACTTCTCACCTTGACAGCTGGTCTAAGCCTCTATTTAGTAATGCCATGCAAAGGATTTTAGCATTTTGAAGGGAAACATTTGAACAAGATTATGTAAATGATGGACTTTTATCACTTGGGTTTGGTAAATGAAAATGAGGCGTTGAGCTTGAATATAAATGGGAGAATGAATAACAACCTCACTTCTTGTGATTGTATTATAACATATATTTAACATGATTCATTTAAATTAAGATCTGTTGTAATGCGACCCCGAGTGTATTAGGTGGAACTGATAATGCAAATGTGTCCTGTAAATATATATAATCTTAATAAATAGTTTGAATTCTTGAAACCATTGAGACAAAATAGTATTGTCTAACAGATCTAATAAGCATAAAGCATATGACATGAATCAGAATGAATCATTGCATAATAAATGATTATCTGTTTGACAATAATTCAATAACTGCTTAGATGTGAGGAGACAATGGCCCTCATTACAAAATTGGCAGTAAAAGACGCTTACCGCCGTGCAGAAGACCGCCAACACACCACCGCAGCCACGGAATTCCGCCACAGCTATTATGACCTACATCTCGGAATCCGACAAAATTCAGACACCCACACAAGTCCGCCACACCAAAGGTCAGTGATAAACTGGCGAAAAAAAAACCTCCACCTTCATGCCAACAGAAATACGCCCACACTATCACGACACACGAATCCATGCTGCAGTCTTTTTTATTCCATTGGCGGTACACACTGCTGCGCTCAAAATACACACACATACACAAAACACAGCCACATTGGACAATTCGAAATACACACACCTGATACACATACACACACCACTCGCACACACCCAATACAATATAAAACACACACCCACATCACCCACAAACCCCTACGACCACTATTACAGAGAGAAGGCCAGAGAGAGACACCACCATTCACAAACTAGCATCCACAGGCACACAATACCATCACCCAGACAACTTCCACGCACAAAACACCACACACCACTACATATCACCACATTTATCACCACACACACCACCCCATGGCACGGCAAAGACACCCCAGGTTCTCGGAGGAGGAGCTCAGGGTCATGGTGGAGGAAATCATCTGGGTAGAGCCACAGCTATTTGGATCACAGGTACAGCACACCTCAATTGCACGGAAGATGGAGCTATGGCGAAGAATAGTCGACAGGGTCAACGCAGTGGGACAACACCCAAGAAATCGGGAAGACATCAGGAAGAGGTGGAACGACCTACGGGGGAAGGTGCGTTCCGTGGTCTCAAGACACCACCAGGTGGTTCAGCGGACTGGCGGCAGACCCCCACCTCCTCACCCACAACTAACAACATGGGAGGAGCAGGTCTTGGCAATTCTGCATCCTGAGGGCCTCGCAGGAGTCGGTGGAGGAATGGACTCTGGTAAGTCAAACCTTTAACTACCATATCTCCCACCCTACCTGCATGCTATCACATACTCCCACCTTCGCCCCCACCCCTATCACTCCAACTCCTCACAAATGTACCAATTTCACAAACCACCCATCCCAACACCAAGCCCTGCATGCAACACCAACGCATGGACGCCCATCACTAAAGCATGCCCCCTGCACATACCCATACACCTCCCTAAACCATCATCACACAAGCCCCCACACAGGAATGCCAGCACTGGGGTACAGGGTCACCCACCCATTGCACACCATGACACACACAGATGCAATAATCATGCCTTTCCACCCCTGTAGGACCACTACCCAACGTCACCAGACAGGAGGGTCCAGACATTTCCACTCCACCCACAGAAGAGGCCCACAGTGATGACAGCACCTCTGTCCACCTGGATCTAGATGACCAGCCCGGACCATCGTGGGCCTCGGGACAGTCGGTTCCCCTCACACAGGCACAGGCCACCACAGACCTTCCCCCCTCTGCAAACACCAGCACAGGACCCACCCAGTGGGCCCATACCTCCGTCCCCAGGACACGTCAATCAACGGTGTGTCCACCACTACAGGGAACCCAGGATAACTCACCACCCCAACAACAACAGGGACCTGGGGGCAGTGGCAGTGGGCACACAGTCCAGGGGACGGAGGCCCAGGAACACAGAGGAACTGGGAGGGCTGCTGTGCGACAGGGGGCAGACAGTCCAAGGGAACCCACTCTCCACGAGGCCCTCTCCTCCTTCATGGGAGCATACCACCACTCCCAGGAGACGATGGCAACGGTACTGGCCAATTTTCAGGAGACCCAGCGCATGCAGGAGGAACAGTATTTGGGGTTCAGGGAGGAACTCAGAACCATCAGCTCTGCCCTGGGCACCATCGTAGGGGTGCTGAAGGAAGTACTCAACACTAGGAGGGACACTGTGGCACTACAAGGGGCCCCTGACACTAGCATGGACGATGAACTGCCCACCACCTCTGCCGGCGCTAGTGGACAGGAGGCACCGCCACAGGACCACCACACCAGCACCCCATCCCCTGCAGAGGGAGAACCACCCTGCGAACGGTCCCTGAGATCCAGGAACAAGACAGAGCACGATGCCAAGACCCCGCCAAGAAATGAGACCACCCTGACTGTCATCCCTCTGTCCCACTTTGTCACCCTGTCCATATTGAAACTTCCCAAGCTCCACTTCCTATGCCCATATGGGCAATGCACCTGTGAGACTAATAGACTGGACTCTGCCATGGATATTCCTCCACCAACACCCCTCGCCATTTCACTACCCCCTCCAATATTGAGCATTTAAATAAACACACCTAAAGCACAAAATGATCCGGAGTCTGTCTGTGATTTTGAAATAGTGTATTAGCAATTACAGTGACAAAATGTTCAGGAAATAGCAATGTCAACATACCTATGTCACACAGCTCTAGTCCATGAGGAATCTAAGCAGATGACACACGTTGGGGCCCACACCTGTGAAACCGTAAGGGAAAGTGACAACTCAGTGACGATACACTGTGTGAAATCGACAGACAGGATAGAAGTAGAAGTGTAAAAGTACATGTAGTAGGCAGTAATGTATTCTCACCTGTGTTTCACTGGAAATATTGCTGGATGACTGAGTCCCTGTTCTGCATGTCTTCTTCCTCTGCTTCCTCCTCATCACTATCCACAGGCTCCACAGCTGCCACAACACCGCCATCTGGACCATCCTCCTGCAGAAAAGTCACCTGTCATCGCAAAACCAAGTTTTGAAGCATACAGCAGGCCACGATGATCTGGCACACCTTCTTTGGTGAGTAGAATGGGGATCCACCTGTCATATGGAGGCACCTGAACCTGGCCTTCAGGAGGCCGAAGGTCCGCTCGATCACCCTCCTAGTTCGCCCATGGGCCTCATTGTAGCGTTCCTCTGCCCTGGTCCTGGGATTTCTCACTGGGGTCAGTAGCCATGACAGGTTGGGGTAACCAGAGTCACCTAATAGCCACACATGGTGCCTCTGGAGTTGACCCATCGCATAAGGGATGCTGCTTTTCCGCATGATGTAGGCGTCATGCACTGAGCCAGGGAACATAGCATTCACATGGGAGATGTCTGGTCTGCCAAGCATACCATCTGTACATTTATCGAATGATAACTCTTCCGGTTCCTGTACACCTGTTCACTCCTGTGGGGGGGACCAAAGCCACATGGGCCCCATCAATGGCACCTATGATGTTGGGGATATGTCCAAGGGCATAGAAGACACCTTTCACTGTAGGCAAATCCTCCACCTGAGGGAAAATGATGTAGCTCTGCATGTGTTTCAGCAGGGCAGACAACACTCTGGACAATACGTTGGAAAACATAGGCTGGGACATCCCTGATGCCATGGCCACAGTTGTTTGAAAAGACCCACTTGCAAGGAAATGGAGCACCGATAGCACCTGCACTTGAGGGGGGATTCCTGTGGCATGGCGGATTGCTGACATCAGGTCAGGCTCCAACTGTGCACACAGTTCCTGGATTGTGGCACGGTCAAACCTGTAGGTGATAATCAAAATCCTTTCCTCCAATGTCGACAGGTCCACCAGTGGTCGGTACACCGGAGGATTCCGCCATCTCCTCACATGTCCCAGCGGACAGTGCCTCTGAAGGACAACAGCGAGCACAGAGTCAAACAACTCAGAGGTATGTACCCACAGTCTACACAGAACACCATTCATACACAAAATGTGGCCAGTATGTGTGTTGAGAGTAGGCCTAGGAATGTGTGACGCAGTTGGTAATTAGGCAATGTGGGCCCCTGAAATGGCGGCTGTCTGACCTGTAAAGTGGGACAATGGGATGTGAGGTAACTGCGCTGGCGTTGTACACCGTCGCGGTAGGCGGTCGAAGACCGCGGCGCAATGCTGCATTGGCTAACATTGGACCCTATGGGTCCCAGGAGCCAATGACGATGTACGCCGGCAGTGATGGTACGCACCGCCGCGGACGTGACCACTGTGGACGTGACCGCCATTTTCTATCTGTTTAATCACTCGATATCTGATCTTCGACAGGAGAGGACCTACACTGCAAGTGCTGCTGTGACCTCGGTCTGGAAGAGACTGGCTCGTGCGTCTGGGGAAAGGGCCCCTGCCTTCACATCGGAGGAGTTGGAGAAGCTTGTGGATGGGGTCCTCCCCCAGTACACGCTACTCTACGGTCCTCCAGACCAACAGGTATGTACACAGGGAGCATGTTGTATGGGCTATGCCTGTGTGGAGAGTGCTGGTTGTAAGAAGGAAGGGGGCAGAGTTCTGCATGTATGAAAGACGGTGGGTGCATGTGCCACATGGCAAAGGTAGGGATGGGGGCCACTCACTTTGACGGCGCAGTTGGTAATGACTTCTCTTCTTCCCCTGTACATTTCATGTGGGTCAGCGCCCACCAGAAGAAGGATATTTGACGTGCCATCGCCAAGGACGTCCGGACCCTGGGGGTCCACCACAGACGGAGCACCCACTGCCGGAAAAGATGGGAGGACATTCGCAGCTGAAGCAAGAAGACGGCGGAGGCTCAGCTGGAGATGGCCTCCCAACGTGGGAGTGGTGCCCGTCAACCCATGACACCCCTGATGTTCAGAATCCTGGCAGTGGCCTTCCCGGAGTTGGATGGGCGCCTGAGGGCATCACAGCAGACACAAGGGGGTGAGTACACTCTCATTCAGCTGACTTTGCATGCAGTGGAGGGGTCTGGGTGGGGGAGGAGGGCTGTGGGTTTCCCTAGGCCAGGGCGAGTTCCGTAGGCTAGGCCCCTTCGTAAGGTTTGGCCCTGTGGCCCCCCACCCCACCTCTGTAGAGTGCCAAGTACATCTATTCATGCACATGTGTCATCTATGTGTGCATATGTCGTCCATAGCCTTGTAGGCCATTTCCCAGGAATTGTACTGTAGAGCCCAACAGCGCGACGTAGTGCAGGGGGCTTCTGTTTCTGTCTTGTCCGTTAACGGTAGCGGTAAGCCATGCACTAAATATGTCTTTCTTCTGTTTCCCCCCACTTTTTTGCGGTCTCCCTGTTCTTGTGTGCATTAGCATCATCAGGCGGAGGAGCAGTGGCACTGGAGCATGAGGGAGCTGCATCCCACGTGGCCATGGAGGGCCACACTACGGACTCTGAATACACCAGTGGGACGGAGAGCGAGGGGAGCACCACGGCGGGACAGGAGCTGAAACCAGCGACACGGACTCGTCCTCCGATGGGAGCTCCCTTGTGGTGGTGGCAACATCTGTGCCCCCCACTTCTACAGGCCCAGCCGCCACCCCCCCTACCAGCACCGCCCTCCCAGCAGCCCCTCAGCCTTCGCCCCGTGCCCGCTCACCCAGGAGGGTGGGCATCTCCTTCGCCCCAGGCACTTTAGCCCCTGCCCCTGTCACCTCTGCTGCCCTCAGTGTGGAGGCCATTGACCTCATCAGGTCCCTCACTGTTGGGCAGTCTACCATTTTGAATGCCATCCAGGGTGTAGAAAGGGAGTTGCAACAAACCAATGCATTCCTGGAGGGCATTCATTCTGGTCAGGCGGCCCTTCACCGAACCTTTCAAACTCTGGCTTCAGCACTGATGGCAGCCATTGTCCCTGTGTCTAGCCTCCCCGTCCAACTTCCTCCACCCAGACCTAATCCCCTGTACCTCTGCCTATCCCAAGCACACCATCAGACCAGCCTGCACACACCTCACCACACAAGGGAAGCTCAGGCAAACATAAGCACGACACAACCCACAGGCACTCACGCAAGCATCACACACATACAGACACACCAACATCCATGCCTCCACTGTGTCCCCCTCCTCCTCGTCTCCCTCCTCCCTCCCAGTTTCGTCTACACTCACACCTGCATGCACTACCTCTACAGCCACTACGTCCCGCACCAGCACACCCACCACCACACCACGCTCACGTGCAGTCACCACCCCCACTACCATACACACATCCCCTGTGTCCTCTCCCAGTGTGTCTGTGACGCCCCCTCAGAAGATACACAAACGCAGGCACACACCCACCCAACAGCCATCCAACTCACAACAGCCTCCAGCACATGCACCTGCACCCAAAGTCACCAAACGTACACCTCCTACTACCACCACCTCTTCCTCCACTCCCAAACCCCCTCCAGCTACCCGTCCCAGTGTGTCCAAACAACTTTTCCTGTCCACCCTTAACCTATTTCCCACCACCCCCCGTCCAACTCATAGGTCCCGAACTACCACCTCAGCCACAAAATCTCCGGGACCAGTGGTGCCTGTTGTCACAAGTATGTGGAGTGCACTGGCCACCAGGACAGCCAGTGTGTAACGGAGCCACAGCACAGCCAGTCCCCCCCCCTGTGAAGCACCAGAAGTTGCCCAGTGCCCGGCGTTAGAGGGGGAAGACTCCAGCCACCCAAGCCGCTCCCAGGGGTCCGGGGGGAGTGTGGACTCAGCTGTGACTCCTCCCAAGGTGGGGAAGGACCAGAAGAAACCCGGCAAGTCTGGGAGGAGCAGCACGGCAGATAAGACTGCCATCATCCCGCTGGCCAGGAGGGCCCCGCCAGCCCCATCGTCGCTGCCCAGGAGGCCACCGCCAGCCCCTGTCGCTGCCCAGGAGGCCACCGCTAGCCCCATCGTCGCTGCCCAGGAGGACACTGCCAGACACATCATCGCTGCCCAGGAGGACACCGCCAGCCACAGCCCAGCTGCCCAGGAGGGCCCTACCAGCCACAGCCCAGCTGACCAATGAAGGACCGCCAGCACCAGCTCAGCTGGGCAATGAAGGACTGCCAAGTCAAGCACCGCTGAACAGGGCAAGCACCGCTGAACAGGGCAAGGACCGCCAACTCAAGCACCGCTGAACAGGGCAAGGACCGCTGAACAGGGCAAGCACTGCCAACTCAAGCACCGCTGAACAGGGCAAGGACCGCTGAACAGGGCAAGCACCGTCAAGTCAAGCACCGCTGAACAGGGCAAGCACCGCCAACTCAAGCACCGCTGAACAGGGCAAGGACTGCCAAGTCAAGCACCGCTCAACAGGGCAAGGATCGCTGAACAGGGCAAGCACCACCAACTCAAGCACCGCTGAACAGGGAAAGCACCGCCAACTCAAGCACCGCTGAACAGGGCAAGCACTGCTGAACAGGGCAAGCACCGCCAAGTCAAGCACCGCTGAACAGGGCAAGCACTGCTGAACAGCGCGAGCACCGCCAAGTCAAGCACCGCTGAACAGGGCAAGCACCGCTGAACAGGGCAAGCACCGCTGAACAGGGCAAGCACCGCCAAGTCAAGCACCGCTGAACAGGGCAAGCACCACTGAACAGGGCAAGGACCACCAAGTCAAGCACCGCTGAACAGGGCAAGACCTCCAACTCAAGCACCGCTAGCCCATGAGCGGCAGGGGCACTGACATAACATGGACTGTCATGGGGTGAGTGATGCACTCTGGGCACCGGTCCCCCTCCAGAACCAGTGGAGACATGTATCCAGTATGTCTGTCCTTGCCAGGATGAAGCGCTCTGGGCACCAAGCCCCCTCCAGAACCTGTGGAGAAATGCATCTACCACGTCTGTCCTTGGCAGGATGAAGCACTCTGGGCACCAAGCCCCCTCCAGAACCAGTGGAGACATGCATCCACTATGTCTGTCCTTACAGGATTAGGCAATCTGGGCACCAAGCCCCCTCCAGACCCAGTGGAGACATGCATCCACTACATCTGCCCTTGGCAGGATGAACCACTCTGGGCACCAGGCCCCCTCCAGAACCAATGGAGACATGCTTCCACTACATCTGTCCTTGGCAGGATGAAGCACTCTGGGCACCAAGCCCCCTCCAGAACCAGTGGAGACATGCATCCACTACGTCTGTCCTTGGCAGGATGAAGTACTCTGGGCACCAAGCCCCCTCCAGAACCAGTGGAGACATGCATCCACTACGTCTGTCCTTGGCAGGATGAAGCACTCTGGGCACCAAGCCCCCTCCAGAACCAGTGGAGACATGCATCCACTACGTCTGTCCTTGGCAGGATGAAGCACTCTGGGCACCAAGCCCCCTCCAGAACCAGTGGAGACTGTTATCCACTTGAGAAACTGTGGCTTTGCACTCCCCAGGATGCAGCAGTGGGCAAACCACCCACTGTAGAGACTTGAGAGACTGTGGCTTTGCACTCCCCAGGATGCAGCAGTGGGCAAACCACCCACTGCAGAAACTTGAGAGACTGTGGCTTTGCACTCCCCAGGATGCAGCAGTGAGCAAACCACCCACTGTAGAGACTTGAGAGACTGTGGCTTTGCTCTCCCCAGGATGCAGCAGTGGGCAAACCACCCACTGTAGAGACTTGAGAGACTGTGGCTTTGCACTCCCCAGGATGCAGCAGTGGGCAACCCACCCACTGTAGAGACTTGAGAGACTGTGGCTTTGCACTCCCCAGGATGGAACAGTGGGCAACCCACCCACCGTAGAGACTTGAGAGACTGTGACTTTGCACTCCCCAGGATACATCAATGGGCATGGAGGCCCCTCGTGGATCTGGCGTTGTGCACTCATCTGGCTGAGGTGCCCCCCCTTCCCTTTCCCCTGAGGTGCCTGTTGTATTTCTATCTGATGCCCCTGCAGTGTTCTCTCTGTTTTGTTCTGGTATCGTGTGTGGGCCTCGCCCATGCATTTTGGGCCCAGTGGTCCACGGACTATAGATGGTGCAATACCTGGACTACTAATCTTGGTGTATATTTTGTTAACAGTGTATATATGTATATTTTTGCTTACTGAATTTTGATATATTCCAATGGTTACACTCATTTCCTTTTGTCTTTGCATTCTTCCGGGTGGGTTGGGTGGTGAAACTGTAATGTATAGATATGCATTAGTGTGTGTGTTGTAGTGGGTGTGGGTGGGGGTGAGGGTGTGGGTGTTGCATGTGTGTCCCTGTTTTTTGCCTCCCCCCTCCGCTGTGTCGTAGGTGCAGTCTTCGCTGCCGGCGTTGGTGCTCCTGGTACAAGAGCAGGAATACTCTCGCAGAAAGAATATGGAGTTCCGGCTCCATGGTGTCCTCCTTCCTTGTGGAGTGTGTAGAGGTGAGTGTTTTTCCTTCGAAATTCCTGTTTCTGCCGTGTTTTTATCCGCTGTGAATCCGCCCCGGAAAAGGTGGCGGATTGGCCTGTCATAATAGTGTGGGCGGTACATTGTCCTCCGCCTGTCTGTTGGCGGTGACCGCCGAGCTGTTTGTTTGTACCTCTGTGGCGGTTGGAGTGTTAAAGTGGCTGTCTTTGTTGACAGTTTTCGCCACGGTCGTAATTCCAAATTTTTTACCGCCGGCCTGTTGGCGGTCTTACCGCCGCTTTAACACCGTCCGCTAGGGTTGTAATGACCCCCAATATGTAGATGGTAGATGTAACAGCCTTAGGGTGGTCATCCCTCATCTTTTTGCCTATCTCCCTCCACTTTTCTGACACAGTTTTTGCTGGTTTTAGGACTCTGCACACCTCACCACTGCTAACCAGTGCTAGAGTACATATGCTCTCTCCCTTATACATGTTAACATTGGTTCATAGCCAATTGGCATATTTGGTCTACTTGTAAGTCCCTGGTAAAGTAGACTACATGTGCCCAGTGCCTGTAGATTGAATGCTACTAGTGGGCCTGCAGCACTGATTGTGCCACCCACATAAGTAGCCCCTTAACCATGTATCAGGCCTGCCATTGCAAGCTCTGTGTGTGCATTTTCACTGCCACTTCGACTTGGCTTTTAAAAGTACTTGCCAAGCCTTAAACCCCCCTTTTTCTACATATATGTCACCCCTAAGGTAGGATCCAGGTGACCCATAAGGCAGGGTGCTATGTACGTAAAAGGCAGGACATGTACATGTGTAAAACTCCTGAATTTGTTTTCCACTATTGTGAGGCCTGCTCCTTTCATAGGATAACATTATGGCTACTCTCATATAAGCAGGTCATATTTAGTATGGCCACAATGGTAATACAAAATCCTGCTTTTTGGTGAGGTTGGGTTTAATATTACTATTTTAGAAATGCCACTTTTAGAAAGTGAGCCTTACTCTGCACTTAAAATCCATCAGTGCCCTACAGCCTGTCTCCAATCCATGTCTGGGCTGGGCTGGTTGACAGCTCCCTTGTGCATTTCACCCAGACAACCACAAACAGAGGCTACTCAGTCACACATGCACTGGAAGGGTGGAGGGCCTGAAACTTACATTTCAAAGGCTAGTGGCTTGCCCTCATACAATGGACACCTAACCCCCTACTGGGAGCCTCACAGACAGACCTGTACTGAAAGGGGACCTTGTGCACTTCAAAACCACTCTTTGAAGTCTCTCCCACTTCAAAGGCATTTTTGGGTTCATAAAATGGGTCCACGACCCCACCAGATAAGACACTTCTGGATCTGAACCTGCAATCTGTCAAGAGGAACTGCCTGGCTGCCCAAAGGACTCACCTGGACTGCTTTGCTGTGAAGGACTGCTGCCTTGCTTTTGTCCTGCTGCCTTTCTGGTCTCTGACTTTGCTGGTAAGTTCTCTCCAAGGGCTTGGATTGAGCTTGCCTCCTGTTTTCTGAAGTCTCAGGGCCAAAAAGACTTCACCTCTTCAAGAAAATTCCTTGTGCGCTGAAAATCAATGCACAGCATGCTGGAAACAATGCACAGCCTGCCTTGCAATGAGAAAATTGCCACACAGCCGAACCAGAATGACGCAGCCTGACTTCCTGAGTGAAGAATCGACGCAGCACCTGCCGTGTGACAGAAAATTCAACACATAACCTACCGGATCAACGCAATGCCTGTGACTTCGTCCCGCATGCCCAGGATTTCCATGCATCATCCCTGGGCATCAAAATAAACCCGCATCGCAGTGAGGACCCAAGAATGTGCATCGTAAATGTATGCAAAGCCCCTTAGAGAGTGGAAAGAAATGATGCATCGTCTGTGCTGCGCCGGAAAATCCAAAGCACACCTTTTTTTTCCACGACTCTCCTCCTCTGCGATCTCCGTGCATGTAATTTTAACGCCAACCAGGTACTTTCTGCACACAAGAGACAACTGTTAATTTTGAATATTTAAGACTCCTCTTAACATTACAGAAGTGAAACCTGTGTGGTGTATTTTTGTGGTGTTTTCACTGTGTTACTGTATGATTTATTGCACAAATACTTTACACATTGCCTTCTAAGTTAAGCCTGACTGTATAGTGCCACGCTACCAGAGGGTGGACACAGAGGGGGTCATTCCAACCCTGGCGGTCGGTGTTAAAGCGGCGGCCAACCCGCCAACAGGCAGGCGGTCAAAAAAATTGAATTCTGACCCTGGCGGAAACCGCCAACACAGCTGCCACTTTAACACTCCGACCACCACGGCGGGACAAACAAACAGCGCGGCGGTGACCGCCAACAGACTGGCGGGAGACAATGTACCGCCCACCCTGTCACAATTCACCACCTTTTCCGGGGCAGGAGCCCCGCCGATAAAAACACGGCGAAACAGACTACGAACGGGAAAACGCTCACCTCTACACACCCCACGAGGAATCTGGACAGCATGGAACCAGAACTACACATCCTACCAGCTATTGTCTACCTGCTCCTCTACCAGGAGCACGAATGCCGGCGCAGAAGACAACGGTGAGTACTGCACCTACGACACAGGGGAGGGGGGAGGAGAAAAGGTTACGGGCACACACATACGCGACACACCCACCCTCACCCACAACTACCTACACATCAATGCAGGGCAACAACTCAGAGTGACACCCCCCAAACCCCCCGGAAGAATGCCAAGACAAAATGAAATGATCATGAAATTCAAATATATTGTAAGGCTAAGTAAAAAATTATTTCCAACATCTATAACTATATACACATACGTAAATTGTCCTGTCCAAATTGGGTTTCAGTCATTGTACGTGGGCCAATGGGCCTCAACACATGGGCAAAGCCCACACAGGAGACCCGAATCCATTGGAGAGAACACTGCAGGGGCATCAGATAGAAAAACTACAGGCACCTCAGGGGGAAGGGAAGGGGAGGCACCTCAGCCACATGAGTCCACGACGCCAGATCCACGAGGGGCCTCCATGGCCACTGTCCCATCCTGGGGAGTGCAAAGCCACAGTCTCACAAGTCTCGACAGTGGGTGGGTTGCCCACTGTGCCATCCTGGGGAGTGCAAAGCCACAGTCTCACAAGTCTCAACAGTGTGTGGCTTGCCCACTGTGCCATCCTGGGGAGTGCAAAGCCACAGTCTCACAAGTCTCGACAGTGGGTGGATTGCCCACTGTTACATCCTGGGGAGTGCAAAGCCACAGTCTCACAAGTCTCTACAGTGGGTGGCTTGCCCACTGTGCCATCCTGGGGAGTGCAAAGCCACAGTCTCTCAAGTGGATTACAGACTCCACTGGTTTTGGAGGAGGCATGGTGCCCAGAGTGCATCGTGCAGCCCTGCCCGACACAGATCCGGGCCTGCCCCTTCTGCCAATCGACCAGCGGTGCTTGAGACGGCGGTGCCCAGCGGAGCGGTGCTTGAGTTGAAGGGCCCAGCGGAGCGGTGCTTGAGATGAAGGGCCCAGCGGAGCGGTGCTTGAGATGAAGGGCCCAGCGGAGCGGTGCAGAGACGGCGGTGCCCAGCGGAGCGGTGCTTGAGTTGAAGGGCCCAGCGGAGCGGTGCTTGAGATGAAGGGCCCAGTGGAGCGGTGCTTGAGATGAAAGGCCCAGCGGGGCGGTGCAGAGACGGCGGTGCCCAGTGGAGCGGTGCTTGAGTTGAAGGGCCCAGCGGAGCGGTGCTTGAGATGAAGGTCCCAGCGGAGCGGTGCTTGAGATGAAGGGCCCAGCGGAGCGGTGCAGAGACGGCGGTGACTAGCGGAGCGGTGCTTGAGTTGAAGGGCCCAGTGGAGCGGTGCTTGAGTTGAAGGGCCCAGCGGAGCCGTGCTTGAGATGAAGGGCCCAGCGGAGCGGTGCTTGAGATGAAGGGCCCAGCGGAGCGGTGCAGAGACGGCGGTGCCCAGCGGAGCGGTGCTTGAGTTGAAGGGCCCAGCGGAGCGGTGCTTGAGATGAAGGGCCCAGCGGAGCGGTGCTTGAGATGAAGGGCCCAGCAGAGCGGTGCTTGAGATGAAGGGCCCAGCGGAGCGGTGCTTGAGATGAAGGGCCCAGCGGAGCGGTGCAGAGACGGCGGTGCCCAGTGGGGCGGTGCTTGAGTTGAAGGGCCCAGCGGAGCGGTGCTTGAGTTGAAGGGCCCAGCGGAGCGGTGCTTGAGATGAAGGGCCCAGCGGAGCGGTGCTTGAGATGAAGGGCCCAGCTGAGCGGTGCAGAGACGGCGGTGCCCAGCGGAGCGGTGCTTGAGTTGAAGGGCCCAGCGGAGCGGTGCTTGAGATGAAGGGCCCAGTGGAGCGGTGCAGAGACGGCGGTGCCCAGCGGAGCGGTGCTTGAGTTGAAGGGCCCAGCGGAGCCGTGCTTGAGTTGAAGGGCCCAGAGGAGCGGTGCTTGAGATGAAGGGCCCAGCGGAGCGGTGCTTGAGATGAAGGGCCCAGCGGAGCGGTGCAGAGACGGCGGTGACCAGCGGAGCGGTGCTTGAGTTGAAGGGCCCAGCGGAGCGGTGCTTGAGATGAAGGGCCCAGCGGAGCGGTGCTTGAGATGAAGGGCCCAGCGGAGCGGTGCAGAGATGGCGGTGCCCAGCGGAGCGGTGCTTGAGTTGAAGGGCCGAGCGGAGCGGTGCTTGAGATGAAGGGCCCAGCGGAGCGGTGCTTGAGATGAAGGGCCCAGCAGAGCGGTGCTTGAGATGAAGGGCCCAGCGGAGCGGTGCTTGAGATGAAGGGCCCAGCGGAGCGGTGCAGAGACGGCGGTGCCCAGCAGAGCGGTGCTTGAGTTGAAGGGCCCAGCGGAGCGGTGCTTGAGTTGAAGGGCCCAGCGGAGAGGTGCTTGAGATGAAGGGCCCAACGGAGCGGTGCTTGAGATGAAGGGCCCGGCGGAGCGGTGCAGAGACGGCGGTGCCCAGCGGAGTGGTGCTTGAGTTGAAGGGCCCAGCGGAGCGGTGCTTGAGATGAAGGGCCCAGCGGAACGGTGCTTGAGATGAAGGGCCCTGTTCAGCGGTTCTTGAGACGGCGGTGCCCTGTTCAGCGGTTCTTGACTTGAAGGGCCCTGTTCAGCGGTGCTTGTCTTGAAGGGCCCTGTTCAGCGGTGCTTGTCTTGAAGGGCCTTGTTCAGCGGTTCTTGAGACGGCGGTGCCCTGTTCAGCGGTTCTTGAGACGGGGGTGCCCTGTTCAGCGGTGCTTGTCTTGAAGGGCCCTGTTCAGCGGTGCTTGTCTTGAAGGGCCCTGTACAGCGTTTCTTGTCTTGAAGTGCCCTGTTCAGCGGTTCTTGTCTTGAAGGGCCCTGTTCAGCGGTTCTTGAGACGGCGGTGCCCTGTTCAGCGGTGCTTGTCTTGAAGGGCCCTGTTCAGCGGTGCTTGTCTTGAAGGGCCCTGTTCAGCGGTTCTTGAGACAGCAGTGCCCTGTTCAGCGGTTCTTGTCTTGAAGGGCCCTGTTCAGCGGTTCTTGTCTTGAAGGGCCCTTTTCAGCGGTGCTTGTCTTGAAGGGCCCTGTTCAGCGGTTCTTGTCTTGAAGGGCCCTGTTCAGCGGTTCTTGTCTTGAAGGGCCCTGTTCAGCGGTGCTTGTCTTGAAGGGCCCTGTTCAGCGGTGCTTGTCTTGAAGGGCCCTGTTCAGTGGTTCTTGACATGTGTCTCCAGGGCACCATATCCGGCCAATATATGGAGTTCACTCACCATCCGACTTCTCGCTTGCGGGGCCCTCCTGTGCTGGAGTCCCGGGCCCGTGGGTGTCCTCCTTCACACCCGGAATGGGGCTGGTGGGGCCCTCCTGGGCAGCTCGCCTGCTGCCGGACTTGTCGGCCGTGCTGCCCTTGCCATCCTTCCGTTATTCTCTGTGGCCCTTGCATCCCTTTGTAGATGTGCCAGGTGGCACCCCACTTCCTGACGGTGCCAGGGTAGTGCCTTTGGAGGCTGCCGTCTCTGGCCTCTCGCGCCGGCCCTTGCCTTTCTTGGATTTTTTCCCAGGGGGTGGGCTGGCTGTCCCTTTACTGCTGTCCGATGTATCTGCCCTTGAAGGTGGTGGACTCCAATATCCCTGTACTATGGTCCTTGTAGGTCCAGGGGTTGTGGTGGCTGAGGTTCTGATTGGACTCTTACGAGATGGAGGGGGTGGGTCAGGTGATGGAAAGAGGTTAATTTTGGAGAGGAAAAACTTTTTAGGAGCAGTGGAAGGGTAGGTGCAGTGGGTATGGG
Source organism: Pleurodeles waltl (assembly GCF_031143425.1). Classification (NCBI taxonomy): domain Eukaryota; kingdom Metazoa; phylum Chordata; class Amphibia; order Caudata; family Salamandridae; genus Pleurodeles; species Pleurodeles waltl. The sequence continues at coordinate 894,237,127 of NC_090447.1, read as the reverse complement.
AGTGGAGAAAGAGGATGTGTTTGTAGGAGAGTCAAGTCTGGTGTCTTTGGGTGCAGGTGCTTGTGACGGAGGCTGTCGTGAGGTGGATGGCTGTTGGGTGGGTGGCTGCCTGCGTTTGTGTGGTTTGGAAGAGGGGGTGACAGACACACTGGGAGAGGACACAGGGGACGTGTAAATGGCAGTGGGGGTGGTGACTGCACGTGTGCGGAGTGTTCTGGTGGGTGTGCTGGTGATGGACTTAGTGGCTGATGATGTTGTGCATGCAAGTGTGAGTGGAGAAGTCACAGGGAGGGAGGAGGGAGACGAGGAGGAGGGGGACACAGAGGAGGCAATGGCTGTTGGTATGTCTGCATGTGCCTGTTGCTTGTGTGAATGCTTCTGTGATGTGTGGTGCTTATGTCTGGATGAGCTGCCCTTGGGTGTTGAGGTGTGTGCAGGCTGGTCTGTAGGTGTGTCTGGGATATGCAGAGGAACAGGGGAGTGGGACTGGGTGGAGGAAGTTGGAGGAGGGAGGCAGGAGACAGGGACAATGGCTGCCGTCAGTGCTGAGGCCAGAGCGTTGAACGATCGCTGATGGGCAGCCTGACCCGAATGAATGCTCTCCAGGTATGCATTGCTCCAGTGCACCTCCCTTTCTACACCCTGGATGGCATTCAAAAGGGTAGACTGCCCAACAATGAGCGTCCTGAGGAGGTCAATGACCTCCTCACTGAGGGCAGCAGGGGTAACTGGGGCAGGGCCTGAGGTGCCTGGGGCGAAGGAGATGCCCGCCTTCGTGTGCAAGCGGGCACGGGGCGAACGCTGAGGGGCTGCTTGGAGGGCGGAGCTGGTGCACTGGGTGGTGGCTGTACCTGTTGTTGCGGTGGGCACGGATGTTGCCGCCACCACAAGGGAGCTCCCTTCCGAGGACGTGTCTGTGTCGCTGATGTCTCCACGTGTCCCCGTTGTGGAGCTCCTCTCGCCCTCCGTCTCACTGGTGAACTCCAAGTCGGTTGCATGGCCCTCCAGGGCCATGTGAGATGCAGCTCCCTCGTGCTCCGATGAGACTTCTCCTCCGCCTGATGATGCTAATGCACACATAAACAGGAAGAGCAGCAAAAAAGGGGGGGGAGAAAATAAAGACATGTTGAGTGCATGCATTGGCAACACAGTTGGCGGAGAGGACAGACACAGAAGCCCCCTGCACTACGCCGCACACTTGGGGTACACTACTCAATCATTGGGACTTGGCCTACAAGCCTATGGACGACAACTGCACACATAGGTGACACAGGGCCATGGATAGCTGTACTTGGCACCCTACAGAGGTGGGGGCGGGGGCACAGGGCCATGCCTTACGGAGGGGCCTAGCCTACAGAAATCGCCCTGGCCTAGGGAGACCCACAGCCCTCCTCCCCCACCCAGACACCTCCACTGTGCGCTAAGATAGCTTAATGTGCTGGTACTCACCCCCTTGTGTCTGCTGTGATGTCCTCACGCGCCCATCCAAATCTGAGTAGGCCACCGCCAGGATCCGAGACATCAGGGGGGTCAATTGACGAGTGGCACCCCTCCTACGTTGGGAGGCCATCCCCAGCAGAGCCTCCGCGGTCTTCCTGCTCCCACAGCGGATGTCCTCCCACCTCTTGCGGCAGTGGGTGCCCCGTCTGTTGTGGACCCCCAGGGTCCGGACGTCCTTGGCGATGGCACGCCAAATGTCGATTTTCTGATGGGCGCTGACCCATGTCACATGTACAGGGGGAGAAATAACATTGTCATAATTTTCTGCATGCTCGATGTGAGTGGCCCCCCATCCCCACCCTTGCCATGTGGCACATGCTCTCATCCGTCGTTTGATGCATGCCTCAATCGCTCCCCACCATCTTTTATCCACCCGACTCAACCCAGGCATTGCCCCCAAAGCATGCTCCCAGTGTACTTACCTGTTGGTCTGGAGGACTGTAGAGTAGCGCATACTGGGGGAGGACCCTATCCACGAGTTTCTCCAATTCTTCAGAAGTGAAGGCAGGGGCCCTTTCCCCAGTCGCAGCAGCCATTGTATCTTCCAGACCGAGGTCACAGCAGCACTTGCAGTATAGGTCCTCTCCTGTGGATGATCAGGTCTCGAGAGATTAAGCAGATAGAAAATGGCGGTCACGCCCGCGGCGGTGCGTACCGCGGCGGTGCGTACCGCGGCGGTGCGTACTGCGACTGCCGGCGCACTTCGTCATTGGCTCCTGAAACCCATAGGGTTCAATGTTAACCAATGCGTCTTTGCGCCGCGGTCTTCGACCGCCTACCGCCACGGTGTGCCACGCTAGCGCATTGACCTCACATCCCAATGTTGCACTTCACAGGTCAGGCAGCCGCCATTTCAAGGGCCCACATGTCTTAATTTCTACTTCGTCACACATGCCTAGGCCTTGCATCAACACTCATACAAGCCATTCAATGCATTGAGAATCGTGTACTGTGCAAGCTGTGGGAACGTACCTGTGGGTTGATTGACTCGGGGCTCGCTGTTGTCCTTCCTAGGCACCGTCCGCTGGGACTTGCGAGGAGATGGAGGAATGTTCCCGTGTACAGACCGCTGGTGGACCTGTCGACAATGGAGGAACGACATGTCATTCTGACATACAGGCTTGACCGAGCCACTATACAGGAACTGTGTGCCCAGCTGGAGCCAGACCTGATGTTACCCATCCGCCAACCCACAGGGATCCCCCCTCTAGTGCAGGTGCTGTCAGTACTCCATTTCCTGGCAAGTGGGTCATTTCAAACAACAGTGGCCATTTCATCAGGGATGTCCCAGCCTATGTTTTCAAAGGTGTTGTCCAGAGTGTTGTCTGCCCTGCTCAAACACATGGGGAGATACATCGTTTTCCCTGAGGTGGGGGATTTGCCTACAGTGAAGGGTGATTTCTATGCCCTTGGACATATTCCCAACATCATTGGTGCCATTGATGGGACACATGTGGCTTTGGTACCCCCCAGAGAAAGTGAACAGGTGTACAGGAACAGAAAAAGTTATCATTCCATGAATGTCCAGGTGGTCTGTTTGGCTGACCAGTACATCTCCCATGTAAATGCCAAGTTCCCTGGGTCAGTGCATGACGCGTACATCATGCGAAATATCAGCATCCCTTATGTGATGGAACAACTACAAAGACACCGTGTGTGGCTAATTGGTGACTCAGGTTACCCCATCCTGTCGTGGTTACTGACCCCAGTGAGGAATCACAGGACCAGGGCAGAGGAACGGTACAATGAGGCCCATGGCCGTACTAGGAGGTTGATCGAGCGGACCTTCGGCCTCCTGAAGGCCAGGTTTAGGTGCCTGCATATGACAGGTGGATCCCTAATGTACTCACCAAAGAAGGTGTGCCAGATCATCGTGGCCTGCTGTATGCTTCACAACCTGGCTTTGCGACGCCAGGTGCCTTTTCTGCAGGAGGATGGTCCAGATGGTGGTGTTGTAGCAGCTGTGGATCCTGCTGAGAGTGAAGAGGAGGAAGACGAAGAGGACAACACAGACAACAGGGACACAGTGATACAGCAGTATTTTCAATAACACACAGGTAAGAATCAACACCGGCATTTTACATTTACTTACAGTCTCCTGCCTCTCTACTGTCTGTCCTTTTCACCCAGTGTATGCTAACAGAGTTGTGACTTTCCCTTCCAATTTCAGAGATGTGGGCCCCACTGCGTGACCTCTGCTTTGTTTGCCCATGGACTACAGCTGTGTGACAGTGGTATGTTGTCATCACAATGTAACTGGTCATTTTGGCACGTTTATGTCTAATACATATTTTCAAAAATACAGGCAGCCTCCAGATTATTTGTGTGCAATAAGTGTGTTTATTAAAGTGCTCAATTTTGGGACATGGTTGAAAATCGGTGATGGGTGATGGTGGAGGAATGTCCATGGCAGAGTCCAGATTCTCAGTCTCACAGGTGCATTGTCCATATGCCTGTGGAAGGTGGAGCACGGGCAGTTTAAGGTTGGACAGGGTGACAATGTGGGACAGTGGGATGACATCAGGGGGTATCCTTTCCTGATGGGGGTCTTGGCATTCTACACTGTCTTCTTCCTAGATCTCAGGCCCCGCTTGCGGGGTGGTTCTTCTTCTGCAGGAGGTGGGGTTCTGGTGGCCGGTTGTTCTTGTGTGGGGGCCTCCTGTCCACTAGCGCCGGCGGATGTGGTAGCCTGTTCCTGGTCCATGCTAGTGACAGGGGCCCTTTGTGGTGCCACATGGTCCCGCAATGTGGTGACAATCTGGTTGAGAGCCACAACGATGGTGCCCATTGCGGAACTAATGTTTCTCAGTTCTTCCCTGAACCCATAAACTGTTCCTCCTGCAGTACCTGGATCTCCTGGAATCTGGCCAGGACCGTCGCCATCGTCTCCTGGGAGTGGTGGTATGCTCCCATGATGGAGGTGAGGGCCTCGTGGAGAGTGGGTTCCCTGGGCCTGTCCCCCCCCTGTCACACAGCAGCCCTCCCAGTTCCCCTGTTTCCCTGGGCCTCTGTCCCCTGGATTGTGTGCCCACTACCACTGCCCCCAGGTCCCTGTTGTTGTTGGGGTGGTGGGTGAACCTGGGTGCCCTGTAGTGAGATCCTAAAACGAAAACATGTAATTTGTGACTTGAGGCGCAATTGTAGTCTTGAGGAAGATTTTGGCCTATGTATACAAGATATGAGCATGAGATTCAAAGCACGGGGATACTCCACTAAGGTGATAGACAAAGCTCGGATTAGGGCTTTACGTCTGTCCAGATCAGACACACTGGGTCAAAAATTGAGAACTAAGGATAATGGTATCCGCTGTATTGTGAATTTCACAAAAACGGCTACTTTATTACGTAAATGTATGAACAGACATTGGTCTATTCTAACAGCAGATCCTAATCTGAAAAAAAGTGATCCCGGCTACCCCACTGTTTACGTATAGAAGAGGCAGAACCCTTAAAAATTTGCTATGTTCTAATTTTCGCTGTAAACCAACTCAGACTAACTGGCTTACCAGCCGTGGAAAGGGTTTCTTTAAGTGTGGACATTGTGGAATGTGTAGATGGGCCAAGTCAGGCATCTCCACATTCACCAGCTGTACTGGGACGCCATACAACATTAATCACAATATTATATGTGATAGTAATTTTGTCATCTACATGATTATGTGCAATTGTGGCCTATACTATGTAGGCAGTACTATCAGACCACTCAGAGTTAGGGTGGGTGAACATTTCAGAGCTTTGAGACAAGGTGACGAGAGATACCCTATAGTAAACCATATGCGACACTGTCCAAAACAAAAAAACATTGTTGGTTTTGAATTCTTTGGATTTGATCAGGTAAATAGAGACCCCAGAGGTGGCAATAGGGAACTAGCCCTCAGGAGAAAAGAATGTTATTGGATTTTGAAACTCAGAGCGGTGGAGGAGGGTCTCAATACCAACTTTGAAATGGAATACTATTTGGGAACATAAGAATAATTACTGATATTTATGCATCATCTTTACAATCTACTCTCCTCTCATTCTGACTTACTAAGTTCATTAAGCATATGTTATTCATGAATCTACTGCAAGTGTAGTCTTTTGATTATATTGTGTCTCATCTACATACAAGTCACTGGGTCAAATGCTATGTGAATTGATTATACTGACTGGTACCCAACTCAGAGGGACATATACTCTGTATTTGCGGCATGCATAAATACTCATTTGGAGAGATCAGATACATATATTGTGTTAGAACAGGAATACATAGTAATGCAATGGTAGATCATCATTAACTGTCTCAGGTTTGCTTGTTTGTAATCCAAACCATGGTGTAATTTATATGTTTTAGGTATACTTGACAGTGTGTTGTCTATACATAATATGAGTGGGGCATGAGACGGTCACGTGTACTCTTCCCCTTTCTCCTTTTACACCAAACACTTACGTATAGACCACTGGGTTTTTCGTATTAATCTATTCGGTTGTGCTGTGCGAGGGATACTACTACTTCACCTACATATATCTTGTTAGATGCGGCAATAAACAATTATGGTTACAACCAGATATCTTGGGGGAAGGAGTTCTCCCCATAGGCCATTATCTTGACACGGATGGTGGCGGTATGCAATTTAAGGAATTCCTTAAAATTTTTGCTTTATTGCATGACTTAGGCTAATAAGAATTTGGGAGGATACTTATTTATTCGTTATGTTTTTGTTGTATATATCGATTATTAACATACATCAAGCTCGGGGTATATGCAGTTCCAAAATGACGCCCATTACGGGAGATAGTCCTTCTTTTCCTCTCGTGTCCTGTTGAAGGCTGGTCCTTCTCTCCTTTTCTAAGATGGCGCCCATACTCATGGGTTAGTCCATTTTCTATTACTTCACTACCAACGCGCGGAGGTTTTAAATTTCTATCCTCCTCCGTTAGTTCGACGTTCGAGATTAATGTACCGATACAGAGGACGCCGCGGGGGGATTTCGACCGCGGTCGTTGCCTTTCTTGATGATGGCTACTTACGTATACGATAGGTGAGATACTGAATTTGGTTATTGGGGACCTGGTGACTTGATGTCTCATTATTACTTTTGGGGATATTTCCTAATCGTGTTGATTTATATTTAGCATGCCTCAATTGCAGCATATAATAATTTTTCTTTCCGATTTCTTTCTTCACTCTGCATACTTAGGAAACGGTTCTTGAATACTTCATTTGCATCCTAATGTTGGATATTATATATATTTTACTCAGGTCAGTCTGGGACCTTTTGGTCACATTTGCTTGTACCCTTATTTGGGGACGTTTTTCTATTTAGACATGTAGGAGACTTAGTGGATTATATAGTGGATCTATGATTATTTTCCACAGACTCTGGACGGTTCTTAATGATACTGGTTATACATGTAGATATAATTTGAGTTAAGGTATGTTTCGATTTACGGGTTTTTCACTGTTTATTATGAAGGGCTCTGGTGGTGTTTCTGTTATCTTACACTGGGCAAGCTATTATTACATTGCGCACTTTGGTGTTGACTGGGTGTCTGGGGTGACTTTTCTTTGGACTTTGGAAACATGCACACTCATATTGTGATCAAACTTTGTACACATGGGTTATTCATATATATATTCCCATTTTGTGCTTTAACTTTATAGGCAATGTTATCATATTTTGTGATAATTTTAATAATTTTATTGTGGTGATGGGACTATATGTTAGTTCCCACCAGATGAATGATCACAAGAAGTCACAAATTACATGTTTTCGTTTTAGGATCTCACAAATTGTCACGATAAGATATACTTTATGGTCTGCTCTTGACGGTTCTGTACACATGTTATGAATTAGTGACTGTTCTCATTTTATTTCAGCCCTGATGAAGTCCGTGAGAGTACTGTTCTCATAGGACGAAACATGTGTTGGCTGTGGCTGTATGTGCTACATGGATACTGACTTCAATACTGTGTTTACTACATGAACATGGATGTCAAAGGACAATTCTGTGGTTACTATGATGAACTTTTTTGTTGAACAATAAATTGAGCTTGAAACTCTCCATGGTATTAATGCCATTATACATTACATATTGATATATTACTTACTTGGAATTATAGATTCATGGGTGCCCTGACAGCTGTGTTTTGTCATTGTGAGTTTCCCTGGAAACATTAGAGGAGTTAGGAAGATCCTCTTGCCAGGAGCACCATGTTAAAATTGGAATGTTAATGCTATTATATTGACTCACTGTGAGCGCCCATATCCTATGACTTGCTTCCTATGTGCTCTCAATTTTCCTGGGTGCCCTGTAGTGGTGGACACACCGCTGATTGACGTGTCCTGGAGACAGAGGCATGGGCCCGCTGGGTGGGTGCTGTGCTGGTGTTCCCAGAGGGGGGTAGGTCTGCTGTGGCCTGTGGCTGTCTGAGGGGAACCGACTGTCCCGAGGTCCCCGATGGGCCGGGCTGGTCATATGGGTCCAGGGAGACAGAGCTGCTGTCATCACTGGGGGCATCTTCTGGGGGTGGGATGGACATTTCTGGACCGTCCTGGGCGGTGTGGTGGCGTTCGGGTCCTGCAGGGGTATAAGAGTATGGTTATTGCTTCTGTGTGTGCCATAGCGTGCAATGGGTGGGTGCCCGTGTACCCCAGTGCTGGCATTCCTTTGTGGGGGCTGTTGTGACGGCGGTTTGTGGGGGAGATGGGTATGTGCAGTGGGCATGCTTAGGTGATGGGTGTCAATGGTTTGTGGTGGCATGCAGGGTTTGGTGTTGGGATGGGTGGGTTGTGATGGTGAGACATTAGCAGGGAGGATGTGTGATGGGGGTGGGTGGAGATATGAGTTGGCATGCTGGTGGGTGGGGGATGCAGGATGTTCAAGACTTGCTCCTCCCATGCTGTAAATTCTGGGGGAGTAGGTGGGGGTCCGCCGCCAGTCTTCTGCACCGCAATGTTGTGCCTTGATAGCATGGAACGCACCTTCCCCCGTAGGTCGTTCCACCGCTTCCTGATGTCGTCCCGATTTCGTGGATGCTGTCCCACAGCGTTGACCCTGTCCACTATTCTTTGCCATAGCTCCATCTTCCTGGCAATGGTGGTGTGCTGCACCTGTGTCCCGAAGATCTGGGGCTCTACCCGAACTATTTCCTCCACCATAACCCTGAGTTCTGCGTCTGAGAACCTGGGGTGTCTTGGGGGTGCCATGGGGTGGTGTGGATGAGGTGTGGGGTGGTGTTTGCAGTGATGAGTGTGGTGAGTGTAGTGTTGTGTGGTGTTTTGTGTGTGGTTGTTGTGTGGGTGATGGTGTAGTGTGCCTCTGTGTGATGGTGTTCTCTATTCTGTGCTGTCTCTCTCTGGGCTTCGTCTCTGATTTGTGGTCGTAGGGGTTTGTGGGTGATGTGGGTGGGTGTTTTATAGTTAATTGGGTGTGTGGGAGTGTTGTGTGTATGTGTCTCAGGTGTGTGTATTTCAAATTGTCCAATGTGGCTGTGTTTTGGAGCTGTATGTGTATTTTGAGCGCGGCGGTCTGTACCGCCAATGAAATACCGCGGTTGAAAGACCGCCGCGTGGATTCGTGGGTCGTAATGGCATGGGTGTATTTCTGTTGGCGTGACGGTGGAGGTTTGGTCTTCGCCAGTTTAACGTTGGCCGTTGGTGTGGCAGACTTTTGTGGATGTCGGGTTTTTGGCGGTTTGCCTTTTGAGGGTCAGAATGACTGTGGCGGTTTACCGCGGCGGTGTTGTGGCGGCCTTCTGACCGGCGGTAAGCGCCTTTTTCCACCGAGGTCAGAATGACCCCCAGAATAATTTGGATTATGTGTGACTTGCCCTGACCAGGATTGTCCCTATTTGGACAAAGGTGAATACCTCTACACACTAGTGACCCCAGTTCTAACAGTAGGTAATTAGTTCCATAGCTAAATGATGTATCCTACTTGCCTCAAAGTGCAACAGGCTTCAGTGAATTCTATAGACCCTTTTAGATGATGCTTATGTATAACTTAAGGAGATGATGCCAATATGTACTATATTTGGGCTTTTAAATGTGAAAATGATTGATCTCTCTAAAACAAGTTTTCTTTCCAACTAATGAATGAAAAAAGTGAGATTAATTTATGTAGAGTTGTGATAATAGTGCCTGTACGAACAGCAAACACATTGTTTTCTGAATGGTGGAGGATAATTTGGAATGTGTTAGGGTCTTAGAAAACATGAGGTGGGTTCTGTTAAGGGATAGGATCAAAGGATGGAGACTTATTATTGATGTTTATAAAAAGAGGAGCATGAGTGCGCATGGAGTTGCTGTTGAGAGTAATTGAGAATGTTTGAATGACACCCAACAAGTTGATATCAAGTAAGAAATGTGATGCTATAAGTGAGGCATATTGTTAACATTATGAAATGATATGGACATTTGAGCCCTTTATAGATTGATGTTTATAAAAGGAAGAGCATGAGTGTGCATTGCACTGCTGACAGCTTTATGTGAGAAATGCTCGATTGGCATCCAATAATTTTTCTGATATTAAGTAAAAAGATGTTAGAAGTGAAGATTACTGCTAACATTCTTAGAATGATATGGACGTTTAGGTCCTTTGCTAATTAAATTAGTCTTGCAAGTTGTGTTACTAGAAAATCTGAATAAAGACAAGAGGCAAAACAGACAGGTGGTTTAATTAAACACTACAGCCGGGAGAACAGTTACAGAAACAGGGTATGAGAGCTGTCTCATAGTACAATCGATTTGATCTGTGTTTTATACATATCTCTGAGTGCCATACTACAGTTTCAGCATTCCTTTTCAGGTATGGAAAGTGGGTTGTTGTCTTGGAGTCATAAATAAGGTCCTGATAACAAATTCATGCAGGCCTCGACCTTGTGTGTACACAATGTGGGCCAGTGAGTAACATGTCCTGATGTACAGCCCGAGGGGTGCGTGATTGCTGCGTGTTGCTGTGCGTGCTGTATTCTGATTGGCTAATCGTTCCTAACTTCAGGTGGCATCTAACTGTATGGTGTTTCGGAAATGTGCACACCCCTCAGGCCATGTGCGTTTTATTGGGGCCAATTTCCTCTGCCCATTGTGATGTCACTGTGCCTATCTGTGGGATTGATCTAAGATTCTTGCTTTCATGTTTGCCTGCTGGCTTCATGCCACCCCACCTGTGACCTGTCAATCTGTAACCCCCTAACTATAACTATAACTAAAATTCTTTCTTTTATATGAATGTATCATTGTGTGCGTCTGCCTTGATTTTTCCAATATTATCATTCCCCCTTCTAGTTGAGTTTTCAACTACATCAACTAAACTAGACCTGGGCAAAAAACTCCGCTCCACTGGTGGAGTTTGTGGAATTCAGAAACTCTGTGTTCCTTGGAGAACTCGGAGTTACTGATAGACTCCACACTCTGCAACATAGCAGAGTTGTTTCTGTTTTTTCACCATTAGCACTCGCTTTCTGTCATTCTGCACGTGTAAGACATAAGACTTCCAGTCTCTCGCTACCACAAGCAAGATTTTTTACCTGCTTGCAAGAGTTAGAGCTGCACCTGTGACTTCTGGCACATCTTTTTTGACGTAGCACAATTGAGCACTATTGACTGCTGCTGCAACCTGGTGAAGCTGAAGCAGCTAAAATCTACAACTTCGAGTGAAAAATCTTTTCTAATTGACCGTTCATGTTGATATTGTTGTTCGAGGAGTACTTTTTTTTTCCAACAACAGTAAGTGCTCCAGAGACTCCAACTCCCTGTTTCTGCCCAGCAAGCTCCTCCCACTGCTTTGTCGTTCTCCTGGTCACTTTTCAATTTGATTTTGAGCTGGAAGGATCACTTTTTTTGTCTCCTGGATATATCATTGGATTAAATGACTTTGCTGCCTTTGAGATTTCACAAGTAAGTTAAAAGAAAACACTTGTTTAAGGATGTTGTACAACTTTTTTGTGTGATAGGGGGCATGCACCAGGATTTATCTGTATTTCTATTTTATTCTTTAAAATGTATTGTGGTGGGTGTCCTGCATTTGGGGCCTAGTTATAGTTGTACTTGTAATTTTTGTTCTACAAAGGAAAAATGTTTTACAGTTCACTACATTTTCTCCATGTTTTGTTTTGTAAATTTGCAATATTCATTAAATTGAATGTTAATGTTAATTGGCATACCCTCCGAATGGAATAGGCCTTCCAACTGTAGGCCCAGTACAAGTCATGGGTGCATGATTGAAAAAAAACAGTTTTTGGTGTCTGTGGAACTGCAACACTATAAATGGCATTGGATTAAAGATAACAAAATGTTGTTTGCTGATATTTCGCTTTTTTTCTGCAAACAGTGTATGATGGGGTTATAGTACTTGATCCCTTTCTATGATGTGTGTTGTTGTTGTAAATGATTAGCTCCTTTAATTTTAGTTTTGGAATGACGTGCAAAGCTGTTTTTTTTTTCCTGTTCCAATGCCTTCTTTGTCTGGCCAGTGTATGAGAGTGTTTGTCATAGGCCACCATTTGTCTTTGTTCCCCATGCCTTGTGACCAGAGTCCCATTTTGTATGGTCAATTATAGTCCTATACCAATATGTGTTTTTTGTTTTCTGTTCATCCTGCTTGTTTGACCATGTGGCAGGTTTCAATTTTGTTTAGGCAGCCAGTAATCCTGCATGTGCTCTTCTTTGTTGTGGTGGCCATGCTGCCTTGCTGACTGTTGTTTGAGTATGTGACTGGTGGCCACTTTGTGTATGCAGTCAGTGTGCTTTAGGCCTATATGTGTTCTTCTTTGTTGCGGTGGCCAAGCCTCCTTGCTGGTTGTTGTTTGACTATCTGGCTGGTGGCCATTTTCTATAGGCAGCCAGTCTGCTTTAGGGCTACATGCGTTCTTCTTTGTTGTGGTGGCCATGCCTTTTTTTTGGTTGTTGTTTAACCATGGGGCTAGTGGCCATTTTGTGTAGAAAGCCAGTGTCCTTTAGTTCTGCATGTGTTCTTCTTTGTTGTGGTGGCCATGCCTCCTTGTTTGACCATTTGGCTAGTGGTCATTTTGTGTAGGCAGTGAGTGTGCTTTAGGCTTACATGTGTTCTTCTTTGTTGTGGTGGCCATGCCACCTTGTTGGTTGTTGTTTGACCATGTAGCTTCTGGCCAGTTTGCACGTTATTCAGGCCTAGGAGGTCAATGCTTATCGCTAAATAACTGTATGAGCAGTTTATTATATTTTATTATATTCTTTTTTTGCATTTTTCACATCCACCACTCCTTGCCTTCAAAACCCCTGTGGATTTTCATGCTAGTCCCCTTACCCTAGTACATTAGCAATTGAAATCTCTTTTTAAAATGTTATCCCTTTTTTCATAATTGTTTCACAAACTTTATTTTATTTACATTTATAATATGAGTCTAATAATAATATTCAAATATTTTTTAGACTTTTTTTCTTGCTTTTGGATTTTTTAAAAAGAAATTACAATTTTATTTTAATTTGTTTTTCTATTTTCTCCATTAGCCCCATGTTTGCCAGTCGTGAACAGTTGCACTACATTACATAATATTATATTATTCAAGGATTATCATTCCACCTGTCACCAGCACATCCCTGAGTGCCACATGCCAACTTGATGCAGACAGATAAAGCTAACAATTACATTCTTATCCTTCATGACTGTACATGATAATGAAACTTAATATTGGTTTGGTGGTTTTACGAATGGATATACTGTAACCATTGAATGATATTGTTTGTTTCTACTACTAATGCAACAAAAATGCCACATTTCACTGATCCTTCTTGCATGTTTGCTTTTAGATGCATGAAGATAAAGAGACATCACTGAGAGTACTGCCAGAGAGAAGTCCTGTGCATGACGTAACGCTTGACCACACTCATGACCACTTGGACGTCTCTTCAGCTTGTGAAGTTATGTGCTACAGCCAACTGAAAGTTTCAATATGGCCCCAAAGAAAGCTGCCACCAAGAATGCGGCCAGTGATAAAAAGGACCTTTTCCACCACTGGTATGATGCCCTAGACCTTTTTAGGTCAAAGACTAGTGCCTGCTGCACAAGCCTCTGGGGACCAAGCTGGGAACACCACTCCTACATCAGTGACCCCATTCCAAACTAGACCCAAGCCCATGTCTGGCACAGAGGCAGCCTCTCTAATCCTAGGAATGCTGACAAGCAGTGAAGTTGAATTGGACTTATCTTGTTCTCAAAGTAGTACCCAATCATTGCCGGAAACTCAGGCCAGTGGACAACCACAGCCGCAGCCAGCAATAGCAGTACCCCCCGAAGTAGGAGTAAATCAGGATGTTGAGCTTCATGCAGTGAACTGAAGCCCCTCTTTAACAAGATCCACTGCCTTCCAAATCTCTCCCATCTTCTTCCTCAAGCTCCTCTTCTGATGCTCAAGACTCCACTTGGATGCCACCTCAGTCTGAAACATGCCAGGAGAGGTAAGGAGTGAAAAGGAATGTTCCTGAAAGCCTTACAGTTATGGATGAAGAAGAGGTGGATGACGAGTTTGACAATGAGCCAGTCATCATGGATGTTAGCCCAGCCACAGTGGAGTTAAACATTACCCCATTTTCTCAACCTGATCCAAGGGATGTGACACCAATTCGACAATCTCCGCCAGCTTTGATATTTATAAGGCCCAGGGTACAATCTACATTTACAGCCACCTCAGTAGAAGAAGGCACTGCAGAGAGGTAAACGTCATCAGAACAACATCCCCCTACTGCCACTTCTTCAGACATTGACAGTGGCACCAGTATTTGAAAGTTGACCTCCCGAGGTTGGGACTTCTTTACGGTTAGTGAAAAGGAGCCAAACTTTACCATGTGCTCCTTTTGAGGAGCAATGTTAGTCAGGGGTAAGTGTGGTAGAAACTATGGAACCGGAGGTCAAACAACCCATTTGAGAAACCCCAATGCGATCTGCTGGGAGGCACACCTTAGTGGGCAAAGGAAATGCCTGCAAGTGGTGTTAGTGAAGTTGTTGAAAGCAGGAAATATAATCTGATCCGGGTAGAAGGTGAAGAAGAGAGTGACATTTTTGTTACACAAATCACCCCTGTCCCCAGCAGTGCAGTAGTATCATTGTCCACATCAGCAACATCTCAATGGCATGGGAAGACTCAGAGTCAGGTCAAAGCACCAAAGGAAGAACCTAAAATGGCTGACCCCCTTGAGATGCACATTACGCCTACTACCGCCTTCTAAGTTGCCTGCATCAGTGACACCAGCAAAGAAAAAAATCCATGCTACTATTACTGCCATGTTTAGGCAAGAGGGGCAGTACGAACGCAACCACTCAATGGCACGTTTGTACACAGGAAGCTGGCTAAAATGTTAGAATTGGACCTCCTCTGTATTTCTTTGGTGGAAGGAGTGGGTTTTCTAGAATTTGTGGTGAATATCTGCCCAAAATGGAAGCTTCCCAGCCAGACCTATTTCACCAGAGTTGCTGTTCCAGTGCTACATCATGATGTGCTAGAATTGGTTGGACAAGCTTTGCAGCAGAGAGTGGTTGTAAGAGGAGTAGGTGTGCTAGACTGGGTTGCAAGTTCATGGACAGTGTGCATGTGTGAGGTGGGTGGCTGTTGAGTGTCTGAGTGGGAGCGTTTATCTGTCTTTGCGGGGGCTAGCATGGTGGGGGAGGACAAACAGGATGTGTATATGTATGTTGTGGTGGTGTCTGCAAGTGAAGTGGGTGGGCTGCATGAGGTTGTGATGGTGGTGACTGCGCATGTGGTGTATGTGGTGCTAGTCTGCATGTCTGCTGTTGTGGTGACTGTGGGCAAGGCTGTACAGGTGGCAGTATCTGGGCCTGATGATGCAGTGCTTGCAGGTGTGAGTGCTGATGTGACTGTGAGGAAGGAGGAGGGGGAGACAGTGGCTTTTCTTGTGTGTGCATCTGTGTGTTGTCTGTGTGTATACTTGTGGAGTGAAGTGTGGTGTCTGTGCTTGTCTGTGGAAGTCCAATCTGTTGTCTTGAGTGCATGCTGGTCTGATTATGTGTTGAGGGTTTTGGGACTAGGAGCAAGTAGTTGAAGGGGGGACGGAAGAAACAGGGACACTGGCTGCTTTTAAAGAGGAGGCCAGAGCCTGAAATGAGCTCTATAGGGCAGCCAAGCCACTGTGAATGCCCTCTAGGTAGGTATTGCATTGCTGCATCTGAGATGCCAGCCCCTGGATGGCATTCACTATGGTTGAGAGCCCTACAGAGATGGATCTCAGGAGGTCAATAGCCTCCTCAGTAAGGGCAGCAGGGCTGACTGGGGCAGGGCCTGAGGTGCCTGGAACAAAGGAGACGCCAACTCTCCTGGGGCAACTGGGTGGGGGGCTACTGGGAGTAGGGTGGCAGAAGATATCATGGCTGGGGTGGTCCCGGAGGGGTCCACCACCACCATTGGAGGATGAATCTGAGTCAGATGTCGTAGCTCCTGTTTCCCCCGTGTTGCTCCCCTCGCCCTCCAACCCACTAGTCCAGTGGGCTGCAGCTCCCCCACTTGATAGTGCCCCTGCTCATTCATCAGATGATGCTAATGCGCACAAGGACAGGAAGAGAAAAGGAGAGAGGGTAGGGGAGAAAGACAGGGAGCACAGGGTCAATTACAGCAACAACAGCACATATGGCATAAACATCACAATCACTCACTGGGACTAACACTGTGCAGTATGAACCACAATGCCAAACCATTACCTGGGAACAACAACAGAAATTAAACCAAACACTAACATCTACACCACTCCTGGGACTCACTAAGCCATGTCTGCCATGGTATGGCAGCTACTTGCCATTACCAAATATACATACCACCCTACTTTGCTCAGCAGGACTCCACAGGATCAGCTAAACCGGAATATTGGGGCATCCACTGACTAGAACCTTGCACCCATACACCATGGCAGGCAACAAAAAAGAATACAAAATGGTGTACTTACCCCCTTGTGGCTGCTGTGCTACCCTCAAGTGCCCCTCCAACTCAGGATTGGCCACCGTCAGTATGTGGGCCATTAGGGGGGGTCAGGGTCTGACGGGTAACCCTCCCTCATTGGTTGGCTGTCCCCAGCTGGGCCTCAGCGATCTTCTGGGCCCAGCATCTCAGGTCCTCCCACCATTTCCTGCAGTGGGTGCTCCACCAGCTATGGACCCCCAGGCTCTGCACATCCTTGGCGATGGCACGCCATAATCCTTTCTTATGATGGGCGCTGACCTGCATAGGGAACACAGACAAATGGACACCATTAACTCAACACACCATTCTGTAACAGAAATGGCTTACATACTCATAGATCCCACATCAAGCCCACACATGACCATTACCTCTGCATACACATAGCACGCAGCAAAAATACACTCCCCAAATGACACTCTGCCAGCACACACATACATCTTCATACAGCCATGTCGCATCCAACCTACCCATAAGGTACTGACTTGTTGGTCTG
The DNA here is from genome assembly GCF_031143425.1 of Pleurodeles waltl. Lineage (NCBI taxonomy): Eukaryota > Metazoa > Chordata > Amphibia > Caudata > Salamandridae > Pleurodeles > Pleurodeles waltl. The sequence goes on along the minus strand of NC_090447.1, from coordinate 894,220,209 downwards.
GAGGCCCATACAACTGCCCATACTAGGGTAGGAGCCAATCCACAACCTTCTCCAACTCCTCTGATGTGAAGCCTGGGGCCCTTTCCCCTGTAGCATGGGTCATCGCAGGTTCTAGACACAGGACACAGCAGCACACGCAGTGGAGGTGCTGACCTGTAGTGAGTCAGGAATCAAGTGAAGTGGGACAGAGAAAATGGCGGTCATGTCAGCGGGGGTGAACACCGCCACTGCTGGTGTTGATCGTCATTGGTTCCTGTGCTCCATAGACCTCCACGTTAACCAATGAGGAGTTGCTTGGCGGTGCAGATCGCCTTCCGCCATGACACCAAACGCAGGCAGAGTGAGGTCACTTCCACCTGTCCATGCATGCAGGACAGGTGGTTGTCAATTCCTAATGCTGGGACTCATGGTGGACAAATAAATGTGTGTCATAGGCACCGATATCACACACCAAGACAATTCCAGTCTGCTAATACATACATGCTCTATGTACTGTAACATTGTGTGTCCACACCTCCTGTAGTCACACATTACTCAGGTTTGGTTTACTTAGATTCCTACTACTGCAGGGGAGGGGGCAGGCACCCGTGTACAGACCCCTAGTGGACTTGGCTACACTGAAGTAACGGCACATCATCATCACTTATCGTATGGACAGGGCCACAATTACTGAGCTGTGTCAACAATCTGAGCCAGATCTGCTTCCTGCTATCAGTAGCACTACAGCAATACCTCCTGCAGTGCAGGTATTGTCAGTGTTCCACTTCCTCGCAAGTGGTTCCTTCCAGGTGACTGGGCTTGGCTGCAGGAATATCACAGCCAATGTTTTCGAATGTGCTTGGAAGAGTTTTGGATCCCTTTCTAAAACACATGTGCAGCTACATCTCATTCCCCAGAGTGAAGACTTGTCCACTGTGAAGGCTGGACTCTTTGACATGGGACACATACCACATGTGATTGGGGCCATTGATGGGACCCATATTGACTTGGTCCCTCCAGAACAAATGAGAAGGTCTACAGGGATAGGAAGACTTACCACTCTATAAATGTCCAGATGATGTGCCTTGCTGATCAATACATCTCCGTCTCACTGCCAGGATTCCTGGATCTGTGCACGATGCCTATGTGTTGAAGAATAGCAGTGTCCCACAGGTGATGGCACGACTTCAGAGGCAGAGAGTGTGCCTCATAGGTGAGCTTGAGTCTTCACCTAATGTATGTCACTGTATGCCACCTGAAGTTGTATTCTGTGCGATTGTACATGAGTAATGACTGTCCCTCACTATTTCCAGGTGACTCCAGCTACCCAAACCTAGCCTGGCTGTTGACACCAGTGAGGAATCTGAGGACAGGGGCAGGAATTCAGTACAATGAAGCACATGGGCGTACCAGGAGGATTATTGAACGTACATTTGGGCTACTGAAAGCCAGGTTCTAGTGCCTCCATGTAGCTGGTGGATCCATATATTATGCCCCTAAGAAGGTCTGCCAGATAGTGGTGGCTTGCTGCATGCTGCACAATTTGGCACTCAGACGCCATGTGACCTACCTGCAGGAGGAGGGGGGAGACAACGAACCTGTGGTAGCAGAGGACACTGAAGACAGTGATGAGGAGGATGTAGACAACAGGACACATATGATGCAGCAGCACTTCCACTGACACTCAGGTAATATTGTACTACTGTTCAAACCTCCATTAAAGTTAAGTGCTGTGTGGCTGCTGTGTTGTGCCCAGCACTACATTTACTTCTCAATTGACTGTCACTTATGTTTTTCCTTTTTGCAGATGTTGGTGTGGTCACAACTGTGTACAGGTGTGATGACTACAGTCTGCTTATTGGATGGATTCACACATTACAGGACATTTGCACAAGATAATGCAGTTTAAGATATTGTATATTGTTGTGTGATAAAGCACAGAAACTTCAGTTGTGATCAAGGGTGTTTATTGAAGTGCCAAAAATGATAGGATAGTGCAATGGAGTCGAGTGATGGTGGATACAAACTTCAGGGTAGTGGCCCAGTTGCTTTGTTGCACAGGACCACTATCCATGGGGCCATAGGAAGAGGAGCAATGGCAGTCCAAAGTGAACAAGGTGTCTCAGTGGCACACAGGAAGACATTCAGGAGAGGCTCATTTCCTGGCGGTGGTTTGGGTCTTGGCAACGGTCTCTGGTGTCTGTCTGGGTCACATGGAATGTTTGTGGGGTGGTACACCTTCTGAAGCGAGAAGGGGTGCTGGAGGCCTGTGAGTGATGTGGCAGGTCCTCCTGTCGACTAGCTGCAGCAGATGTTGTTGGCTGGTGAGATGACTGGCTAGAGGAAGGGGCTTGCTGGTGTTCTGTGTACTCATGCCTCGTGTCGGCCATGTCACTCAGCATCCCTGCAATGGTGGCCATATTGGCATTTAAGCCCTGCTACTGCTGCATGACCTCCTGGTGGTATACCCCCTGCAGCCACTGGTTCTCCTTCATGATGGTAATAATCTGGCCCATCCTGTCCTGATATTGTTGGTAGGCCCCTAGGGCATGTATGAGTGCCTCCTGGGCAGTCAGTTCCCTGGGTTGGGCCTCCCCTGGTACACTGCTAACCTCCCAATGTCCCTGGCCCCCTAAACGGTGTCCCCTGAACGGTGTGCCCACTTACACCAGGGCCTTCATCGTCTTGCCTGTGTAGTGTCAACTCGGGTCCCTGTATAGTTGGGCACACAAGTGATCGACATGTCTTGGGGACAGAGGTTTGGGGATGTGGGTGGCTGCTGTGGTGTTGGAGTCAGATGGGGGGCCCTGTGGTGGACAGGGTGTGGAAAGTGGAAGCTGACTGACCAGAGTTATCAGATGGGCCAGGGAGATCATCCAGCTCAGGCCATCCAGAGTTGCTGTCTTCAATGAGGGCATCTTCTGGTGGAGGACTGGGTTGCCGTGGGACATGCTCGCTACTGACACTGGCTCAGGTGCCTGTGGATATGTGAAAGATTTGTTACAGTCATTGTCTGTCACATATTCAGCATTTCTGACTTTCCTTATGGGTTGTGTGGTGTCCTCCCACCTTTGGTTAGTGTATGCTGGTGGATTGTGGAATTGGTAGTGCTAAATGCTGCCCATGTATTACTGTTGTGTATGCATGCACAGGTAAGAGGGATGTGCTTGCAGTGGGTAAGGCATGCAGGGGTATGCAATTGAGGGTGGTTATGTTGGTGATTCACTGTATGGGATGGAGTGGGATGAAAGGGGCCAGGGTTAGGGGGTGACAAGCCATGCAGGTATCAGTGGTGGCAGGGTAGTAATGGTGACTTACCAGTGTCCAGCCCTCCAGTGACTCCAGTGAGGCCCTCAGGATACATGATTGCCAAGACGTTCTCTTCCCATGCTGTCAACTGTGGGGGAGGAGGTAGGGTCCACCGCCAGTCTTCTTGATGCCAACTGGTGCCTGGAGGCCACTGCACGCACCTTACCCTGTAGGTTGTTCCACCTCTTGTGAATGTCATCACTTGTGCGTGGATATGTTCCCATGGAGTTCACCCTGTCCATGATCCTCCGTCATAGCTCGATTTTCCTTGCAATGGATATCAGCTGGACCTGTGCACCGAACAACTGTGGCTCTACCCTGACAATGTCCTCCACCATCACCCCCAATTCCTCATCTGTGAAACAGGGATTCTTCTGTGGGGACATGTCTATTGTGTGGTGGGTATAGTGTGTGTGTTGTGCAGAGTGTGATAGGTGTTGGGGTATGGTGTGTGGTGTGTGATGCGTGAAAGGTGAATAGGTGGCTGTTGTATGTGTGTGCAGTTTTTGTATCTTTTGCTGGCAAGGTTTTTTGATTTTGCAAAGGATTGTGGGTTGTGTGGGGGTGTATTTTATAGTAGTGTTGGTAGGTGTGTACTGTGTGTGCATATGTGTCAAGTGTGGGTTTTTCAATCTGGCTAATGTTGGCTTCTGTTGGTGTTGGGTACCCAATTCTACTGCAGCGGTGTGCACCTGGTCCTCTGTGGTGATTCGTGGTCCATAATCTGGAGGGCGGTGTATTGGTGGCGCATCAGGGAGGGTGGTGGGTTCTGCAGTTTTTCATCTCCATTGGGTCTGCTGGAATTATTGTTGTGACTGTTTTCTGTCGGTTTTGTGTTTGTGTGTCCTAATCTGGCAGGCGGATTACTGCCTCCACGTTGTCTGTTGGTGGCTGTCACCACAGCAGTCATTGGAAAAGGCCACCAATGTCATAACGACCACCATTGTGTCACCCAAACATTGTATCTGTGCCACAATTCTTGACCCACGGTACTAACAATTACTGGCCACTTTCATTCCTTTTTCAAATGGGGATGTTTCAACCTAAAAGATATGGATTGCTGAACAAGCCAGAGACCTAGAAAAAGAATTGCTGGAAATCAGAGGCCCACTCATGGGCAGACATTCTGGGGTGCAGCCTACAACTTCCATAGAGCCTGCTTTAAGTGCTATTGGCTCACAGCAGCCAAAATCAACACCATCAACAATAACAGGAACAGGATCAGCAGTCCCAAAATCTGCATTTGAATGGCTTCTAAGGGTAAGGCATAATTCCACTGCAGAGGTGAAGGCAAAAAAACTCAAGAAAGGTGGACCTCCAATGACAATTGAGAGGATGGTCCAAGTCTACCTGGATGACCCAACGGAGGTCGATCTGGATCAAAACCCATTGGTTTATTGGTATGGGAAGAGGCACAATGGCCAGTGCTCAGCTGGCTAGCAATAAAGTATCTGGCTTGCCCTGTAGCCAGGGTGTTTGCTGAGCATGTGTTCAGTGTACCTGGTGCAGTTGTGACAGTGAGAAGGACCAGCCTCTCACCCCAAAACGACAAGAGATTGACCATGATCAAAATGAATCAACACTTTACACTACCAAATTGCAACATGCCTGAAGTACAACAGGAGGTGGATGAGTGTGATGATTAGTCGGACTCAGGTCATGGTAGTGTGTTAGCTAACCAAATTCTGGGTGAACTACCTACGTTTGAGGATGAATTCTACTTCCTCGACTAGACCTGGGGCTCCATAGAACTTTCTTCTTCCTACTATTGATGAACTGCTTTGAGACAAAAACAATAGCTAGCTAGGGGAACCTCATTATTTTGAATTGTTTGTTTCTCTCTAAATGACAAATGGACAGAAGCTGTTTTAGGCACATGTATGGCTCACAGAAGACGGACATGCAGTGCAATAGGGGAAGCCCAGAGTTTGCCAGCGACATCGCAATTGAAGGGGAGAGGTGGTACCCTTGGACAGGCGGTTGTAACCAGGAGTCCATCCCGCTCCCCCAGGGGCAAGAAGGGATGCAAAGTGTGTGACAAAGGCCTGGAGGCCTACCAAAAAGATGACAGTGCTTGTGATGAGGCAATAAGAGTTTCCACACCGCTTGCTTGTCCGTTGGCCCTGCACCCCAGGGCCCTGCATTCCTTGCAAAAGTGACACTGATGTGGCTGTGATCCTAAGTGGATGGACCTCCTTGGAGGGCACTTCATAACACAAATAGAAGGAGGGAGATAGTGATGGTGGATGGGGCCTTAGCATCGCTGGTGGGATCGCACCAGTGAGGTTCGGTGCAACTCTTCTCGGGAGTGAGGAGCGGCCTTGGGGCTGGTGTCTACTAGAGGAGTCCAGCAGCTTGTGTCATGCAGAGAGATGCCCAGGGAGGAACAAGGCTCCCCCCCATACAGCTGTGAACTGTTGTTTTTGCTTCAGGCTCCCCACCACTCCTACATTGGTTTGTCCTAGCCTCCACAGGGAGACACCTGTGAGCGTGCATTGACGGTGGAGGTGCCTGGATGGAATGGTGTCCTGGGGGTCAGCGCTGTAGGTGATAAACTTCCCCTGTGGGGGTAGATACTCTCCCCCCCAGCCCACACCCCATCTCCTCGTGGCTGTGTGCAAGTCACCCACTGCTGGAACGGACAGAGGTTGTTGCTTGAAAAGGCCTCTCCACAGGTCATCCCCTGGAGTCTCTGAGGGAGATCGTGTGTGTGGTGGGGATGGGATGGGATGGGGAGAAAAAAAGATCCCAAGCCGTCCTGGAGGACCACATGGATTGATACACGAAGGGAAGCGCTGTGTGATCTCTGGAGGCGGGGCAGGAGCCCTTTAAAACTTGCTCGCGCTCCCGCCGTCGCGGGAAGCGCTGTGTGATCTCTGGAGGCGGGGCAGGAGCCCTTTAAAACTTGTTCGCGCTCCCGCCGTCGCGGGAAGCGCTGTGTGATCTCTGGAGGCGGGGCAGGAGCCCTTTAAAACTTGTTCGCGCTCCCGCCGTCGCGGGAAGCGCTGTGTGATCTCTGGAGGCGGGGCAGGAGCCCTTTAAAACTTGTTCGCGCTCCCGCCGTCGCGGGAAGCGCTGTGTGATCTCTGGAGGCGGGGCAGGAGCCCTTTAAAACTTGTTCGCGCTCCCGCCGTCGCGGGAAGCGCTGTGTGATCTCTGGAGGCGGGGCAGGAGCCCTTTAAAACTTGTTCGCGCTCCCGCCGCGCGGGACGCGCGCGGGCGGCGCCCGGGCGGCGCCCGGGCCAAGGGCGGGCCCGTCCTGCGCCCGTCAGCGGCTGACAGAGGCTGGGCTGGGCCACCCCCCTAACATCTATCTCCCAAGAAGGCCATATTGTACTCAGTCCCTTTTGCTAGTTCCTACTCTGTCTCCCCAGTCAGCTGCTCCATTTAATCTGACACCTTATCATTTAACCCTGCACCTACACTAACATCAGATGGGCAAAAGGAAAGCAATAGAGGCAGGGGCCGGGGCAGTACTAAAAGCCAAGCGAAAAAGGCATAAGCATGCTGCTAGCAATTGCGTTATGGATAGAATCGACTCTCTCCTGGGCGAATGCAACGGAATACTAACTAGCCCCCAGGGAAACATTTCTATTGCAACTGGGGAGGGGCCCACTTCAACTAGCAGGAAGGAAGGTTCCATGAAAATCGCTGAGATTTTCATGAAACGAGGGCAACAAGTTACTGACACTACAGGGGCGGGTGAAAGTAGGAACGTTATCACCCACGCGGCCCCCTCCCTAGCAGAAGACCTACCACTTGCCATCAACGATTCCATCCAGCTCAGTAACCGCTTCAATCCCCTAACCAACCTCCCTGAATCACGCGACGACATCAACCCAGACACCCTGGCAGATGGGCCAGCAGCAACCAACACGCACTCTCCCCATGTAACCCCACAGCATATCGAATACATACAAGCTCTAAGGAAGGAAGTCACAGAACTCAAGCATATGGTTAACTCATTACTTGCAATAGTAAAACAGCTAACCCACGCAAATAACACGACCACCAGTAACCTTGCCCAAAATCCAATCCTATCAGGCATCACAACAAACTCGCCCAACTCCTCTGCTTCTAGCCACGCTGGCCCTCACCCTACCAAAGAAAAGACCATGAACTCCCACCAGTCTCCCCTCTTCCACAATTTAGGCATAGGAAATTCACTAGACATCTATCATAATACCCTCAAACCCATGAGCAACACTGCCTCAAAATACTCTACGCAACCTGCCACTGACCAGTCCCATTTAGGTAATATAGTTCTAATGGTTAACGTTCCCAAGTTAACCACATTGGCGCACAAGGAAGGGGTAGACTCTATCAAAAACAAGGCAATCCACTGGATTCGCCATGTTAGAGGCTGCCGATCCATAATACGTGAGGACCTAATTACCGTAGTACGACGGCCAGATCCGGGAACTCACTTTGATATCCTAAAACTGACACTCAAGAACAGGACCATGGCGAACAATCTGGTGGCCCTAGACGCAAGAACAAGCCCACCTGCACACTCACGCATCCGGTTTAAACAGCCCAGGTCACCCACGCTCCACGAGGAACGCCCGAGTTACCACCCGGCAGAAAACCTATCCCCTCTTGGTAAACATGATTGACTCACAGCTCCACCTAAAATCTATGCAGGCAAACCTTGCAACCTTCCAACATCCATCACCCCCAGATCCTCCTTTTACCCCACCACTGTCTGTCCATGTATTCACCCCCCTACCCATGATACCGCGACCATTTCCGGCTCACCGAGCAATCATGACAACGATGCTCCACCCATCTTGCAGGCACATTGCCCACCAAACCTAGAGCTGCTGTCTAGGCCCGCAAGCATCTCCTTGATCAGGACCAGGCCTGTTCCAACAGAGGAACATCACCAACCACCACAAACCTCACGGGCAAACATTGGCATCAACCCATCCCTGCTCCCCCAGCCACATCTGCCAAACCAACCCCTGACAGCCAACCTCAAAAACCCCGGGCACTTAGGTAGGACAACTCAGTCACAATCTGGGGTACGACTTGTCTCATGGAACGTGGCAGGTCTGAAACCTATTCTTCCCCTTCCATCCTTCTCCTCATTTATTGACGAACATGACATATGTCTCCTACAGGAAACATGGTCACTCGACCCACTCTTCCGAACAGGCTACTCAAATTTCCACATCCCCGCTGTGGCCAGCACGAGAGGCAGGCCCTCAGGGGGTCTGACCATCTGGATCAAAACATCACTTAGCTGCCATATATCACAGCTACCTACCGCCTCTCCCGACCTGTTAGGCCTTCGTCTATCCTTTGGGCCTGACTCTGTGGTGAACATCTTTAATATCTACGCTCGAGGGGTCAGGGGGGGTCAAGTCTCCAAAACCCTCTGCGCCCTCGTAGCCCTCTTACAAAATTATCCCCGCCATCATAAAACCATTGTGGCTGGGGACTTCAACGTCACATTCGAACCCCTTGACTGGGACGATCTCAGGTCCACCCGCGAGGAAGATCAAGTCTGGTCTATCCCCGCCCTGTCCATTGCACCCATCAAAAGGTGGACGTCGGTTGCGATTCAGGTAAAATCATTGACCATGGAGTTTGGACTCAGGGCGCTAAATGGCAGAACTAATTCAGACACCAACGGTAGTCACACATACAACAAAACGAACCACACCAGCAGAATCGATTATTGCCTATTCGATATAAGATTATGGCCTCTAGTCATCGATATGACAATCATCGAAAGGACCGAAAGTGATCACAACCCTCTTTCTGTCCACACATTAGCCCTAGGTAACCTCCCAGCCACGTCTAACCCCGCAGCAGTAGCACCCGAGGGTATTAACCTGGCCAACAACAAAAGACACCTAAAATGGGTCAATATTGTGGCCCGGCCCGCACTCATCAATGCTGCCAACAACACCCTAAAATCCACACTAAGGGACCTAGAGGCAGGTTCAGCAACACCCCACCAGGAAATTAGCTCAATCCACACCTCCTGCTTTAGGGATATCGCAACCCACTTCTCAGCACCCCCAGCCCACGACGACAAACGACCCAAAGCCAGGCACCGCTGGTTCAACAAAACGTGCCGGTCCCTAAACAAGCGCCTAGTTCAAGCCATTAAATCCAAGGACCCCATCGCCATCCGCGTAGCTAGGAAGTCCTATAAATCTGCAATATGCATAGCCAAGCGTGATCAAGATAGCAAATGGTGGACATCACTCAGCGACGCTGTGCGCGAGAGAAATTATAGTCTGTTCTGGTCCCTGGCAGCGCGAGGCCCAGAAACCAGTGGTTTGGACATCACAACCAATATTGCCCCAAGAGACTGGATAGCCCACTTTAGTAGTCTGTACTCCCCTGATCATGATAGCCCCACCTCTGTTTGCACGGGCCCCCTCCTATTTCACTCGTTAGCACCAACCACCGCAGCACCCCTGTTGTTCTCCCAAAGTGATATAACTTACTCTCTAAGCACTCTAAAACGCGGCAGAGCCCCTGGTTCAGACTGCGTCCCAGCAGACCTATTCTCAACAGACCTAGCATCCTGGTCAAGATATCTCACCATTCTAGCTAACGCAATAGCATCTGGGGCGCCAATTCCCGACTCTTGGAAAGCGGCCATTGTTATTCCAATCTTTAAAAAGGGCGACAGATCTCTTCCCTGTAACTATAGACCCATTAGTCTAATTGACTGTGTCCAAAAAGTCTTCTGCCACTGCCTCCTAGGGAAGATAGAAGAATGGATAATTGACCACGATATCCTTAGCCCCCTCCAAGCCGGTTTCCGAAAGAAGATTTCCACCACTGATCAAGCCCTCAGATTCCTATTATTATATTGGAAAACAGTGTTCATCGGTAAAGGCAGCCTTTATGTAGCTTTCGTGGATCTCAAATCTGCTTTTGACCTAGTACCTCGCAACAAACTGTGGGTCACTCTCTCTCGGATGGGAATCCCGGAACACATCCTTGCCATTTTGATACGACTCCACGAGGACAACTACGCACAAGTCAGGTGGGGCAACAAGGGCCAACTTACCGATAGAATCCACGTCTCTAGGGGTGTGCGGCAAGGTTGCGTACTTGCCCCGACCCTCTTTTCCCTGTACATCAACGAAATTGTCCCCTCCCTCCTCAGACTGCAGGCTGACGCACCTTCACTTGGCACACAAAAAATCCCAGTCTTACTCTTTGCCGATGACACTCTCTTGATATCTAAGACCCCTAGTGGTCTAAGGAAACTCCTTGCGTGCTTCGAGCATTTCTGTTCATCCCAGGGACTCGAAATCAACGCAACGAAAACCAAACTAATGACCCTTAATCCCCACAGATCTTTCAAAGGGAAATTTACTCTAGAGGGCTCCTCACTCGAGAAGGTGGGCATTTTCAGCTACCTGGGCATAACACTCACTGACAACATGTCCTGGAAGCCACACATAGGAAAACAAGCCCTTAAATTAAGACAAACAACTGGGGCTCTACTAAAAAACTTCCACCTCTCACACACAAAACCTATTCGCCCAGCATTACAATTATACGAAGCCCAGGCAGTTTCCTCAGCGCTCTACGGGGCTGAACTTTGGGGTTATACCAAAACCCAAGACCTAACCACCGCTGAAAACAACTTCTTAAGAAACCTTGTGTCCCTTCCGCTAAGCACCCCACTGTTCCCTCTTTTCAAGGACCTCGGCATCAAACGCATTGGTCACAAAGCCCGCCTGCGACCTCTGCTGTACTGGCGGCGTCTCTGGACCACTCCGGAACTTGTCATCTTCACCGAAGCTCTACAGGTCATCCTAAAAGCCGACCACCTGCACAGAATCCCCTGGCTACGATCCATCAAGGATTTACTCCACTCTATCGGGCTCGATGATCTCTGGAACTCACCAGCCACGTCAGTCTTTCCCTCGAAAAGCGAACTAAAGAAACTTTACTGGCAAAGGGCCAACAACGAAGACACTCGGGCTGCACTCCACACTACATTATCTTGTGACTTTGCCAACCTAAAAGAGTCATGCAAGTACGAAACTTTTTGGGACCTAATCACGGCCCCAAGGGAAAGGAAACTGTACTTCCAGCTCCGCATTGGAACACTCCCATTAAGACTTTTCACCAGCAGCTGGTCAAACAACGAATCCACCGCATGCCCTGCTTGCAAAGCCCCCGTGGAGAATCTCCCTCACCTCCTTTTTGCATGCCCCGCGTATACTGCCCCCCGTAGGAAATGGCTGGCCCCGGCATGCAGACTACTGGGAGCACGCTGCTCTGCGCTAGCTCTGCGAATCCTCAGATCAGACACCAGACCAACGCTAGTGATCGCTATCGCCAAATTCCTCGGAGCTAGTTGGCTTATTAGAGGGAAAACTCTCCTGGACAAAGACTCCAAATAAGACTGTCCCAACATCCTGCAGAGTGCATTTCACTTCATTTCATTTTTTCTAATTTCTTTCCATTTTATTCTATCTCATTTTTATTCCATTTTAATTTTTTATTTATATTTCATTCCCTTTTATCACCATATTTACCTGCAATTTTATTTTATCATGTGCATTTATTTGTATTTATTACTGCTCGCGCTTTTTTGGCTCTTGTAGCCGCAATAAAGCTTCTTTGAATTGAATTGATACACGAAGGTGGTGACCCCCTCTGCCGCTGGCCCTGGAGCCCTCTGCAGTTCCAGACAATGCTACTCTTCTGTCTGCGATTCAGTCCTCCTGAGTGGCCTTTGAGGGGCAGGTAGGAGAGATACGATTAGAGGTTTCCCTTCTGCGTTAGGATCTCTGGAATGTGGCGGAGCATGTCACGTCGGCAGAGACTCGAATATCAGACCTGGAGGACACTGTCCGAGATCTCAGTAAAGAAATGGCAGAGGCCAGAGTCCTTAATAAGGATATTGTATGGTGGCTGGTGGATGTGAAAATCAGGGCTCGCAAAAATAACCTGAGATTTGTGGGCTTCCCGAAGGGAGGCGAAGGGATGAATGTGGGCCACTTTCTAGATACATGGCTGCGGCAAGTCCTGCCGTTTGAAAAGTTCTCGGCTTGTTTTGTAATTGAACGTGCCCATCGGGCTCTGGGGGGTAGACCCCCTGGGGGGGGGCCTAGAACAATAATTGCCATCTTTCTAATTTTCACGACAGAGACATGATCTTGACGGAGGTTCGCAGACTGGGGGAAGTCTGTCATGACAACTCTAAGATTCTTATCTTCCCTGGTTACACCAGAGTAGTCTAGAGGCAGCGTTACACATTTGATTCTGTGAAGGCCAAACTCTGCAGCCTTCAGCTGCAGTACATGCTCCTTTTCCCAGCCAAATTGAAGGTCTTGTTCCAAGGGAAATCCTTTTTATTTCAAACACCAGTGGAGGCGTGGGCATTGCTAGAGGAGTGTCCCCGGCTTTCTGGGGGGGGGGAGTCAGAAGATTGACTGCAGGCCCAAAGACAGAGAGGGTGTGGGAGCAAAAGAGGGGTTGTGCCACAGGCGAAATGGCCAAAGGACGCAGAGAGGGGATAGAGGCATTCCGTGGCTGCAGACACAAGTGACAAGGAGTGGAGCAGATTTGTCTGATTCGGAGGGAAATTGCAGCAGGTCCCCCCGGAAAAGAGACAGAAGGGAGAATCTTGCTCTAGACTCAAAGATGGCTGGTAGGATGTGCACATTGAGTCGGAGACTGAGTCTCCTCATCCTTTGGTGGAGGAAATTAGTCACTTAGAAACTAAGGAGGAGGCCCTGGGGGCCAGTGGCAGTGATAAGACTGTGGAGGCAGTATATTAATTTGAGGCTGAAGGAGAGTGGCCGGTTCCTTCTGTTATCCGCCTTACATTGAGAGGACCACGAATTGGTACTCCAGTGCTCTCCAATCTAAAGTAACATGGTTTGTTGTGCTCGGTGTCCCAGGGAGACTGTTTTCTTCACTGTATACCCTTGTTCTAGCTCGACAGTTCTGAACTGAAGGGATGGGGGGTGGTCGGCAACATACCTCTCAACTCCTGCTGAGACTTTACATGGGGTTTTGTACTCATGGGGGTTTGTGGGAGGTGGGGATGAAGGTGGGAGGGTGTCAGTGCTACTTGTGTTCTTTATGTGTTGTTGGTTAGAGCAAGGATTCTGCAGGCTTATAGTAGGTCTCCTCTAAAGGGATGTCAGACTCTGGGTGTCCTGTGGGCTTTTGTGGGGGCATCAGGTGCAGGGTGCACTCTCAAATACTGTCTCTGTCCTTTGAATAATCATGGCCTCAATGGGGGATCCAGGGCTTCCCAAGATAGAACCACAGGCCCTTTCTGTCTTATCCTGGAATGTCAATGGATTGGGGGACAAGGTTAAGAGTGGGTTGGTGTCCCAATATATAAGGAGGCTGCACCTTGATGTAGTGCTCCTGCACGATACTATCTCAAAGGCACGCAGTGTAAATTCTTGGGTAGAGGACCTTATGTTACATTGGCACATGCGGACCTTACTTCTTACTCGAGGGGGGTGGCGATTCTGATCCATAAGTCCCCTCCCTTCCGACCCATAAGGCAGTGGACAGATCCACCAGGAAGATATGTCGGGGTGCAGGGGCCCTGGTGTGGACAAGAGATATTACTCCTAGTGCTTATGCTCCAATCAGGCTTCAGTCTCCCTTGCTCGAGAAACTGGCAAAGATTTTATTGGAGGCAGAGTCTTCTCCATGTGATAGGTGGTGATTTTGATTTTGTGATAGTGACGCCAGTGGATAGATCTGGAGTGACCGAGATTCCAACCCCTCTACTCCGTTACATCGCTTCGTGATAGCCTTGGGACTGTCTGACCTGTGGCAGAGGGCCCACCCCGCTGAAAGAAAGCACTCCTATTTCTCTGGAGCCCATATGCTTTATTCTAGACTAGGTTATATATTCACTCCAGCAGGAGAGGTAAGATTTGTCCTCTAGGTGGATTAGCTGGCCGAAGGTTTGTCTGATCATTCGCCTCTGTTAGTGCGGTTGGGGAGACGTGGAGAGGGGACACGGAGATGGAGACTGGCAGCCTGGGACTTGCAGAACCGAGAAGTGGCACATGGGCTGCGGGTGAACACTGAACCCTATTTCCATGAAAATGTGGGATCGGTTGAGTCTCCAAATACTGCTCTGGGAAGCTTATAAGACAGTGATCCGAGATAGCCCCCAGAACTTAGTGGCATGGAAGAGAAGGAAAGAGTCAGAAACTCTGAGAAAGTATGAAAGGCAGCTTCTGGCTTTGGAAGAGGCTCTGGGATTGGTGTGGGCCCCCCTTGCTGTTCATCAGTTGGAGCTTGCGAGGGCTGAATACAGGGAGTCGGCAGAGAAGGAGGCTGGGGCCCAGCTGCATAATACCCAATATTGGCTGTACGACATGGGGGATAAAGCAGGGAAGCTCCAGGCTTGGCTAGGAAAGAAGGAAATGGAAAACAGGTGGATAGATGAGTTAGTGACCCTGGATGGGGAACGGGTGACCTCCGATAAAGAGGCTTTTGACAGATATTACCAGGAACTATATGCTGCATGTCTGCTACAGGATGTCCACCGGATTAGGGGATATTTGCAGGGCCTTGGTGCCGGTCTTGGATATAGATGCTCGGGAGGTGGTAGAAGGAGAGATCACCCTTGAAGAGATCAAAATGGCTTCACGAAGCTGCGCTCTGGGAAGGTCCTCGGCCCTGATGGGTTCCCAGCGGAGCTATTTAAAAGATGTATCAATATTTTGGCTCCTCATCTGTTGGATATGTTCCTGGAGGCGAGAGGTCAAAGAGCCATCCCCCTGGACCTGAGATGGGCAGAAACAGTGATAATCCACAAGAAAGGAAGACCTAAAACATCCTGTTCATCCTATAGACTGATTTCCCTCCTTAATGTAGAGGGGAAAGTTCTAGCCACGGTTTTAGCAATGCGCCTACATGGAGTTATCACCCCCTTGGTTCATAGAGACCAATCAGGCTTTATGCTGGGATGATCCACAAGATATAACCTAAGACGTACACATAACTGGATGCATACTGTACTGCAGCGCATTGATTCACACGTGTTTCTGGCCATGAATGCCAAAGAAGCGTTTGATGCTGTGCATTGGTCCTTTCTAGAAGGTACTCTGGAGAGATTTGGCATTAGTCCCAGCTCCCGAGAATGGGGGAGGCTGCTTTTCTGTAGCCCAGTGGCTGTGGTCAGGGTGATTGGAACTCTTTCATCTGAGTTTCCCATTGCACGGGGGACCAGATAAGGGTGTCCCTTGTCCCCCCTGTTGTTTGCCCTCACAATAGAATCTTTGGCGTGCCAGATTCGGGCACATGCAGCGTTAAGTGGGTTTAAATTGACAGAGGGAGAGATGGAAGAGGAATACATTTCATTGTACGCAGATTGTATACTTTTATGTGTGGCGAAGCCCCTTGAGACCCTTCCAAGACATTTTCAACTGTTTGCAGAATATGAGAGCTACTCTGGCTACCATATCAACTGGGATAAAGCTGTGTTGAACACCCCACCGCAGGATGTGGTAATTCATTCTCTCCCAAGTCATTTGCAGTACCTGAGGGAGAAGTTTAAATATCTGGAAATATAACTGACACGTAATGCATATATTTGTTATACCCTGTCGACCTCATCTGGAGCGTTTCTGAGGCCTCCCACTCACTCTGTTGGGGCGGGTGGCCATGTTTAAAATGAGCCCTCTCCCAAAGATATTATGGGGGTCTTTCTGACCCTGGAGGTCACCGACCGCTAGGGCCAACGACCGCGGAAGCACCGCCAACAGGCCGGCGGTGCTTCCTGGGCCATTCTGACAGCGGTGGTAAAGCCGCGGTCAGAAAAGGGGAACCGGCGGTTTCCCGCCGGTTTACCCCTGGCCCAGGGAATCCTCCATGGCGGCGCTGCTTGCAGCGCCGCCATGGGGATTCCGACCCCCTTCCCGCCATCCTGTTCCTGGCGGTTTTTACCGCCAGGAACAGGATGGCGGGAACGGGTGTCGTGGGGCCCCCTAACAGGGCCCCATAATGATTTTCAGTGTCTGCCTCGCAGACACTGAAAATCGCGACGGGTGCCACGGCACCCGTCGCACCCCAGCAACTCCGCCGGCTCCATTCGGAGCCGGCTTCATCGTTGCTGGGGCTTTCCCGCTGGGCAGGCGGGCGGCCTTTTGGCGGTCGCCCGCCCGCCCAGCGGGAAAGTCAGAATGACCGCCGCAGTCATTTGACCGCAGAGCGGTCTTTTGGCGGTCTCCGCCCGGCGGGCGGCGCCCGCCACCCGTCAGGGTCGGAATGACCCCCTATATCTTTTGCAAAATATGTACTACCGAATCCTGCTAGATCTTTTCCAGTTTCCGGCAAAACATATGAGGCTCTTTTAATGGGGAAAGAAGCACCCCCTTCTTTTTTACCTTAAAATGCTACAGCGGAATCAATATAGCGGAGGACTCTCTCTGCCTGTTGTGGAGGCATATTACTGGGTAGCTCACATGATTAACATGAATGAGTGGATATATGCCCCAGATCATCCTACTTTTTGGTTGGAGAGACTGCAGTGGAAGGAAAATCATGTCTCCAATACTTATATGGAGGTAGTGGAGAGAAGCGCCTACTGATGGCTACCCAGGCGACTATCGGGGCATGAACATAGCTACCACAGTATTTGAATGGCTACACAGGCCCACTAGGGCAACCCTCCTGTGGGAGGGAAGTTGCTTTTCATAACTGTGCGGCTTTGAGGCCTAGGACCATATCGGAATCTCCAAGATTGAGGATGTGATGGAGGGGGGTGGCCTCATGTCCTATGAGTCTGTCCAGGACATATAAGCTCAGTGCAAAGCATTTTTTTCAAAATATGCGACTTAAGCATGCTGTAGGGCAGATGGTCTTTTGAGTGAGACCATACCTGAATATGCCCCACTAGAAGGCAGATTGTTGATGGAGTATCTGGACACCAAAGAAGTGCCCATAGTGTATAGGACCATTAACAATAACATGCCCGACACACTACCTAGATTACGCAGATGGATGGAGTCTGATGTAGGGGAAATGGAAGACGTAGGGGCATATTTATACCCCATTTATGCCAAATGTGTGTCCTTTGATTTACGCAAATTCAGTGCAAAACTAACTCCATATTTATATTTTGAGGTTAGACACGTCTAATCTCAAAATATTGGAGTTTGCACCATTTTTTAGATGTGTGAACATACCATGAGTCAATGAGATACAACACAGGTGTTCCCATCTAAAAAATGGTGCTAACCCCATAGCCCCATATTTATCCCCTGTGCTAAAATGACACATAGGTGGTAGGAGGGGCTACATAATGGTGCAAAGCTTGCTTTGCACCATTCTTTAACGTTTGGGTCAGACCAGGTGTTAAGGGACCTGTGGACCCATTTCCATGGTTAAACACCATGGAATGGGACCACAGGTGCCCTCCCCAAGCCCCAGGAACACCCCTACCCACTTCAGAGGGTAGGGGACTCCATCTCAGTTAGTAGGGTACGTATAGGTAAGTAATTTCTTTTTGAATTAAAGTGGGGGACCCCTGCATGGCACAGGCTGCAATGGCCATACCCAGGGGACAATGGTCCCCTGTGCTGGCTATTGGGGTGGAGGGCATGACTCCTGTTTCTAAGACAGGAATCATGTGGTATCTGTTTCTAAGACAGGAATCCTGTGGTATGGATGGTTTTGCGTTAGAAAATGACACTAGGCTGGTTAGAGTCATCTTTTTTTACTCTAACCAGCCTATCGTCATTTTTGGGTGAAAAACCCTCTTCTCCCATACCGCCAGTCCCACCTGGCTAACGTAATTATTTGTGATGCTAACCCATCCTTTGCACCGGCTTGCACCATTCCACAAATATGGCGCCCTACTGATGCTCAGGAATGGCACAAGCCGGTGCCAAACTTTTTGGTCTAAAACTATGTAAGTGCAGTTTTGCAACAAAAAGTATAAATAAGATTGGGAGGCAGCGCTAATGCTCCTGTAGGAGGAGGCCATCAGGTCACAGTTGTGACTAATTCAGTTCAAGATCCTTCATATTATTAACTATGACCAGCAGCAGTTGTATGTTATGGGAAGGTGCAGCACTCAAACTGTCTCGGGTGCCAAAATAGGGTTGGGGACTTCCTACATACTATCTGGGGATACCCTGCGATACAGAAATATTGGACAAGGATTGTAGGGGAGTTACAAGGGGTGCTGTTGGAACAGGTTCCACTAAATCCCAAATGTATTCTTCTAGGAATTCCCAATGTTGACCTGTCCCAGGCTCGACTATCTGTTCGGTAACCTCGGGCTGGTGGTGGCTAAAAGGAATATCGCCTGTCTATCGGGATCGGAAGTGTGCCCTGAGGTGGATGCATGAAGAAGAAAGAAGAGGGATGGACAGATTTATGATGGCAGAGAAGGCAACATGTGCAAATAGAGGCTGCCCAAGGAAGTTACTGTGTACCTCCTTTTAGAACATGGTATGTGCCTGTTGAAACCCAAATTAAAAGATTTAATTAAAAAAAAAACATGGGTGATGTGAGGATGAGTCTAAAAAGCATACTTCAATCTGTGGACTGGTGATGAGAGGTGCGTTGATTAATTGATTTGGGAAATGCAATGCTGTTGTGTGTGTCTGCTGGCTGGCTCAAGCTTGAAACTATGTGGTGATTGGATGGGGGACCTATTATAGAAAACTGGAGAAGACAGACATGTGATGGATGATAATGTTACATTATGTATGTGCTCTAGGCTAAATGTTTTTATGATGATCATGACAATTGCGAGTTTGATCATCCCAATATATGCTGTCACTTCTCTGTGATTGTTGGTTGTTGTAATTGCTCTCACTTAGATGATTGCACATCAGTCATAAAATGAATGATCGCAAAGGTCTTTGCTCTTGCTCTGCCAGCTCTGAGTATTCTTGGAACACTACTCCTCATGAAGCTTACCTTCCATTTTAATCCTTCTTGATTCAACAATATCATGATAATAATTTCTGTTTTACAATCCGCAAGCCTTCTCTTTTCCTGCACCATAACATTCATGCTTACCTTATCAGACCACTTCAGGCAGGCACCCAAGAAGATTGACGGACCAACCCAAAAAGATTGCAGATGTAGCACCCACGTTGGCAAGACAGACTAGTATCATTTTTCTTTCCATATTCTTTTTTTTTAGAACTGTGTGTGTTAGCTTCACCCCAAGATTAATTATATGTACTATGTTCAAACGTAGGAGACCTATTATTTTTAGATATATACAGCTTGGGTCTCACTGGGGCTGACAGAATGTAAAAGTTAAGGCTGTTTCATATATATTCATGCATTTCTGTTCCTCCCATAACAGGCAGCCGATCATAATTCCCCAGATCAATATTGTGCTTGTGTAGTGTTTGTTTCCATGAAATCCCTAATTGTGTTCCCCGGGCTGATTTATTGAGGTGTTAATTAATAATTTACATCATTGATTAAGTGGAAAAGATGTGGCAAAAGCAACCTCAACTCAGTGTGGAGGACCTTTGTTTGAGTTCACCTACATGGAATGTGACTTCGCTTATGATGCCTTCACTTTTAGTGTGCTAGCATGCTACTAGTACACCACCATGGTACCTTGAGAAACCATGCAGCCCTTGCTCCATCCATTCTGGTAAGAGAATTATGAAGCATTGTTGTACTTTTAGTTTAGGCAACGTAATTGGCAATGGCAAATCTCTCCGCCCCACTCCTGTGGGTCACATTTTGCAGAACACACTTCATAGACTAGAAGAGTATTAGGACGTAGCTACCCATGCCTAAATGCATAAATAATTGTTATACACTGTCAGCAGATTTGTAAAAGATGCTGCACTAAAAGGAAACCACTATCAGTGGGATGATGTGACAGCAGGCAGCTATCCTGGCACTGTGGCGTAGGTGTTGCTGGTCTGGAGGCGTTGGGGTTTGGCAGAGATCCCAATTACTGCCAGCAACTGCTGCCTCCTCCTCCGCTGTAATGCCTCCAGCTTCGACTGCCGCAGCCTCGCTGCTATTTCCTGCTTTGATTGTGGACAAGCAGGTATAGCTATATCAAGACAGAAAAAATTGAAATTGTAAATAATGCTCTGAGCAAAACACTTGTTTAAAATCATGTAGTGTAGTGCACAGAAGCAGTACGTTTGGTGGTCACCTCAGGCCATTCAATTTTAAGGTGATAACTGTCACAACCATACCCAACCAGATAGAAGAGACCTTTAATACTTAATTAACTTCTGCTGCATCTGCTAAAGCAGGATGTTGATGACTTAGTCAACAACAACACTAGTACACCCTTGTAGTGGTGATAATAATAATTGTCAGTAAGCAAGAAATAGGACTTACCACCGCCCGCCACTGCCGCCAGAGAGACTCCCCCCTCATCCGACCCTACAGCAGCATCAGCACTGGTGCTGTTGGCCCTGGCAATGATGGTCGGTGTGGCTAGACAAAAACATTACCCATTTTAGATGCCACATAAGCCTCCCCCATTGCTTGTTTGTATGACAAAATAGAAGTGCAATACATCACTATGTTTTGGTTACAGACTTCTCTGATATAAAAATATCAAGTTGGCATTTTGTTGGTTAGCAATTTTTTAAAAGCGAGGTAGTCAAGTAAAAAAAATGTTGGTAATGTAGGGGCAGAACTAGCTATTGATGATTGCCTCCAGGAATCTAACCATGTTCATAAACACCTATTTCCATTTTTTTAGTGATTGAGCTGCAGCAAGGAAAGAAAGCCTTCTTACGAAACAGGTGTAGAATAACTTACAGGGCATGCAATATTCAGTACATGTGTTCTTTGAGCCTTACCATCACTCCACAAGATAAGATACATAAGGGAAGAGTGGAAGCTCAATGACAAAGAAGAAAAAAGGAACCTACAGACAGACTAGTTGTAGGAAAGTACTATCTTGCCTGGCATGTTACCCCCATTTTTACTTGTGTGTCAGTTTGTTTTTGTCTGACTCACTGGGATCCTGCTAGCCAGGACCCCAGTCATAGTTGTGGCCTGAATGTGTGTTCCCTGTGTAGTGCCTAACTGTGTCACTGAGGCACGGCCAATAAGAACCTCGGTGCTTATGCTCTCTGCCTTTAAAATTGTCACTGCAGGCTACCGACCATTTTTACCAATTCTAATTGGCACACTGGAACACCCTGATAATTCCCTAGTATATGGTACCCAGGTCTCCAGGGTATTGGTGTTCCAGGAGATCCCTATGGGCTGCAGCATTTCTTTTGCCACCCATAGGGAGCTCAGACAATTCTTGCATAGGACTGCCACTGCAGCCTGAGTGAAATCACGTCCACATTATTTCACAGCCATTTTACACTGCACTTAAGTAACTTATAAGTCACCTATATCTCCAACCTTTACTTAGTGAAGGTTAGGTGCAAAGTTGCTAAGTGTGAGGGCACCCTGCTACTAGCCAAGGTACCCCCACATAGTTCAGGGCAATTTCCCCGAACTTTGCGAGTGAGGGGACACCATTACATGCGTGCACCACATGTAGGTCAATACCTATATGTAGCTTCACAATGGTAACTCTGAATATGGCCATGTAACATGTCTAAGATCATGTAATTGTCCCCTCATGCCAAATCTGGTATTGGGGTGCCAGCATGGACCCCGGGTACTGCCAAGCCAGCTCTCTGGGGTTTTCACAGCTACCACTGCTTACAATCCACAGACAGGCTTCTGCCCTCTTGGGGTCTGGGCAGCCCAGTCCCAGGAAGGCAGAACAAAGAATGTCCTCTGAGAGAGGGTGTTACATCCTCTCCCTTTGGAAATAGGTGTTAAGGGCTGGGGAGGAGTAGCCTCCCCCAGCCTCTGGAAATGGTTTGAAGGGTGCAGATGGTGCCCTCCTTGCATAAGCCAGTTTACACCAGTTCATGGATCCTCCAGCCCCTGCTCTGGTGTGAAACTGGACAAAGGAAAGGGGAGTGACCACTCCCTTGTCCATCACCACCCCAGGGGTGGTGCCCAGAGGGCTATTTAGGGTCTCTCCTGTGGGCTTATCTTCAGATAACAAATGCAAGAGCTCACCAGAGTTCCTCTGCATCTCCCTCTTCGACTTCTGCCAAAAATCGACTGGTGACTGCTCCAGGACGTCTGCAAAACTGCTACAAAGTAGCAAGAAGACTACCAGTGACATTGTAGCGCCTAATCCTGCCAGCTTTCTCGACTGTTTCCTGGTGGTGCATGCTCTGGGGACTGTCTGCCTTAACCTTGCACAGGAAGCCAAGAAGAAATCTCACGTGGGTCGATGGAATCTTCCCTCTGCGAATGCAGGCACCAAACCTCTGCTTCACCGGTCCTCTGGGTCCCCTCTCATTGTGACGAGCGTGGTCCCTGGAACACAGAAGTTAGATCCAAGTGACCCGACAGTCCAGTGGTCCCTCTGTCCAAATTTGGTGGAGGTAAGTCCTTGCCTCCCCATGCCAGACAGTAATCCTGTGTACTGCATGAACTGCAGCTGCTAGGGCTTCTGTGTACTTTTGCAAGGAATCCTTCATGCACAGCACAGCCCAGGTCCCCAGCACTCTGTCCTGCATTGCTCAGCTCACTGAGCAACCACTAGCTTCATGGGACCCTCTTTTGTAGTGTTCTGATGACCGACGTGTTCAAGTACTTCTGCGGGTGCTGCCTGCTTCTGCATTGGCTTTCTGTGTTGTTGAGCGCCCCCTCTGTCTCCTCTTCCAAGTGGCGACCTCCTGGTCCTTCCTGGGCCTGGGCAGCACCCTTTTTCTTCAACCACGACCTTTGCAGCTAGCAAGGCTTGTTTGCGGTATTTCTGCAAGAAAGCAACTCGGCATCCCCCAGCATGCTGTGGGACAACTTCTCTGCAAAGGAGAAGTTCCTGGCATCTTCTGTTGTTGCAGAATCTTCAGCTTCATCCACCCACAGGCAGCCATTTTGCGCTTTCTAAGGGGTTTAGTGGGCTCCTGCCCCCCTGGACACTTTCATGACTCTAGGACTTGGTCCCCTTCCTTTACAGGGCCTCAGGTCCAGGAATCCATCTTCAGTGCTTTGCAGTCCATTGTGGTATTTGCAGAATCTCCTATCACGACTTTAGTGTGTTTCTGGGGAAGTAGGGTCACTTTTCTACTACTTTTCAGTGTCTTGGGCTGGGGTATCTTGGACACACTTGGACACACTCCCAGCGACCCTCTACTCACTACACTAGGCCTGGGGTCCCTAAGTGTTTCACATTCTACTTTCTCAGTATATGGTTTGTGTTGCCCCTAGGCCTATTGCATCCTATTGTATTGTTCAGTTTTTTCACTACATTTCTAACTGTTTACTAGCCTGATTTTGGTTTGTGTGTACATTTTGTGTATTTTACTTACCTCCTAAGGGAGTATATCCTCCGAAATATTTTTGGCACATTGACACTAAAATAAAGTACCTTTATTTTTACTAACTCTGAGTATTGTGATTCTTATGATATAGTGCTATATGATATAAGTGGTATGGTAGGAGCTTTGCATGTCTCCTAGTTCAGCCTAAGCTGCTCTGCTATAGCTACCTCTATCAGCCTAAGCTGCTAGAACACTACTAATCTACTAATAAGGGATAACTGGACCTGCCACAAGGTGTAAGTACCATCAGGTACCCACTATAAACCGGGCCAGCCTCCTACACTAGTGCAGCCAGACAGTTTAGTAAGTAAAGAAACTTGAAATATAGCAAATAAGTAAAAAAGATAATGCAGGGATAAGAAGAATTTATGAAACAGACAAATCAGTGGAGTTGGAAGAAAATTAGAAGACAGGCATAGTAAAAGGTAGAAAATAATTCTAAGTGTGTAGTGGTAAAAGTTAGGGAAATTAATATTAATATTGAGAACAGCAGGAGGACTTACTGGGGCCAGCAGAACCATCTGCCCCAGCACTTGTGGAAGGGTCACCTTCAGCTGCCTCACCTGCCTCGTCACCACCAGCCCTCCTCCTGCCCCTGGTTGTTAGATGATTTAAGAAAATAAATAGATAAGATAAGTGGTACTGTCAATAAATAATCTCTCCAAGAATATTACTTTTTTTAAAGGAAAAGGCAAACATAGTAACATACCTACATCAGAGGTTCAGAGCGATTGCATAATAATAACAATACTAGTATCTTGAACCATCCTATTCCAAATTTCCTAACCCTATTCTTAATTTCCTAAACTACATTTTGGAATTACTAATAAGTTGCAATTAATGATTTCTACAGTTCTCATTTCATTCTGAATCTCTCAGTGCATAGATTGGATGCATGCAAAACTACTACACATCACTGGGAAATTTATTGGCAATTAGCACTGTGCAAGCTACAAATAAACAAAATAAAAACACAGAGATGTGAGAGAGCATCAAAACTTACTAAGACTACTATTAACTATCACTGTCTTAGATAGGTCACAGTAGGGGTCTCTGTATTACTTCTTAATCAGCCCAAGCCTGTGCCAAAAAAAGTACAATTAGGTAGCTCTGAGCAGCTGTGTAGATGACAATCACATATTATATTTGTGACATAAAGCTAACTTACATGCGTGTGAGCATCATCCTTGCTATTTAGGAAGAAACCATTAGCACAGGACACAACTAATAATGAATTATTACTCATGAGCCCCACAAACTCGACACCTATAAAGTCGAGCAGGTCCATCTCCTGATCTAGGATGTTTGCCAACCTGGTGCATGAGCTGTTGCCAGACCCCAGAGCTGAGGTGCACAGCCTGGCACACTCTCTCCCAGCATTGTTGGCACTCCCGGTGGCCATACCCTGACCCGGGCTTGCCACCTGCTGGCAAGGTGGAGGGGAGGTGGTGCTGCACGTAGAACACCAAGGCAGCCACCCCCACTTTGGAAAATATATGGGCAGGGTAGCATCCTTGCACGCCGATGCCGGATGCAAGGAAGGCGGCTGGTGCTTGCAATTAGGGGCCTGGTGCTGCCGCTCCCCTGCTTTTCCATGGTGTTGCGGACTTAGGGGGGAAAAGATAAGGAAGGATTAGGAAGTAGGAAGAAAAAAAATACAAAAAAAGGAAAAAGGAAAATAGTCACAAAAAAACACAAAAAGTTAGGAGAAAAGTTAAAATATAAAACAATAAAGAGGAAAGGAAATATAAATGAATGAAACTAGGGGAAAATAGTTTTTAAAAGTGGAGGATGGGAGAGATATAGAGAGGATATAACTGGGCTCCAGCAGCATAACAAGCAAAAAAAACAAGATGGTCGCACCCATGAGAACCGCGTGGTGCCGTTTGCATGAGAATTCCAACATGAGGACGTACTTCGTGCTGCCAGTGACGTTAAACTTCATGCAAACAAGCGCAGCAAGAAACTCCACCCACTAGTGGAACCCCGCGTAGCGTGACAGAGATTTTTTGTAACTTCACGGAGTTACACGTAGAGCGGCTATGTGAACTCCACCCAGGCCTAATCTAAACCATGCTTCATGACAGTCACATTATTGGGGGCTTGTGTTCTTTGTCTATTACATTTCTAGCTATTTGCATTATACCGAATTTGAGGACTGTGTTTTTACAGCAGGAACCCCCTACTTTCAGGAAACCACACAAAATCAATAATACTATAAAAACGGGCAACAATGACAGGCCTAGACAGGTCAGTCACCGGGAGAGCCAGGAGAACTAGTTTGTGAACCACACCTGCTCAGGGGCACCTCCCTCCTCACATGTCTCCTTGCAAATGGTGCAATGCTTGAATGGCAAGGGTCAGAGTCCAGTTTTCCATGTCATTGCCTGGTATACACATACAGCAAGATGCACAGATCCTAGCGCACACAGCACCCTCTATTGCAGTCATTAAGTCCAACATATATCGATGTTGCATCACCATGAGGCAGATGGCTCTTTGTTCTTCCTTGATTGAATTAAGGCCAAACTCAGTGTTTTTCATCATCTTAAGCATTTCCTACCTGCTTATTTGCAATCAGAGGGTGTTCGTTTTGGTCTGCACAGTGAAGAAGGGTATGGATCCTCCCACTGATATCTGTGCATCAGAGATCATTCTGAATCCTTCTGGAATGTCCTTGTACTGAGCCCAGCCAAAATAATCAGCAGTTCTTTTTTCTCAAACCTGATGCAACTGAGTCGTCTTCTTCTTTAGTGGGTATTGGCACAATTCAGACAGATCTTTTCTGGAAATGACAAGGATAGGGGTGTGAATGGTGGTGAGGGAGCAGAGGATACGCCATCCATGAACCGGAGAGGGTCGGAGAGTTGATCCATGCCCCCCAAGTGCCTCTGATATTGTGGTCTACGAAATTGGGACTATTGATTTCTCTCAGACGTGTATGCTCTTGTGTGTTGGCTGATTTCTAGGCCTGATATTGGGGTGAGCATATTTCTGCATTCTATTCTCCATCTGAGCTGTGATGGATCTTTACAGACTCCCCTTCCATGGCACAACTCTCTTTCTTTGACAACATCTTTTTGTAGACTTGGAAAACTTTGAAGGAAAGGAGGAGGCAAAAAATCTCTGCATGGAGAGTCTGGTGCAAGGTGAGAAGAACTTGTAGAATTTCTGCCCAAATGATGGTAATAGACTGGGTGGCTAGTTGTTCTGGTAAACCCCCTCTACCAACTCAACTCCATGTGGTGCTTCGCAATCTGTTAAATCTTGTGCATTTCCTGTGGAGGTTATGGGGTATTCACTATTCTGAGTATGCAAAAAACCTGGGTCACAACAGTGGAATACAGCTTCGCTCTAGAACTAAAAGAGGTCCTCCATTTCGAAGGAAGCCACTAATGTTTGGGGGGCAATATTACTGTTGAAACTACACGTCAGAAAATGTTTTTAACCCCAGGCTGAGCGCCCGAGAATGGGGACCTTTCAACTTGGTGATTGGATTGGAACCTATCCCAGTTGGCTTGTGGGTGTGTACACCTGGGTGCTTCTTTAAAGCACTGGTCAGGGAGCTGCCCTGCCCCCTTCATCAGATGGCCCTCCACAGGGATGTAGCCAACCAACCCTGCCCTGGGGGATGGGCAGCAGAGTGGGGTCTCGGCTCCCGCGGGCAACCTCAATGATGAACTCTAGTTAGGACTCCTAATTGACAGAACAAGTCCAGCAGCCCTGAGCTCCCTGAATGCAATTAAAATCTTGATTCCCTAATATTGTCTCATTGGTCCTTCTTTTGAGTTTTAGTACAATGAATTTTGAGTTATGAGTGAAATGGATGCTTCGTATTGTTTTTGTTCTAACTTACTGTACATGTGGGTTCTGCTTTTGTGTGAATGGATTGCTTCCCCAAACAGCTCACCTTCCCTGCCATGGTTGTGGCCCTGATCCATGTTGGGCTGAGCTCCCTATCTATGGTTGCTGTTGTCACATGTTTGTCCAACTACCTGACTCCTGTTGCTGTGGTGAAGAAATTAACTGACTTCCTTGCAGCTGAGTGTAAGGTGCATTCGAGTTTCCCTAGGCTTGGTTTTGTGGATAAAGATTTTGCAGGGACCGGCCCCAGGTCATCGACCTCTGTTTATGATATGCCTTTATCCGGCATCTGTCAGCCATGTGACATATTCTGTGGCAATAGCAAAATTCTCTAAGATCTGGCTGCTGTTATCCTCCCTGTAGTAGCTAGGATCAAACACTCTGGTGTTTTGCAGTCGGGCTACCTTCAGAACTGGTGCCAGTTGCATGTTTGGGGCCAATGCTGCCCCCTCGAGGTTGGTCTTTTTCAATTTGTGTTGAACTAACTTAGCGGTGTATCTCTGGGTTTGCTCCTGTCTTTCCCTGCCCATTTCTTCTTTCTTTTTGTGTTAGTATAATATGTGATCTTGTAACTTTCGCCAGGGTTTGGTGTGTGGCCCCACTACACTGTCCAACCCGTATTGTATTTCGGTGGGCAACCTCTTTTGAGGATATTGTAAAAGAATGTGACCTGGAGGCCCATATCAGTCCATGGCTGTCCTGACTCTTGTCCCCATTGTTCCCTTATCCAATCCGGAAAATATGTTATGGTCTCTCAAGGTTTCATGGTTTCTGTCATTAACTCTCCTACAGCTAAGTTGTCAGGGAACATTTCCTTTAGGGCCATCCATATTAGGTGTCCATTCAAAATTAATGTGGCCCGTCAAGCTCAGTGTTTGTCAGTGTGATTGCTGGGATGCAAGCTCAGGCGAACACCATTTTAGTCTGCTTTCCGATAAGACTACTTAGCAGACTTTTGACATCGCCTATCACTAGGTTTACTCCTAACTGTTCTTCTCAAAACAAGGGGTCCATTTCCCTGCTCCATCCAACAATGGTGGCAATTTGGTCCCTAGACCTTCTTTACCCATCTGTGCCTGATGGCACACAGTCTCTGATGTGCCCTTCTGCAGTACTGGGTACATATTGGCTCTGGGTGGCCACTGGTTTCTCTTCAATATAGCACTCTTCTTAGACAATGCTGCATGTAGGGGAAATTCCACTTGGGATCTCCCCCTCCATGCCGGATGCAGTCTTCTGCAACAGCCATGTCCTCTGGTTTGAAGGATGCCTTCTCTGGCTAGGGTCGATCGTGCTGGTCTCTTGCCTCAGTCTAGCTGCCTAGGAGGTGACACAATGGCCACCCAAAGATCTTTCCTTCCCCTCAGGTCACTATCTCTCTTGGGGTCAGTTTGTCTGTCCTGCACATTCAGGAGAAGCAGCGGACACCTTCGTCACTGCTCCCCTTGTTTGCACACAAAGCTGAAATCTTGGTTCTCCTTCATCTAAGTTTGGTTTGCACCAGGCTACGTTGATCTCTTATTTCCTGGTCAGTCCCTCTCCTACATTTACGATCTGGTAAGGCTCCAATTTCAGCCGACAGCCTCTCCTCTACTTCTGCCCTGGACTATTCTCCGAAAGGGGCTCTGTATCTACATCTGCTCTCCTCAGGTGGGGGACGCGCTGCACTACCTTCTCGCTGTGTTTCCAGAGTGTGAGCTCTCTCTCTCTCTCGCTCTCTCTCTCTCTCTCTCTCTCTTTCTCTCTTTCCTTAGTTCATTTCTTTCCTCTAACTCCCACCTAGGTTGCCTCCTTTGTTCTGAGCTATGTGCTGTTCTCTTTGACTGGGAGCTGCCCTCAAATTCGCTTTCTGTTGTTTCTTCGGCTATCAGAACAAACTTGGTGGCTCTCCCTTTGTAATCGGATACGTGTGGACTGAAGCCCCTTTCCTCACTCCTGCTAGTCATGTCACTGTCCAGAATCGCTTTGAATCTCCTTGTCACTCAAGTGTGTTCACCGTAACCAACGGGAGTGCATGTTCCCCTTGCCACTGGGGCTCGATGGGCTGACTATGACGGACGGGATGTCGAACTTTGGTGAACTCTAGCTCTGGAATGGGGTGATACATGGATTGCCTTGGCCTGCTGGCCTGTTAGATGGTCCTGCCTGGACCTAACAGTTTGTTGATTGATAGTGTACCATCCTGCTCCCTTGACCGTCAGGTTGGTATAACCTAAAGCGGAGATAGCATTCATTGGGGAGAGCAACTCCATTCCTGCATATGGAGGGGAAGATGCTGATGCCCTGCTTGCTGTCTGTGGGGTAGTATATTTGGTCTGGGCTTCCTCGAAGATGGCCCATAATTCTAATAGAGCTTCTCTCCTGTCCTTCTTTGGTCCTACGTATTTATTCCATATGTGTGTCCTCATGTGTTCAATTATATTAGTGTTGAATGTTCCCTCTTTTGGCAGGGAAACACATGTGCCTTAGTGTGTATGTGCCATTTGTGACAAAATGTGTTAATTGTTTTTGACTGTGTGGGGAACCTGGTTTGCATATGTTTACTGGTCACTCCAAGATAAGTTGGGCAGTTTTTAGGGGACAGATAAATCTCTAGCTTTTCGTGAAACCTTACGTTCTACTCTGGTAGTGGAACTATATGCATGTGAATTTCTGGTTTTACTACCTTACTATGAGCTCAGCATTATTTAAAGATGCATCAACATGAACATTTCATAAACACAAATAGCAAATGCATATGAAGAGTCACAACTTAGAAGAAAGTGCAATTGCTAATTAAATGTCATAAAATTTGGCATCAAATAGCAAACTTTATTTTGGTATGAAAAATAGCATTTGTGAGAAATAGCAACACCTTCATATGGCACATAAGTCATAGACAAACACAAGCTACACCTAATCTCATAGATACAAATATTTTCCCTAACATCCGATTCACACCCAGGGATCATCTGTGTCACGCCCAGTGGGTTAACCGAACAATACCTCTCACTTCTTTCAGATACCAAAAGTGTTAAAAAAACAATAGCATAGAGAAACCCTTTTAGACTAAAAAAACAGGAATGAGGTGTGGGCCCTATATCACACTCAGGGCCTATGCCTACCATCTGAGTCACGCCCTGCTTTCCAAGCGAATATGTCCCAGCCCTGTCTCACACCCACGGAACAAGCACACCATCAGTGTCACACCCAGCAGTCCAAGCGACAGACCTCAACCATGGGTCACACCCAGGGGACAATTGTACCAACTGTGTCACACCCAGTGGTCCAGGCAAACAAAAACAAACAACATTTGTAAATTAATCTTTCCTATCTTGCCAACTATTGAAAAAGGGGGACTTCTACGAGAACTTCTCCTAGGCCTCCTTGCGACTACTCAGTTTGGACACATAAAATAGGTAGCATGCCAGATTTCTGAAAGTGGCAGGGAATTCAGGTTACATTTTTATGCGTCTTCCTAGTTTGCCATATGCCTAATGCTGGACTAAGGCTCTGATGTAGTCTC
Organism: Pleurodeles waltl; assembly: GCF_031143425.1. Taxonomy (NCBI): domain Eukaryota; kingdom Metazoa; phylum Chordata; class Amphibia; order Caudata; family Salamandridae; genus Pleurodeles; species Pleurodeles waltl. The sequence goes on along the minus strand of NC_090447.1, from coordinate 894,189,222 downwards.
TTACCCTCTTAGGGCAGCTTCAGGATGGACCTCCACCCCGCAGATTCAGCAAAACCTCTAATCAATTGCAGCGTCTGCGCATCTTTCCTTGATGTGCAAATATAAAGCCGTCCAGGCGTCCAGTTCCTTTTGCTGCAGTCAGGTCTTGGCTGGCTCATCAAAATATTGCTCGAATGTGAATTTACCTTAAAAGAAACTAAAGACAAGAGGCGTTTGGCAAAACAGGAACAGTTGGTTTAATTAAACACTACGGCAGGGAGAACAATTACAGAAACAAGGTCTGAGGACTGTCTCAAAGTACAATCGATTTAAGCGTTGGTTTATACATTTCTCTAAGCACCATGAAACAGTTTTAGCATTCCTTTTAAGCTATAGAATGTGGGCTGTTGTCTTGAAGTCATAAATAAAGTCCTGATAGCAAATGCAGGTGGGCCTCGACCTTGTGTGGATGCAATGTGGACCAATGGGTAACATGTGTGGATGTCCTGCTTGAGGGGCTGTGTGATCACTGCATGTTGCTGTGTGTGCTGTATTCTGATTGTCTAAGTGATCCTAAACTTCATGTGGCATTTATCTTCATGGTGTTTCGGGAATATGGGCACCCATCTGGCCATGTGTGTTTTATTGGGGCCAATAAAACAAGTGCCTATTGGGATTAGCCATGCTTTATAAATTCTGGATGACTGAATTTCCTCAGACCATTGCAGTGTAGCTGCGCCTATCTGCGGGAATGATCTAATATTCTTTTTTTGCATGCTTGTCTGCTAGCTTCATAACACCCCACTTGTGACCTGTCAATCTGTAACCTCAGGGCTAGGTCTCAGAGCCTACCTAAAGGCCTACTTCTGTGTTGGGTTTTATGGAGTGTTCATGATGGGTGAATTCAATAATGATGATGCAATTTTGTTTTTATATATGAATGTGTCATTGTGTGAATCTGCAATGATTTTTCAAATAATAACAGTTGTAAGGGAGACTGTCTATAATTGAGCATGTCTGGTTGAAACTCTGGTAATCAAAATGCAGTGTGGTGTAAATACAGCAAGGAGAGTTCTGGCTTGAGAAGGAATTTAAAGCAAGTTTGTGACCTAAAGGGAACAATGTAAATTAAGAAGTCATTGATTAAAGGTGTGTGCGACACTGAAATAAAGTGCTCCTATAATACTGCGGAAAAAGACATAATGAGGTGAGGTACAATCACAGCTAGGATTGAGGAAGGTTTTATTAACTTGTTGAACATGAAAGATGAGAGTTGATGTGATATGTCTGATGGTCAGATCAGTTCATGGAGGGTGGCACTTAAAGTTTATAATGCTTATTTATGATATCTGGTCTAAAAAGCATAGGGCATTTTGTTTGAGTTTGTATGATTTTGTGTACTTTAATGTGATATTTTCTGATTTTATAAAGAGATTGCAAAATTGTGAGGTTCATCAATCATGCAGATGTATGGGATAGGAACTTTGTGTATTAAGTGTTACATAACTCACATAATAGTGCTGTATTATGGTGATTGTTGGAAGTATGAGGATACAATGAGTCACAAAATTATTGTGTGTTTCTTATTAACAGGTGTGATATTGTTAGAAATGGGGTCTTTGGTTGACAGTGAGGTTACCCCCTGTTCAAGCAAGGAACCTCACTTTAGTCAGGGGACCAGAGAATTACCCCCAGCTAACCCCTGCTTACCCCCTTGGTAGCTTGGCAGAGCAGTAGGCTTAACTTCAGAGTGCTAGGTGTAAAATATTTGTACCAACACACAAAGTAACTTAATGGAAACACTACAAAATGACACAACACAGGTTTAGAAAAATAGGACATATTCATCTAAACAAAACAAGACCAAAAATAACAAAAATCCGACATACAAAAGTCAAGTTATGAATTTTTTAAAGATTAAACTCAAAAATAGTGCTTAGAAACACAAAATGCTTCGATGAGGTGTTAACACGGCGTCGTGACGGAGTCGTTCCCAACAAGCCGACACCAGCAGCGCCGGACACTGAGTCGCGTAGACCCCCAAGTACAGTACCTTTGGTGAAGAGTGAAAACAAGCCGATCCGCAAAGTCAGGGATTGCAGCGTCTGTGTAAAATGTTTAATCCACGCACTTTGAGCGGCGTCGGTCACGACGCAGTGGGGCGACTTCCACGGAGTCACGGACTTCAGCGGGGCTGCAGCGGTGTCGGGACTGCAAAGGTCGTCGCGTTCCAGCGAAGATCACGGAGTCAGTTGCAGGCGGCCTCACCGGATTCAGCAGCGGCGTCGGTCCGAAGTCGTCCGAAGTCGATTTTCTTGGATTTCCACCAGCTTTCCTTTCAAGGGTCCAGGGACTGGATAGGGAACCACTTGTCAGAGCAGGAGTCTCTCCAGGGACCCCATATGCTGGCAGAGAGTAGTTTTTGCTGTCCCTGAGACTTCAAACAACAGGAGGCAAGCTCTAAATCAAGCCCTTGGAGATATCTTCACAAGATGGAAGGCACACAAAGTCCAGTCTTTGCCCTCTTACTCTGGCAGAAGCAGCAACTGCAGGGTAGCTCCACAAAGCACAGTTGCAGGCAGGGCAGCACTTCTCCTCAGCTCTTCAGCTCTTCTCCAGGCAGAGGTTCCTCTTGATGTCCAGAAGTGATCTAAAGACTGTGGTTTTGGGTGCCCTTCTTATACCCAATTTCTCCTTTGAAGTAGGCCTACTTCAAAGTAAAGTCTCCTTTGAATGTGAATTCCTGCCGTTCCAGGCCAGGCCGCAGACACTCACCAGGGGGTCGGAGACTGCATTGTGTCAGGGTAGGCACAGCCCTTTCAGGTGTAAGTGACCACTCCTTCCCTCCCTCCTAGCACAGAAGGCTCATCAGGAAATGCAGACTACACCCCAGCTCCTTTTGTGTCACTGTCTAGTGTGAGGTGCAATAAGCCCAACTGTCAATTTGACCCAGACAGGAAATCCACAAACAGGAAGAGTCACAGAAATGGTATAAGCAAGAAAATGCTCACTTTCTAAAAGTGGCATTTTCAAACACACAATCTTAAACTCAACTTTACTAAAAGATGTATTTTTAAATTCTGAGCTCAGAGACCCCAAACTCCACATGTCCATCCGCTCCCAAAGGGAATCTACACTTTAATCAGATTTAAAGGTAGCCCCTATGTTAACCTATGAGAGGGATAGGCCTTTCAACAGTGAAAAACGATTTTAGCAATATTTTACTGTCAGGACATATAAAACACATTACTATATGTCCTACCTTAACCATACACTGCACCCTGCCCTTGGGTCTACGTAGGGCCTACCTTAGGGGTGCCTTACATGTAAGAAAAGGGAAGGTTTAGGCCTGGCAAGTGGGTACACTTGCCAAGTCAAATTTACAGTTAACACTGCACAGACAGACAGGTCTGAGACATGATTACAGAGCTACTTAAGTGGGTGGCACAACCAGTGCTGCAGGCCCACTAGTAGCATTTAATTTACAGGCCCTGGCACCTCTAGTGCACTTTACTATGGACCTACTAGTAAATAAAGTATGCCAATCATGAATAAACCAATCACATACAATTTACACAGAGAGCATATGCACTTTAGCACTGGTTAGCAGTGGAAAAGTGCTCAGAGTTCAAAAGCCAACAGCAACAGGTCAGAAAAAAATAGGAGGCAGGAGGCAAAAAGATTTGGGATGACCGTGCATAAGCAAAAAAAGTCCAACAGATATGAATTAACATATGATGAATTCAAAAGGCAGTTGAATAACAAATATTGTGACTACAGATATTGTAAGCAACATCCAACTATGCTGTGTCAGAATCGGGCAAATGTAATTTATGTGGGGTTCCTGGGTTTGTGAGACATTATGTGCTAACAACAGCAAGAAAGAGAGAAATAATGTTTGCCTCCAGTAGTGTGAAGGAATGGTCTGTAAGGTATCACTGTAGCAACAACAGAGACAACATTAATTCTAGGAAAGACGTTCGGTGATCAATGTGTGTTTTTCTAATGTTTTTAGTAGTATATATTTTAATTATTTTTGTATGCATGTATTGTTTTAGGCCCTGATGGAGGCCCAAGTTAGAGATAAAGCATGTTGGCTGTGTCTTTTTGTGATGGAATGCAATTTGGAGAATTTACAAGATACATGAATAAAGAAGCTGAAAAGTACCTACTCTTGGACATTTTGGCTCTCATTGAGAGGCTGGCGGTCATCACACCGCCAGCCTCGCTGTGCTGGTCTTATTGCCATGGACCCATCGGTAAAGACCGCCACATCACAAGTTGTGGGGCTTGGCAGATGCCAAACCTCCACAATGCCGCCTGGCCCGCCGGTGCACCTCTAAACCGGTGGCAGGCCTCAGCCTGCTGGCCGGATTACATGACTGCAAACCGCCAGGCTTTCTGTGGCGGTCACCCCGCCATAAAAACCATGGCGGTCACCGGCACACTCACACGTCCACACACATGAACAAACCCCACCCCATCCACACACTTACAAACACCCCCACCCCTTCACGCACGCATGCATTCACATATACACCCTTCAGCATACGCATTCATCCACACAGACACTCCCACTCACTCGCATACATGCAGACACACACCCGCATTCACTTGCAGACATACAGACACCCCCGTTCACTCGCCGACATAAAGACAAAAAACTCCCATTCCTGCGCACATACATGCACACTAACCTTCACATTCAATTAGATACGCGCACACATTGACTCCCCCACCGCATACATGCATTCACACTACACACTCCTCTGCATACACGCACGCACGCACCCACACACACAGACACCCTCCCCTTTCGGACAATCATTTACCTCCTCTGTCGAGGAGGTCATCTGGGAGAGGATAGGTCCAGGTGGTCTTGCACTGGCAGCACACACACGCCAGCAGGACTCTGCCAAAATGACGGCTTGTAATATGGTGGGAGGAGTCTTGCTGCCGTGGCGATGCTGGTGATGCAAACACCTCTCTGGAGTTGTCCTCCAAAGACTCCTAATATAGCGGGCAACAGACTGCCACCGCTGGCAGTCTGTTCCCTGCAGCTGCTTCAGAGCTCTTCCAAAAAGACCGCCAAAGTCATAATGAGGCCATTTATTCCTTTGTGAACTGAATTGATTTTGACCATCCATTCTGAAATGCCTGAATGAACCCCTTTGCTTGGAAGCTTACGAAACATTTGAAGAATACATATTGCCCTCCCTTTCTGACATTATTGAAGTTTGAAAGTAGGTTAGAAAAATATTGACAATTATTTGTTGTGTAGTAGGCTCTGGAGCTTCACCTTCTTTTGGTGTGCATGATGACTGACGTTGGTGAGGAATGAAAATCCAAAGTGAAGCTGATGACTCCTTCTTTCTACAATGTCCCTTTGAAAGGTTATAGTGAAACACAGCAGAGCAGTATTGGTTTTAAGGTGGAAAAGTGTGCTTTCTATAAAGTGAGTATGCTTTGCTGTTGGATGTCAGGGAACTCCAAAGTATTCCAAGCAGAGGTTTGTTCATCTTCCTCTCTTACATCCTGACAAAGATGAATACACATGAAGAGCCTGGAAAAATCATTCAGAATCTATATAAAGGTAGGCTGAATTGAGTCCTGCCAAAGGTATGAGAACTGTCTTTAGAACTTATACAGAAAACTCACTTTCACTGTAGTCATCCACTGAATATAACTGTAGTATTCAAGTTGGACATCTGAAGATGTAGGAACAACACTAAGAACACTGTGTGGAATAGTATGTTAGCAACTCATGAAAACATACAAAATGAAGTTTGGATGTATGTCAGAACACTACCAAAAATTATTTAATGTGTACATTTAAGAAATTGTAACTTTTTGTATGGTCACCTCCATTTTTTTGGGGGGGCTAATGCTCCTGTTTTTTTTGTGTTTAATCTGTGGATTGGGACATTGCTATTCAGGCCCCTGTGCATCTACTCTTACCCATATAACATGACAAACTGATCAAACCTCCTAATTGGACTATTTAACTTACCTAGAATTCCCTATTAATAGAAAGAAAGTCTTCTAAGTGCCTATAAGTTAAATGTGATTATTGGACTGCAGCACATATTGTGTCACCACTGCAGTGACAAAGCAGAGCATGTACCCAGACTGGGTGTGCATTTTTAAAACTGCCAGTTGGACCTGGCAAAATAAACTTTTTATTTGCTTAAGTGTTCCTTTTGAAAACCTACATGTCACCCCTAAGGGAGGGGTAAATGGTATTTAAAAAGTAAGGCATGTATACTTATGCTTTACATGTCCTGGTGGGGAAAAAACCCCAAAGTTGTGGAAGGAGTGATTGTCCCATGGGAAAACACTAGGTTATAATATAACATATAATAATGATGATAACATTTGGTATGGAAGTAGCTCGAAAAATGATTCAAGGGTGCATTATAATTGTAATTTAAAGTCCAACTAATGGTCATGTTGTATTCTGCCATTTCTGAATTTCACCCGATAGGTGTGAAGTATTTTAAAAAGCTGAGACAAAGGTAGCGAAGTTGACCTACCCCTGACATGATGGCCACCTGGGCTGTGCCCAAAAACGTAATTAACTACAAAGGATGCCTACCCTGTTACTGGCAGATGTAGCTCATACCTGGGCCTGCCTCCCTTTTGTCTTCATAGTCAGTGTGTCTTTAAACACAGATGGAGGGAGTACTACCTCAGAACTGGTATTGAGTGGCTACAGGAGAGGGTGTGCGCATTATCGTACCCACACTTGTGGGTGGGCACAGGGAGCTCTGCACAGGTGACGAATGGTTCTGTCAGGTTAAGTTTAGGTGATCAGCCCTATTATTAGGAAGTGGACAGGAGTTTCCCCCAGCAGCAGGCTGGCACCAGGCATAAATATGACACCCCAGTACCCTCTTCAGAACACTCCTGGACATGTGGAAGAGAGAAGAAGGACAGCACCAGCTGTTGTGACCTGTGACTTGTGAGAACCCCAAGGGCTGCACATTCTCCCTTTTGAACTCAAAACTCAGACGTAGACTCCAAGGGTCATTTGGCAGACCTCTTGGTTAGTCACAGGGACACAAAAGCTGCAAGAATGCCACTTTCCTGAAGATCTCACCTGACCAACTCAAAATAGACCTGCACTGGACCATGCCAGTGGCTTCTTTTGGATTGAGTCTTGAATACTAAATGATGTCCCTGAGGTCATCATGGAGCCTTTGGCTGGGATTAGAGTGTACTCAACCTGCACAAAATGCAAAAGCTGGAACTTGAAAACTTGAGAAGTGAAAGGAGACCAGGGCTGCTAGTGAGCCAAAGGAGTTGATGTTGAATTGCTTCTTAGATCCACCTTGTTGGTTTGTCCTGAGCTTGGAGCTTTGACTTCTGGAAAAGTTTCTAGGTCTGAATGTAGAAGTCTTCCCCGATAGTGATGCCAACCAAAGTCAATCGATGTTGAGACCTTCCTAACTTCATCAACGACTGCACTGGGACTCCCCTTTACAGCAGCCAGCAGTTGATAAACCCCAACTCAGATGCAGCTTGCCATGCCGACAACTCCTTATTAACCATCTTTTCTCCAGAAGGATAACCTTTCACTAGGACCTACCTGGGCCTTGTGTCTGACTCAATCTCTATCATGTTTGGCCTCAAAGCTTACCCTCATCCAAGTCCAACACAGCCAGTTGCTGCAGTTGGCACTTTCTGCTTTTTGTCACTAACATTTATTTCAATTTTAAAAAAGTCATATCTCCGATTCCCTTTATGGGATTTTTGTCACTTTGGATTATTTTTGTTAATTAAAATAATCTCAATTTTTATATTAAATCTGTTTTCAACTTTGCATCTATTTTGGTACTTTTAAATGCTTTATACATTTCTTAAGTTAGGGTTGTCTGCTCTATGACATCAAAATAGTGAAACCTTTACTAGTGCTGACTAGGATAGTGACATTATCACATATTGTGGACTAATGTCCACCCCAACTAATAATCCACTTTCTCAAAGTAATCCGTTTTGGAGCTTTAACTTCTTGCAGTGTACATGATGATGGAGTAGGTGAAAAAGGAAAATCCAAATTGAAACTGAAATAACTGACCCTTCTTTCATACATCTCTTTTGAAAGTCATAATGTGGCACAGAGTAGAGCAGCAAGGTCACTTGCTGCACTGCCCTGCGCCATGAAGCTTGTAAATATGCCTCCTGGATGTGCAACATTTAGTGCTGGTTCAGCAGTGGTCCCAAAACTATAAGCAATCTAAAATGTACATTCTCAGTGCACCGTGAAACACCAAACTAGTGAGTCACTACCTCTAAGTCTGTAAAAAGTGCAATCAAATTCTGAGTTATCGCTCTGGTTCAAATGTGCAAAACCACAAAAATTTGCAAGCTATGGTTTTCAACGCATAGGACAGAAAGAGGCAACACTTACTGACTATTTTGAGCCGGGTCGTTTGAAAACGAATCTCAAGCTATGAGAAAAACCATGGTAAATAATTGCAAGCACACTGTAAAACACAATTTCGGCTCCTGGCTCAGCCAGTGCACCTCTTCATGATATTGCCCCAGAAATGTCTTTGTTCATATTATCTGGTCCTAATCTTTGCACAGTAAAGTCAAGCTGCACGAAAATAGCATTTAGTGAGTGCATCTGGCCACTAACCTCACCCACCATGCTCTTTACTCTGGTAAGAGAAGCATGGCAGAGACTCTGACAGTTTTTATTATTCCCAGGCACTGACAGAAAGCCATTCTTTCACAGATAACATTTGTTTTGAAGAAAACATGTGAATTCGGAGGTTATGTATTAGACATCCCACTTTACAGTGAAGATGAGAGGAACTGGACACCTAGCACAGAAGAAGCAACTATTTACTCTTACCACAGGATCCTATCCACATGCTAGAGTGAGGTGTTCGTTACTACGAAGAAACCAGAGAAGATAAGCCTGGAGCTTGCACTGTCTTCTTGTTCATACTTTCAAGAATATTGTTATCACAACCCCCATATTGCATTTGTGACCACAGTTCTCTGTCAATCCAGATGAAAAAAGTGCTGTAAACTAAGGGGCATATTTATACTCCGTTTGCGCCGAATTTGCGTCGTTTTTTTCGACGCAAATTCGACGCAAAACTAACTCCATATTTATACTTTGGCGTTAGACGCGTCTAGCGCCAAAGTCCATGGAGTTAGCGTCATTTTTTGGCGTGAACACCTTCCTTGCGTTAATGAGATGCAAGGTAGGCGTTCCCGTCTTAAAAAATGACTCCCAGGCATGTGCGTGGTATTTATACTCCTGGGCAAAAATGACGCCCGGCAGTGGGCGGGGCAAAAAACCCCGCATTTGCGCCTCTTTTTAACGCCTGGGTCAGGGCAGGCGTTAAGGGACCTGTGGGCTCAGAATGAGCCCAGAGGTGCCCTCCCCTGCCCCCAGGGACACCCCCTGCCACCCTTGCCCACCCCAGGAGGACACCCAAGGATGGAGGGACCCATCCCAGGGAAGAAAAGGTAAGTTGTGGTAAGTATTTTTTTTAAAAAAAAATTGTGGCATAGGGGGGCCTGATTTGTGCCCCCCTACATGCCACTATGCCCAATGACCATGCCCAGGGGACATAAGTCCCCTGGGCATGGCCATTGGGCAAGGGGGCATGACTCCTGTCTTTGCTAAGACAGGAGTCATGTTAATGGCGTCTGGGCGCCCCAAAAAAATGGCGCAAATCGGGTTAAGACGATTTTTTTGCCTCAGCCTGACTTGCCCCATTTTTGGACGCCCAAACGCCATTTTTCCCTACGCCGGCGCTGCCTGGTGTACGTCTTTATTTTTCACGCACACCAGGCAGCGCCGGTCGGCTAACGCCGGCTAACACCATTCAATTAATACGGCGCCCGCATGGTGCTTCAGAATGGCGTTAGCCGGCGCTAATTTTTTTGGCGCAAAACTGCGTTAGCGCAGTTTTGCGTCAAAAAGTATAAATATGGCCCTAAATGACACGTTATGAAAGCTTGCTCGTTGACGAAAAAAACCGTTTCTATGCAAACCTTTATGAAGTGAATGCAGTTTCGTGACCTAAAAGGGACTTACATATTGTCTTCAATTTAATGTGTTCAGAACCGTCCCCAGTGGCAAGCATTTTTGTCAGCTTTCGGGCTCTCTTCAGTCTTCACTCTCTCGATATTTCCATAAAAACACCAGACAGCAAGCATTGACAAAGCGAACACTGATTACCTTTATAATTTGCCTATGCTTTTTGGTGTTTTGTTGTGAAAAAACATTGTTGTCAATGGTGTACAGAATGTAGCTACTTCTTCTGCTGAACAGCATCCGCAAAACCATAAAAAGCACTGCACCCTCATGTAAGTAAGCACGTGTCATCATGGATAGATAAGTATGCGTCATTTTTTTGGTTTCGCTTACCATTCCAAGGGGCATATTTATACTCCGTTTGCGCCGAATTAGTGTCGTTTTTTTCGACGCAAATTCGGCGCAAAACTAACGCCATATTTATACTTTGGCGTTAGACGCGTCTAGCGCCAAAGTAGGAGTAAAGAGCGTCATTTTTTTGCGTGAACGCCTTCCTTGCGTTAATGAGATGCAAGGTAGGCGTTCCCGTCCAAAAAAATGTCTGCGATGCAAATGCGTCGTATTTATACTCCCGGGCAAAAATCACACCCGGGAGTGGTCGGGACAAAAAAACCCACATTTGCGCCTCTTTTTAACGCCTGGGTCAGGGCAGGCGTTAAGGGACCTGTGGGCTCAAAATGAGCCCACAGCTGCCCTCCCATGCCCCCAGGGACCCCCCCTGCCACCCTTGCCCACCCCAGGAGGACACCTAAGGATGGAGGGACCCACCCCAGGGACATTCAGGTAAGTTCAGGTAAGTATAATTTTTGTTTTTTTTATATTTTTTTTTTTGGCATAGGGGGCCTGATTTGTGCCCCCCTACATGCCACAATGCCCAATGACCATGCCCAGGGGACATAAGTCCCCTGGGCAAGGGGGCATGACTCCTGTCTTTACTAAGACAGGAGTCATGTAAATGGCATCTGGGCGTCGTTAAAAATGGCGCAAATCGGGTGGAGGCGATTTTTTGCGTCAACCTGACTTGCACCATTTTTAAGACACCCTAGCGCCATTTTTCCCAACGCCGGCGCTGCCTGGTGTACGTGGTTTTTTTCCACGCACACCAGGCAGCGCCGGTCTGCTTGCGCCGGCTAACGCCATTCAATAAATACGGCGCCCGCATGGCGCTTCAGAATGACGTTAGCCGGCCCAAAAGTTTTTGGCGCTAAACTGCGTTAGCGCAGTTTAGCGTCAAAAAGTATAAATACGGGCCCAAGATGGTAAACTAAAAAAGGTAAAATGAATGATGTGTTAAAACACGTTTTCAGAAAGGAGCTGCCCTGTAGCAATTTGCATCTGCGGGCCCCCGCTAAAAAAGAAGGTAGTACACAATGAGATGACTACGTGGTGTAGGAGCAACGAAGGAGTAGTGCCTGAGGGGAATAAACAAATACCCCCTGAAAAGCAGCAGCGAGTGGCGGAGCAGAGAGAAATGGATGGAGGGGTTGTAAAAAGCAGGATGGGAGTTGGTGGAGGAAGCAACAGATGAGATTGGGGGTGGGGCGCAACGCAGAGAACAGGGCATAACGGCCTGAGAGCGGAGAGCATGAATACACAAGTATTCCAAGAGGTGCTAAACGCAAAATTAAAATAAAGCTTCCCTGATTGAGCAGTAAAAGAATACGCGTCATCCAATCAAAAGGGCGGTGATAAATGTACGATCCAGGGGGGACACAAATATAATACGAGAAAGAAAAAGGACAGAATAACAAGAAGGTTAATAAGATTGACAAGAAAGCAAACTAATTGTGATAATCAGTAAGCTCACCCAAAGCCAATTGTAAGTATTCGTATTTTCCACAATAGGTTTTTGGACAACACATAACTAATCTTGTCTGTGGACGAGCTCTAAAGAGGCAGCAAAAGCCTTGATACTAGATGGGATTTATTTATATCACTCACACAAAACACATGGGGCCAGATTTACAAGGCCCTAGCACCACTTGAGTGTCACTTTTTGTGACCCTCCAGTGGCGCTTTGCAGTGTGCCACATATACAAAGCGGTGCTAAGCCACTTTTTGTGGCTTAATGCCACCTTGTAAATATAGGCCCTTCCGACCCAGCTTTCTGCGTCAGAGGGGCGTTCAATGGGTGTTGCTGTGGGCATTCCACCGCAACACCCATTGCTTTTGATGCTGCCCCAGATTTACAAGAAGGCATAAATCTGTGGCAGCGACAAAAACTAATGTCTCACCAAAGGTGGCGTTAAAATGGTGCAACGTGAAGGAATACTTTTATTAGTCCTCGTTTTTCCTTTTTCCATGTGTGATGCATTTTGCAGCACACGTAAAAAAGAGCAACAGGCCATGAATGATTGTTTATGTGCAGGAAAGTGTGCCTCCGTGCACATAAATAATCATTAAAAAATTATGATTTAGGACTTCTCAGTGTGATGGTTTCTTTGTTGAATGTATTTGGTTATTTTGTTTCTGATAATAAGTGGTCCTGTTCCATGTGTAGCTTTGTGGGTGATACAAAGCACCTTGAAGGTGGATCTTCTGGCAAAAGGTAACGAGTGTAGTGCTCTCAAGGCAGGGGAGATGTGGGCTTGTGGCTTTACATGTAATAGTAGCCTGGAAGCAGATTTTTGAATATGTTGTAATTTTTTCATAATAGATAGAGATGATCCATGGTAGAGGCCAAGAGAGATAGTAGCCTGCACCTTGTGTGGAAATCCGAGGTGGGGGAAGATGCGTTGCAGAGTCTTCAAGGTGATGAAGCTTGTTCATGCCAATTTGTCCACTTGGGCATTCATAGTTAACATGGAGTCCATGGTAGTTTTGAGGTTTTTAACTTCCTTGAATAATTGAGGAGGTGGTCCAAGATCATCAGGTCAGGCGCACAGTGGGTCATACTTTTTCCAGTCACCACATATGAGTATTTCTGTTTTGGAGGTATTTAGTTTGAGATGGCTCCAAGTCATCCACTGATCAACAGCTCTGAGACAACTGAAGACTTCTGAGTTTTCAATGTCTTTGGGCATTCCAATTTAAGTAGTATTTGTGTGTCACCTGCATAGTTGTAGCATGTGAGTTAAAAATCATTGATCAGTTCTGGTAATGATATCATGTAGATGTTGAAAAGCAAAGGTGAGATGATTGATCCTTGGGAGACCCCTGCTTTTCTGAGATATGGTTTGGATGAGAACTGGGGAGAATAGATAATATAAGTTCTGTTTGAAGGTAGGATGTAATCCAGTCGAGAGCAGTCCCTTCTATGCCGGCTTCGTGGAGTCTTTGAATTAGGGTGTCATGGTCAACTGTATCAAAGGCAGCCGAGAGGTCCAAGAGAAGTAGTGCAGCAACTCCATTGCAGTCAACAGTGTTTTTAAGATCATCCCAGATTGCTATGAGTGCTGATTCAGTGCCTCTTCCTGGGAGGAATACAGTTTGGTAGTCTGAAAGTATGGAACTGTCTTCAATGAATTGTGACATCTGGGCGAATGCTGCTCTTTCTATCAGATTCCCCAGGAAAGGTCCATTTGTAATTGCTATGTAGTTGTTGGGGTCCTGCGGTTCTAGGTTTGTTTTCTTTAATAAAGGATGTATGTATGCCTTTTTCAGGTCTCCAGGAAAAGTTCCTGTAGTTAAAGAGTTGTTGATGATTCTTCTTACAGGTGTGGCAGCAGAAGTAGATAAAAGAATGTTCTTGAAGCTGTGTGATGGACAAGGGTCAGAAGGGCAACCAGATGGCCTGCTTGCTTTGACCAAATCCATAAATTCACCTTGTGATATTTGTTTGAAGGACTAAAGAGGCTGGGTTGTTTCGTTCTTAGAGGGGATTTTAGGAAAGGGGTTGGCGCTGATGATTTTCTTCTGCTTTAAATTGGAGTCCAATGCATCTACCTTGGTTGTGTAATGAGTTGCCAGTTTGTTTGTGAAATCTTGAGCAGTGGGACGACTTCCCTCTATGCATTTAGGTTTTTGAAATTCATTGAGAATTTTATAAAATTCTTTGGTTGCAGATTTAGCATTTGTATTCTGCCTGAGTAGTAGCTTTTTTAGCTTTTTGATTGATGATTTGTATATTTCGTTAAGTCTGTGTAGTTGCAGTTTGTCTTGAATGTTGTTTGTTTTAAGCCAGGTCCACTGCAACCTTCTGATTTGTTGCTTTATCTTTTTAAGTTCTGTGTTTCTCCAAGGTGTTGGCTTTCTTTTGTCCTGTTTAGTTTTTCTGAGTGGTATTAGGATATCAAAAGCTTCCCGTAGCCACTCATAAAGTTTTGGAACATAATTAATTGTATCTAGATCTCTGTTGGCTGTTAGTTGTGTTTCTAACTATTCAAAGTTGAGTTTTCTCCATGGACGATAGGTGCATGTATGTAAGTAGTTGTGGGGTGTGTTGATGTGTGGTGTTTTATGTTGGAAAATTATCAAATAGTGTTCTGACCATGTGATTTGAGTGATGCTATGGATGGTAACTAGTTCAGGCTTAGCAAAAATGACATCTAGGATGTGTCTAGTGATGTGTGTGGGATTGTGTACAATCTGATGTAGGTTCAATACAACTAGGCCAGTGGTGATAGCTTTTGAATGGGTCATATTGGGTTTGTCAAACCAAATGTTTAGGTCCCCATGAATGAATGTAATAAGGTTTGAGACTGTATCTAGAAAAGTGTCTGGGAATGTTGAGTTGTGAGGTGGAGGTCTGTAAAGGAGGAGAAGGTTACAGGAGGAAGTTCGAGATGGGTGGCATCTGATGAGGAGGGCTTCACAATCTTGTATGGAAATGTTGTCCATTTTACATAGATTTATTGCTTGTTTGAATATTATTGCTAGTCCACCTCCTCTCTTGCCTATACGGTTTTGTGTGATGGTTTGATAGCCCAGAGGAACAGCTTCATGTAACACTGGGGCCATGTCAACTCCAAACCATGATTTTGTTATTAATAGTAAGTCAGGTTGTGTGTCTGTTAGCAGGTTGTAGATGTGGTGCTTGTTTTTTTAGAGTGATCGAGCATTTATAAGCTGGCAGTTTAGAAAAAGTGTGTTAGTGGTGGTGTTGTTTTGTTTAGGAGAAGGGTGAGCAGTATATTTTGAGCTTGTAGCAGGTGATTTGTTAGTTGGGATATCTGTGTGACGGTCATAATAGTCCTGTTGTTCAGGATAGTGTTCCCCTGCCAGCATGCCAGCATGCTTAGGAGGCATTCTGTGTGTGTCTGTGGTGGACTTGGTGGCTGAGAGAGACATGAAGAGTGTACATTTTTTTGTAGGTTTGCCTTATTATGTAATAGACAAGGGGATGCAAAGTTGTTAAGAGTGGCATGTTGTTTATATTGTTTGCATCGGTTTAGTGTGGAAGGAGTATGGGTTAGGGATGGTGGAGGAGCATGTGGATCATAATGTAAGGCTGTAAATTGTGCAATGGATGAGAGGCGGGTGAATGAATGTTGCTGTGTTGGGGTGCTTGTGGTAGATGTTTGTGAAGAGTGAGAAAGCTGGGGTAAAGATCAGTCAGGATTTGTTTTTTTTGTGTAGTCATGAGGGTGGGAGTCGGTGTGGCGGAAGGCATTATGAAAGTTTGTGTTATTTTGATGTGCTGATGTGTGTGGTCTGTATTGTTTTTGTGGAATAGTGAGAAGGGATATTAATGTAGTGGTTTTCTGTGAAGGATTTGTATGGGAGTTAGTGCTGGTGAAGTGTATTAGAGTATTACAGGGGGTGTTGATGTGTTTTGGTGATGAGCGTTTGATATGTGTAAGAGGGGACTGATGTGTGTCAGGGGAGTTTGTGTTAGTTGTGATGACTAGAAGAGGTCATTTTTGTGGTGGAGTTCAGTGTGAGGATTGTATGGTTGTGTGTAATTGGTGAAGAGAGGGAAAGGGTGTTTGTAGATGGTGTGTTGGAAGACTGGGTTTAGGTACTGTCATGATAAAAGGGGGTCTTTGTGCGGCAAATAGAGGATAGTGCTGTTGGTTTGTATGAACAGGGAGTGTGTACCTGGATGGCTGAAAGTAATGTATAATAGATATGTTAAGTTTGGTGTCAAACAACATGCCTTCTCTTCTCCAACAAGAATCTCATTTTGACGAACAGCAGGCAAACAACATGCCTTCTCTTCCCCAACAAGAATCTCATGTCGACGAACAGGTGGCATATTAAAGCCTGCACACCTGTTTCCGCCTTCATTTGGGCTCTGGCTGAGCAGCCCACACTTTTTCCCCTCGCTTGTTGCCACCAACACAGAGTTCTGATCTCCTGCCAGGCAGCCTGGGCACTCCCAGAGGGTGAACAGCAGGTTGAGAAAGGAAGGAGGTCACACCTCCCACCTCCCCAGCCAGGCTGAATGGAACCATCAGGCGGTGAGGTTCAAAGGCTTCACCACCTCTGATAGTCATCAGCACTATCCTACAGCAAGGAAACAGCCCTCCCCTGTCCCCGGGAACATTTGCACTTGGACAGGTGAAAAATTATGTATATAGGACTGTGCTCACCCCATCAGGATGACCACACCACTAGGGTGAGCAGTGGGTCTGTGAACTAAATCTTAGTTTCTACCATTTTTGGAGTGGCAGAATAGAGGGTTCTGGGTAGCTACTGGTGACCTGTCCCACTGGATGTGGTCACCTTAAAGGAGGATTCGCTGTAGGAGCTAGGCGCCTATTGGCCATTAGTTTCCACAACTCTAACTCCCCTAAATCCAGGATTTAAGGGACACCTCTGACACCAGAACCTCAGGTCTGATCGGCCAGCTTCAAAGAAGGACCAGAAGAAGCTCTGCATCACGGACAGCTGAGCTCTGCCCACTACTTCAAAGCAAAAGAGGGAGCAGACTAGGAATTGTGTAATCAACTTTTGTCCGTGGCTGAAACTCATCACTCCTGACCAGAGGGATACCTATGGAAGCCCGAAGCACCTTCAATCTCCCATTGACTGATGGCTCTAGTTCCCTGCAAACTGCAGGTAAAAACAATGGCAGAATCCAAAGTTTCACTGACCATTGGGCCCACCATGGGATTGTAGAAAACTAGGTAAACCAGTGTCTTCTTGGAGCCGTAGTCCAGCCTGCCTCCAAGTTTCAAGCCTCCACCTCACTCCCTCTGAGACCGGCAACTTCCCAAAGGATTCCTGTACCCTTACCACTGCCAAGGCTTTTTGGTTGCCAGCCCAGTAACTTACCTCTTCACTTGATGCTGCAGATGCATGGCACAGTGTGCAATCTGCATCTGACATCTGCAACCCAGCCTCACCTGAGATCTTGCATCTTCCTGTCAGCACCTTCATGCCAGTAGTAAAATCAGCACCAGCACAAGGCCCATTCAGCTCCACATACAGCCAGGACAATTCTGCACCTGGACTTTGTAGAAGTCAACTGACTGTTGTCGCCTGGCCCCAGGTCCTGCAGTAACTTAACTCTGCAAGAGTTTCCCACAGCTCAACCTCCAAGTGGTCGTTTGTTGCCAGTGGCATTTCTGCCATTTACTTAAAAGTGAGTCCTTTTCAGCGCCATTAACAGCCAGGACAACTTTAGCCAGTTACAATTCCTCTGAGTGTCATGATCTGACACAGGGAGTCCCCCAACTTAACCCCCCAAGAGTTCCATGCATCTCATCTTTTAAGTGCATTTTTGCAACACATGTTAAGTTTGCCATTGACTAAAATGCAACTTCTAATGCCCTTTCTGCAGTGATTTTCTATTTTTTCTAAAATCGTTATCGCTGGTTCTATTGCTCGCATACTGTTCAGTTTGGTGCCTAAATTTATATAAAAATAAGCTCCATATTTATTAATTAATGTTGGATTTCTTTTGAGTCATGTCAATTACTTATTGTCCATGTTTGTGCTGTGAAATGCTTATTACTAGGCCCTGGTGTATTAACTCTAATCCACCAGCGGAGTTTGCAGAATTTGCGCACTCCACGCTATGTGTAGTAGAGCGGAGCTTTCAAATTGCACAATCCGGTGTGGAGCAGAGTTCCTTCACGCATTTGAGATTTGATTTTGGCACTCTCCAATGAGTGCCAGTAGACCCAGTACTAGTAGTCATCATTGGATGAAATAAATGTTTCAGTGGTATATGTTTTTAAAACGTCATTTAGGGCAGGGATGGCACTGGATTAAATTACAAAAGTGTTGGCTATTGCCTGCATTTAGATTTTTGCAAAAACTGTATGTGTTGTGGGGTAATATTTGATGGCATAGGAGAATTTGGACTGCTTTTGTGAAATGTTTATAGTTCAGTTAATTTTTATTTTTTGCATTACTGAATTAATGTTAGTGTTTTCTTCAGTGTTACCAACATGTCTCGTTATGGTCAGTGTGTATGTGTGTGTGTTTGTCATCGTCCACCATTTGTCTGTGTTTCCCCATGCCATGTGGCCAGGGGCCATTTTTCATAGTCTATGTCCATAGGCTTGCATGTGTTCTTTGTTCTTGATGCCTTCTTGTTCAAAGCTGTTGTTTGACCATGTTGCTGACAGCCATTCTGTGCATCTAGCCAGTGTGACTTTGCCATAGGCTTTCATGGGTCTTTCTTTGATCCCCAAGCCTCCATGTTCCTTGTTGTTGTTGTATGATCATGAGGCTGGCGGCCATTTTGTCCATCCAGCCAGTGTCGTTTTGCCATGGGCTTACATGTGTTCTTTGTTTGCCATGCCTCCTGGCTCCTTGTTACTTTACCATGTTGCTGGAAGCCATTTTGTGCAACCAGTCAGTGTCTCTTTGCCGTAGGCTTTCACGGGTTCGCCTTTGTTTCCCATTCCTCATTGCTCTTTGTTGTTGTTGCTTGACCATGTGCCTGGTGGGCATTTTCTGCATCGAGCAATTGTCCCTTTGCCATAAGCTTGCATGTGTTCTTTGTTTGCCATGCCTCTTTGCTCTTTGTTGTTGTTTTATCATTTGGTTGGCACTGTAAACCATGTTGTGCATCCAGCCAGTGTATCTTTTCCATAGGCTTGTATTGGTTCTTCTGTGTTCCCCATGCCTCCTTGCTTCTTGTCATTGTTGTTTGACCATGTGACTTGTGGCTATTTTCTACATCCAGCCAGTGTCACTTTGCTGTAGGCTTGCATGTGTTTTTTGTTTGCCATGCCTCCTTGTGCCTTGTTGTTGTTTGACCATGTGGCTGGCAGCCATTTTATACATGCAGCCAGTTTGCCTTTGCCATAGGATTACATTCAAACATTGGCAATTATTGATCATTGTTTATTGCAAGTTTATACTTTAATTTTTTATTTTAATTTTAAATTTTAATTTTAAATTTTAAATTATTTATTCTAGTGTTTAATGTAGTTTTATTTTTTTATGTTAGTTTATTTTTTTATTTTAAAATTAATTTTACATTATTTTATTAATTTTAATATTTGTTTTTAATTTTTTAATTTTTAAAATTTATTTAATTTAATTCTGCATTTTGCCCAAGGCAAAAAGCTGTGCTACAACATTCCATTTATTTACGTGCATAATAATTCAATTTCTTCCTGGCCACCCTGGCTGCAGTGCACTGCAGACAAATCAGCAGCATAATTAATCTTTTACTGATTATTCCATTTCCCCTGGACCTCCTTGCCACCATACATTTTTTAAGGATAATTACATTTACTCATGCACCTCTCTCTGACTACCACAGGTGTCTCTTTTAAAACAGCTGGAAATAAAGCAAAGAGCTATATCTGCATGTTGTGCTGCCTGATTTGAAGTTAAATGGTATGGTGTGGTGGTGTGAGTTGACTTTACAATGTTTGATTAAATTAGTATTTATTACATATGTAACCAATCACACTAATATTGCATTTGTCTATACTATTTCAACCTACAACAATGCAACATTTTACTAACTACATGTTTTTCTTGCTTGGTTGCTTTTAGATGCACAAGAGAAGATATGCCAAGTCACCCACAGTACAGCCAAAGAAACGGCATGTACACTTAATCCTCCAGTCTCCTCCGCTTGTGCAGATTAGTGTTGATGCCAACTGAGAGCATTAAGATGGCCTAAAAAAAAGTTGCTCCCAAGAAAGTGGTCAGTGAGAAGAAGCAGCTTTCCACCAGTGGTGTGCTGGCCAGAACCCATGATATGTGTACCTGTCACACCATCCTCCATGAAGGAACCTGGGAGCAACACTCCCGTATCTACAGCACCACTCCAACATAAATCCAAGACCATGTCTATCTGTGAGGCATCCACTGAAATCACGGCGACACAGACTAGCAGTAAAGTTGAAATGGAGTTGTCTATTTCACAAAGTAGTACCCAATCATTTCAGAAAACAGACCAAAGTGGACAGCAGCTGCAGCCAGTAATAGCAGTTCTTCGCAAAGTTTGAGCAGAAGAGTAGGTCGAGCTTCCTGATGAGCAAAAACCTCTTTTTTTAGAATCAATGGCTCCCAGATCTCCAGCAAGAAAAAGGAAATATACTACTCTACCATCTTCTCCAAGCACCACTTCTGGTGAAGATGATAGGGACATGGAGTGGGAGAAGCCAGGAGAGGCAAAGGAAAAGAAAAGTTCCAGAAAGCCTTAGAATCATGGAAAGGAATGATGGTGTGGAGGATGATTATGACAAGCCAGTCATTGTTGAAGCTGGCACAGAGGAGGCCAACCTGCTCCAAGGGATGTGGACAGCTCCCATATTTGTAAGGCCGCAGCAGAGACCTGCACCAACCTGTACCTCAGACAAAGTATGCACTGCAGATAGGCAATTGACACACCAGCCTACCACGAGTTCTTCTTCAGGCATTGGCAGTAGCCCAGTAAGAAAGTACTTCTCCCCAGTTTGGGACATTTATATTATTAGCAAACAGAAAGAGAACATTGCCCTATGCTCCATTTGCCACGTGAGGGTTTGTTGAGGTAAGTCTGGTTCATATTATGGTACTGGAGGCCTGACAACCCATGTGAAAAAGCATCACACATTCTGGGGGGAGGAGAATCTTAAAAAACATCTGAGGAGAGGTGGAAGACATCAGCTACAATTGATCAAATCACAGAGCAAAGTGAGAAAGTAGAGGGTGCATACTGAAGCAATGTAGCCCTGTCCCCAGCAGTGCACCAGAATCATCTGCCTCAGTGACCTCACAATGGCACAGGAAGACTCTGAGTCAGATGGGCACACCACGGCATATGGTGTCTGCACCACAAAACTCATTGAGTCTACCGGCACCTACATCTCAAAAGTCACCTGTGTCAGTTGCCCCATTAAAGAAGAAAACTCAGGCTCTTATTTTTGTCATGTTTATGCAGGAGAGCCCTACAACCGCAACCACCAAATGGCATGTTTGTACAATGGGAAGCTGGCAAAAATGTTAGTGCTGGACCTCCTCACTTTTTCTTTTGTGGAAGTAGTGAGATTCTTAGAGTCTGTGGCACCCACCTGCCATAATTGAAGGTTACAAGTCAGGCCGATCTTCTAGAATTGCTGTTCAAGTGCTACATTATGATATGCTGTAATTGATTGTCCAAGCTTTTCAGCAAAGTGTTGTCCATGCTATCCACCTGACAAGTTGTCAGGCTACTGATTACAGGTGCATCACTACACACTGGATCTCTTTTGTGGGGGCAAAGCAACAGCTATCTACATGTCTTGACCCTGAAGAAATTTTTAAGAGTGCTCAGCGGTATGTAACAGTAGGCATGTTAACCATGGAGAAATCACATATAGCTGAAAATATTGTGGACAAATGTAATAGCAAAGTGTCTGAATGGCTGCAACCCATACGTCTCTGAATTGGATTTGTTGCCATGGACAATGACAGTAAGATAGTCAAGGCCATGTCAGACTGTGGCTATTTCAGGGTTGTGTGTTTGGGGCACTGGTTCACCCTAGTAGACTTTCTCCAAAAAGAAGACATAGTCAGCAACATACTGACCACCTGCAGATGAACCTGCACTCATTTCAGCCATTCTTTTAAAGCCCGGAGGCAGTTGCAGATTATTCAGTTTGGTAACAGAGTACTAGTTAGAGCCCCAATACAGGAGGTGCCAACTTGTTGGAACTAAACCTATTATATGTGTTGCAATCACTAATTTCCATACCCAAGCATGTACCTTATGTTCTGTAACCCATCGCTTAATAAATCATGCAGCCACTCCCCAATCTCACACACCTTATATCAAATCTTTAAATTATCTTTGTGTTTACAATGTTCAATATGCTTGTAAATATCCCTAGGTTTGACTAAAAAGCCTCATGTTTTGTTCCACATGTTTGTGCAAGTCTCACTTCAATGATTACCTTTACTCTGTTATTGTAATTATTAATTTGCTTGATTATCCATGTGCCTGCAGACAGGGACTTTCCAGCCAGGTACATTCCAGAGTGATTTGTAACTATCCATGTGCCTGCAGGCAGGGGCTTTCCAGTCAGGGACTTTCCAGAGTGATTGCAGACAGGGTCATTCCAATCTGGTACTTTCCAGAGTGATTCATATGCCACCAATACAGGGACTTTCCAGAGTGATTCACATACCCTTCTAGGAAGTACTATTGACTCATAAATACTCAGTCAAACCCCAGTCCAGTGCTTGGCTTGATTTCCCGATAAAGAACCCTTATCCCCCCCAATCTCCTGGATCATCACACTCTTTGCTCCCTGATCCAAGCTTCCTAGCCTGACCCGGTGGCATCCGGCCCTGCGGACATCTCTGAGCAGATCATCGGACTTCTCTGATACCCACATTCCAGAAAAGGCCCACCATGAGCAACGGCAGGGAATCCTCTTCACAGCTGCAGTTGTTCAGGAACTGGCCCATTAGTCATTCTGACATGTGAGGGCATAACCTTCAATGAAAGGAAGGACAAACCAAAATAGAAGAAAACAAGGTTAGTACACTATTCTTTGTTGCTCATCTGCAACAATTCTACAAAAATAGAAAGACTCCAAGACTTGTGAATAATCCAAGCATAAGAATCCCAAGCAATCTGCTGGACGTTCAAGAGCTAATTTGTGAACTTTTAAAGAGAAAAAAAAAATCAAAATGAAGAACAGTCATATAACAAGAGCATATGACATAATATGCTGCCAGGGAAAAAACTGCTAACTGTTATCCTAAGCTCACAAAAGGAGTTGTAGTTTCTATCTCAGAAGAACTAAAGGAGTACGTATTTTCTGTTGTGTTATACTCATCTCTGAGTGTATGTACTTTCATTGTTCCAATGTTAAACTATGTTAATGCATGCCAATGCTAGTATAATGTGTGTGTTCCTTCCCTTTGGTTGACTCTCCTGCACACTCTGAAAGAGTAAGACACTTGGGGTGTTCCCTAACAGGATAGCCAGCTAGACACTAAACAGAGGGTGCAAGTCTGTGTCTCTTTTATTATTTTGTCCAGACCCACTTCCCTCCCAGGACACTGCCTTATTTCAGGTTATCATTCCTTGGTTGGTCATTGTGTTGGCAGAGAATAGGGTCCAATATTGTCTCTGTGGACAAGTGCTCCAGGTGAGTGGCCTGAAAATGTGTTACAACGTCTGTTTGAGCAGTACAGACAGACTGATAACAATGTCATTCTAAGATGAGGGGATACAATTGGGAAAGCTGTGCCTGTGGATGCGGACAAATGAGGCCTAGTCAAATGTCTGACACAGATGTTGCTTCCTTTTGAGGTTTTCACGTGGGAAGTTAACAAGGAGGCCAGTACAACGGGCCA
Source organism: Pleurodeles waltl (assembly GCF_031143425.1). Taxonomy (NCBI): domain Eukaryota; kingdom Metazoa; phylum Chordata; class Amphibia; order Caudata; family Salamandridae; genus Pleurodeles; species Pleurodeles waltl. The sequence continues at coordinate 894,165,557 of NC_090447.1, read as the reverse complement.
AGCTATCCCATTGTTGCATCTTCTACAAGAGAAGATAAAGAAGGTGTCCGAATATTCGCACTTGGAAGTGTGAATGAAAACTAAGAAGGGCATGGCTTGGTTGACAGCCAAAGCTATCACTAGACTTGTAATGAAAGGCTTCAAAATTACATTATCAAGTCCCAAGGGCACATATGTGCCAACCTACTTGATCCATGCTACCAAAAAAGTCTTCACAATTACTTTTTCTAAAGGGAATGTTTCAATACATAAGAGATGGATTGTTGAGCAAGGTGGAAAACTGGAATAATGACTGGAACTTAGAGTCCCACTCCACAGTTCTAGGGGTGCTACCTTCAACTTCCGGAGAGGGCAGTCTTGTCTCACAGCAGCCAACATCAGCAAACCAGAACTCTGGCAACAACAATATCAGAAGAATTGGACCCAACCTCTGCATTGGCTTGGTTTCAAGTGACAAGTCTTAAATACACTGCAGAGGTGAAGACTAAAGAGGATGAGCAAGTAGCAGGACCAATGACATTTAAGAAGATGTTGCAGAGGTATCTAGATGACCCAAAAGAGGCATATGTAGATCAGAACCCATTGGTGTACTGGTATGGGAAGATGTGCCAAAGGCCACAGCTCAACAGCGTAGCAAAAAAGTATCTAGCTTTTCCTGTAGCCAGTGTGTCTGCTGAACTCGTGTTCAGTACAGCTGGTGCAGTTACTACAGTGATAAGGACCAGTCTCTTGTCTCCAAATATAGAGAGATTAACCATGATCAAAATGAACCAGCATTTTATTCTACTTAATTAGGCCGTTCCCAAACCACCACAGGAGGAAGAAGAGGATGATTGGTCAGAATCAAGTGTGTTTGCTTACCAACTCTGGGTGAACCCTGAGTTTGAGGATGAACTTCCCGGACTGAGTATGCCAGTGCCTCCATAGAATTTTTAATTATTTCTCATTTAACTCCTTACTTTCTTTATTTCTTAGCAAAAATAAAATAGCTAGGGAACATTGTTTGTGTCGGATTTATGTTGCCCCACCAACAGAGGTAGAGGATGAGGTAGCCACTAACTATTGCACCAATGAGCGGTAATATATTGAGTGATTGCGAGTTATGATTGATGATGTATGTGGTGGCTGGCATTGAGGGAGGGAGTTCAACACAATTGTAAACTTGATTTTGATGATTTTTTATGATTTGTAATGTTTGGCGGCTGATGGGTGTTCATTTTTTCCTGAAAGTGATTGTCCTTTCAAGCTTAGCAAAATTTACCTGCAGGATCCACTCCTTCTTTCTGGTTCCTAAAAGACCAGACCAGTCACTTTAGTTACTAAACACAAGTCTGCACAAAAAACTAAATTTCTGTTTATCTCTTTGTTCTTCAACAGCAGTGCAATACAGGTCTACCTCGCTCGGTTTGGGACTTGGACGGAGTTACTCAAAATCAGAAGGAGAAGGAGGGTGGAAGGGCTCAGAGTGGGGCTACCTCAACAGCTAAAAGGAGAAAGTTATTGACTTCAAAGAGAAATCATGATGATGGCGAAAACTCTAAGGCCCAGTTCTCACTCAGCTCTATGGACTGGAGAGAGATGCATTGATTTTGGAAATGCTGCTGTGTGTGTGTTTGCTGCATTGCTGACTCAAACGTGAAAATCCTCTTTATGTTCTTGCTCTGCCTCTAAGTCTTCTTGGTACACTCCTGACTCCTTGTGAAGCTTACCTTGCTTCTGTTTGTCCTTCTCCTTTATAATACAGTTACTGTTGCCTAGCCCTTTCCTGCAGAAAGAAAAACTTGGTGAAAGCTCAGTACTCCAGCTTACCTACCAGACAGGTACAGCCAGGCACCCAATAGTGACGGCATCCCAAGAAGAATGGAGATGCACTGCCCAATTTGGCAATTTTTCTTTTAACAATAATCATTTTTAGAACTGGGTGGGAAAACTTCAATCCTCCATAATTTCTAGTTTCAAGCCTAGAAGACATAACATTTAGAGATATACTATCTGGGTCTCTCTGGGGCAGAAGGACTGTTCGCAATGCACTTAACTGTACTTTGCCATACTTATCACTTCGTCGTTTCCTTCCACAGTAGATTGATTATGGTGTGCTGCTCAGCACCCTGATGATTATTATTGTTGTGGTTTCTTTTGTGTAGTGTTTGTCTTTGTCACACCTTTTCCCAAATCCCCTTTCCCATCCATTCATTGAGCCCCTAACTCTCTTCCCCCAGGCTGTGTGATTTATTGAGGTATGACTTAATTTTACATCATAAATGGATCATATACTTGCTGGGGAGGATGTGATGACAGGAACACCAACTCACTGCATGACCTTCTATTACCTGAGCAATATTCCACACTTGCCCCATCAACATCATCATTAAGCTCTTGTGTTGTGTGTTGTGTGAATGCTTAACCTTGACAATCATGCTTGACTCTGACTGAGTTCTCCTGACTGAAGCATTTCATTTCATAATTTTAGTTTTTAAATACTAGCTGCCCATTGCTCAGAAGAAGTTGGTATTGCTAGTTTGTATAATCATATCAGGTCTTCTTTGTTGTGTGTCAAATACTGTCATTGTGGTAGTCTGGTCTCAGTCTTCTGATAGTTATGATATATGACCCACTAAGTCCTTTTTTTATTTCAATCTAGTGATGGATAACTCTTTAATTAATCCTGTAGATGGAGTTTGCATATCTGGGAGTGACACCTTGTGTTCTCTATCTTAGCACGCTAGCTTTCTGCTACCACTACTACGACCCCCTTAGGATGCCACCTTGGGAAAACCCCTGCAGTAAAAAGACTGAGGTATTACACCCCGCTTCCCCTTTTTGAGTAAGAAAAGAAGTTGTTTAGTAATTAACTTCCACAAGAAGAGGTTGTTTGTGTGTGTCTAAGTTCATATAGGCAAAAAATACAATGGCAATCATCCCTTAGTAGAATATAATTACAGAGGGCAGTAGAGCAATGGTAGAAGTAAAAACAAGTTTTAAGCAGATTTACAAAAAACAAGCCACACTTAAAGACAGCAGTGCAAACTAAAACACCAAGATAAACATTTTAGGTGTACATCAAATAAAATAAAATAATCAATTTTGTCTTTACAAATAGAAGACCCACCCTTTCCACCCGATCCACCCCAGCAGGCCCACACCCCTTCCAAAACGAATGGCACTGTCCCTAAAAGTGAAAAAGTCCACAACAAAAGTCCACAACAAAAGTGTAAAGTCAAAAACCTGGTTTCAACTCCCTTCCCACCTGCTCCATCCACAAAAAGTCCCTCATTTGTTTTTGAAAAGGGTTCAGAAGAGGGCAGTGATGATTTTGGTCTGAAGTTGGTCCAGGCTCTGCTTGATACTTTTCAGCCAGCCTCTCCAATGTGGTCCAGCCGCTGCAGGCTGGGCCACAGCAATGTCCTCTGTGTGTCAGCTTGGGAGGGGCAGCAGCAGTTCCGGACAGTTGGTGAGGACTGAAGGATAGGGCCAGCTTTTTGAACTGGGGCCTGGGTCAAAGGCAGCTTGTATTTCTGGTTCTTCATACTCCAGGAACATCAGCTGCAAATATTCAGCCTGTATGGTCTCCAAATTCTGCTGCCAGATATGGACAGCTATCTCCTGCCTGGTGTATGGTACTGGTGAACCAACAGGAGTAGCTATATTGATAAAAACAAAACGAAAAAAGACAAATTGTAAACAATGCTCTGTGCAAACACTTGTTTAAAATTAAGTAGGGGTGGCACAGTAGCAGTACATTGTTGGTCTCTTAGGGTCATTGGAATTTGTGATTATGATTAGGAGAGTCACAGGGCCAATTTTAGTTTTTTACCCACACATGCCTCACATAAAAAGCATTGGCTGTCTGGCCGAAAAGAATTAGGTCAGAATAGCACCAGATTAAAAAACAGTGATTTAATTTATTTTTCTTTTAAATGATTTTCTGGTAACTAAACAGACACATTGAGTGAAAAAATAAAAACATTACCTCTCATTTACGAGCAAGGCATCATGCACGATGGAGTACAAGTTGTTGTGCTGCTAAAATAATGGAGGCATGCTAGCAAGCACTTTGGCTACTTTGCTACCGTCCGCAGCTGGGGCAGATGAATTTCATAATTATCTATCTTTAATTCCAATAGCCCAGCTTTTCTCCAAATGCCTTTCACTTTATATCCTGACTCTAAATAGACAGATGAATAATAAATAAAATACTGTGTCACTTACATCACATTCAAAATGTGGATATTATTTTCCTGTCTGTGGTAAAACGACTGTGGGGAAAATTATGCACTGCACTATAGGTAAAGGAATGGGCTAAATAGATTGTATTTGGCATGTCATCACAGAGTATCCGTTATGCCAAACATGAAATCTAATCAGAAACTTAGACCCACTTTACTTACTGGCCTCATCCCCCATCCCAAATTATTTCCAACTGTCACTGATCATCGATTTGTCAGGTGCCTAAGCTCTGGCTTATTCAGTCACTGTAATAGACAAAAGTCTAAAGGTAAAAATCTGAACAGGTGTAAAATATATCTGTTATGGAAAACCATAAAATATATTTTGGAATCACTTCACAGGGGCATAGAAGTGTGTCACATGACTAGAATGGATTTTTGAATTTTTTGATAGGCTAGCTCGGAAGAACTTAAGAAAGAATAAAGGGGTGAAGTACTAGAAGGTGAGTGAGTGAGTGAAGAGAAACACACAACTTGTGTGTTCAGTTTGCAATGCATTGAACATTTTGTAAATGCTGCAGTAATTGAAGCAGACATACATTGCAAGCTAACACTACAGTCACAAATTCAACCATACTGCATTTCAGTCATGGATGGCAAAATGCCATGGGCAGGGAGGCGGTTGAAGAATGATGATGAATGGGATACATATGTGCCTCACTTAACAAATATAGTGAGTCAAAGGATTAGAACAAAAATTAAAATACTCCCTTTTTGAAGCATAGCTATGATAACCATAAAACAAAGTAAGCAAATTAGATGAGCAGCATAATATTAATATTTATTGCCATTAAGCAAGCAATGTGACTCACTACTGCTTGTCCCCGCTGTTGCTTCTCCCCCTCCAACTGACATTCCTCCTGCAGCGGCACTTGAGCCGACGGCACAGGTGGTCAGTGTGGTTAGAAAAAACATAACATTTTTAGGTGCCAAATATACCTCCCCTAAAAAAATTTAATCAAAACAATACAGTCACAATACATCACTACAGTTTAGTTAGCAGCACTGCAGTATCTTCTATAAAAAATATCATTCTGGGCATTTCATTGGTTCACAATGTTAGTACGGCCAGATAGTCAATCCAACAAAAACTATTCATGCTGTAAGGGCAAAGCTATGGCCTCTGATGATGATTCTGAATCATTGAAGCACAATGAAGGGGTTGAATAATAAAAGTCAATGAAAGACATATTGGCCCTTCTTACAACACTGGCAGTCGGTGTTAAAGCGGCGGTAAAACCGCCAACAGGCCGGCGGTAAAAAAAATTGAATCACGACCGTGGCGGAAACCGCCAACATAGACAGCCACTTTAACACTCCGACTGCCAATGCGGTACAAACAAACAGCGCAACGGTCACCGCCAACAGACAGGCGGAAGACAATGTACCGCCCACAGTATCATGAGAGGCCAATCCGCCACCTTTTCCGGGGCGGATTCACCGCAAACAAAAACACGGTGGAAACAGGACTTGGAATGGAAAACACTCACCTCTACACACCCCACGAGGAACCAGGATGCCATGGAGCCGGAACTCCAAATTCTACCTGTCATTCTCTTCCTGCTCCTCTACCAAGAGAACGAATGCCGGCAGAGATGACCACGGTGAGTACTGCACCTATGACACAGGAGAGGGGGGAGGGAAAAGCGAGTGACACACACACGCAACATGCAAAACCCCCACCCCCACCCTCACCCACTACAACACACACACAAATACATGTTGCTACATTACATTTACACCCCCCAACCCCCCTGGAAGAACGCAAGGACAAAAGGAAATGAGTTGAACGAATGTAATCAATTAAAATCCATTAGTGAAAAAGATATATACACTATTAACAAATATATACACCAAGAATTTAAGTCCATGTACTGCACCTACATAGTCCGTGGACCACTGGGCCGAAAATGCATGGGCGAGGCCCACACAAGATACCTGATACAAACAGAGAGAACACTGCAGGGGCATCAGATCGAAATAAAACAGGCACCTCAGGGGGAAGGGAAGGGGGGGCACTTCAGCCGGATGAGTGCACGATGCCAGCTCCACGAGGGGGCTCCATGCCCATTGATGTATCTTGGGGAGTGCAAAGCCACAGTGTCACAAGTCTCTCCAGTGGGTGGTTTGCCCACTGCTTTATCCTGGGGAGTGCAAAGCCACAGTCTCTCAAGTCTTTCCAGTGTGTGGTTTGCCCACTTCTTTATCCTGGGGAGTGCAAAGCCACAGTCTCACAAGTCTCTCCAGTGGGTGGTTTGCCCACTGCTTTATCCTGGGGAGTGCAAAGCCACAGTCTCTCAAGTCTCTCCAGTGGGTGGCTTGCCCACTGCTTTATCCTGGGGAGTGCAAAGCCAGAGTCTCACAAGTCTCTCCAGTGGGTGGTTTGACCACTGCTTTATCCTGGGGAGTGCAAAGCCACAGTCTTTCAAGTGGATAACAGTTCTCCACTGGTTCTGGAGGGGGCTTTGTGCCCAGAGTACTTCATCCTGCTAAGTACAGAGGTAGTGGATGCCTTTCTCCACTGGTTCTGGAGGGGGCTTTGTGCCCAGAGTGCTTCATCCTGCCAAGGACTGAGGTAGTGGATGCCTTTCTCCACTGCTTCTGGAGGGGGCTTTGTGTCCAGAGTGCCTCATCCTGCCAAGGACAGATGTGACACTCCACTGACGGTGGGCCTACATGGAAGCTGCCCAGGCCCCTGGAACTGACCACCAGCTTCGTACAACTGACCACTGGGGATGGCAGCCATGTCTGCAGTGGTGCCACTGGCACATGATGTGATGCGGCCGCTGGCGGTGCTTCCGGCGGCCTCATTAGTGGCGGTGCTTGCGGCGCTCATTGGCCAGCGGTGTTGGTAGGTGGCTCAGTGAGCGTGCTGCTGGCAGCGGTGTCCTGGGCAGCGGTGCTTGTGGCAGCGGTGTCCTGGGCAGTGGTGCTGGTGGCGGCAGTGTCCTGGACAGCGGTGCTGATGGCGGCAGTGTCCCGGTCAGCGGTGCTGGTGGCGGCGGTGCCCTGGGCAGCGGTGCTGGTGGCAGCGGTGTCCTGGGAAGCGGTGCTGGTGGCGGCGGTGTCCTGGGAAGTGCTGCTGGTGGCGGCGGTGCATGTGGCAGTGCCGGTGGCGGTCTTGTCCGCCGTGCAGGTTGGCGGCGACTTCCCTTTCTTTCTCTGCCCCTTCCCCACCTTGGATGGTGGCGCAGCTGTCTTGCCACTCCCAACTGTAGTCCTGTGAGAGCCCTTGGTGGCAGGTGTTTTGCCCGTCTCCCTCCGGCCTGTGGCCAAATTCTTATGTTTCTGAGGTGGGGGACTTTCCTTGGCCTGGGTCCTTGGCACACTGGCTGCCCTGCTGCTTGGCGCACTCCAGAAGCCGGTTACTGCTGGCACCACTGTTCCCGGTGATGTGGTGGCTGAGGTGCTGGGTTGGGACTTGGAAAGGCGGGCCTTAGGGGACAGAAAGGGTGGGGGAGGTGAAGGGAAGAGGTCAAGGCTTGACAGGAAAAGGGATGGGTAGATGGAGGGGGTTTGGGAGTGGAGGAAGAGGTAGTGGTTGTAGGAGGTGTACGTTTGCTGACTGTGGGTGAAGTTGCATGGGCTGGAGGCTGTCGTGAGGTGGATGGCTGTTGGGTGGGTGTGTGACTGCGTTTGTGTAGTTTGGGAGGAGGGCTCACAGACACACTGGGAGAGGACACAGGGGATGTGTGAATGGTAGTGGGGGTGCTGAGTCCACATGAGTGGTGTGTGGTGATGGGCGTGCTGGTGATGGATGTAGTGGCTGAAAATGTAGTGCATGCATGTGTGAGTGGAGACGTGACAGGGAGGGAGGAGGGAGACAAGGAGTAAGGGGACACAGTAGAGGCAGTGGATGTTGGTATGTGTGCATGGGTATGATGCTTGTGTGAGTGCCTGTGGGATGTGTGGTGCTTATGTTTGCCAGAGCTACCCTAGTGTGTTGAGGTGTGTGCATGATGGTCTGATGGTGTGCTTGGGATAGGCTGAGGTACTGGGGATTGGGGCTGGGTGGAGGAAGTTGGAGGGGGAGGCTGGACACATGGACAATGGCTGACATCAGTGCAGAGGCCAGAGTCTGAAAAGCTCGCTGTTGGGCTGCCTGACCAGAATGAATGCCCTCCAGGTATGCATTCGTCTGTTGCAACTGCCTTTCTACACCCTGGATGGCATTCAGAATGGTAGACTGCCCAACAGTGAGGGATCTGAGGAGGTCAATGGCCTCCTCACTGAGGGTAGCAGGGCTGACATGGGCAAGGGCTGAGGTGCCTGGGGCGAAGGAAATGCCCACCCTTCTGGGTGAACGGCCACTGGGCACACGATGTGGGGCTGCTGGGAGTGCGGTGCTGGTAGGGGGGGTGGTGGCTGTACCTGTAGATGCGGTGGGCACAGAGGGGCCCGCCACCGCAAGGGAGCTCCCATCAGAGGAGGAGTCGGTGTCGCTGGTCTCAGCTCCTGTCCCCGCCGTGGAGCTCCCCTCACCCTCCATCCCACTGGTGAATTCGGAGTCCGTATTCTCACCCTCCAGGGCTATGTGGGATGCAGCTCCCTCCTGCTCCGGTGGCACTGCTCCTCCACGTGATGATGTTAAGGCACACAAGAACAGGGAGACCACAAAAAGGGGGGGAAAGAAAGTAGAAAGACATGTTCAGTCCATGCAATACTGCTACAGTTGGCGGACACTACAGAAACAGCAGCCCTCTGCACTACGCCATGCACTTAGAGTTCCCTAATTAATCACAGGGCCATGGGGTACAAGGCCTATGCACGATTGCTGCACCCATGGAAGTCACAGGAGCCTGACTAGGGGTAGACGGCTCTTAACACTGGTGGGGTGGGGTGCCACATGGCCTGCCTTACGAAGGGACCTTGCCTACAAAACTTGCCCTGGTCTAGGGGTACCCACAGCCCACCTCCCCCACCCAGACACCTCCAATGTGCGCTGAATCAGATGAATGTAACTGTACTCACCCCCTTGTGGCTGCTGTGATGCCCTCAAGTGCCCATCCAACTCCGGATACGCCACCGCCAGGATCCGGAACATGAGCGGGGTCATGGTGCGACGGGCACCCCTCCCACGTTGGGAGGCCGTCCCCAGCTGGGCCTCCGCCGTCTTCTTGCTCCAGTGGCGAATGTCCTCCCATCTTTTCCAGCAGTGAGTGCTCCATCTGTAGTGGACCCCCAGGGTCCGGACTTCCTTGGCGATGGCACACCAAATATCATTCTTCTGGTTGGCGCTGACCTACAGGAATAGTACAGGGGAAAAGGAGAAGATATAACCGTCCGGACCGTCACAGTCATTGGCCCACGTTCCTACCCTTGCCATGAAGCACATACACTCACCGTCGTTTCATGCACGCCTCATTCCCCCCACCCAATCTCCCATCCACACCACTCCAAACATGCATTGCCCATACAGCATTCTCACAGTGTACTCACCTGTTTGTCTGGAGGACCGTAGAGTAGAGTGTACTGGGGGAGGACCCCATCCACTAGTTTGTCCAACTCCTCCGATGTGAAGGCAGGGGCCCTTTCCCCAGGCCCTTGAGCCATTGTCGCTTCCAGACTGAGGTCACAGCAGCACTTGCAGTGTAGGTCCTCTCCTGTCGAAGATCAGGTATCAAGTGAGAGAACAGAGAGAAAATGGCGGTCACGTCCATGGCGGTGCGTACCGTCACTGCCGGCGTACATCGTCATTGGCTCCTGGGACCCATAGGGTCCAATGTTAACCAATGCAGGATTGCGCTGCGGTCTTCGACCGCCTACTGCAATGGTGTACAACGCCAGCGAAGTTACCTCATAACCCCTTGTCCCACCTTACAGGTCAGGCAGCCGCCATTTCAGGGGGCCACATGACATTAATTGTAAATGCGTCACACATATCTAGGCCTTGCATACACACTAAGACAGGCACATAGCGGAATGACAAATGTGCGCAATAAATATTCTATTTAATACCTCTGTGTTGGTTGACTCTGTGCTCCCTGTTCTCGTCCAGAGGGCACGTCCGCTGGGGCAGGTGAGGAGATAGCGGCATCCTCTGGTGTACAGACCGCTGGTGGACCTGTCAACAATGGAAGAGCGACATGTAATTGTCACCTACAGACTTGATCGTGCCACAATCCAGGAACTGTGTGCCCAGTTGGAGCCAGACGTGATGTCAGCAATCCGCCATCCCACAGGGATCCCCCCTCTAGTGCAGGTCCTGTCAGTACTCCATTTCCTGGCAAGTGGGTCTTTTCAAACTACAGTGGCCATAGCATCAGAGATGTCCCAGCCTATGTTCTCCAACGTGTTGTCCAGAGTGTTGTCTGCCCTGCTGAAACACATGCGCAGCTACATCATTTTCCCTCAGGTGGAGGATTTGCGTACAGTGAAAGGTGACTTCTATGCCCTGGGACATATCCCCAACATCATAGGTGCCATTGATGGGACACATGTGGCCTTAGTACCCCAAGCAGGAGTGAACAGGTGTACAGAAACCAGAAGAGTTACCATTCCATGAATGTGCAGATGTTGTGTTTGGCTGACCAGTACATCTCCCATGTGAACGCCAAGTTTCCTGGCTCCATGCATGACGCTTACATTCTAAGGAATAGCAGCATCCCTTATGTGATGGGCCAACTCCAGAGGCACTGTGTGTGGCTATTAGGTGAGGACAAGGACCCTATACTGTGTGAATAGTTGTCTGGGTCTGGGGTTGTCCCTAAGGGTTAGTGTGGCTAACAGTTGTCCCTCGACATTTGCAGGTGACTCTGGCTACCCCAACCTGTCATGGCTACTGACCCCAGTGAGGAATCCCAGGACAAGGGCGGAGGAACGCTACAATGAGGCACATGGGTGAACTAGGAGGGTTATAGAGAGGACCTTCGGCCTCCTGAAGGCCAGGTTCCGGTGCCTCCATATGACAGATGGTTCTCTCTACTACTCACCAAAGAAGGTGTGCCAGATCATCATGGCCTGCTGTATGCTGCACAACTTGGCTTTGCGACGACATGTGCCTTTTCTGCAGGAGGATGGTCCAGAAGGAGGTGGACAGTGAAGAAGAGTAGGCAGAAGAAGAGGAGGTAGACAACAGAAACACTGTGATCCATCAATACTTCCAGTGAGACACAGGTAAGAAGACATCATTGCCTCCTACATCTGATACAATTGTTCTATTTCTCATCTGTCTGTCACTTTCACCCAGTGAATGGACCCTGATTTGTCACTTTCCCTTTAGATTTCACAGATGTGGGTCCCGCTGTGTGACCTCTGTTATGTAACCTCATGGACTAGAGCTGTGTGACATAGGTATGTTGACTATAGAATGGACATTGCTATTTCCCTCAGTTATTGCAAATACACATTTGTGAAAGAACAGACTGACTCCAGATTGTTTTGTGATTTAAGGGTGTTTATTTAAGTGCTAAATATTGGAGGGGGTTGTAAAATGGTCAGGGGTGATGGTGGAGGAATGTCCATGGCAGAGTCCAGTCTATTAGTCTCACAGGTGCATTGTCCAAAGGGGCATAGGAAGTGGAGTTGGGGCAGTTTAAGGATGGACAGGGTGACAAAGTGGGACAGAAGGATGACAATCAGGGTGGTCTAATTTCTTGGTGGGGGTCTTGGCATTGTTCTCTGTCTTTGTCCTGGATCTCAGGGACCGCTTGCGGGGTGGTACTCCATCTGCAGGGGGTGGGGTGCTAGTGTCGTGGTCCTGTGGTGGTGCCTCCTGTCCACTAGCACCGGCAGAGGTGGTGGGCAGGAGGTGGTGGGCAGTTCATCGTCCAGGCTAGTGTCAGGGGCCCCTTGTTGTGCCACAGTGTCCCTCCTGGTGTTCACGAGTTCCTTCAGCACCCCTACAATGGTGCCCAGGGTGGTATTGATGGATTTGAATTCCTCCCTGAACTCCAAATACTGTTCCTCCTGTATCCGCTGGGTCTCCTGAAACTTAGCCAGAACCATTGCCATCGTCTCCTGGGAATGATGGTAGGCTCCCATGATGTTGGAGACGGCCTTTTGGAGAGTGGGTTACCTGGGCCTGTCCTCCCCCTGTTGCACAGCAGCCCTCCCAGTTCCCCTGTGTTCCTGTGCCTCTGTCCCCTGAACTGTGTGCCCACTACCGCTGCCCCCAGGTCCCTGCTGTTCTTGGGGTGGTGGGTTAGCCTGGGTTCCCTGTAGTGGTGGACACACTGCTGCTTGACGTGTCCTGGGGACAGAGGTATGGGCCTGCTGGTTGGGTGCTGTGCCGGTGTTTCCAGAGCGGGGAGGCTCTGTTGTGGCTTGTGCCAGTGTGAGGGGAACCAACTGCCTCCAGGTCCCAGATGGGACGGGTTGGTCATCTAGATCCAGTTGGACAGAGCTGCTGTCATCACTGTGGGCCTCTTCTGTGGGTGGAGTGGAATTGTCTGGATCCTCCTGTCCGGTGACGTTGGGTATGGGTCCTGCAGGGGTGTAAAGGCATGATTATTGAATCTGTGTGTGCCATGGTGTGCAATGGGTGGGTGACCCTGTACCCCAGTGCTTGCATTCCTGTGTAGGACCTTGTGTGCTAATTGTTTAGGGGTCTGTGTGGGTATGTGTAGTGGCCATGCATTGGTGATGGGTGTCCATGCTTTGTTGTTGCATGCAGGGCTTGTTGTTGGGATGTGTGGTTTGTAATAGTGGGACATATGTGATGAGTTGGAGTGCTGGGGGTGAGAGTGAGGGTGGGGGTATGTGATAGCATGCAGGTAGGGTGGGGAATATATATATATATATATTGGACACTCTTTGCTAGTCACGGCAAAGTATATGCAAATCTCTAAACCAAATATCAACAAGGTATGCCCTGCCCAGCCTCCTCCGGGCTCCAAGGGGCGCCCGGCGGAAGCGTGAAGGAGTTATAAAAAGGGCTCCTGCACCATCCACAGAACCGGCACCAGCTGCAAGCGTTTCCCGTGAAGCGGGAGTGCGAAGGAGTTATTAAAAGGGCTCCTGCCCCTGTCCACAGAACCGGCACCAGCTGCAGCTCAGAGTCATAAAGCGTCTCCTTGCGGACCTGTAGCACACTGGATCATAAAGTCATAGGAGAGTCAGCCTGGTGAAGAGCACATCCCAACCCTATATAGGTGCCCAAACCGGTGGTTGCAGAAAGATATCAGGGGGGTGGCCCAGCCCAGCCTCTGCCAGGCGCTGACGGGCGCAGGACGGGCCCGCCCTTGGCCCGGGCCTCGCCCGGGCGCTGCCCGCGCGTGTCCCGCGGAGCGGGAGTGGGAGCGCGAGCTGAAATTTAAAGGGCTCCTGCCCTTGTTTGCCTTGCCGCCTGCTGCCTCCTCCAACAAATCGCGCTTCCCGCAGAGCGGGAGCGGGAGCTGAAATTTAAAGGGCTCCTGCCCTTGTTTGCCTTGCCGCCTCCTCCAACAAATCGCGCTTCCCGTGGAGCGGGAGCGCGAGCTGAAATTTAAAGGGCTCCTGACTTACCAGAGTCCATTCCTCCTGCTACTCCTGCGAGGCCCTCAGGATGCAGTATAGCCAAGACCTGCTCCTCCCATGTTGTTTGTTGTGGGGTAGGAGGTGGGGTTCCGCTGCCAGTCCTTTGAACCGCGATGTGGTGTCTTGAGACCACGGAACGCACCTTCCCCCGTAGGTCGTTCCACCTCTTCCTGATGTCATCCCGTGTTCTTGGGTACTGTCCCACTGCGTTGACCCTGTCCACGATTCTGCGCCATAGCTACATCTTCCTAGCTATGGTGGTGTGTTGCACCTGTGAGCCGAATAGCTGTGGCTCTACCCGGATGATTTCTTCAACCATGAACCTGAACTCCTCCTCAGAAAACGTGGGCTGTCTTTGCGGTGCCACGGGGTGGTGTGGGTGATGTGTGAGGTGGTTTGTGTTGTGATGTGTGGGGTGATGTTTAAGGGTGTGTGGTATTTTGTGCGTGGATGTGTATGTGTGATGGTGTTGTGTGCCTCTGTATGCTGGTGTTGTCTTTGCTGTGCAGTCTCTCTGGCCTTCGTCTAAATTGTTGGTAGTAAGGGTTTGTGGGTGATGTGGGCGGGTGTTTTATATTGTATTGGGTGTGTGGGAGTGGTGTGTGTATCTGTATCAGGTGTGTGTATTTGGAATTGTCCAATGTGGTAGTGTTTTGTAAGTGTGTGTGTATTTTGAGCGCGGTGGTGTGTACCGCCAATGGAATACCGAGGTTAAAAGACCACTGCGTTGATTCGTGGGTCGTGATAGTGTGGGCATATTCCTGTTGGCGTGATGGTGGAGGTTTTGTTATTGTCAGTTTATCACTGACCTTTGGTGTGGCAGACTTGTGTGGGTGTCTAGATTTTGGCGGATTCCGATCTGTGGGTCGCAATAGCTGTGGCGGAATTCCACAGCCGCGGCGGTGTGTTGGCGGTCTTCTGCATGGCGGTAAGCGGCATTTACCGCCAGTGTTGTAATGAGGGCCATTGTGTTGGTTGACAAATGCAATGGCATCTTGTACTTTCCAGCCATGCTGCGCTGTCACAGAAACTGCAGGCAAACTGTATAAATGAAATACACAGCACAACATTGTGGATAAGAGGGGGTGGTCCATGACTATGGAGAATCTCTTGTTTACCGGGGCCTGCAATCTTCATAGTAGCTAGTAGAGTATCAAAATCTGTTCTTAGTCTTACAGTACTACACAATATATAGGGGAGAGGGAGAGGTTACCAACAAAGCAGAAGAAATCTACAGATTATTACAGACAGGAAAAAGTCAGCCAGCAAAAACAAACATGAAATAAGGAAAAACATAGATAACAGGATTTAAACAAAATTTGGATGGGGGTTGGAAACAATTAAGACCGTATGAAAAAAATAAACAAGGCAAAATTAAAAGTAATCTAATAGTGGACAGAGGTAAAAGTTAGGGAAATAATAATGATACATGATAGGACTAACTGGGATGAGCAGAGCCCTCAGCATTGGCGCTTGTAGTTGGTGCCTCTACCCCAGCTCTTGCCGGACCTGCCTCTGTGCTGCCCCTCTTCTTGCCCTTGTGTGCTAATTTAAGAAATATAGAAGAAAAAAACTAGATTAGTGGTACAGTTACTCTCCACAAAATTATTATATCAGGCAAACAAAGTAACACTGTACTTACCTAAATCAGATTGCCCATAGTACTGATATTGACTATCATTGTGTTGGCTATAATACTAAAATCCCTATTCCAAATTTCCTTAACAGAAAGTACATTTGGAACTAATGCATTGCAATCAATGATCGTTGATTCTATTCTCATTTCTCAACCCTCTTGATGTACCAACTCAGTATCCCTTTTTTGCAATGCATGGGTGCATACTAGTACAACACAGTGTGAAATTGCTTAGGACTGTATGAGCTACATAAAGAACGTCACTAACAATGCTTACTCACTGATATCACGGATTCACTATGGTGACAGGAGGTCAGCAGAGTCTGCTGTGCAATGGCTTCTTGAAGAATCAGCCAAAGCAGCAACGAGTATGAGTATGATAAGGTGCCACCCAGCACCTGCCTAGCTCAAACTGGATCATAACTTAATATTCTTAATGTAAACTAACCATAACATACCTCTGAGTGTGAGCAGCATGCTATTCAGAAAAAAGGTTTTCATTGTAGAACGCAAACAGAACAAATAATATAGTTAATACTCATGAGTGCTGCTATCTCAATGCCCATAGCAGGTCCTGCTCCCAGTGGAGGATATCCACCCAGTGGTGTGTCAGCTGCTGGGTTGAGCACTGGGCGTGGCTGGTGTGCTGCACACACCTGCACACCCTCCCCCAATGCAGTTGACAGGCCCACAGTGGGTACCCACTGCCAGGCCTGCTGCCTTTTGCCAGCATGGAGGAGAGGTGGTGCTGCCCATTAAAAAACAGTGCTGCCACTTACACCTCCACCCCTCAAAAAATAGACCAGGGCTGCACACCTTGGCAGCGCCGCCATCTGCGGGGTAGGTGGCTGCTGCTGGCTGTTTGGGGGGGCTGGTGATGCTGCACTCCTGTTCACCGCCCTGCTTTGCCATGGCACTGGGTGGGGTGAATAAAAGAAACAGGAGAAGGATAGAGGGAAGGAAGGAAGAAATAAGGAAGTAAAGGGAAAAATAAACTAACAAAAAGTCACAAAAAACCCGAAAAAAAAAAAAAACGTTAAAATACACAGACACAAAAACACGAACAAATACAATTAAAAAAATGAAGGGTACATTGAGGATTAAAAAGATGAGAAAGGGATTAAAATCATTCAAAAAACAGGCCCAGCTCCATGAACAGAGTAAGAAAACAAGATGATCACACCCATGCGAGCTGGGTGGGGCCATTCTCATGAGATTTTGAACATGAGGACGTATCCCATGTCGTGTTTGACATAAGCTTAACCCAAACAGGCGTGATGGGGAAACTCCGCCTGCCTGCATAACTCTACGTAATGCGGAAACGTTTTTTAAGTACTCCGTGGAGTTCTGTGTAGTGTGATTCCGCGAACTCCACCCAGGCCTACTTATCACATATTACTCTAAGAAAAGCCAGACTGCTCTTTGCCACACTACCAGGAGTGAGCTAAGGATTTACTAGTGTGAATCCAAGGACCACCTCCGGGGTAATGTGAACATTACAAGGTGAAGACTAAGCTCCACACCAAATAATACTCCACTTTCCTACATTGATGTTTCAGTGGTGGGATATTGAACTCATGTTTCATAGTACCACTTGGTCATAAGTGTATTTGCATGCGAAATCCACTAAATTGTCTTTAGCATCAAACATTTTTTTTCTTTTCGATTTGGCTTGTAAGGGCTTTGGGTAACACCTCCATTGCATTAGATAATCAATAGGCCTAGTGAGCTAGGAATGTTTGCTTAAAACCTTCCCAAATTTTTAATAAGGTCCCAACTCTTAGGTTAACAAGCACAATGATGCTGCCAAGAGTCTTCTCTTGTCCATCCTGCAAGCACTCAGGATCAGTGATCTTAGTGGCGTGTGAAAAGCTAGAGGCATTGGCTATAGAACTACAGTCAAAAAGGAGGACCTGGAAAAGGCCCTCAGCCTCCATGAAGGAGAGAGGGTATAGAATGAGTCTTTTTCCTCAGAAGGTGATCCTGTAGAGATGAAAGAAAATGCTCTTGCCCCAGGAAATGAAGGAGAAATGGGTAAGGATCATCATTCTCCAACCATCCCCAGACCCTCCTCACCAGTGGGTAGTGAAAGACGTCACTCTAGTGTACCCCACCTCCCTCTCACAGGCAGGGTAATACGTTGTCTTGAGGACAAGTTGAAACAAATTTCACTGGATGAGAGAAGGCTTGAACTTGAAGAGAGGAGACTAACCCTTGAATAGAAAAGGGTTAGTCTGGGTCTTAGGCCCAAGGATGGTGACATCGAGAAGAAATCAGGGGCAAAGGATGAGTCCTTTGACACAAAGATCGATCCCCAAAGGGATTGACCCCAAGTGTAGTGATGGTGATGACATTGACAAATGGTTTCCAGCCTTTGAGAAGACCTGCAAAATGAGGAGGTTAGGTCATCAATACTGGGGCTCTGTACTGTGGGAGTTATTTCCAGTTAAGGGCAGAGGTATACTTCTGACCCTTCATAAGATGTGGCAGAGTCCTACAAACATGAAAAAGACACTCAGAGAAAGGTTTGGACTCACCACTGAAGAATACAGACTAATGTTTAGGGACATGCAGAAAGGTCAGAACCAGACCTAAGTGGACTTTGTAGAACGTTCAGTCAAAGCACTGGAGGGCTAGGTAAATAGTAACAGAGTTAACACATATGATGAGCTTATTAATTTAATAAAGAAAGAACACATTTTGACAAACTGTACTCAAACACGTTATGTCAGCATCTAGTGGATTCATCATTTTCCAGTCCCAGGTAGTTGGCTAAGAAAGCTGATAAGTGGGTTGGATCGAGAGTACACAAAAAGATCCAGGGGGGTGACTCCAAGAAAGAAGGATGATGCCCACAAAAAGCAAAGGAGGGTTGTGGTAAGCCCACCAAAGAGACTCCCTCAGGATCCTACAACCTTAAAAACAAGAAAAGCAAGACCCAACCCAACTCCGACAAGCAGAGGCAAGGTGACCCAGGGCTTAAAAACTCTCAGACAACTGGCTGTGTTTTGACTGTCAAACATCAGGTCATTTCAAAAGGAATACAGTCTTCCCCAGAAAGGTGGTTAACACTGGGCTCTCCAGTATACCCATAGGTGAGGAATCCTCAGATGAGGAGGTCTTCTTAGCTTTTAAATGGGAGAAGAGGCCAGATGGTAAGCTGGTGATCCCTGAGGGTGGTAGTAAACACTTCCTCCCAATTCAGGTGAATGAGATCCCTGCAACTGGCCTAAGAGACACATGTGCAGTCACACCATAACAGTTGACAGGTTGGTATCTGTTAGAAATGTCCTCTCTGGAGGGTTACCCCCAAACTTTTTGCCTTCGTCCTTCTCGTTTTCTGACCTAATTTCTGCTGGTTTTAGGACACTGCACACTTTACCAATGCTAATCAGTGCTAAAGTGCATATGCTCTCTCCCGTAAACATGGTAACATTGGTTCCTTCCCAATTGGCAAATTTGATTTACTTGTAAGTCCCTAGTAAAGTGCACTGCCTGTGCCCAGGGCCTGTAGTCAAATGCTCCTAGTGGGCCTGCAGCACTGATTGTGCCACCCACATAAGTAGCCATGTCTCAGGCCTGCCATTGCAAGGCCTGTGTGTGCAGTTTACTGCCACTTTGACTTGGCATTTAAAAGTACTTGGTAAGCCTTAAACTCCCCTTTTTCTACAAATATCACCCCTAAGGTAGGCTCTAGGTAACCCACAGGGCATGGTGCTATGTAGGTAAAAAACAGGACATATACATGTGTGTTTTACATGTCCTGGTAGTGAAAAACTCCTAAATTTGTTTTCCACTACTGTGAGGCCTGCTCCTTTCATAGGCTACCTTCATATACTGTTTGAGTGGTAGATTCTGATCAGAAAGGGGCAAACAGCTCATGTTAATATGGCCAGAATGGTAATAGAAAATCCTTCTTATTGGTGAGGTTGGATTTTACATTACTATTTTAGAAATGCCGCTTTTAAAGAATTGAGCATTTCTCTGCACTTAAAATCCATCTTTGCCTTACAGCCTGTCACCAATCTACGTCTGGATTGGGCTGGTTGAGAGCTCCCTTGAGCAACAGGCTGAGGCAGGAAGAAGGTTACACGTCCTGCCCCCCAGCCGGGCTAGTGAATAGAACTATCAAGGCGTGAGCTTCAAAGGCTTCTCCAGACCTGATAGCCATCAGTGCTGTCCGACAGCAAGGAAACAGACCCACCTCTGCTCCCAGGCATATTTGCTTGTGGACAGGCAGGAAATTAAGTATGCATGTCTATGCACACCCCCAACAGGCTGACCACACCTCTAGGGTGAGCAACCCGGTCTGTGCACTACAATGTAGTTTTTGCAATCTTAGGAGTGGCAGAATAGAGGGTTCTGGGTAGCTAAAAGTGACCTGTCCCAACAGATGTGGTCACCACCGGGGTGGATTATCCATAGGAGCCAGCTGCCTATTGGCCACTATTCTCCACAACCCTAACTCCTCTAAATCCAGGATTCAAGGAACACCCCTGACATCAGAACCTCAGATCTATTTGACCAACTTGAAAGAAGAACCAGAAGAAACTCTGTATCACCGCCAACTGGGCTCTGCCCACTACTTTAAAGCTAAAGAGGGATACTCTGGGGCATATTTATACTCCGTTTGCGCCGGAATTGCGTCGTTTTTTTTGACGCAATTCCGACGCAAAACGAACTCCATATTTATACTTTGGCGTTAGACGCGTCTTGCGCCAAAGTCCATGGAGTTTGCGTCATTTTTTAGCGTGGACACCTACTTTGCGTTAATGAGATGCAAGGTAGGCGTTCCCGTCTAAAAAATTGACTCCGAGGCATGTGCGCCGTATTTACACTCCCGGGCAAAATTCACGCCTGGGAGTGGGCGGGTCAAAAAAAATGACGTACCACCGCTTTTGCGCCGTTTTTAGCGCCTGCAAAAGGCAGGCGTTAAGGGACCTGTGGGCTCTGAAGGAGCCCAGAGGTGCCCTCCCATGCCCCCAGGGACACCCCCTGTCACCCTTGCCCACCCCAGGAGGACACCCAAGGCTGGAGGGACCGATCCCAGGGACATTAAGGTAAGTTCAGGTAGGTATTTTTTTTTTTTTTTTTTGTGGCATAGGGGGGCCTGATTAGTGCCCCCCTACATGCCACTATGCCCAATGACCATGCCCAGGGGACAGAAGTCCCCTGGGCATGGCCATTGGGCAAGGGGGCAGGACTCCTGTCTTTGCTAAGACAGGAGTCATTTCCATGGGGGTTGGGAGTCGGAAAAAATGGCGCAAATCGGGTTGAGGCGAAAAATTTGCCTCAGCCTGACTTGCCCCATTTTTTGGCGCCCAAGCTCCATATCCCCCTACGCCGGCGCTGCCTGGTGTACGTCGTTTTTTTTCACGCACACCAGGCAGCGCCGCCGGCTAACGCCGGCTAACGTCATTGATTAAATACGGCGCCCGCATGGTGCTTCAGAATGGTGTTAGCCGGCGCAAATTTTTTTGACGCAAAACTGCGTTAGCGCAGTTTTGCGTCAAAAAGTATAAATATGGCCCTCTGTCCCTAAGGCAAAAGACTGGAACCTGCATGATCTACCTTTGCCCTTAAGTGAAACTCATCACTCATGTCCAGAGGGACCCCTGTGGAAGCCCTAAGCACCTTCAGTCTCCTCTGGACTGGTGGCACCAGTCTCTTGAAAACTGCAGGTAAATACGGCAGTATCTGAAGTTTTACTGGCTGTTAGGCCCACAGTGAGATTGTCAGAAACCAGGGGATGCAGTGTCTTCTAGGAGTCGTAGTCCAGCCTGCCTCCAAGTTTCAGGCCACTACCTAACTCCCTCGGATTCCTGCACCCTTAGCATTGCAAAAGCTTTTTGGTTGCCAGCCCGGTAACTAACCCCTTCACTCGATGCTGCAAATGCAGGCCACAATGTGCAACCTGCATCCGACATCTGCAACCCTGCCCCAGTTGAGATTTTGTATGTCCTTGTCAGCACCTTTGTGCCAGTGGTAAAATCAACACCAGCACAAGGCTTATTCAGCACAACCGACAGCCAGGACAACTTTGCACTCGGACCCAGCAGGCCTAGTAGAAGTGAACTGACTAGCTTAACCCTGCAAGGGTTTCCAGCAGCTCAAACTTCAAGTGGTTGTTTGTCACCAGTGGCATCCCTGTGATTGACATAAACGCGAGTCCCTTTCAGCACCATGGACAGCCAGGACAACTTTGCACCGACAGTTGTGATCTGGTCCAGGAACTGCACTAACATAAACCCCTCAAGGGTTCCATGCAACTTGTCCTTTAAGTGCATTTTTGCAACACATTCCATTTTTAAAATTGACTTAAATGCAGCTTTAAATGCCCTTTCTGCAGTGAATTTTTATTGCTTGTAAAATCAGTATCTCCAGTTCAACTGCACCTTTACTGTTCATGTAGGTGCCTAAAATTATATAAAAATAAGCTCTATTTTAATAAATTGGTGTTGGATTACTTTTGAGCTGTGTCAATCATGTACTGTCCATGTTTGTGCTGTGAAATGCTCAATACATGTTCATCTAAGTAAAGCCTGACTGCTATTTGCCACACTACCGGGACTGAGCTAAAAACTTGCTACTGTGAATCAATGGAGCATCTTTGGAATATTGTGAGAGTATTACATGGTGAGGACTAACTCTCGCACCACATCATATTTCACTTTTCTAAAATGTTTAACTCAAGAAGCAGGTAAATCAACTTTAAAATACAATTATTACGTGTGACTATTATACCTAAACAGATAGGTTAGGTTGTTTTGTAACTGTGAAAAACATTTTTATTTATTTTACTTCTTTTCCAATGGGAAGGAAGTGCCCCAGAGATTACAGCTTCATCTTCTTGTCCAGAAGGCTTCTTTCAGTGCCTTGTCCATCTTCTGGTCACTTTTCATTTGTATTTCAAGATGAAAAGATGACTCTCTCTGTCTGCAATTTTGTGCTGCTTATATACTATTGGATTTCAAGTACTTTTCCTTTGTGACATCACAACAAGTAAGTTCAAAAACTTTTGTGTAAGGGTTCTGTTGGATAGAGGACATGCACCAGTATTTATTTGTATGTTTATTACATTTTAAAATTAATTTAAGTTGTTGTGGGTGGCCTGGAGTTACAGTAGGGGCCTAGTATTTTGTTGCATTTAATTTGTTATCTTTCAAAAGGGAAAATGTTGCGCAGTTAGGTACATTTTCTCCATGTTTGTTGAATTTGCACCATTCATTTGTTTTGCCATGTGCTCTAGTCTTCCCACAGGCCAGCCAGCCAGTACTAGTCACTGGGTTTATGAAACAGCTGTTTCTGTTGTATATGTTGTGACCTGCGTGGATCCCCCATTGTTGGTTTACCCAGAATCCTCAGCAAATCTCAAATTTAGCAAAATAAAATCAAATTTTTTCCACATTTCTGTGTGGGATCACCGCACCAGGACAAAAACATGTCGAAATTGAGGGGAAACCAAAGCAGATCTAAAAGGGCAGTTTGAAAATTATATTTTTAGGCTTACGAGTGGGGCAGAATTTTCATTGGTATAGCTGCAACAATGCTTGGTGGTAGAAATTTTGTGGATTTATGCAGATTCCGGAAGGGTCCATCACAAATATTTCGGAAAAATGTGTGATTTCCAGCAAAATTGGAGATTAACAGGGCATTGTGGGTAAGAAAATGATGCAGGCTGTATGTGAAGCATACCACCCTGGACTCACCCAGATGTTTAGTTTTCAGACGTGTCTAGGTCTTGTGGAGTTTTCTACATGGCAGCATTCCAAAGTCCAAAAAGTGCAGCCCTCCCCATTCCAAGTGGGACGATTTTAGAAGTTAGCCAAGCTCTCATGGCCCAAATGTAAAACCAGAACCTATAATAATCAAATGCCCTCCGCCTTGCCATGGGATAACATGTTTTAGTGTGCAGGGGTGTGCTGAAAGACTGTTACCCCCTTTAGTTGGGGTGCGGGCATAACCATGCCCATACTGGTTGGTAGCCGCCAGCCCACAATTTTATTTTAATTCCTGGCATCTAGTAGGCTTTCTGCCCCCCCCCACCCCTGGGAGTGGATCGGGGGTAATTGCCCCATCTGCCCACTGGTGGGCAGAACAACTTTGTTCCCATTTATTTGGGGGCATAAAAGGCCTAAAATAAATTTGCCCTCTAGGAGAGCGACCCTTGCCTAAGGGGTCCTCCCGTGGCGTGAAATTGGTGCCAAAATAAATCCCTGAAGTCTTGTGGTTTATGCCCCCCGTGGGGGCAGATTGGCCGAATAAAAATAGGCAGATCTGCCCCCAAGGGGTGCATAAATGGCCAAAAAACAATTCCCCCCCCCTAGGGTAGCGACCATTGCCTAAGGGGTCGCTCCCCTTATCAATGTAAACCAATAAAAAAAAACTCCCTTGTGTCTAGTGGCTTCTGCCCCCCCTGGGGGCAGATCCGCCGAATAAAAAAATTGCCCCCTGGGGAACGACCCTTGCCAAAGGGGTCGCTCCCCTTATGCCAATTTCATTGGAAAAAAAAATCATCCCTGGTGTCTAGTGGCTTCTGCCCCCGTGGTTATAGTTAGCAGAGCTAAATATTACTTGCACCATTGCCATGCACTGCTTATGACCTCACATATTACATCACTCATGACATATTCTATTATAACAATGATGATATCAATGATGTCCCCACAGCATGTACGGCTGAAGGCATTGAACAGTGAGGGTTGGTCATATAGGGAGAGATGGCCATAAGCTGTGCCTACGGATCAGGCCCTGCTCCAAAACCCAGCTGCATATGGCCAAAGGCCACGGCCATCAGTGTGTCCGGGCACTTGCAAACAGCTCCATGGTGTGCACACCTGAAGGCCATGCACCATGTGGGGCTTGCCACTAGTGGAAGGTCGAGCACAGGTCCCAGCTGCAAACTAGGTCCTGCAGTCAACACAATTCTGTGCATGGCTGAAGACC
Organism: Pleurodeles waltl; assembly: GCF_031143425.1. NCBI lineage: Eukaryota > Metazoa > Chordata > Amphibia > Caudata > Salamandridae > Pleurodeles > Pleurodeles waltl. Next base: position 894,141,293 of record NC_090447.1, on the reverse strand, counting down.
ATATGTATCAGTGAGTGGGATGGCCCAGGAGCATTGGCCACAAGGCTTTGCTGCAGGATAGGCTCTCCAGCCAACCCCCATACACAGCTGAAGCATGTGCACTGTGGGGGTGGTTGGTTATCTGTGGGGAGTTGGGCTCCAGGAGTTGCTGCAGGCCAGGCCCTATGGCCACCCCCTTGCTCTGCACAGCTAAAGGACACCCTTGGAGAGTGGCTGGATGCAGGCCCTTTGGCCAACACAGGACACCCACAGTTGAAGAACATGCTTTGCAAGTTTTGGTGAAGGGCCTGAACTCAGGCTAAGCCTTATGCCAACCAGTGGTCTATGTGATTGAAGGCATTGCAAGGGAGGGATTGGTCATCTGCTGCGGGTTAGGCACAGGCCCTGCCTGCAGGCCAGGTCCTGCTACTAATCTCCTATTCATAGGGTCAAAAGTTGTGCATGTCGGTGTGTCCATGCACCTGCCATGGTTAGGTACAGGGCCTGGTCACAGGCCAGACCCAGGCGGCCAACCCCACGGTGCACTCAATTGAAGGTCATGAATGGTGTGGGGCTGGCGACCCATGGAAGTTGTGGCACAGACCCAGGCTGCAGGCCTCTCCCTGCGCCCAACCACATACCATAAATGGCTGATGGCCATGTGTGACAGTGGATGGGGCTGATGTGAGTGGTTAGGGCCTGGCTGCAGACCTATCTTTGAAGCCAACACCCCACCAAACTTGGCTGAAGGGTTGTAAAAACAAAAAGGCAATGGATATAATGCTTGAAATCATCTCAGCCACTGGTGATCACACAGGCCACATTCCAATCCATCCTTTTTTGCTGACCATACCACCCATATGCAAATTAGTCTTGACCCTGCTCCTAATGGAAACAATACAGCCCAAACTACCAAGCCAGGTCCTTCTGAACCCAAACACAAGCTGTAGGGAGCTGGGCTCAAGGCTTTTCCACATTTCAGACCCTGGGGCCAACCCTGCTGTGCACATGTTTAAAAGTTGTGATCAGTGGGGGGCTTGCCATCCATGAGGGTTGGTGCAAGACCTGGCCACAAGTCAGGCCCGGCGGCTAATCTCGACTGGGGATATCCTGTTTACAGCAACCACTGTTTTTATCAGCGGAGGAGTGAAGACAGGGTTGCCCGTGGAGGGCAAACACACTGTGGCAGCAGTCGGTCAGTCTTCTTACAGGACTTGGCTTTATCCGCTTCTTGTTCAGGCGTGATGCAGTATATGCAAAGTGCAAAGTGCACTTGCAGTAGGTGAGACCATCTCTGGCAGAATATCAAGTGATATGGGTGAAGGACCTCTTCTGACAAGCGGTCAGTGATAGTCTTTACATACTAAGGGCCTGATAACGAGTGTGGCTGAACTTAGCGCTGCCTGGCTGATTACAACTCTCTTCCCTGCCAGCCTTTCCGTTGCAGTTTTACCAACATGGAAAGGCTGGGGGTGATGGTGTGTTGGTGCCACATGGGGGCCCCTGCAATGCCCATGCCCATGGCTCCTTTAAGGGAGTTGAGTGCTATCTCATAGCACTGTTCCTGCCAGTCTGACTGGGGGGAATGCACTATTGCAATTTTTCTGCCGATCAGACATCTGTGTCCAATGACAACTATGACACATGCATAAATTGGGAAAGATTGCTGCTTCCATTGTTTGAGAGTGGGGAGAGGGTGACTGTTAGACCTGACAGCCTCAGGGTGGTCATCCCCCAACTTTTCTCTTGCCTCCCTCCACTTTTCTGACACTGTTTTTGCTGGTTTTAGGACTGTGCACACTTTATCACTGCTAACCAGTGCTAAAGTGAATATGCTTTCTCCCTTAAACATGGTAACATTGGTTCATTCCCAATAGGCATGATTGATTTGCTTACAAGTCCCTAGTAAAGGGCACTGCATGTGCTAAGGGCCTACAAATTAAATGCTACTAGTGGGACTGGAGTACTGATTGTGCCACCCACATAAGTAGCCCCTTAACCATTTCTGAGGCCTGCCATTTCGAGGCCTGTGTGTGCAGTTTTACTGCCACTTTGACTTGGCATTTAAAAGCACTTGTGGAGTCTTAAACTCTCCTTTTTTATATATAAGTCAACCCTAAGCTAGGCCCTAGGTAGCACATTGGGCAGGGTGCTATGGAGGTAAAAGGCAGGACAAATACATATGTGTTTTATAAGTCCTGGTAGTAAAAAACTCCTTAATTCATTTTCACTACTGTGAGGCGTGTTCCTTTCTCAGACTAGCATTAGTACTGCTCTCATATACTTTTGAGTGCTATATTCTGATCTGAAAGGGGTAAACACGTTATTCAGTATGCCAGAATGGTAATAGAAAATCCTGCTTATTGGTAAGGTTAGATTTTATATTACTATTTTAGAAATGCCAATTTTAGAAAGTGAACATGTCTCTGTAATTAAAACTGTCTGTGCCTTACAGCCTGTCTTCAATCAATATCCGGTCTGTGCTGGTTGACAGCTCCCTTGTGCATTTCACCCAGACAACCACAAACACAGGACACTCAGTCACACCTGCTTTCATCTGCATATTGAATGGGTCTTCCTGGGCTGGAAGGGTGGAGGACCTGACACTTACATTTCAAAGGCTAGTGGCCGGTCTTCACACAATGGATTGCTAAACCCCCTAATGGAACCTGGCAGACAGGACTAAACTGAAAGGGGAACTTGTGCACTTCATAACCACTCATTGAAGTCTCCCCCACTTCAAAGGCATTTTAGCGTACATAAACTGGGTCTCCGACCCCACCAAAATAGACAATTCAGGACCTACACCTGCACCCTGTCAGGAGGACTCATCTGGACTTCTCTGCTGAGAAGGACTGCTGTCCTGCTGTTGTCCTGCTGCCCTGCTGGCCTCTGACTTTGCTGAGAAGGACCCTGCCTTCTCCAAAAGTGCTCTCCAAGGGCTTGGATTGAGCTTACCTCCTGTTTTCTGAAGTTTCAGGGCCAAAAGGACTTATTCTCTTCAGGAAACTCCTCGTGTGTCGAAAATCGATGCACCACCTGCCGGCACTGACACGAAGCCTGCATTGCAATTGAGAAATCACTGCACATCTGACCAGAACGACACAGCCCCGACTTCCTGACCGGAAATTCAACGCATCGCCTACTGGATCGATGCAAGGCCCATGTTGTCTTCTAGCGCATCAAGGATTTTCTCTGCATAATACCTGGGCCTCAAAATATCCCTGCACCACAGTGAGAAATCAAGGCTGCACGCCAGAAAATGATGCAAACTCCTTGCAGTGTGGAAAGAAATAATGCACTGTCTGTGCTACGTTGGAAAATTCCACACGCACACTAGTTTTCAATGCAGCTCCTCCTCTGCGATCTCCGAGCGTCATTATTTTGGACGCATACCAGGTACAATGTGAATGTAACAAAGAGACAACTGTTTATTTCTAAGGATTAAGACTCTTTTAATCCTTTCAAACATAATATTTTACCGTGTGCTCATTGGATCTTTGTTGTTTTGACATTATTTTATTCAGATAAATATTATATATCTTTCTAAACCTGTGTGGTATATTTTTGTGGTGTTTTCACTGTGTTACTTTATGATTAATTGCACGACTACTTTACACATTTCCTTCTAAATTAAACCTGACTGCTCAGTGCCAAGCTATCAGAAGTTGGCTTAGGATAATTTGGATTGTGTGTGGCTTAGCCTGACTAGGGTTGTGGTCCCTACGTGGACAAGGGTGTATACCTCTGCCAACTAGAGACCCCATTTCTAATAGTGACCTTGATTAGCCAAGATGGAGTCTGAGCCTACATAATATGGAGAAGGACCTTACGGCTTTACGTCAGCATTCTTGTGATGCCAGGAAATTGTAGCGAGTCACAATTTATGATTTACTTGAATAATAATCATTAAGTGGGTGAAATAGCAATGCCCCTTCATGATTCAATATTAGGCAAACGGACCTAATAGTACATAGGTGGTGTTAGAAATGGGGACTTTTGTTGGCAGTCAGGTTACCCCCTGTCCAAGCAAGGACCCTCACTCTAGTCAGGGTAAGTCACACACAATCCAAATGATCGTGTGCCCACCCTCTGGTAGATTGGCACTGAGCAGTTAGGCTTAACTTAGAAGGCAATGTGTAGAGTATTTGTGCAATAAATCATACAATACCACAATATAAAACCACAAAAATACAATGTTTAGAAAAATATATAATTTTTATCTGGGTAAATGCAGGCCAAAACAATTAAAGATGAAATAAGCAAATGTAGGGATATCACTGAAAGTGATATCAAGTGTCTAAGAGTTAAAATATTATTGTCAAAACAATAAAAAGTGTCTTAAGTTCTCCTAGAAACAAGTGTCTCTTGCAGGGCAAAGTACCTAGTTTGCATTGAAAAATCCTCGCAAGGGACCGCTGAGGAGATGTGTGGAAAACGGTGGGTGGGTGTCAGTTTCCGCCCTTTCCACACAGACTTGTGACGTTATTTTCCATGCGGGGAAGGCGTTGCGTCGATTTCCGGCGCACGGACTTGGATCTTCTTTGGGTTGCGGGATTTTCAGACGCCCCGGGAATGATGAGTGGAATCCTGGGCTTGCGGAGCGAAGTCACAGGGGCTGTGTCGATTCTGGTAGGCGATGCGTGGAATTTTCTTCTGCGCAGCAGGTGCTGCATTGATTCCTCTCAGGAAGTTGAGCGGCATCGTTCTGAGTGGGCTTGCGTCGATCAAGTAGGGCCGTGCATCGAAGTTCCGGTCACGTCGCAGGCGATGCATCGATCTTCTCTCGTGAAGTCGGGCTGCGTCGTTCCGGACTCGGCGTGTGGTGAATTTTTCACCGCCAGAAGGGTGTGCGTCGTTCTTGGCAGGCGGTGCATTGAGTTTTTGCCGCACAGGGATTTCAGCTGTAGGAGAGAAGACTTTTTGGTCCCAAGACTTCAGGGAACAGGAGGCACGCTCTATCTAAGACCTTGGAGAGCACTTCTTCAGCAAAGCAAGACAGCAGCAAGACAGCAGGGCAACAGCAAGGCAGCAGTCGTCTTCTGAAAGCAGTCAGGTGAGTCCTTTAGGCAGCCAGGGAGTTCTTCTTGTCAGGGTGCAGGTTCTGGGTCAGGTTTCTTCTCCAGGAAGTGTCTGAGATGGTAGGGCAGAGGCCCTGTTTTTATACCAAAATGTGCCTTTGAAGTTGGGGAGACTTCAAAGAGTGGCTTAAAAGTGCCCCAGGTCCCCTTTCAGTTCAATCCTGTCTGCCACGGTCCCAGTAGGGGGTGTGGCAGTCCTTTGTGTGAGAGCAGGCCCTATACCCTCCCAGCCCAGGAAGACACATTCAAAATGCAGATGTATGCACGTGAGGCTGAGTATCCTGTGTTTGGGATGTGTCTGAGTGAATGCACAAGGAGCTGTCAACTAAACCCACCTGAGGGCACACTTTCTGTGTCTGGCATGAGTCAACGTCTGACAGCACTGTAACTCCCAGCAGGCACTCTTCCACCTGTAAGAAAATCAGAACAGTGTACTACAAGTAAAATAGGCTTGCATGTGAAACTAACAATCAATTCAAAAGTCCTGAATGCTCCACATTTGCACAGTCCAGGCAATTACAGCAATTCTATGGCACACTTCCAGTACTATTACAAGGAAAACACAGCTTCAGCTGTGTTTCTTACTAAACTGGCCTTCACAATTACCATCCAAACAATGTAATGTACTAACCTGGGGGGAACAACTATATGGGAAGCTGGTGTACTTGCAGTACACCCATACAGAAGCCCAGGTGAAATGGCAACTCCCATGCTGTTGGCCAGCTCTCTCTGCATTGTACATTGTCCAGCTGTTAGGTAACTCATTGATGCAATACACCTTACTAGGCGATAACTTTTTATTGCCATGTCTTTACTCAGACAAGATATGAGGGAATCAACAGTCATTTAACCACCAACATACTCCAAGAGCTTGGAGCATGGTGAATGCAATTGCACATCTTGTTGTTCCACACAGTTCTAACCCAGGTTTAAAACAAGCTCTCATTGTTATATCAGGGGATCATGTAAAGGCTCTGTGTGCATGTCACACAGCATGTCTAGTGGTCTACATTAAACATCACTTGTTGCATCACATACAGCAACTGTGTGTTCCACTTCTCCTACAGGTAACCTTGCCATTCTCACCATGGAGGGAACACCAGAGAATGCCACTACGCCCTCTGGATGAAGGCCTCAGTGGGGAAAACACCCCTGGATGTTTAGACAATGACGACAAAGCTGGCCTGTCAGGGACACCTGGTCAGGCATCAGCTGTGACCCTCGCCCTGCCTCATCGACTCCTCCAAGCCCTGTTGCATCTACACCACAGGCAAATATTCACCCTCAAACCTGGGTCCCAAGAGCAGTGTCTTCAATTGTGTGACGCCCACTACAGGTACCTGAGTCTTGTGTTGTGAACCCTGACAATAATGGAGCTGCCACCAATGGGAGTGGGCACACTGTGCCGGGGGCACAGGCATTTGGGGGTAGGGTGCATGGGAGGGATGGTGTGGGGCAGAGGTTGAGGCCTCCAAGGGACACTACTGGCCAGAACACCATCTCCCAAATCTTTGGAGCTTACCAACATTCCCAAGGTGTGATGAGCCAGGTGCTGACCATGATGTGGGAGATCAGACAGCTGCAAAAGGACAGCCTCCAGGAAGTCATGCAGAAGTGGCAGGCTCAAGATGCCCACCTGGCTTCCATTGCTGGGTTGCTGAGAGACATGAATGCCACCCTGAGTAGGTTTTGTACCCAACTTCTGGCCTCTTCCACTAGCAATGAAACACCAGGCCCTACTACATCTGTGGCAGCTAGTGGAATGGAGGCCCTGCCAGGGGAAGGGAATGCCTCAAACACCCCATCCTCTGTAGCTGAAGGATCTCTCCCCCAGCAAACGCGGACGTCCACCCAGACATCCTGGAGGAGCAGATGCCAAGACCAAAACCATTGCCAGAAAGTGAAACTCTACTGATTGGTTCCATTTGCGTGGCACAGATATACCCTGTTGACTGTTCTGAAACCTATATCCATTTTCCTATCGTACAAGAACACTGGACTTGTATTTTCATGTGATGTAGCAGCTACCCTGATGATTTCATACACCATGACCGGACCCTTTCTGTTATTTTTGTTTCAAAGCACTCATTTTTCTGTACTCCCCAATAAATACCACCTAATCATGGATCGTATGTTAGTGTATTTATCAATCATCTACAACTGTCATGTATAATAAATCATGCTCTAAAATGTTTCTCTCAAATATAAAACCTTTGTCATATTCAACACACATGTACTATATATTGCATTGACTAATTGTGATATACATTACACACATCACTTGTATTGTACTTTCCCACATATAGGTTTGTGGAATGCTAAATATCACATAGTGAAGTACGGCTGCTAACTTTGAAGTTTCAGCATAGGTTTCATACAGTACCAACCCACAGACCTTTGAAATTATGAACAGGTCAGTCTTTAGCTATGCCAGGAGACAAACATATTTGTCAATGAATCATCAGCTAAAGCCTAATCACATACCCATACCATAGCTCCCAAAATAGCAGACCCCATGAAACACACAAAGACAGTACTGATGTTCCCAGTCATGGAACCTACCACTTACCATGGTCAGGTATCCGTAGGCATGCCATTCACCTATGCCAGTCTTCAGACACATGCACATTGGTCTGAAAAGAGAAAACACACTGACAGCTACATACAAGTTAGTTCTCATCCAATACAAAACATTATGATGCTAGAGGGTCTGGATACCACATCATGACATGTGTCAAAGACAAATGAACACACACATGGCACCATTGCCCTCACCTCTAATACCAAGCAGGTCTTTAGTGTGGAATAGGACACTACCACCCCACTGTCCCGACAGTCTGGGCATAGAACTCACACACGACAAATCTCATGCCAGACAGTACCTGGTTCAATCAATGTTAACTTCACATGTCATTCTGCAAATTCCATCTGCCTGTGACACTGTCTGATACTGCCAAATGAAGATGAGTAAAACAGTCAATCTGCAATCTGTAATTGACAAACATAAGGTATAGGCCACATTGATACATATACATTACAAAGCCAATTCAAACATACAAATGTAACTCTGATTGTGTATTGTGAAAACATTAGACTGTGTACATAACATGTCTCCATATAACAATCTGCATGCATATCTGATTCATGGGCTTTCAAACTACTTATGACCTCTCTGATGGTCATAATAAGGACCTTATCTGACATCCCTAACCTCACCAATACCCTATTTAATCACTTTAATTCCATCATATCACATACCTTAAGTCAGGTGAACTACTGATTGATGAGATCTGCCCGGATGTCTCCACCTCCATCCTCATCATTCTCATCCTCACGCGGCAAATATGCATTTCCACCAGCAGGATCTACTGACTGCCCCTCTTCTGGTATGAATGGAATCTGACACCTCGGTGTGTGGTTGTAGATCATGCAGCAGGCAACAATAATTTGACATTCTCTGTTGAATGAATAGAGGAGGGCTCCACCAGGTTTATCGACGCTGCAAAATCTTGCCTTCTGGAGCTCAAAAGTCCGATCCACAACAAACCTTGTCCTTTCATGGGCCTCTTGGAAGTGGACTTACCCTGGTGTGGTTAGTACCTCACTGGTGTTAACAACCAAGGATGTTTTGGGTAGCCAGAGTCCCCTGTAAGGAAAAGTTACAACAAGCCAAAAATAAATCTTGGACATTCACATATATGGTAGCAGATAACAGTTACAGATACAAATGACATAAATGACCTATCAACCAGTCAGGTTCTCTCTGTTTATTGTTGTGTCATTAGTATTGGGATATTGCTGTTCTACATGATGAAGGAATCATGGACTGACCCAGGATACTTTGTACAAACATGTGATATGTAGAAGTCAGCCAAACAGACCACTTGGATATTGATGGAGTGGAAGTTTCTCCTCTTCTTTTGCACCTCTTCATTGGCATTTGGGGGAACCAAGGATACATGGATGCAATTTATGGCTCCAACCACACGTGGAATGTGTCCCAACGCATAGAAATCAGCTTTTACATGAGACAAATCTTCACATTGTGGAAATCAGATGTAGCTTTCCAGGTGTTTCAGCAATGCAGAATAGCCTACCCGACCAGTCTGAACATAGGCTAAGACATCCCTGCAGATAGGGCCACTGTATTTTGAAGGGAGCCTGTGGCCACGAAGTACAGCAATGACATGACTTGTACAATGGGAGGCATGCTATTGGGATTACGAATGACAGGCATCAGAAATGGCTCCAACTAACGACTGATCCATGATTGTATGTCTATCCAGGTGGTGTATTTGGATGACATGTTGCTCCTCCATGGTCTGCAGGTCTGCTAGTGAATGGTACACTGGAGGTTGTCTTGCTCTTCTCATGTAAGGGTAACTATGTGGGATAACACCAGAATATATGTATATCACTCAATATATACAGCATAAGTTTGTCACACCTATGTCACATATAATGCTATATTTTGTCACATGAAACTGTGAAAACATTGTATTACCTAGGCACGTACCTACGCAACTGTTGCTTAATAACTGCACTCAGATCCCCTAACCCCTATAATGCTTTTTAAATAGAAAAACATGTCACTGACCATAAATGTGACATTAACTTGCTTAACATGGTTAGCATATTTAGTACACCAACACTATTTTCAGATTGGCATAACTCTGCTGACAATACTATTTCATGTACATAACTCAGGATATATCAGTGTGACCTCCTCTGCATGATACATGCACATTTCGACATGTTTTCATGAAGCCAGCAGTTAACACATTGTCGTAAATGTTTAATAGTTAGTGACGTGCCTTTCAGAACCTTAACATTTCTATATGAGCCTTAAAATGGCAACTGCCTGACCCACTGTACTGAACATTAGAAAGTGACCTAACTCCACTGGCGAATGTCGTCATGTCAGGCGGTGGATACACAAGCAGTGGAGATTGCCATTGGGCACATTGCTGCCTTTGGCAGACTCAAGCCGATAGTGACGTCCGTCTGCATTGACAGTCCTGAACATGGCAGACGAGACCGCCATCTCATACTTCATCCCTCCCTTGACTCCTGACACTGCTGCCAGCAAGACCTCCACAACCTGAGCTGCAGTGTACTGCCTTTGGGAGTAATCATGCCACGTCCTACAGGTGATAGGGCCCTTGCTTCTCAGCTGAAGAGCTGGACAAGCTTTTGGAAGAGGTCCTACCCCTTAATGGACAGCTCTATGGTGCACCAGAGGAGCAGGTAAGTGCAATGTAATGTTAATGTTAGAAATGTTGAGTGTATGATTATGTTCAGGAAATGTTATAGAATTAAGGGTTGGGGTAATATGTGTGGGTAGATGGAAAGGTGCACATGTGCATAGATAGAATCTGAGTCCTGGTACATAGTAGGGAGTGTGTGATGTATGCTCCCTGACCTACATACAAACTGTGTAACATGATAATTGAAGGTGGTTTCAAAAATACTTGGACAGATAAACCTTGTTTAATGACATGCTTGTGGTCTGTGCATTTTTTTTCTACCTGACACCTGGTGCTGGATATGCATGTTGTATGCCTGACTCAATTTCAATCATGGCCTGACTGCAGATGGTCATTCCACATAGAAGGGGATGTCGGGGACGTGTGTGTATAGCTACTAGTTTTGGTATGGTGCATGTGTGCATGACTTTCTCCTCCTGTCTGTGTCATCCATGCAGGTCAACACCCATCAGAAACAAGGAATTTGCCATGCCATCACCAAGAAAGTGCGAAACCTGGGGGTCCACACCCAGCGGAGCATCCACTGAAGTCAGTGGTGGGAGGACCTGAAATGCTAGGCCCAGAAGACCGCAGAGGCCCAGCTTGGGATGTTCTCCCAAAGAGGACGGGGTGCCTGTAGGGCCATTATCCCCTAATGGCCCTCATATTGGTGGTGGCTTACCCTGAGTTGGATGGGCATTTGAGGGCAGCACAGCCGCCACAAGTCAATAAGTACAGACTTAACACATTTTCATCCCTCTGCCCGGTCAGTGTATGAAGTGATAGAATCTAAGCTTTGACAATGTGGAAAGTGCAAAGGGTCAATTATCTCAAAGGGACACATAGATGTACTGTCCTCAACATTGGTACATGTGTGCACATTCTATTGTGTATGAGGACATATTGCTCACCTGTTATTCCCTTTGTACAGAAGCATGTGATGATGCATGTGTGAATGTGTCATGTGTGTACCACTATACAGGTTTTCATACTCTGCTGGTTGTTCCATCCCACCTACAGATCAATACTCCCATTATCATGATGGTAAGTTGTCCAGGTCTTTGCCCTCTGTCCATTCCAATGTCCCTTGATCCATGTCTATGTGTAACATTGAGTCTAACAATTTGAAGTCATTCCTACTTTTCATTAGATTCCTGATGAGTGACAGCATCATGTAAGGCTGTCATGTCCATTTGACATTTCAGGTGGAATACTTGCAAAACGTACCCATAGTTGTTAGAAGATGAACCCCTTTTGTGAGGGCTGGTCATCCTACATGTAGGTAACCATGGAGGTATTGCTAGACTCCTATTGGATCACATACATTGATATCAGAGCTATGAATGTTAGTACCATGTACATGTTCTGTAGGTGGGAAATGGCTACACAACTATTTCCTTAGCCATCGTGTTGTAGGCATGATAATTAGGCCAAGACATCTTCTGAACAGATACAGTCTAAATGGCTTTTGCAAACATCATGTGGACATTGTAAGGTTGTGTTAAAAATCAACATTGTAATGTGTCTCAAACATATCTTCCTTTGCTATTTGGGTAAGTTTGAATGCTTTTTATATGGAAAGCTATAGTTTACACTGGCTACACTGTGGTGCAGATGTGGTAGATCACAATCACATGTGGGTGGACTGGTATATGTAGTCAGGCTTTTGGCTTGCATCAAGGTGTATGTCCCTATCATGGTAGTTTCAGATGTGGTTTGTGCTGTTGATATTTTCGCAAACAGATGTAAGACTAGGCATGTCTGATGTGTGAATAGTGATGTTGCCACTCAGCCACTGGGCTATTGGTGTTGCCACTAATCATGATACGTTGAACTGTATGTCACCTTCATGCACATGACAGGTAACCATTGTTTTCAAAGAGTAGTTATACTACCTGTGGTTGTGTGTGGGTAAATGCTCTGGGAAAAATTTGCCCTTATAAGTGTGCAAGACTTTGTTGACAGGAGGAAAATGACTTAGATAAGTAGGTCCACAAAGCAAGTGTCATCCTTTCCTACATCACTATTGGTACATGTGATGGTGACATGAGTTCAGACTCTATGATACTCCAAATTTGAGTATGCCAAATAGACTAGTTGTATGTTTGCTAATTTCCATTGTGAAGGTTGTGAACTCTGTGACATGAAATGGCTCTGTCATGTATGAAACATGCTGTCTTGTATTTAGCATATGATAAGGTCCCTTTCCTGGTACATGACATCTGGGCAAATAGTAAACCTGTATATGATATGTGGAAATCAATGTTACCCATTGCTTGGTTGTTAGCTAACTATGTTGCTGAAGGTATGGTCCAAGATTCATGTGGCCAAGTCAGCTTGTCATAGAATGGTTAATATAGTAGCTCTACTGATATGATGGTAGTGTAGGTGTGAAATAGGTGGCTTAGCTAATATGTGACATTGTTGTTATACAAGGGTTTATATTGTAACTTGTTGTGACATGATGTTGGCACTAACCTGGTTCTACTTGCAGGTGCAGTACAACTAGATGTAATGTTAATGGTGTGTACAGTGTGATGTTAGTGGTATGAAAAGAATATGATGACCCTACCTCTCTATCTGTTTTCCAGCATTAGCAGGCGAAGGAGACAGGGCACAGCCAAGTGGGGAAGCTGCTGGCCCTGGGACCTCCAATCATGAGAACACCAACATATAGGGACCCAATGGCCAGAGAGCGATGGGAGTGCATTGGGGAGACCAGATCCACTTCATCATCGAAATCCTTCTCCAGTGGACACTCCTCGGAGGTGGTGGACCCATCTGGGACCACCTCAGCACCATCTCTGTCCACGACCCCCTTTCTATCACTGCCCTCTCTGTAGCTCCCCTCCCAGTTGACCATACCCGCTCACCAAAGAGTGTGGGCTTCTCTTTTGCCACAAGCACCTCTGCCCCAGCCCCTGTTAGCCCTGCTGCCCTCAGTGAGGAGGCTATTCACCTCCTGAGGTCTATCTCTGTGGGTCATCCAGGGACTGGCAACTCAGATACAACAGAGTAATGCATTCGTGGAGGGCATTCATAGTGTACTCTCTGGCCTATAGGGATCATTTCAGGCTGTGGCCTTCACACTGATGGCAGCTGGTCAACCTTTGTCTTCCATCCCCCCTCCACCTTCCTCTTCCCAATCTGAATCCTCCTTCCCTGACTCAGCCCATGCACACAAACAGACAGGCATGAATCCACCTCAACGTCCAAGGTTAGCACAGACCAACCAAAGCACCACAGGACACACAACTGGGTATGGGACACACACCCAAACCCTTTTGCTATGACCAACGCTGTGTGTGTAAGAAATATTTCCTCTCTGAGTTTTCCCTTTTCCCTACTCCACTCCACCCCTGTGAAACCCCTAAATGTTCTGTTTCCCTCCCCAAGACCATCTCTTCCACTTCCAAGGCCGCTTCTACCCCCCATTGAAGTGCCCACGCCCCTCCCAAGAAGACCTAACCCTCACTCAAAACTAAACCAAAAAGACCCTCCCAAGCCTAAGCCCATACCCTTCCCCCCCACCACCCCCCAGATCATCCCTGAGGTGCCTACCTGTCCCCTTGATGCTCCTACCTGTGGAGGTTGCATAGCAGTCAGGAGTCAGGTTGGGGCACCATATGGTGCATTTGGCAATTTGGAATTGCTTTGCAATTGGACTAGCTAATAGCCTTGTATTTAGCACTTTATACCTTTAAATAATATAAAAATGATCAACCAGTTGTTGGTTTTGAGGTTACATCTTTGTAATGCATTTTCCTTACCTAGGTTGCAGTTGTTCCTGGCTGAAATTGGTTGTGTGTCATTATTTGTGTGTGGGTGGTGCTTTTGCTTCCTGAATTGTATAGGCAGTCTGTGAGGATGTGTGCAGTGCTTTTGTCCCCCAGGGATAGAGTGGGTGTTGTGTGATGGCCATGTGTTTGTTGTAGACATGTTGCTGTGATGGTATTATGTGGTGTTTGTGTTGACATGTGATTGTTGTTGTGGTGTGTGGCTTTCTGTGCTTTGACTGTGTGAGTGTGCATGTAATGTGCATGGGATGATAGGTACGATGTGCTGTGTGATTTGTGATGTGTGTGTCAATTGGTAAGTTGTATGATTGTGTAATTGTGTGTGTTCCTTTCCTGTTGGTTGTGCGTTGTGTTGTATGTGTAATGTGTCCCTGGATAGTGTCTATTGTGAGTGCTTGTCAATATGTTAACGATGGTGCAGTTTTGATGTTGTGAGCTATTGTGGTATTGTATGGTATTGTGGGAGACTGGGCCTGTGCTTTGTTGCCGTGCGTAAGTGTGTGTTTTTCACATGTGGTGTGTGGTGACCGTACTTTGTGTGCTGTGTATGTGTGGGTGTCTATGTGGCTGTATGTGAGTGTGAATGTCAGTGTACTGTTAAGTGTGTGTGTAGACCTCATACCCCCTCCCATTCGGTATGCTATGTAAGTGTACAAAATGTTACAATATACAACTGTAAAATGTGAGTGTGTGTACTTACGATTGTTGTAAGCGGCGAAGATTCCGTAGTCTTTCGGAGAGCAGGAGCAGCAGAATGACGTTGAGTTCTATTTCTATGGCGGCTCCGGATGAGAGTGTCTCCTAATATACAGTTCCTTTCCACCTGGGTTTCCATGGTGGTGTGACTGTGCAGAAATCTTGACAGCCTTCTAATATGTCCATGGAAACATGGTCTTTGCCGGCCTGCTGGTGCCTTAAGTCTTCGTCGGTGCGGTCTGACTGCAATCGCAGTGCTGGCGGTGCTTTGACTGTATTCTGTAGGGATTACCACCAATGTCATACTTTTACAGACTTCTCCGCCAGCCTGTTGGCGGTATGCCCACCACTGCCAACATGGCACTCATAGGACCGCCAAACTCCTTATGAGGCACTTAGGCCCTCATTACAACCTCATACAGTGCTCGCAGTATTTCTGGCTCCCTATTTCTTTTTTTGTGTTGTACTTTTTTATTGTTTTCATAGCTTTAAACAGTACACAAAAATACAGACCTTAGCCCTTCAAGGCTTACTTGACATATACAGTCTGTAGTCTGCCATAAATACATAGGTCAGAATGATAAACAGATTAAACAAGTATTTAGGTTCATGACATATAATTATTACCAGCATAATTTTTAAAGTAGAGAGATAGTTACGGTACACTAGTACAAAAAGATTCCCAAACAATATCTTATTATGGTAGAACCATGAAGGGAGAACACACCCGCTCTATGATATAGCTGTAGTACTTTATCGTTCTACCAGCTGCAGGGTTCAATAGCATTCTAATAATCTCTCTCTGCCCCAGACCTCCAAAAGGGAACAAGATAATTGTTTCCTTCCAGAATAGTCATTCCCTAGATAAGCGAAATAAGCGGGGGCAGGTACAAATAGAATGTTATAGGAGGATGACGGGTGATGATGAGGAGAAGGTAACTCTGAATGACCTCTGGCTAGGGGGTATGTGCTGAGGATTAGGGATGATGTTCCAGCATGGTGTGGAAGAGAGTAGTGTCCTGCCCTTGGTATGGGGAGAGGAGGCCTGAGAGAAAACCTTAATATAAGGGTATAGGGGTATGGGGCGCAGAAGTGTAAGAACTCCCAGTAATAGTATTATAGATAATGAGAATGGACAACTCGAAACGCATTGAAGAACAGATATGGAGTAATCAGAGGCGAGGGGCGGAAATTATTCAAAGGAGGAGGGATTTTCAAACCAGGCTAGTAAAAAGAGAAGGGTGAGGCTGTAAGTATGCCAAAGAAGAAAAGATAAGGGAGAAAAAGAAAGATAGAGAATTAGAATGGAAGAAAAAGGGAAGAGGAGGAGCATAGACAAAGGCGGGGATATATATAACAGAGAGGTTAATGCTGATAAGAGAGATGGCAGTAGTAGCATTAGCAGTAGTGACCGAGGGGGGAAGAATCACATAAAGAGAGGGAGGTGGTGGTAGAACTGGGGTCGTAGGGCAGGCGGAGCGATGGCAGCACGGAAGAGAGAAGAGGTTAATGAAAATGAGAATGAAAAAGAAAGAGAAAAAGACAGTGATGGGGGGACGGCACAGCCACGATAGACTGCATGTTAGCATTCAGTAGAGGTCAAAACCGTATCGGAGGGAATATAATTCAATAAGGAGCGTCGTTAAATGATTCAGGGAAGTAGAGCCCCATCCATGTAGTTTGGTTGTGATCTCTCGTGGGGGGACTTAGTTTGTTGATCCAGAGAGAAAGGGCGACCAGGTTTGTAAGCACACATCTGTTCTATGCTGTAGGTCATATATAAGTTGTTCATGGGAGGCCGCCTTATACATTTCAGCAATCCATTCTTCATGAGAGGGGACGGCCGCTGCACGCCAATGACTGAGGATACATAATTTTGCCATGGCCAATGTAGTTTGCAGTAATCGGCCTTGTGGTCGGGAAAGGTCATACAGCCCTCTAGTATCATGCAATAGTAGGAGGGAGGGGGTGAGTAGTGATGGCAGGGGCAACACCTCCCTAAGGGTATTTCTCACCAACCGCCAAAAGGGTTGAATGGCCAATCAATCATGTAGAATATGGTGTAAGTTGCAATGAGTGTGCGGGCATCTCCAGCAAGAGGCATGAGATAATAATCCTGCAGTGTGCAGCTTCTGGGGGGTCCAATACCAATCATGTAAGGTCTTAAAAAGACAAAATTTCAGACGGGCCTCCCGGGCCCCTCGGTCTCTGGCCTCGATCAAGTCTGCCCAATGCTCTAGGTCGTAGTCAATCTGTAGGCGTGTCTGCCATTTATTCTTAAGGGAATTAAGGAGGGGGAGTGAGAAAAGATGCCGATTCAATAATGCCTGTGGTCCGGATACGGCCCCCTTCAGCTGACCCCAGGTTTCCAGGTATTGGAGTACTGGGGAGTGTGCAAGTTGTCGGGGAAGGTGCCCCAGCCGTCGCACTAGATAATGTCAGAGTTTAAGAAAACGCCATGAATAATGCTCAGGGAGATCGAATTCTTCCTTAAGATCCCCGAACGTCTTCCAGGTATCCCCCGATATGAAATGGTCTACCCGCATGATACCTCTCAGGTTCCAGTCCCTCCAGAAGAGAGTCTTCCCCCAAATCTGAAAACTTTTATTGCCCCATAATGGGGCTCTATCATGTAATTGGGGGTCTACTTTTAAGGATCGATGCGCTTGCCACCAGGCTCTCCACATGGCTCCAATCATGGGATTGGTGGTTTGTTGATCCACCGGACCTGCATCATAAAGCATCTGGAGGCCGTATGAGGAACCTGTAAGCGTCCGTTCTACTTCCACCCAAAGTGGTGACTCGCGTGCGTTCGGGAGTAAAAAGACCAGTTGTGAAAGATGTAATGTGGAGGCATAGTATTCAACTGAGAGGAGAATTAGACCTCCAAACTCACGTTGGGCTAGTAGCGCAGACCTAGGTAATCGTGGGTGTATGGACCCCTAGGCGAAAGCGCAAATACAGTGGTCTATCTCTCGAAGGAGAGATAGGGGTTTTTGCAAGGGGAGCATGCCCAGGACATATAGAAATCTTGGTAATGTCACCATTCGTACAGCCTGCACTCTGCCCCACATAGAGAGAACTAACTGATTCCACTTCTCAAAATCTCGCTTCATATTGGTAAGCAAGGGATCTAAATTGTCCGTCACTATTTTATCCAAACCTTTGTTAATGTCAATGCCCAGGTAGCGAAGACGTGAGTGTTTCCATTTGACCGGGATTCCTTGCACTGAGGTGCTGACTGTTACAGGGGATAATGGTAGTGCTTTGCTTTTATCCCAGTTCATCCAATAGCTCGAAAGATGTTCAAATTCTGTTAGAATCTCTCTAAGGGCCGGGAGGGAGTTGGGTAAGTCAGTGAGGGTGAGTAGAATATCGTCCGCATATATGTGAATGACGGAGCTCCCGCCTGGGATCGAGATTCCAGATATATGATTGGAGCTACGAATAACCGCTGCTAAGGGTTCTACAGCCAGTAGAAACAGTAAGGGGGATAGCGGGCAGCCCTGTCCGTGTCTCTCTGTGGATCGGGAAGGTGTCCAAGAGGAATCCTCCGCAGTTTACCTGGGCTGTCGGGGAGTCATATAATAGGCGCACTCTGTTAATGAAACTAGTCCCTAGTCCAAAACGTTTTCGGATTTAAAAAAGGTACCACCATTCTGTTCGGTCAAATGCCTTCTTGGCGTCCAATGAGAGGGCAAGGGCTTCCACTCGTGTGTCTCGCGCCGTCCAGATAGCATGAAAAAGTGTGGTGAATTAGGGAGGGAATGACTTTCTTGAGGCGAGGCGCCAATATCCATGCCAATATCTTCATATCCCCATTGAGGAGGGAGATGGGACGGTAGGTTCCACAGAGAAGAGGGTCCTTTCCTGGTTTGGGTAAGACTGTGATGGAGGCTTTGTTGGAGAGAGGGTGTAGAGAACCTGTCTCGTCAACCCCTTTGAATGCCTCATATAAGGCTTCCACAGTGTCAGCTCCCGTCCATTTATAGAATGCAGACGTAAACCCATCCTCCCCTTGTGCTTTATGGTATGATAAGTTGGCTATCGCCTGTTGGATCTCCACTTTGCTAATGTCGCCTTCTAAGAGTGCCTTACCTTCATCCGAGAGACAGGGCATATTTGCTCTCCGCAGGAAGGCATCCAAACGGTTAGTGTCCTCGACCGTTTCTGGGGTATATAGGGCTTGGTAATAACGGCCGAATTAATTTGCAATTGCCTGAGGGTGCGTGATAAGTGTGTTGTCTCAGTTACGTATTGCTGGTATGGCTAGTGCAGCCTCCCTTTGACGGAGTTGGGCGGCTAGTAGGCAACCTGCCTTCTCCCCGTGTTCATAGTGGTGGCATTTCAGCCTTTGTAATGCATATTCCGCCCGTGAAGTGTAGAGGGAGTTGAGCTACATTTTAGCTTGTTCTAGGCAGCAACAGTTGGGCAGGTGGGTATTCGAGTGTACTCCCTGGTGGCATGGGCTATACTATCTTCTAGGTTGCTCTGCTGATCCCTCTTTTGAGCATTGGAGATGGCCACATTCCTCATTAGCTGTCTTCTAATAGTTGCCTTCGCCGCCGCCCAGTGAAGCTGGGGCGACAACACCGAGCCCTTATTATCCTTAAGGTATGTGGCTACGTGCGCTTTAAGTTGTTCCTTTGTTTTTGGGGTTCGGTGTCTGGGATTGGAGAGGCGCCAAGGCTTATGGCCAGGTGTGATCATCCCAAGTTCCAGAGTTAATAAAACCGGGGAATGATCAGACAGTGCGGCCATGAGAATTTCTGACATTCAAATCAATTGCATCATCCGGTGATTGATCAAAAAGTAGTCTAGCCGTGATTGAGTCCCATGGACCGAGGAGACAAAAGTGTATTCACGATCGGAGGGGTGGGAAAGACGTCAGCAATCTAGCAGACCGTGATCTGATAGGACATTATGTAGGAGAGCTCGATCTGCATTGTTGCCCATATCAAGGCCGCTTGAGCGATCAAGGATGGTGTCTTGAACAATGTTCCAATCTCCTCCTAGTATATATTGTGAGGCGCCAATCTTTGGTAATAGGCGATTGAGAGAGAGGAAGAAGGAACTTTTGGAGCCTGTGGGAGCATATATGGAACCTATACAAATTGTAGAAGGGCCTACCGTGAGCTTGGCGAGGACGTAGCGTCCTTCCGGGTCACACCATGTTTTGAGTAGCCGAAACTGTAGGGAGCGACGAAGGAGTATTGCCACCCGCACCTCCTCCCTGTGCCCTGCGTTCTGTCGTGTATGGATGGTAGTCCACTGAAAAGCACCTTGCCCAACCAATCTCTACAAAGTTTTTTGAACTCTGATGAGGAGAGGTGTGTTTCCTGTAGTAGGGAAATGTTGGCATGTTTGGAGCGAAGATAGGATAGAACCTTCTGTCGTTTGATGTAGTGGGTCATACCGTGTACATTCCAGGACAAGACTGTGAGTGGAGTCGTCAACCCCATGGGTGGGCGTAGGGAGGACCTAGTCTACGAGAAGCACAGGGTTCTGTGTTCGATGAGAGAGAGAAAGAGAGACAGAAAAGGGGAAAAGAGGTATTAAGCGTAAGAGAACTCCGCCCAAGCGTGAAATGGGGGGGAACGAGGAAGGAAAAGAGTGTAGTGGAGATAAAGCCATCAATCACAGAGGAAGAAAGAGTCAGATAGGTGGAAGGGCAAGTCAGAGGGATAAGAGATAATGTATGGAGAGCAGTATAGAGAGACTATAGAGAGGGAGAAGTAGCCCCCAAGTAACTGGGGAGTGGTTAGCGCTCTAATAAGCTCAGGAGTGAGGAAAGGGGTATAAAGATCTAAGAAAAAGAAACAGGAATAAGTGATGTTACGGAAGGGGAGAGGGATGAGAACAGTAGCGGAGAATAGCTCGCTACCGAAAGTCCTATTAAACTGCAGGTCTGAACCTGTAGGGCCTGCATGCCGGGAGGACATTGTTGTGGGGTGAGGGTGAGGCGGCTAATTGATGGTTCGCTTACAATCCGGTAAGTCCGCCAGGGAACCTCATTGTTAAATAATTTTGTGTGGCAGTGGGTAGGTCGCCGAAGGCTATGGGTATGAGGGCTGAGGTTTGGGGAGGCGGGTATGATGAATCATGAAGTATTACTTAGGATATAGGCAGTGTATGGTATGTATCATAGCGGTACAGGGTGCAAAGAATTACGGCGGGTGGGGCTGCATTCTGGGTGGGCACCCAAGTAAATACTCAGAGGATGTAGTCCCAGTGGTGTCAGAGAAGGGGTGAGAGCGGTGTTGCCGTTATCCCTGTCCGGGATAGACAGTGCCAGAAGTGCCAGCTTTAGCAGCTGGTAAATGTGCCCTTGCTAATATCAGGGGCTAGGGATAGAAGGGTAACTGTGAAACTTCATCTAGAGGATGTCTAGGGAGGGCAGAGAAGTCTCTGGGAACTCAGTGAGGGTGGTGGAAGTTTGTTGTACTAGGGCACTGAACACCCCTCCAATCTGTCAGGTGTGGAGAAATGATTTACTGGTGTGGAGTGAGCCTTCCCCTTGGCGGGAATGTGAAGAATGTTGAGGGGGGTGTGGGGGAGGCTCGTCACAAGGGGAAAAATGTTAATCTTGTAACAACTGTATCAGAGAAACTGTATCACAACAAATAAAGAATATGCAGTAACAAGTTAACAGGACATTTGCCACTGCTGTAGTTTTTCATTTATCCAATCATAAGTTTGATCATGGACTAGCATAGCAGTAGTACTGAGAATAGACAGCGGACGTTTTGAAACTTTCACTTACGGTAGGAGGAGGTTGAGGCCCAAATCCCTCCCAGATCCCCTCCCGCCAAAAAGGTAGTCATCAGTTAGGTCAATTGTGTTTGCCACTTAGCTGTCCAAAGGTGGAAGGATCTTGTGTCAGATTCGAATCAAGAATTCCTCCGGGCCCTTAGGAAATCAATGTCCTGGATGGTCGTCGATTGATGGTTTCAAGGGAGAACGGGATTTGTCTCTGCCCGTGTCCTGGGTGTGGGCAATCACCTCTTGAAGGACATGATCACGATTGTCCTGAGATTTAGGGGGATGTTCGTACATTCTGCCTCTCTTTTGTGAGGATGGGCGCTGGGGTTGAGACTGCAGGGATGGAGTAATGAAGGTGTCCCCGGTAGAGAGGGAGTCAGAATCCAGGTGTATGGAGGTAGTGTCCAGGGGATGGGAGGCAAGACTGCTCAGAAAGGAGCTGAGGTCTTCTGGTTCGGTAAAGTCTCTGTATTTTCCGTTATATGTGATCCACATACAAGCTGGTTCGAAAAGGCCATATTTAATATCCAGGTTCCTAAGTTGCGGGCGGAGAGCCAGAAATGCCTTTTGTTTTCCATTTGTCAGTTTGGAGAAATCTGCCGCCACTCTGATCTCATGACCCTACAGGGAAACCGGGCCTTGTGTTTTGGCTGCTGAAATGATCTGGCGGGCTTGCTCATGGCGCAGAAAGCAAGCGATGATAGGGCGTGGTTTGTCGGAGGGCGCTTTATGGAGAGGGCCAATCCTGTGTACTCTCTGGAACTCCGGTGGTGATGAGAGCTCTATACCGAAAAGATCAGACTGAAGCGATTTGAGAAAGGACTTGATATCAGATCCCTCTTTATGTTCCGGGATACCATCAAAGTGTACGTTGTCTCTGCGACTCCTATCTTCCAAATCGGTAATCTTTGCTCTGAGGCATTGTAACTCTACCCTCCTGATCGGGCAGTACCGCTACTTGATCCTCCACAGCTGTGAGACGTTGGTCAAAGGCATTTGCTGTCTCCCGGAAGCCGGTGATGTCAGCGCGGATGGAGGAGGAGGCCACAGTTAAATCTGTAATTTTAAAATCCATTGCCTCCAGGCGGCGTCCCAGTGAAGCAATCTCTTGCAATATGTGGTCTGTCGCCTCCAGTGTAGGGGGGTCAGCTGGCGAGGGTGCAGGGAAGCATGGGGCCGACTGTGCTGCCATGGTTTTTGGTTGTGCAATGGCCTCTGAAAACAGCAGCTGGCAGGAGTGTTTACCTGAAACCTTCCCGTTTGGCATTTCCCCAAAAGTACGAAGGTCCCAGGAGAAAGGTACCTAGCAGGGATGTGTGTATTGGGCCCAGGTCTCGCCGCTCGGACAGGCTATTAGGATTGCAGCCGTTTCAGGGGAGTAATCAAGTAGATTGTGGCTGGGGGGATTTCACGTGGGATGAGTTAGTCGTTGAGCTGTGCATCCAGTGGATGGCATTTCCACTTGCCCCTCTAGACGATCTGGATGTCCATAAGCCCCGACTCCTGTTCGGCCGGAAGCAGTTAGTGGTATGTCTAGATCTACCTCAGGTCCCCCACCAGGTGCTGAAGTGAGGGCATAGAGGTTAAAAAAGTGGTGGTCGCAGTGAAGAATCCGGAGGGGGGAGCGGGGTACCTACAACTTCAGGGGTAGCGCCGCTATGGTCAGGTGAGAGACCCCTCCCCTCTGTATTGCCTCGTCGAAACAATCAGTCTCGTCGCCCCAGTGAGGAGTCCCCTGTCAGGACTACTGAAGAGGATGCCAGTTTGTTTCTAAAAGAGAGCTCTGATTATGACTGTACTGCCCTCTTTTGTTTGTAAGCCAGGGGTGTGCCTGGTGAGTCTTTCTTCATGCCATCCAACAATAATGGGGAGCAAAAGTCCATGTTTCTTTAAGGGAACCCACCATTGCTCATCAGTTTAAGGGCCTCATGTTGTTGGGCTCCGTCATGGCTCTATGATCGAGCCGGAGCATGGGATTAAATGGTTGATTGCAGCGCTGCCCATGGGGGGAGCGGGGGGAAGGTATATCCCCCCTACTCCTTACTTGTGGGCTCCAGATGTGCTTGACAAGTCGCGTGTCACACGTCGCGGGGTGCAGGGGCAGTGGCGTTCTCGGCTTCCCCTGCAGCTGCACTCGTCCCCGGACTCGTTGCGCACTACGGTAGGCCGCTCGGCTCCAGCATCTGGTTTGGCTGAGGTGGCCATTCCGAGCTGCAAATCCTCACTGCTCCACAAGTCTGCACCTCCTGAGGTATTGAAGTGCTGCGGAAGAGGCTGTTAACGGAGGATGGTACCCCACCCGAGGCCCCGATCCAGCCCGGCGTGCGGAGCTTCTCCTTCAGGCGGCCATTCACTTCGGCAGCCAGACCACGCCCCCTCTGGCTCTCTCTTTTGACTTTTCCGCTGGGCCAGAGGACAGTAATCGTGTTATAATAGAGCCGGCGGCAATGCTGATGTGCAGCAGGTGCAGTAGCACCTGTCACGCATTTGTGAAATGCATGATGGGGCTATGCCTGGGGGCTACTGCACTGCCCATGCCAAGTGCATGGGCAGTGCAGGGGCCACCAGGGGCACCCCAAGTCCCCCTTACCACCAGCCTTTCCATGGTGGTGTTTACTGCCGTGGCCAGGCTGGCGGTCGGGGACTCATAATCCCCAGGACAGCAGTGTTTGTACCACTGCCCAGGGAATTATGACGCAAGGCAAAAGTCTGGCGGTATAGTGGAGGGGCCCGCAGTATAACCGTGGCTATTGCGCCACGGTCATAATAGCTGGCGGAACACCGCCAGCCTGTTGGCGGATTTACCGCCAGCCTACCGCCGGCCGCCAGGGTCATAATGAGGCCCATAGTGCTTTCACAGGAGTTGTCATGCAGAGAGGTCACCGCCGGGCTGGAGCTGAACTCAAAATATGCCGGTCTTATGGCCATCAGGGTGGTCTTATGGCCATCAGAGTTGTGGACATAATTTCTTTCGCCAATCTAACGGAAAGAGTAGACTCTGCCAAGGGCTAAATCAGAATCAAAGCTTTTCGGAATCAAGATGCACGCAACAAATTGCTATTAAAATCATAAAATTGAGTTACTGAAGGAAAGTGAGGGAAACTCCTTTTTCAAAGTCAGGAACCAAGACCCAGTAATTTGCTAAAGTAAAAAGCTGGTAAAAATGTTGGTAAAAATGTCAATATATTTGAACCAAAGCAACAATAATGTGGCTTCAAGGGCTATATTTATTTAGTTGTTACTCAGTATGAAATATTTGGAATGAAAACTCATTTAGGATAAAGCAGGCGGAGTGAGCACCTTGTCTTTTTGTCAGAATGCAATTATTCTCCTCTGTCAATTTAAATGTTGACTGATATTGGTGTACGCATTTTTTCTGCAATCATCTTTATCTAGCACTCTGATGCAACTGAGCCGAGCACAGGACCCTCTTTAAAAGGGAATTGGTCTCTAAACGAGAAGGTCAAATATCTTAACTAAGAAGTAAAAACCAGACAGAGAACAGCGAGACTGAATACATCCCCAAAGAGAAAATTAAAAGCTAAAGTATTAAATATTGCCAACATTTCGGGTAAACACGAAAATTAAAAGAGTTGGCAGTTGTGTAATTACAGCCGGATCTGCTTAAGACTCCTGAAGAATGAGAAACAGCAAGCAGAACTAAATGGAAGGATTACCTTATTTTCACATTGTTGGACATTTGGATTTATCATTTACTCTGCAGCCAACTGCAAACTCTTTTGTTTAGAAGATAAGCTATGTAAATCTCTCGGGAGAAAATTGGCGCTGCAATTTCAGTCTTTTTACAGTACTGTACAGAAAAGTAAAGCACATATGTTTTGAAGCAACAAACATCATGGGCTAGAACAGTGTGATTGAAATAAAATTTGGTGAAGATCACTTTTGAAAGTGAGGCATAGTTATTGTTTTTTTGTGTGAAAGAAAATTAGTTGCTCTGTGTCTAAAACGTGTACCTCATTTCTGCTAGGGGTTTGTGTTGTAGAGCATTTTGTTGATTGAAGTCTGTGTAAGGACCTCGGGGCTAATTTAAAGTTTGCCGGATGGAATACTCTGTCACAAATGCAATGGATAGCCCATCCTCCATATTGCAAGAGCCATAGGATATAGGGCCAAACGTACAACATGATTTTGTGGTCGCAAAGTGCGAATATCGCCGTTTGTGACAGCAAAATGGCATTGTACGATGTACAATCCCTAATTTGTGAGTCAATACCCTGTTACCGCTCTCAAAATAGGGATTGCGACTCGCAATTAGGTAGGGGCGTTCCAAGGACCTCCCTTCTTAATTGCTACTTGCAGGCCCATGTATGATTGTTTTGTGATCGTGAACGCGGTCGCAAAACAATTGCAGTTAACACCAATTTCACATTGGTGTTAACCCATTTGCAAACAGGAAGGGGTCCTCACGGGAAATTGCCCCCTTTGTGAATAGAATTTAAAAAAAAATTACAGAGCCGGCAGTGGGCCCCTGGACAACTGCCTACTCTGAAAAAATGGAAAGTAAACTTTTCATTTTTATTTTTGAAATGCATCCTGTTTTCCTTTAAGGAAAACTGGCTGAATTAAAAAAAAAAAACTGTTTTATTGAAAATGAAGTCACAGTCATGGTGGGCTGCTGATCCCAGCAGGCCACCATCCCTGTGAGTGCAGCCATTCCCAAACAGGTCAGAAATTGCAACCTGCCTTATGAATAATAATGAGGGAGGTCCCTTGCGACCCGTTTGGGAATTGCCAACAATGTGGTTACCACTGTTGACATCACAACACAAAATAAAATGATAGACGGAGTGTTGAGGCTATTCAAACACTCACCCCCCTGTCACAGATCTGGGTTTAATCCATGGTTATATTGCTCGCCGCATCACCCCAGTTTGGACCCAGCCATATGCTAATCAGTCTTGACCGTGTTCCCCATGGCAACAGTACAGCCCTAACTGCCAGGCTAGGTCCTCCCTGTTCTCCAACATCGTTGTACGTTTTGTTTTGCAGCTCACAATGTGCAATTTACAAACAAATTGCAAATTGTGAGTCGCAAAACAAAAGGTTGTTCATCTGGCCCATAATGCACTAATATATGTGTCATTTATTGTCAGAGTATCACACCTGCCAAACTCTAAAGCAGGCCATAGGATTTGGGATCTTTTGAGAGGTTTATTGTCAAGGAGTAATAGAGAGAAGTAAGAAGAGTAACTCAAGTTATGAATTGATTGTACCCAGTGGAGAAGTGGAAGGGCTGCACAGAATATCTCATTCTCTGCAGTTGTAAGAGATACAAAGAAGCAGGAAGTGTAAGGCTCAGGCACAGGATTTTGTGCTATTTCTATTAGACTGAAAAGGTGCAAAATTTTAGGTTTAATAACAGACTGTTCTAGGATGGATAAAGTAGAGTGGTACAAGGAGTGAGTCTATCTCTCTTTGGGTAGTAGGTTTTGAGAGATGCTGTGTGCCCTTGTATGTATGTTCGAGAGGTGAAGACAGTGAGGCAAAGTGTCAGGGGTTGCCTCGCACTTGATACTAATGTGTACTAGAATCACATGTGGCATAGCACAGATGGCATACATGGGCAAGTGGTGGATGCTGTTTTAGTACATGTCATTGTTTTAATCATGAGATGAAATTGCTACCACGTTTACGAACATCAACTTCAACAGGATCTATGGAATATCTTGTCTGTCAGAGCTATCTGCCATGTACAACCATTTCACAATCAAGCCACCATTTACAACAAAGTGCTAAATAGACAGATAGTCGAATCAGTTTGTGAGATCCTGCATAGCGTTGTTAATGAATTGAAGTACTCTGCTGCAAAAATTGGTCAACACTTACATAAAATATTATTAACAGATTAATAAAGTGTATGTGAATAAAGAAGCAAAATGTAAAAAGTTTAAATTTAACAATGTGAAGCAAATGTGAAGGAGTCTTCAATTGGAGGCTAAAAACTGAATTGGTGCCCTCCGATTGATTTGTGGGAGCATTGCAAATGCATCAAACTAAATATAGCATGGATGATAGGTAGACTCAGTTGTATTAGGAAAACCCCAACCATTCACATAAAAAATGAAAATTTAGATTTTTTAAATATCTGTGGGTTAATGAAATAATATGTTTCATTACTTGCATTTGATGAATGATTGTTTCTTTATTTGGTTCAATGCTGAGTTTCTAATCACCTACATAGCTTAAGCCGAGGTCCCTGGCTCCAGGAATGAATGATTGGGGTCCCCAGATTCCAATAGTGATTCATTGGGGTTTCCTTAATTCCTGTAATGATTGAGTTCGGGTCCACAGAAGTCAAAAGTTTAAGA
The DNA here is from genome assembly GCF_031143425.1 of Pleurodeles waltl. NCBI lineage: Eukaryota > Metazoa > Chordata > Amphibia > Caudata > Salamandridae > Pleurodeles > Pleurodeles waltl. Next base: position 894,113,403 of record NC_090447.1, on the reverse strand, counting down.
ACCTCTGCCCCAGAAGGTGTAGAGACACCACAAGCTGTTGTAATGGGTGTGTGGGTCTACCAGAACGAGTACAACCTCCCACAAGCATTCCCCAGGAGCAGGGAGGAATGGCACCCTAAGTCTTCACCGGTATTGAGACAGTCTCCACTTCTGTATCTTTGCTTTGTTTCAAGTGCCATTTGGGTTGGCATTTTGGTGAATTGTGGGAGTATGTTTAATTCACTGTGTTTTGATTTTCCTGGGGTTGCTAAGGAGGCTGGTTTAATAGTAGATGTGTTATTGTATTGAAATGTTTATTGTTTTGCAATGTTCACTGAAAATGTTCTGGGGTAATAGTTGTTGCTTTTTCATAGATACGGACATAATACATGCTTATTTGTGATATTTTAAAATCATTTTTGCTATTGAAGTACATATTTTTGCATAGAGATATCTCCGTGACAAAATTACTGTCTTGTCTTGTAGGTTTACATCTGGCATACTACACCTGTCATAGGGTTGTAGCAATTGGCAGATGGGTAGCAGGCTACTATGAGGAGTCCAGGGATAGTTTGTTTTTTACTGTGTACCCCATGATTTGCTGTGGTAAAAAAAGGTTGTATTGTGGTTTAAGGGGTTAGGATTTGCTGGAACACAAACTATTAAACAAACAGGATGTAGGGCCAGATGTATCAAGAATCCATTTTGCGATTCTCAAATAGCGATTTTTAAGAAATCACTATTTCAGAGTCGCAAAATGGTATGTATCATATTTGCGATTCGGTAATAGCGAGTTCTTAAAAATCGCAAATGCTATTACTGAATCGCAAATAGCGATTCTGACCACATTCGCACCTATGGGCCTGTAGGCCCAAATTTGCGAATTCTTTGCATTTCCCAAATTGCGAATTCCTAACTGTAATTTGCAATTTCGGAAATGCAAACCCCAGGGTGCTGGGGACCTAAGGCCCCCTCTGCTGCACCCCCAAAAATTATTTTAGGACATGTAAGGCGCACACATGCCAAAGGTGCATGTGTGCATTACATGTCAATTTTAAAAATGCATTTTTTATGAATTTTTTAAATTTGCACATGGTTACCACTAGATTGTATTTGGTGATAATTGCGTACATACTGAATGGCATTTTTGTTTCGCAAATGGCCGTTCGCACCATTTTAAATGCAAAAAGCTTTGATACATCTGGCCCGTAGTCTGCATTTTTATGGTTAGCTGACCTTTGTGACCTTTCTTCATTAGGAACTCCTAATTACTTGTGAGGCATTTTAGAGTGTGTTCCCATTGCTTTTTCCATTTGCCACATCATATATATTAGTAAATAAATGTGACTAGCATTTCGTTTTGCATGTATTTAAGTGTGTTTCTTTTTTAAAAAACATTGACTGGTCATTCATTCATTATATGTTATTTGTTGTGTTACTGAGTCCTGAGCTTCTCCTACACAGCAACTGTCTGAGTAAGCCTTGGACTGTTCTGCCTCGCTACCCTGAGCGTAAGGTGCTAAAGAGCTATTTGTAACAACTTCTGGTTCACCTGGGACTCTCCAACCTGGTTTTCTCACACTTATTGTAACAAGGTACATTCCAGAGATGTTCCCCGTCCATTCAATTAGCCTTAAACTGGCATTAATAAATGGAGGAATTACAATAAATTGAAATGATCATACATCATTGATCTGTGGGTCCCACAAGCGTGTGATAAGCTGATCACGCCTTTTAAATTAGGAGTGTGTGGATATTGCCTACAAGTACTTGAGCAACAAGAGGAGCATTTGGTACATAAAAGCGAACCAAATGTAGGGCTTTGTAAAGAAATAATTGTGAAGCAAAGCCATTGCGAGCAAGAAACTACTCATGGGTAGAATGTTTGAATTATTCCCATCCACTGCCAGTTACTTTTGATGCTTTCCAATTCATAATTTATATATTTTTATTTTTATATTTCTATTTTTTATTATTTTATTTTTACTTTTTTATTTTAATATATACGTTGTTTTCATTATTAACACAGGGAAAACAATTTGCATCACATATTTCAAAATGTGATGCTTGTTTCCAGTTCACAGGTGGGCAGTAATGAACGTCAACATTTATGGGGTGGAAATCAATTATGCAAATAATTCAAGAACGTGTTCCATATTTACCCTGAGGGAACAGCTTAATAGTGTGCATGCCCCCAAGTTAATATCATACATTTGAAAGCCTCAAAAGTTTCTCCATGGACCCCATAATTTTTTGAATTTAGGCAGGCGCCCTCTAGTGTTCTATTTAAGTAGATTCTACACAGGACATTTAATTAGACAAGGTGATACCCAGCCTTAAATGCATCCCAGATAGTGCCTCAATCCATTATCAGAGAACTCACCAAGATCACGGTTCCATAGCACCCTCACCGAGATCGCTGTTCCATAGCTCATTCAGAGCTTTGTGGGCATCAGACAGGGTTGTCATGAGCATTCTGTAGCTCAGTGATGTTGCCTTGAGTCTTAGGGGCTCCTCAAGTATTCTATCCTCTGGTTGGATTGGCATCTAGTACCTGGGTGTCATGTGGGATGCCCCCAGCGAGAGCATGCCAAGGCACAAATAACAGAAGACCTTCCCTTCAAGCATCTTGTATTCATCACTTAGCAGATGGAGTTCCATTGAGATTGTGCCCACCCACACATCTTTTAGAGTACTGACCCCGATTAGGTCCGGAGTTGGAAGCCCAACAACCCCGCATGTTGGGCACTTTACAAGAGTCCCACAGCTGGTGTTTCCCATAAAAGTTGTGGCACACCCCATCTGATGAAGCACCTTATCCCACACTTGGAGCACTACTTTAATATATCTCAGCCGCTTCGATCTATTTTTCTTCCTATAAAGGGCTTCTATATATTTTCTTGACACCTTGAGGGCCCTATCGCACATCACAGAAGGTTCTCGCTGGTCTTTGAAGATGCCAGTTTTTGACTAAAACTAAGTTTACAGCCCAATAGTACCACCTAATATCCAGCATGGCTATCTACCTTCATAAACTCCCCAGGTGAGCTTAGAGTGGGCTATCCTCAGGGTGTCACAATTCAAAAGCAGCTGCTGCAGTTCTCAGTCAACATTCTGGAAGAAACTCTCCAGTATAACATACAGCATAATTTGTAATACAAAAATAAATTTGGGTAAGACAATCATTTTGTATAGCTCCGCCCTGACTAGTATGGCGAGCGGTAATGTCTTCCGGTGGGTAGCATCACTCCTGAATTTCTCCATTATGGTGTAGAGAGTGTTCCTAAGGTTGTTATCAGGGGAAAAGTGATATAAGTCACAGGTATCAAAAACCCTGCCTGGAGATCAGCAGGTCACCCCTAATACATGGAAATTACTTCCAGCTCATGAGTGGCTAGATGACAGAGTCAGGCCAATTTATACTAAACCCACTATATCTTCCAAATATTTGTATAGATTGCACCATCCTACCCATGAGTTCAGCTCAGTCACTTACAGTAGGATGTCACCCGAATGCAGCAAGATTTTCTCAACCCAGCCCGTATTCCAGTGAGGATAAAGTATCAGAGTGTCTCCTCTTAACCAGCATGCCAGGGGTTTCAGCACTAAGGCACTATAGAGCAGGAATGTAACAGAATATTCACCATTGACGCTGACTCTGACACAGGCCAGGTGGTTGCAACAGAGCAATTTTCCCCACCTCAAGTAAAGTGATCACAGATTATTTTATTTCCAATACTGCAAAGACACAGGGCCATTCAACAGAGTAAAATGTGCTGGACGCATCTAGAGAGACCACCAATCCTGGTGTTGTAATTTTGGCAGTCCTGGCAAGGCAATTGTGCAGCTGCAGGAGGTTCAACCTGGTCCTTCTGCTTAGCATATAGCCAGAATGTGTTAGAAATGGGATCTTTGGTTGACAGTCAGGTTACCCCCTGTTCAAGCAAGGACCATCATTCTAGTCAGGGTAAAAGAGAATCACCCTTAGCTAATCCTGCTTGGTAGCTTGGGAGAGCAGTAGGCTTAACTTCAGAGTGCAAGATGTAAAGTATTTCTACCAACACACACAGTAACTTAATGAAATCACTACAAAATGACACAACACAGGTTTAGAAAAATAGGAAATATTTATCTAAACAAAACAAGACCGTAATGACAAAAATCCACAATACACAAGTCAAGATATCAATATAAATGCAACATTGGTAGCGTGAAAATGTACCTTGGGTGCGTCAAAAATAACCCTGCATGGGCGAGAGTGCATCAAAAAGGATTTGCAATGCGTCGATTCCACACAGGAGCAGGACCTTGCATCGTTTCTCCTTTCGTGGTTCGGGGTGCATCGCTTCTTCTCTCCGCAAGAGAGCGATGCGTTGATCCGGTCAGCACTCTCAGGTCCCGGCAGGCCTTGCATTGTTTTTAACACCCAATGGTTCTCGCGTTGGAAATCCAGCCGCACGATGATACGAAAACCACGCAGCACGGGTTGTGGTCTCCTAGCCTCCGTCAGCGATAGTGCACGTCTTTTCTCCTGCTCCGTGCGTCGATTCTTCGTTCGCGTTTCCGGCGAGCGTCAATTTTCAGCTGTGGAGCCGGCGGTGCATCGTTTCTTCAGCCGCAGATCAGAGTCGCGTTGATCTTTTTCACAGTGCTCTGTGCGTGGATTTCCTTTTCTCTAGGCTGCCAGCTTCTCCTTTCAGGGTCCCAGGAGCTGGATGGGCACCACAGGGCAGAGTAGGAATCTCTCCAGAGGCTCCAGGGGCTGGCAGAGAGAGGTCTTTGCTGCCCCTGAGACTTCAAACAACAGGAGGCAAGCTCTAAATAAAGCCCTTGGAGATTTCTTCTCAAGATGGAAGGCACACAAAGTCCAGTCTTTGCCCTCTTAATCTGGCAGAAGCAGCAACTGCAGGATAGCTCCACAAAGCACAGGCAGGGCAGCTCTTCTTCCTCAGCTCTTCAGCTCTTCTCCAGGCAGAGGTTCCTCTTGTTTCCAGAAGTGTTTCTAAAGTCTGTTGTTTTGGGTGCCCTTCTTATACCCAATTTCTCCTTTGAAGTAGGCCTACTTCAAAGTAAAGTCTCTTTTGAATGTGAAATCCTGCCTAGCCCAGACCAGGCCCCGGACACTCACCAGGGGGTTGGAGACTGCATTGTGTGAGGGCAGGCACAGCCCTTTCAGGTGTGAGTGACCACTCTTCCCCTCTCTCATAGCACAGATGGCTCATCAGGAAATGCAGACTACACCCTAGCTCCCTTTGTGTCACTATCTAGTGTGAGGTGCAACCAGCCCAACTGTCAAACTGGTCCAGACAGGGAATCCACAAACAGGCAGAGTCACAGAAATGGTATAAGCTAGAAAATGCTCACTTTATAAAAGTGGCATTTTCAAACACACAATCTTGGCTGGCTGTTGACTGCTTTTTCTATGACTTTCACAGGAAATGGAAGTAGGGAGATGGGCCTGAAGTTTTTGAGGTTGGTGGGGTCAGCCAAGGGTTTCTTGAGGAGGGGGTTGATCTTGGCGTGGAAGGTGGCAGCAGCTAGTGAGCATTTGATGATGAGGCAGAGCTTGGGGGCGATGGTGTATGCAGCTCTGTTGAAGATGTGATGGGGGCATGGGTTCATGGGGGCCTGGGAGTGTATGGACTTCATGGTTTTCAGTGTATCTTCAGTGGAGAGGGGTATCCAGGTGAAGACTGTGAGTTTGTTGACACCAGTGGTTGGATGGGGGGTTCTGGGCGTGGGTTGTCCTTGTTGAAACTGTCACAGATGGTCTTGATATTGTGGTGGAAGTAGTTGTTGAGTCTGTTGCATAGGTCCTATGAGGGTGAGATGTCCGTTGTCTTGCTGTTGGGTTGGGCGAACTTCTTCATGATGATGAAGAGTTCCTTGCTGTTGTGTGCTTGTGAGGAGATCCTGTCTTGGATAGCCTTCTTTCTGGTGTTTCTGATGAGTTGGTGGTGTGCGGTGGTGGCAGCTTTGAAGTTGCTGTGGGCTTCTGGGGATTTAGTGTTTCTCCAGAATTTCTCAATGAGGCGACAGGTGTGTCTTGATTCCCAGAGTTCGGGGTGAACCAGCTGGCTCTCTTTGCATGGGTGTTGTTGTTATTTTTGAGGGGGGCTATGGTGTTGACGCAGTCGGTGATCCACTTGTGGAAGGTACATGCTGCGGTGTTTGGGTCATCGTTGCGTGCAATGGTTGGTGCGGTGATGGCGAGGGCGGCGGTGAGCTGATCATCAGTTATTGTTTTCCAGTTTCTATCCAATGGATAGAGTTGGGGTCTGATGATGGTGGGTGAGTTGAAGGTGAAGTGGATGCATCAGTGATCTGTCTATGAGAGTTCCGTGGTGTGGCTGAAAGTGGCGGAGGTTCCTGCAGTGAAGATCGGATTGAGGGTGTGTCCTGGCGAGTGTTTTGGCTCTGTCACGATCTGTTGAAATCCTATGTTGTGGAGGTTGTCTGGGAGTGATGCGGTGTTGGGGTCTTGTGGTTTCTTGAGGTGGAAGCTGAAGTCCCCCAGTAGAGTGTAGTTGGTGGCTGCGATGGCTTGTTCAGAGATGAAGTCCGTGATGGAGTTGGCGAAAGGTGTGCGGGGTCCGAGAGGGCTGTAGATGATGGTTCCCCTAATGGAGGATGTAGGGCTGGTGTGTAGCTTGAAGTGGAGGTGTTCCATCAGGTTAGTGGCTTCTTTGGAGTCTTCGGAGTGTGTGGTCAGGCGGAGGTTGGATCTGTGGACGATGGCAATTCCCCAACCCAGGGCGGCTAGGGTGATCTTTCTGAGCGATCTTGTATGCCTGGGGGATGGTGATGTCTGGGCCAGAGGGTTTGTTGGTCCAGGTCTCGGTGAGGAATGCGACGTCCGGGGTGATGCTGTCAAGGAGGTTCCAGATTTCTGTGGCATTTTTATGGAGGGAGTAGACGTTGAGGAGGATGCACTTCAGGGGTTTCAGGTTCAGTGAGTTGTTGCAGGTGGATTTTGCTGGGTCCCGGGTCTTGGTGGTGGTGCAGGTTTTACGGCAGCGGAGGCAACTGAAGGGTCCATGTGTGTTGCCTGGAGCTGCTTGCTTGCAGTTGTTGTTGCATCCTGGATTGAGTGTGATGAGTTCATCTGCTGTGTAGAGGTGGTGGGTGGCAGGACTAGGGGTCCTGGTTGCGTTTGGGTCGCAGACGGGCACAGACAGGCACAGACAGGCTTGCCTTAGGCACGCCTTCGGCACGCCAGTGGCATAGCTGCGCAGCGGGCACCATTAAGTAGGGAGGGGGGAGGAGAGCTGAGAGGTGGGAGTGGGAGTGGAAAGTGGTGTGAAAAAAGGGGGCAGGGCCGTGGGGCAGCAGCGGCGGGGATAGAGGGTGAGAGAGAGGAGGTGGCGGGGCCGCAGGGGCAGCAGCAGTGGGGGGGTGAGAGGGGAGAGAGTGAGAGAGAGAGAGTAGAGTGAGAAGGAGAAAAAACGAGGAGGAGAGAGTGAAACGCAGAAAACGAAAACACAAAACAAACAGAACACAGGTGGAAAAGCACACAAACAGTGAACAGAGGCAAAAGAGGAAAAAAGAGGCAGAGGGCAGCCCAATAGAAGAGCAGAGCTCTCTCACTAGACACCAGGGATGAGGCGCAGGCAGAAGCTTGCGGGTGGAGGAGTGCCTCAAACTCTTAACAGAGGTCAGAGTTAAAAGGAACAGAAGGGCTTACTTGCCAGTGGAGCTATGAGATGGCTGAGCAATTCATTGACTAGGTCAGTGTGGTTGCTTGTACTACCACACAGTGGCTGTCATTAAGGAGGGAGGGGGGAGGAGAGGACAGCTGGGAGGCGGAGGGGAAAACAGCATGAAAAAAGGGTCGGGCAGCAGTTGCAGGCATAGAGCACGAGAGAGAGGAGAGGGTGGGCCGCAGGGGGAGCAGCAGCAAGGGAGTGAGAGAGGGGAGAGAGAGAGAGAGCAGAGTGAGGGGAGAAAAACAAGGAAGAGAGAGTGAAATGCAGAAAGCGAAAGACACAAAAGGAACAGAACACGGGAGGAAAAGCACACAAAGAGTGAACAGAGGTAAAAGAGTTAAAAAGAGAAAAGCAGCAGAGGACAGCCTGTAGAAGAGCACACCTCTTCTACTAGACACCAGGGATCAGGTGCAGGCAGAAGCCTGCGGGTGGAGGAGGGCCTCAAACTCTTGACAGAGGTCAAAGTTCAGAGGAACAGAAGGGCATACTTGCCGGTGGAGCTATGAGATGGCAGAGAAATTCACTGACTAGGTCAGTGTGGTTGCCAGATGTAGAAGGTGAACTTTATTTGTTCTCATCTAGCTCTATGATTGGCCACCCTCAGAGGAATTTTCTGACCCCATAGTAATTATTTGCACACTTCCCACAAGACCACTCTATGCTGCACAGTGTGTTAGTTTACAGAAAAATAGTTTTCCATCATTTGACATAGCTCCTCCACCATTTCCTCTTTTTTCAGTAACCAATGGTCGCATTTCCAGCCTTCAAAGTCCCCCTGCCTGCTTCTGCCTAGCTCTACACAAAATGGAAAATAGTCTGAGATCCCTCCAGCCAGGAAACACGTCTGTAAGGCTTGAGACATATACAACCCCTGCATAAATATGTAGTTTAGGTGTGATTATAAACTATGAGCCCCAAAGTATTATGAGTACTGCTGTGTGTGAAGGGATTATAATTTCCCTATACATCGACTATGTTATATGTCTTCACAAATTGAATCAGCTGCATGCACCCACTACATCTGCTTTGGCTGAGTCGATCAACAGTCTCGTCCATTACCAGGTTGGAGCCACCCCGAGAATAAGTTGCCCTCTCGGAAGCTGCAGAATTCGGTTCCCAGTTCCACCAATCCTGCTGCCAGCAGGTGGGGCTGTAAGTAGATTGAGCCAGCCATCAACACCCATTCCATTTACTAACTTCCAGAGAATAGCAGCCCTGGTCATCTCCTGTTACCTTCATCACATCTAGAGCAAATGTCAGTTTTACCAGTACAGCAATCCATCTAGAGCCAGATGGGTAACCCGTATGAGCCACTAGAGGATATTTCCCCTCACCAGCATTTTGCAGGTGCTGTCCCTCAGATGAATCTCCTGGAGTAGTACTAGCTCAGTTGAATGAAGCTAGAGGTAATGGAAATGTATGCTTCTCTAAATTTTACATCCCATTAACATTCGAGGAGAGGAGAGGAGCGATATACATCCTTCCCTCGGGCTTTCAGTGTTGTCTGCCAGTTGTTGGTTTTATTCCTATCAGGACTACACTAAACCATTCAGAATCATCATACAGTCTGTCCCCAGTGCACAAACCACATTGCAAGGTATTAATTATAAATCCCCAAGCCTCCTCTACATGCCCATAACGGATCCCTTCCCACCTCCCAGCATCGCAGGTTCATACTTACCAGCACCCTAATTTCCTGGGAGCTCATCGCCCCAACATAATGAACTAATCAATTGAAATATAGAAGCTTTACAAAGTGATCAAAGAGTTGTTGGTTAGTAACGTCCCCAATAGACATACTTTGTACCATCCAGCACCAGCCATCTCATTTATATCATATTATCCTTCCATAGATCCCCTGTCTCAGATACTTGTCCATTGGTTACCAGGCCCATCCAGAGCACCCATTATTTAGCATCTCTCTTTGTAGTGCAGAACTCTCCATTAGCAGCCTGGCATGCATGAATGTTAGATTCAAGGCAGTGCAGGTATTCAGAGTGAGGTCTTCGCTCTATGTCCCGAATATGGTCAGCAATGTCCAAATTGATTTTGCTGGTGTGCTGTCAGTTTCTGTCCAACACCCGCTGCAATGTTTGGCATCCTGTTCGCATCTACCTCTCAAGTCAATCCCATGCATCCTCTGATGCTGAGAAATTTCATGTTTTTCCATCTGCTACCCTTCAGAGTTTGGCAGAAAAAAGCATCATGTATTTGATCTTGTGTTCCCATACGCGACGTTTGACCTCATAAAGAGATTGCCATTGCCTCTGCACCGCCATGGTAAAGTCCTAAAAGACGTGTATTGTGGTGTTTTTAAATTTAAAATCTCTGAGGCAGTGAACTGCTTGCAGAGTGACATCTTGTTACTAGTAGTTAAATATCCTATCTATTATTATCCAAAGAGGGTGTCCTGGTCTGGAAGGAGAACTGGAGCCCTGTGGCCACGCTCCTTGGAGAAAATCAAGAACTCTTTTCATTTAAGTTGGTTTGTGATCAATTCTTCCATAAATAGATCAGTTCTGGAGCTCTCACCTCCCTCCAGCATCCCCTCAAGGTATATATTAATATATCACGATTGCCCCTCTGCATCCTCCACACAGGTCTGTAATGCAATAATATATTTTTTAAACACAAAGATCATGGATGTTAGTGTTGTTACATCTTTCTTCAATACAATTGTTTCAGCAGAGCTCACCCTGATGTTACGCTTCCAGAGGTCGGCATGCATGAGTGACATCTCCACTGAGACACTGTCGAGCTTAGATTCCAAGATAGATTTAGTGTCCCAAACAGTACACATCAGATCAGTTAGTGTGGGCTCCCCAGTTCATCCCGGAGTTCTACTGGTGGTGTTGGAGAAGCCTCTTGGCTTGCAGTCTCCCCTACGATGGAAGGTTTTGAGAAGGCATATTTGTCAATTTGCTGTGTTGTATCTGCTACGCCAGTTTGCCTTTCCCATGTTGTGATTGTCTAGCCAAGCACAGCGCACAAAGTGAAGAGGAGAAGGTTCAATGATGTTTCCCCCTAAGGGTCCTGCTACGTGCTGCAAAGTGGAAAAAGCCTCCATTCCTGTGTGACTGGAGGGATGGTGGGAAGCATCCACAAGTGGGGGATAAGAGGGGATTGATTCATGTAGGCACTTTAGACTGTGTGTGGCCATGCAGGAATCAACAATGTACAGGTCTGGATTCTGATGACATGTTTTACCACATGGGGGTTGTTGGGGTGCAGGAACCCGGCACCTCACAGTGGGAGGAGTGCCACACCCTGCGGTCCCAAAATGTTAACCAGCGTTAAGAGCATTGGTCACCACACTCCACATTCAATGCACAGTAGGTTTGTAAACCCAGGCTGCACTCACCTCAAATCTGACCTATGGGCCGCACTCTGTCCTGAAGAATCACAGCAGTTAGTCTCTCACAGGCCATTTGTTGTGTCTGATTCCTGTCTCCCCAGGAGGGACCAAGATGGACTGAACCTTTTACCCCCACTCTGCCATCACATACAATGCTCCGTATTGCTCACACGGGCAACAATATTATATTTTCCAACAGGCCAAACCGCTCTTTCCCCAATGGCAGACAGCTCCATCCTGTAGGCTGGGAGAAGCCTCAGCAAGGTGCCTTGAACATGCAACTGTTCATGCCTGGAACCATTTTGTCCTGAGTATGCTGGGGTGGATCTTGATCTCCCTCCTAACCTTCTGCGGCAACCACCACCAGATATTCAGCTCGCAACTGAGCCACTCAGGATGGTTCTGCCGACTTGCATTCCACTCAACCTTTTTTGTAGAAGGGAAGCTACCTGTATTTAAAGTCATCAAATATAAACATTGTTAACTTTCATAGGCAATCAAAATAGTATTTATAAATACTGGGTGAAAGATAAAATATGGGTTCACACCAAATGAAACACTGAACAGATTCAGCAGTGTGTGAGGCCTAAGAGCGACAGAAAGCCAAACAATTAAGCCACCAACCTATGCAAGTGCAGAGGGAAAATGCAAAACAATAAACCATCCTCATTAAGATTAAGAAGGAAATGTGTACACTGGGTGCATGGAGAGGGAAAATGTCAGGAATTAAGAGACAGGGCCTAAGTCATGACAAACTGGGGCATGCCATTAACAGTTCACATTTGTCAGAATGTTAAAGGTCCAATATTGGCACTGTGCTGGATTCTATTAAGTTTTATGTTTGAGGTGTTCTTTGTGGGTTAACCCATCGAAATCCTCACCAAAATGTACATGGCGTGCACACCCCCAAACTTGTGGGGTGGGGTAGGGAGGTTAGATTTAACGAAAACTCATGCAACTCAACAGAGCAGGTAATGTTGCTGTGCTGTATTGTGTGAAAGGAATAGACGAGGACAGCACCGTACTAAGATATGGCCATCTTGTACTTCCTACCTAGCACTGGTGCACAACACACGCACAGCTTTCCAACATATTGAAAAGTTGTCCACATTATGTCAAGATAACATAACATAACATAACATGTTATTATGTCAAGATTAAGGCCCTCATTACGACCCTTGCGGTAAATGCTATCTACCGCTGTGCTGATGACCGCCACCATACCTTGACCGAGGTGGTAATCCGCCACGGGTATTATGACCCACATAGAGGAATCCGCCACTATACAGACACCCACACAAGTCCGCCACACCAAAGGTCAGTGATAAACTGGCGATAGTAAAAGCCACACCGTTACGCCAACAGGAATATGCCCACTGTATCACGACCCACGAATTACCGTGGCGGTCTTTCAATTGTGGTAAATCATTTTAGGTACACACAGCCGCGCTCAAAATACACACACCCAAACAAAACACCACCACATTGGACAATTCAAAACACACACACCTGACACATATACACACACCACACCCTCACACACTCACACCACTATAAAGCACCCACCCACATTACCCACAACCCCTTACAGCGAAAAAAACGATAGAACACAGAGAGGACAAGGCAGGAGCACCCACTCAATCAGAGGCACAGAACACCATCACCCAGACACCATTCATGCACATCACAGCATACACCACAACACATTACCCCATGCATCACCCCACACATACCACTCACACCACATCCATGGCACCCCAAAGACACCACAGGATTTCCGAGGATGAGCCAAGGGTCATGGTGGTGGAAATCATCAGGGTACAGCCACAGCTTTTCGGATCACAGGTGCAGCAGACGTCCATTGCTAGGAAGATGAAGCTATGGTGGAGAATAGTGGACAGAGTCAACTCCGTGGGACAGCACCCAAGAACCAGGGATGACATCAGGAAGAGGTGGAACGACCCACGGGTGAAGGTGCGTTCTGTGGTATCAAGACACCAGATTACTGTACAGAGGACTGATGGTGGACCCCCACCTCCTCCCCCACAAATAACAACATGGGAGGAGCAAGTCTTGGCGATCATGCATCCTGAGGGCCTCGCAGGAGTAGCAGGAGGACTGGACTCTGGTAAGTCAAATCTTTATTATGAACCCCCCCACCTGCATGCCATCACAAACTCCTACCCCTACCGTCACCCCCATCACTCCACCAACTAACAAATACCCCACTATCACAACCCACCCATCCCAATACCAAGCCCTGCATGCAACGCCTATGCATGGACCCCCACCACAGACCTGTATGGACACCCATCACCATAGCATTCCCAGTAGAGAGACTCATCCAGTCCACAAAATCACCACTCACACAAGGCAAAGCTGACAGGGAAATCACAATCAGAGATGGAAACTCACCCATTCACAATATGGCCCACGCAGATACATTAACAATGCATTTGCATCCCAACAGGACCCCTACTCAACATTACCGGAGAGGAGGTGCCACCTACATCCAGCCCCCCTGAAGAGGCCCACAGTGACGACAGCAGCTCTGCATGCCTGGATCACGATGACCAACCTTGCCCATCAGGGGCCTCTGGAAAGTCGGTTCCCCTGCCACAGTCCCAAACCACCACAGAGCCTCCCCCCTCAGGAAACACCAGCACAGCATCAACCCAGCGGGCCCATGCCACTGTCCCCAGGACACATCAATCAGCAGTGTGTCCACCACTACAGGGACCCCAGGCAATCCCACAAACACAGGACGATCAGGGACCTGGGGTCAGTGGCAGTGGGCACACGGTTCAGGGGACGGAGGCACAGGACAGCAGTGAAGCTGGGAGGACTGCTGTGCGACAGGTGAAGGACAGGCCCAGGGAACCCACTCTCCACGAGGCACTCTCCAACATCCTGGGAGCATACCACCATTCCCAGGAGACCATGGGACAGATACTGGCCAAGTTGCAGGAGACCCAGCGGCTGCAGGAGGGACAGTACTTGGGGATCAGGGATGACCTAACAAAAATCTACACCATCCTCGTCACCATTCCAGGCTTTCTGGCTGACATGGACAAAACCATTAAGGGAGGCAGTGGCACAACAAAGGGCGCCTGACACTAGCCAAACCGAGGAACAGTCTTCCACCTCCACCGGCGCTGGTGGACAGGAGGCCCCGCCACAGGAACAACAGGGCACCAGCACCCCACACCCTCCTGAAGGAGAACCACACTGCAAACGGTCTCTGCAATCCAGGCAGAAGCCAGAGAACATTGCCAAGACCCTTGTCAGGAAATAGGACTCTCCTGATTGTCACCCTTCTGTCCCACTCTGTTACCCTGTCCACCTTGAACTGCCATTGCTCCCCTTCCCATGCCCCCTTAGAAAATGCACTTGTGATACCAAGAGACTGGACTCTACCATGGACTTTCATCCACCATCACCCCAGCCCATTGCACATACCCCTATACTTATAAGCACCTAAATAAACACCCTTGAAACAAATAACAATCTGGAGTCAGTCTAATGATTCACAAATGTACTAGTACATTCTCAAAGTATTGCAACATATATGTACAGTGAAATATACTACAGGATGACCTTTGTTGGGCAGCAGTACATATAGCAGGAGCCAGAATGGGGCACAGTGATCTGAAAATACAGATTCCAAAGGGAACAGTCACTGGCCATAGAGCTAGGGAAAGAGGCTGCCATGAACAATGTCCAACAGAAAACTGTAATGTAAAGTGAAGTTACAGTGTCTTACCTGTGTGTCACTAGAAGTACTGCTGTATTATGTTTGTTCTGTAGTCCACACTTCTTCCTCTGCCTCCTCTTCATCACTGTCCACAGGCTCCACTGCTGCCACAAGACCATTTCCAGGCACATCCTCCTGCAGAAAAGGCACCTGGCATCTCAAGGCCAGGTTGTGCAACATACAGCATGCAACAACGATCTGTCACACCTTCTTGGGTGAGTAGTACAGGGATCCACCTGTCAGATGGAGGCACCGCAACCTGGCCTTCAGGAGGCCGAAGGTCCTTTCTATAATCCTCCTTGCACACTCATGTGCCTCATTATAACATTCCTCTGCCCTTGTCCTGGCATTCCTCACTGGGGTCAGTAGCCATGAGAGGTTGTGGTAACGAGTCACCTGCAGATTTTGAGGGAAAACTGTAGACACACACTAACCCTTAGGGGCAATCCAATACCCATATGTCAACATATACTCGGATGGGGACCTTTGGCTCACCTATTAGCCACACCCGGTGCCTCTGGAGTTGGCCCATCACATATGGAATACTGCTATTCCTCAATATATAGACGTAATGCACAGAGCCAGGATATTTGGCATTCACATGGGAGATATACTGGTCCACCAGACACACCATCTCCACATTCATCAAGTGATAGCTTTTTCTTTTCCTGTAAACCTGTTAATTTCTCTGTGGGGGGGGGGACAAATGCTACATGTTCATCATCAATGGCACCAATGATGTTGGGGATATGTCCCAGGGCATAAAAGTCAGCTTTCACTGTGGCCAGATCCTCCACCTGGGGGAATACAATGTAGCTGTGCATGTGTTTCAGCAGGGCTGACAACACTCTGGTCAACACGTTGGAGAACATTGGATGACAAATCCCTGATGCCATGGCCACTGTTGTTTGGAAGGAACCACTTGCCAGGAAATGGAGCACTGACAGAACTTGCACTAGAGGGGGGATTCCTGTGGGCTGGCGGAATGCTGACATCAGGTCTTGCTCCAATTGGACACACAGTTCTAGGATTGTGGCACGATTGAGTCTGTATGTGATGATAATGTGTCTGTCCTCCAATGTCGCAAGGGCCACCAGGAGTCTGTACACCGGAGGATGCCGCCATCTCATATGCTGCTGTTGAAGCCTATGGAAGAGAACGGTGAGCAGAGGGTCATCATTCCACATCTTTTGCACTAATGTTGATTTTTTTACTTTACAAAAGCAGTATGTGAACTCGAGAGTCAGTTGATGTGCCAATGTCTGCAGTGACTCAGTTAGATGCCATGCCCTGTGCCCCCCTGAAATGGCGGCTGCCTGACCTGTGAGGAGGGACAGGTGGAAATGAAGTAATTGTGCTGGTGTTATGCGCCGTCGCTGTAGGCAGTCAATGACCGCCGTGCAACTTCGCATTGGTTATCATTGGGCCCTATGGGTTCCAGGACCCAATGGCGATGTACGCTGGCGGTGACAGTACGCACCTCCGCAGACGTGACCACCATTTTCTAACTATTCACTCACTTGCTACCTGACCTTCAACAGGAGATGACCTACACTGCAAGTGCTGCTGTGACCTGTATCTGGAAGTGAAAATGGCTCATGTGTCTGGGGAAAGGGCCCCTGCATTCATTGCGGAGGAGTTGGAGAAACTGGTGGATGGGGTCCTACCCCAGTACACGTTACTCTACGGTCCTCCAGACAAACAGGAGAGTACACCATGATCATGATGTGTGGGCCATGAATGTATGGACTGCTGTGTGTGTAAGCCACATGTAGGGGTGGTCTAGGGGTCCTGGGCAGAGTGCTGCAGGTATGGTGGTCAGTGTATGTGCATAAGGGGATGGGAGGAATATGGTGGGCATGAGTATGACAGTCCGGATGGTATGACTAACCCTTTTTTCTGCTGTCTTATCCCTGCAGGTCAGCGCCCACCAGAAGAAGGGTATTTGGCGTGCCATCGCCAAGGAGGTGCAGACCCAGGGGTCTTTTACAGGCGGAGCACCCACTGCCGCAAGAGATGGGAGGACCTGCGCCGCTAGACAAAGAAGACGGCGGAGGCCCAGCCGGGGCTGGCCTCCCAATGTAGAATGGGGGCCCGTCGCACTATGACCCCCCCAATTGTTCCGCATTCCGGCGGTGGCCTACCTGGAGGTGGATGGGCGCTTGAGGGCATCACAGCAGCCACAAGGGGGTGAGTACAGATTCAGAGTCATGACTTTGCGCTGCGTTAAGGTGTTACCTGGGTGGGGGATGTGGGCTGTGGGTGCCCCTAGGCCAGGGCGAACATGGCAGTGTAGGTCCCTTGTTGTGCAGAATCTGGAGCACTCCTACCACAATAGTTTAAGTGGACATCTACTACTGGGCAGGGTCCTGTGGGTTTCTGGTGTGCAGATGCTGGAGTTAGACATTGTAACCCATGGGCTGGTGACTAGCTGTGTAACTGGTAGTGCATGGCCTAGTGCATGGGGGTGATCCCTGTGTGTAGTGTGCGCCAACGGTGGTGTAGTTGCTAGCATTGACCAAGTGTATCCTCTGTCTCTTCCCTCCCCTTTTTGCTTTGGTCACCCTGTCCTTGTGTGCATTAGCATCATCTGGCGGAGGAGCAGAGGCACCGGCGAAGGAGGGAGCTGCATCCCACACGGGCCTGGAGGCCAAATCCACCGAGGGTGAAGGCACCAGTGGAACGGAGGGCAAGGGGAGCACCATGACGGGGACAGGAGGGGAGATCACAGACAGTGACTCCTCCTCTGATGGAAGCTCCCTGGTGGTGGCGGACACCTCTTTGCCCACCCCAACAACAGGTAAAGCCGCCACCCCCCTACAAGCAACGCCCTCCCAGCAGCCCCTCAGCATGTTTCCCATGCCTGCCCACCCAGGAGGGTGGGCATCTCCTTCATCGCAGGCACCTCAGGCCCTGCCCCAGTCAGCCCTGCTGCCCTCAGTGAGGAGGCTATTGAACTCCTGCGATCCCTCTCTGTTGGGCAGTCAACCATTCTGAATGCCATCCAGGGTGTCAAGAGGCATTTGCAACAAACAAATGCATACCTGGAGGACATTCACTCTGGTGTGGCAGTCCAACAGAGAGCATTTCAGGCTCTGGCGTCAGCACTGATGGCAGCCATTGTACCTGTGTCTAGCTTCTCCCCTCCAACTTCCTCTACCCAGTCCCAATCCCCTCAACCTCAGCCTATCCCAAGCACACCTTCAGACCAGCATTCACCCAAATCAACACACAAAAGTGGCTCAGGCAAACATAAGCACCACACCTCATCTCACAGGCACTCACACAAGCACCATGCCCATGCAGACACACCAACATCCACTGCCTCCACCGTGTCCCCCTCCTCCTCTTCATCCACCTCCCACCCAGTCTCATCTACACTCACACCTGCTTGCACTACATTCTCATCCACTACCTCCATCACCAGCACGCCCATCACAACACACCCCTCACTGGCAGTCACCACCCCCACAACCATGCACACGTCCCCTGTGTCCTCTCCCAGTGTGTCTGTGACCCCCTCCTCCCAAAGTACACAAATGCAAGCACCCACCCAAGCAACAGCCATCCACCTCACAACAGCATCCAGCCCATGCATCTTCACGCAAACTCAGAAGACAGACACCTCCTACAACCAATCCCTCTTCCTCCACTCCCAAACCCTCTCCATCTTCCCCTCTCCATCTTTTCCTGGCTAACGTTGACCTCTTCCCTACCCCTCCCCCCATCCTTCCCCTCAGGCCAGGATGTCCAGATCCCAGGCCAGCACCTCAGCCACCAAGTCAGCGTCCGCTGTGCTCACTGCAACTCCCAGAGGATCAAAGGGGGCACCCGTCAGGCCAGGCAGTGTGCCACTGACCGCTGCAAAAGAGCAACCCATTCTGCCACCTGCCAAGGTGAAGAAAGGGCCAGCATGCATCACGCCCAAGGAGCACGACCCACCCAGCATGGCTTCCTCCAAAACTCAAGCTGCCAGTGCCAAGGTCCCAGCAGGTGAGGGCCTGGTGCCCACCATCAGAACCGACAGCCCCGCCACCTGTACCGCGACAAGCATCACTGCAAGCACTGCCACCTGCACCCCCACCTGCACAGCCACCTGCACTGTCACCTGCCCCGCCGCTGCCACAAAAACTGTCAGCAGCATCATCCCCAGTGGGCAGCTGTCCGAGGCTGCAGGAGACAGGCTGGTTCCTCCCACCACCACTACCAGCACCTAGACAATGGACAGCACTGACAGCATCCCCACCTCAGGCACCGCCACCTGCCCTGCTGCTGCCACAACAAATGTCAGCAGCAGCATCCCCAGTGGGTAGCCATCTGAGGCTGCAGAAGACGGCCTGGAGCCTCCCACCACCACTGGAAGCACCCCCACCAGCACCAGCACTACCACCAGTATGCAGCCTTAGTCGCCGCAGGATGGAGTTGGGCCCTGCCTCCATGAAGTATCATGCTACCTGTTCCCTGCTAATCTCGTGCCTCAGACACCAAGATGAGGGAATGTGAACTGCCACACCCCAAGTGCAGCATCAATGGGCACCAAACCCCATCCAGAACCAGTGGAGAAATGCATCCACTCCCCCTATCCTTGGCAGAATGAAGCAGACTGGGCACCAAGCCCCTTCCAGAACCAGTGGAGAAATGCATCCACTCCCCCTATCCTTGGCAGGATGAAGCAGACTGGGCACTAAGCCCCCTCCAGAACCAGTGGAGATGCCACCCTGTTGAGAGACTGTGGTTTTGCACTTCCCAGGACCAGGCAGTGGGCAACCCACCCACTTGAGAGACTGTGGCTTTGCACTCCCCAGGACCAAGCAGTGGGCAAACCACCCACTTGAGAAAGTGTGGATTTGCACTCCCCAGGACCAGGCAGTGGGCAACCCACCCACTTGAGAGACTGTGGCTTCGCACTCCCAAGAACCCAAGCAGTGGGCAAACCACCCACTTGAGAGACTGGAGAGACTGTGGCTTTGCACTCCCCAGGACAACGCTGTGGGCATGGAGCCCCCTCGAGGAGCAGTGGCGTAGTACCATCTTCCAGCTGAGGTGCCCTCCCCTTCCCTGTCCCCCTGAGGTGCCTGTGTGTTTTCTACCTGATGCCCCTGCAGTGTTCTCTCCGTATTGAGGCAGGAGTCAAGTGTGGGCTTTGCCCATGATTTTTGGCCCAGTAGGCCATGGACATTGACAAAGGACAGTGTACGGCCTTCTGTACATATTGTAAATAATTGTATATACTGTTTTTGGATTGGTTAGGTATATCTGCCTATTTCTAATATATATCAAAGATTTGACTCAATTCCTTTTGTCCTTGCATTCTTCCAGTGGGTTACGGGGTGTAAATGTAATGTTGCTGCATGTGTTTGTGTGTATGGTGTTGTGGGTGAGGGTGGGGGTCTTGCATTTTGCGTGTATGTGTGTGTCACTCTCTTTCTCCTCCCCCCTCCCCTGTGTGCTAGGTGCGCGGTACATTGTATTCCACCTGTCTGTTGGTGGTGACAGCCGTGGTGTTTGTTGCTACCGCCGTGGCTGTCGGTGTGTTAAAGCGTCTGTCTGTGTTGGCAGTTTATTCCGC
Source organism: Pleurodeles waltl (assembly GCF_031143425.1). Taxonomy (NCBI): domain Eukaryota; kingdom Metazoa; phylum Chordata; class Amphibia; order Caudata; family Salamandridae; genus Pleurodeles; species Pleurodeles waltl. The sequence goes on along the minus strand of NC_090447.1, from coordinate 894,093,040 downwards.
CGTGGTCGTGATCCCATTTTTTTTACCACTGGCCTGTTGGCAGTATTATCGCTGCTTTAACTTTGACCGCCAGGGTTGTAATGAGGGCCAACGTTTTAAACTGGGAGGGTAACCTTCCAGTATACAATGCTATGCCTAGCCAAACTTTTAAACTTTCCACTCTGGATGTGTGCTGTACAGTGAAGCACACAAGCAAACTAAAAGAGAGAAATAAACACATTTCTCCTTTTTAACTCCTTCTGTGCCTTGGACGAGATCAGGGCCCGCGATCGTGGAGCAGGAATCTCCACTAGCCACCAGGGATTTTCTTTGTGGCTAAATTTGGGGGTGACCCCTTGGGCAAGGGTCGCCCCCCCCGGGGGCAATTTTTATTTGGATTTCGCCCCCCCCTGGGGGCAGATCGGCCGATTTTTCGGCGGATCTGCCCCCAGGGGGGGGCGAAAACCACTAGACACCAGGGATATTTTTTTTCTGTTTGTTTTTGGGGGCGACCCCTTGGGCAAGGGTCGCCCCTCCCCGGGGGCAATTTTTATTTGTATTTCGCCCCCCCCTGGGGGCAGATCCGCCGTTTTTTCGGCGGATCTGCCCCCAGGGGGGGGCGAAAACCACTAGACAGCAGGGATAACCTTTTTTATGTGTGTTTTTGGGGGCGACCCCTTGGGCAAGGGTCGCCCCCCCCGGGGGCAATTTTTATTTGTATTTCACCCCCCCTGGGGGCAGATCCGCCGATTTTTCGGCGGATCTGCCCCCAGTGGTGGGGCGAAAACCACTAGACACCAGGGATATCTTTTTTTATGTTTGTTTTTGGGGGCGACCCCTTGGGCAAGGGTCGCCCCTCCCCGGGGGCAATTTTTATTTGTATTTTGCCCCCCCCCCGGGGGAAGATCCGCCGTTTTTTCGGCGGATCTGCCCCCGGGGGGGCGAAAACCACTAGACACCAGGGATATCTTTGTTTATGTGTGTTTTTGGGGGCGACCCCTTGGGCAAGGGTCGCCCTCCCCCCGGGGGCAATTTCTATTTGTATTTTGCCCCCCCCCCGGGGGCAGATCAGCCGATTTTTGGGCTGATCTGCCCCCGGGGGGGGGGCGAAAACCACTAGACACCAGGGATTTTGTTTTTATTGTTTATTTTGGGGGCAACTCCTGTGGCAAGGGTCGCTCCCCTGGGGAGCTTTTTTTTTCTGTTTCGGCCCCCCCGATGGCAGACCAGCCATTTTTTGGACGATCTGGCCCGGGGGGGGGGTGGAAGCACACTAGGTGCCAGGGATTGTGTTTGGTGTGTGTTTGGGGGCACCCCTTGGGCAACGGTCACCCCCCTAAGGTGGGGAAAATTTGTATTGCCCATCTCTGCCCGTAATTTTGTAGGGCCATCTGCCCCCAAGGAGGGCAGGGATTTTTTTTGTTTTGTGTTGTGCTGGGGGTTCCCCCTTGGGGAAGGGTCGCCACCTGAAAGGGGGCACAGAGGTGTTGCCCATTTCTGCCCCCCTTGGGGTCAGATTGGCCAAATCTTTTACGCCCATCTACACCGAGGGGGGCAGGATCCACTTAGGTACCAGGGACAACTGCTAAGTTCTTGGTGGTGGGGTGTTTGTCAACTGGCAAAGTATTTGTATTTGTGATTATAACAATTTATTTCTTCTTTTTCTTCTAGTTCAACGCTTTTGCTTCCTTTGCTGTGGATCTTTGCGGTTTTGGCAGTAGTTGTCCTGCGGTTTCCATAGTTGCATGTTTGAGGTAAGTGAACGCAATTTACTCCAAAGGAGTATTGTTGACATGTTTGTAGGTGGTGTACTAAATGCAGTATTGTGTGTTTGACGTTGTCCTTAGATTTGAGCACAGTGGTGTTTGTGTTGTCATATGTCTAAATTGCTTTTTTCTTTTTTCTTTTTAGTGGGATATCATTGGTGATTGCAGAGTAGTTGCTTGGTGAGTGGCTATTTCAGGCAACTGTGTGGTATTGTTTTTTGTAGTACATAACTCTTTGTGATAAAGCTACACTTTGTTTATTACTTATTTTAGTGCTAGTTGTTGTTGGCAATCCATTTGTTGTTAGGATCATGGCTAGCCGCAAAGTGACCGCTCAGCAGGTTGTTCGCATGCTCTTTGAGTCGTCTTCAGACCATGATTACGACACTGACTCTGCATCTGAGGCAGAGGAGGAAGCAGGAGATTCTGGAAGTGAGTTTTCTGTCCGAGAGTATTCTTCTGATGAGGAAGCTACTCTCAGTGCAGATGAAGGGCCTGTGTTAGAGGAGGACATTGATGTGCCAAGAGTGCAGCAGCCTGGGGCTGCAGGGTTTCCCATTGGAAGACCTGACACCTGGATTGCCCCAAACATGGAGCAGCCACAGTTACCTGCATTTACTGGTCTCCCAGGGTGTAGAGTTAATACGGAAAACTTTCTGCCTGTCCATTTCTTTCACTTGTTTATGGACGATGTATTTTTGGAAGAGATTGTGGAGCAGACAAATGTGTATGCAGAGCAATATTTGCGGGACAACGCTGCCAGACTTAAACCTCAGTCTAGAGCTACTCATTGGGTTCCCACATATCTGGAAGAGATGAAAAGGTTTTTAGGTTTGTCTTTTTTGATGGGGTTGATCAGGAAGCCGTCACTGGCTTCTTATTGGTCTACTAGTCCCTTGATGGCAACTGCTATATTTCCTGCAACTATGACACGTAATCGGTATTTGCTTCTTCTTCGTATGCTGCATTTTGTAGACAATGCTTTAGCCTTGCCACGAGATCACCCTGATTGTGACCGCCTTTTTAAGATTAGGCCTGTCCTTGATCATTTTGTGGATCGGTTTTCAGAGGTCTATGTCCCAGGCAAAGAGATAAGTGTGGACAAGTCTTTGGTCCTTTTCAAGGGGCGTTTAGTTTTTAAGCAGTACATTCCTAGTAAGAGGGCACGGTATGGGATTAAATTGTATCTGCTGTCAGAAAGCAGTACAGGATATGTGTATAATTTCCGGGTCTACACTGGTAGGGATTCCAGTATTGACCCTCGTGGTTGTCCGGCCACTTTTGGAGTTAGCGAAAAAATTGTGTGGGAACTTGCTAGACGGCTGTTTAACAAAGGTCACCATTTGTACATAGATAATTTCTACACTGGAGTGCAGTTGTTCAAGGAGTTGTTTAGGGTGGACACTGTTGCTTGTGGCACAATCCGTTCTAACCGGAAAGGCTATCCAAGGGAGCTTGTCTGTAAAAAACTTGAGAGGGGACAGTGCAGTGCCTTGCGGAATAATGAGCTGCTAGCTCTGAAATTTTCAGACAGGAGGGATGTGTACATGCTATCGACCATCCATGATGAGAGTACTTCCCCTGTGGCTGTTTGGGGTCAGGTTGCGGAAGTGCGCAAACCTGCATGCATTTTGGACTACAATAGGCACATGGGTGGTGTTGATAGAGTAGATCAGAGGTTAGAACCTTACACTGCTCTTCGTAAGTCATATGTGTGGTAGAAAAAGTTGGCCCTACATTTATTTCATTTGGCAACTTTTAATGCCTTTATTGTATACAAGGATTGTTCACCCGAGTCAAGGATGACATTTGTTAAATTTCAGGAGTCGGTGATAGAAAGCCTTATTGTGGTGGAACCGGCAAGAGTTCCTAGAGTAGAAGTGGTGGAGGATGTGGCTAGATTGAAAGATCGGCACTTTCCAGATCACATTCCTCCCACATGCCCACAAAGAAATGTAGAGTATGTGCCCGGAGATTAATCCGGAGGGAGAGCCGGATGTACTGCCCCGAATGCCCTTCAAAGCCTGGGCTGTGCGTTCCCGGCTGTTACAGAAGTTACCATACCCAAAAGAATTTCTGGGAAATACCTTGAGCGTAAGCTGTCTGTTTTATATTTTCATATGTTTCACGGTTGGCATCTGTTGTGTATTTAGTTAGAGCTTTTGTGTTTGTAGTTTTGTGCTTATTTTATAATTAGTAGTTTCTTTGTTGTTTATAAATAAAAAAAAGTGATTGCGGTGTGCTTGGGGTGGCGCTTAGCTGGCGGTGTGCGTGGGGTGGCGCTTGGCTGGCGGTGTGCGTGGGGTGGCGCTTGGCTGGCGGTGTGCGTGGGGTGGCGCTTGGCTGGCGGTGTGCGTGGGGTGGCGCTTGGCTGGCGGTGCCAGCCGAACGGCAGTCCACACTCCCATCAGCTGGTGTGATTCTTGTATCAGGCATGTGGGCGTATGTAAGTGATGGGCCCTTGAGTGGCGCGGTCTGTCGATGTGAGTGTTGTAATGTGCTGGGCCCGTGGCTGGCGGTGTGAATGGTATTGTGCGTGTCATGTATGAAAGGTGTGTGAATGGCCTGTAAAGCGGTTGGTGCCTTGTCGCGGCTTTACAGCTCACGAGCTGTGAGTCATTGGTTCACTTTTTTGACTTTCAGTTATTAGCAGTGCATTTCATTTTTGTGAAATCTCTTGTTAATAAAATTTGATTCACTGAACCATCACTCACCCTCATGCCAAATCCAACCAGTATGTGTTGTAAAAAAAGACAAAACCTGCTCCGCTGTAATCAGGCGTCGCAGCACACCTGTGACACGCTAGGTGCCTCGGGTGGGACCCCGATGATGAAGCATGCCACCAACTTGAATGGTGGGTGAGGGGTCTTCTTCACATAACCTAAGTGTGTTTCTTTTCACAATTTTAGTGTTTGGCACATCACGGACGTATGTGCACACATCAAAGTGATATATTCCAAAAATGCCTGTGTTTGGGGGGGGAGGGCCCACCTATGTTTTTGGTCCAGGGTGCGGGGGGAGGGCCCACCTATGTTTTTGGTCCAGGGTGCGGCTGTCATGTAGGGAAACCTACAAAACCCAGAATTTTTTTAAAAATAGGCACCCCAAGGAGTCCAGGGAGGTGTGGCTTGCGTGGCTCCCCCAACTATCCCTTCTATCCCTTCAGGTTTTGGGCCTTATTCTGTTCCAGGCACCTGGCCCACCCACACAAGTGAGGTACCATTTTTATCGGGAGACTTGGGGGAACGCTGAGTGGAAGGAAATTTGTGGCTCCTCTCAGATTCCAGAACTTTCTGCCACAGAAATGTGAGGAACATGTGTTTTTTGTAGCCACATTTTGAGGTTTGAAAAGTATTCTGGGTAACAGAACCTGGTCCGAGCCCCGCAAGTCACCCCATCTTGGATTCCCCTAGGTCTCTAGTTTTCAGAAATGCACAGGTTTGGTAGGTTTCCCTAGGTGCCAGGTGAGCTACAGGCCAAAATCCACAGGTAGGCACTGTTTTGTTTCAAAAAATGGGATGTGTCCACGTTGCGTTTTGGGGCGTTTCCTGTCGCGGGCGCTAGGCCTACCCACGCAAGTGAGGTATCATTTTTATCTGGAGACTTGGGGGAACGCTGGGTGGAAGGAAATTTGTGGCTCCTCTCAGATTCCAGAACTTTCTGTCACCGAAATGTGAGGAAAACTTGATATTTTAGCCAAATTTAGAGGTTTGCAAAGGATTCTGGGTAACAGAACCTGGTCCGAGCCCCGCAAGTCAGCCCTCCTTGGATTCCCCTAGGTCTCTAGTTTTCAGAAATGCACAGGTTTGGTAGGTTTCCCTAGGTGCCGGCTGAGCTAGAGGCCAAAATCTACAGGTAGGCACTTCGCAAAAAACACCTCTGTTTTTTCCCAAAATTTAGGATGTGTCCACGTTGCGCTTTGGGGTGTTTCCTGTCGCCGGCGCTAGGCCTACCCACGCAAGAGAGGTATCATTTTTATCGGGAGACTTGGGGGAACGCTGGGTGGAAGGAAATTTGTAGCTCCTCTCAGATTCCAGAACTTTCTGCCACCGAAATGTGAGGAAAACTTGTTATTTTAGCCAAATTTAAGGTTTGCAAAGGATTCTGGGTAACAGAACCTGGTCCGAGCCCCGCAAGTCAGCCCTCCTTGGATTCCCCTAGGTCTCTAGTTTTCAGAAATTCACAGGTTTGGTAGGTTTCCCTAGGTGCCGGCTGAGCTAGAGGCCAAAATCTACAGGTAGGCACTTCGCAAAAAACACTTCGGTTTTTTCCCAAAATTTAGGATGTGTCCACGTTGCGCTTTGGGGTGTTTCCTGTCGCCGGCGCTAGGCCTACCCACGCAAGTGAGGTATCATTTTTATCGGGAGACTTGGGGGAACGCTGGGTGGAAGGAAATTTGTAGCTCCTCTCAGATTCCAGAACTTTCTGCCACAGAAATGTGAGGGACATGTGTTTTTTTAGCCAAATTTTGAGGTTTGCAAAGGATTCTGGGTAACAGAACCTGGTCCGAGCCCCGCAAGTCAGCCCTCCTTGGATTCCCCTAGGTCTCTAGTTTTCAGAAATGCACAGGTTTGGTAGGTTTCCCTAGGTGCCGGCTGAGCTAGAGGCCAAAATCTACAGGTAGGCACTTCGCAAAAAACACCTCTGTTTTTTCCCAAAATTTAGGATATGTCCACGTTGCGCTTTGGGGTTTTCCTGTCGCCGGCGCTAGGCCTACCCACGCAAGTGAGGTATCATTTTTATCGGGAGACTTGGGGGAACGCTGGGTGGAAGGAAATTTGTAGCTCCTCTCAGATTCCAGAACTTTCTGCCACCGAAATGTGAGGAAAACTTGTTATTTTAGCCAAATTTTGAGGTTTGCAAAGGATTCTGGGTAACAGAACCTGGTCCGAGCCCCGCAAGTCAGCCCTCCTTGGATTCCCCTAGGTCTCTAGTTTTCAGAAATGCACAGGTTTGGTAGGTTTCCCTAGGTGCCGGCTGAGCTAGAGGCCAAAATCTACAGGTAGGCACTTCGCAAAAAACACCTTTGTTTTTTCCCAAAATTTAGGAAGTGTCCACGTTGCGCTTTGGGGTGTTTCCTGTCGCCGGCGCTAGGCCTACCCACGCAAGTGAGGTATCATTTTTATCGGGAGACTTGGGGGAACGCTGGGTGGAAGGAAATTTGTAGCTCCTCTCAGATTCCAGAACTTTCTGCCACAGAAATTTGAGGGACATGTGTTTTTTTAGCCAAATTTTGAGGTTTGCAAAGGATTCTGGGTAACAGAACCTGGTCCGAGCCCCGCAAGTCAGCCCTCCTTGGATTCCCCTAGGTCTCTAGTTTTCAGAAATGCACAGGTTTGGTAGGTTTCCCTAGGTGCCGGCTGAGCTAGAGGCCAAAATCTACAGGTAGGCACTTCGCAAAAAACACCTCTGTTTTTTCCCAAAATTTAGGATGTGTCCACGTTGCGCTTTGGGGTGTTTCCTGTCGCCGGCGCTAGGCCTACCCACGCAAGTGAGGTATCATTTTTATCGGGAGACTTGGGGGAACGCTGGGTGGAAGGAAATTTGTAGTTCCTCTCAGATTCCAGAACTTTCTGCCACAGAAATGTGAGGGACATGTGTTTTTTTAGCCAAATTTTGAGGTTTGCAAAGGATTCTGGGTAACAGAACCTGGTCCGAGCCCCGCAAGTCAGCCCTCCTTGGATTCCCCTAGGTCTCTAATTTTCAGAAATGCACAGGTTTAGTAGGTTTCCCTAGGTGCCGGCTGAGCTAGAGGCCAAAATCTACAGGTAGGCACTTCGCAAAAAACACCTCTGTTTTTTCCCAAAATTTAGGAAGTGTCCACGTTGCGCTTTGGGGTGTTTCCTGTCGCCGGCGCTAGGCCTACCCACGCAAGTGAGGTATCATTTTTATCGGGAGACTTGGGGGAACGCTGGGTGGAAGGAAATTTGTAGCTCCTCTCAGATTCCAGAACTTTCTGCCACAGAAATGTGAGGGACATGTGTTTTTTTAGCCAAATTTTGAGGTTTGCAAAGGATTCTGGGTAACAGAACCTGGTCCGAGCCCCGCAAGTCAGCCCTCCTTGGATTCCCCTAGGTCTCTAGTTTTCAGAAATGCACAGGTTTGGTAGATTTCCCTAGGTGCCGGCTGAGCTAGAGGCCAAAATCTACAGGTAGGCACTTCGCAAAAAACACCTCTGTTTTTTCCCAAAATTTAGGATGTGTCCACGTTGCGCTTTGGGGTGTTTCCTGTCGCCGGCGCTAGGCCTACCCACGCAAGTGAGGTATCATTTGTATCGGGAGACTTGGGGGAACGCTGGGTGGAAGGAAATTTGTAGCTCCTCTCAGATTCCAGAACTTTCTGCCACAGAAATGTGAGGGACATGTGTTTTTTTAGCCAAATATTGAGGTTTGCAAAGGATTCTGGGTAACAGAAGCTGGTCCGAGCCCCGCAAGTCAGCCCTCCTTGGATTCCCCTAGGTCTCTAATTTTCAGAAATGCACAAGTTTGGTAGGTTTCCCTAGGTGCCGGCTGAGCTAGAGGCCAAAATCTACAGGTAGGCACTTCGCAAAAAACACCTCTGTTTTTTTCCAAAATTTAGGATGTGTCCACGTTGCGCTTTGGGGTGTTTCCTGTCGCCGGCGCTACGCCTACCCACGCAAGTGAGGTATCATTTTTATCGGGAGACTTGGGGGAACGCTGGGTGGAAGGAAATTTGTAGCTCCTCTCAGATTCCAGAACTTTCTGCCACAGAAATGTGAGGGACATGTGTTTTTTTAGCCAAATTTTGAGGTTTGCAAAGGATTCTGGGTAACAGAACCTGGTCCGAGCCCCGCAAGTCAGCCCTCCTTGGATTCCCCTAGGTCTCTAGTTTTCAGAAATGTACAGGTTTGGTAGGTTTCCCTAGGTGCCGGCTGAGCTAGAGGCCAAAATCTACAGGTAGGCACTTCGCAAAAACACCTCTGTTTTTTCCCAAAATTTAGGATGTGTCCACGTTGCGCTTTGGGGTGTTTCCTGTCGCCGGCGCTAGGCCTACCCACGCAAGTGAGGTATCATTTTTATCGGGAGACTTGGGGGAACGCTGGGTGGAAGGAAATTTGTAGCTCCTCTCAGATTCCAGAACTTTCTGCCACAGAAATGTGAGGGACATGTGTTTTTTTAGCCAAATTTTGAGGTTTGCAAAGGATTCTGGGTAACAGAACCTGGTCCGAGCCCCGCAAGTCAGCCCTCCTTGGATTCCCCTAGGTCTCTAGTTTTCAGAAATGCACAGGTTTGGTAGGTTTCCCTAGGTGCCGGCTGAGCTAGAGGCCAAAATCTACAGGTAGGCACTTCGCAAAAAACACCTCTGTTTTTTCCCAAAATTTAGGATGTGTCCACGTTGCGCTTTGGGGTGTTTCCTGTCGCCGGCGCTAGGCCTACCCACGCAAGTGAGGTATCATTTTTATCGGGAGACTTGGGTGAACGCTGGGTGGAAGGAAATTTGTAGCTCCTCTCAGATTCCAGAACTTTCTGCCACAGAAATGTGAGGGACATGTATTTTTTTAGCCAAATTTTGAGGTTTGCAAAGGATTCTGGGTAACAGAACCTGGTCCGAGCCCCGCAAGTCAGCCCTCCTTGGATTCCCCTAGGTCTCTAGTTTTCAGAAATGCACAGGTTTGGTAGGTTTCCCTAGGTGCCGGCTGAGCTAGAGGCCAAAATCTACAGGTAGGCACTTCGCAAAAAACACCTCTGTTTTTTTCCAAAATTTAGGATGTGTCCACGTTGCGCTTTGGGGTGTTTCCTGTCGCCGGCGCTATGCCTACCCACGCAAGTGAGGTATCATTTTTATCGGGAGACTTGGGGGAACGCTGGATGGAAGGAAATTTGTAGCTCCTCTCAGATTCCAGAACTTTCTGCCACAGAAATGTGAGGGACATGTGTTTTTTTAGCCAAATTTTGAGGTTTGCAAAGGATTCTGGGTAACAGAACCTGGTCCGAGCCACGCAAGTCAGCCCTCCTTGGATTCCCCTAGGTCTCTAGTTTTCAGAAATGCACAGGTTTGGTAGGTTTCCCTAGGTGCCGGCTGAGGTAGGGGCCAAAATCTACAGGTAGGCACTTCGCAAAAAAACACCTCTGTTTTCTCCCAAAATTTTGGATGTGTCCACGTTGCGCTTTGGGGCGTTTCCTGTCGCGGGCGCTAGGCCTACCCACACAAGTGAGGTATCATTTTTATCGGGAGACTTGGGGGAACATAGATTAGCAAAACAAGTGCTATTGCCCCTTGTCTTTCTCTACATTTTTTCCTTCCAAATATAGGAGAGTGTGTAAAAAAGACATCTATTTGAGAAATTCCCTATAATTCACATGCTTGTATGGTCACCCCGGAATTCAGAGATGTGCAAATAACCTCTGCTCCTCAGCACCTTATCTTTTGCCCTTTTTGGAAATGCAAATGTTCTCTTGATAGCAATTTTTTACTATTTATATTTCAGCAAATGAATTGCTGTATACCCGGTATAGAATGAAAACGCACTGCAGGGTGCAGCTCATTTATTGGCTCTGGGTTCCTCGGGTTCTTGATGAACCTACAAGCCCTATATATCCCCGCAACCAGAGGAGTCCAGCAGACGTAACGGTATATTGCTTTCCATAATCTGACATTGCAGGGAAAAGTTACAGAGTAAAACGTAGAGAAAAATTGGTGTTTTGTTCACCTCAATTTCATTATTTTTCTTTTTCAGCTGTTTTTTTCTGTAGGAAACCCTTGTAGGATCTACACAAATGACCCCTTGCTGAATTCAGAATTTTGTCTACTTTTCAGAAATGGTTAGGTTTCTGGGATCCAGCATTGGTTTCATGCCCATTCCTGTCACTGACTGGAAGGAGGCTGAAAGCACAAAAAATTGCAAAAATGGGGTATGCCCCAGTAAAATGCCAAAATTGTGTTGAAAATTTGGGTTTTCTGATTCAAGTCTGCCTGTTCCAGAATGCTAGGAAGCTGCTGAGTTTAGCACTACAAACCCTTTGTTGATGCCATTTTCAGGGGGAAATCCACAAGCCGTCTTCTGCAGCCACTTTTTCCATTTTTTTTAAAAAAAACGAAATTTTCACTGTATTTTGGCCAATTTCTTGGCCTCCTTCAAGGGAACCCACAAAGTCTGGGTACCTCTAGAATCCCTAGGATGTTGGAAAAAAAGGACGCAAATTTGGCTTGGTTAGCTTATGTGGACAAAAAGTTATGAGGGCCTAAGCGTGAACTGCCCCAAATAGGCAAAAAAAGGCCTGGCACAGGAGGGGGAAAAGGCCTGGCAGCGAAGGGGTTAATGCATACTTCAAAGAGGCATTATTATTTAGGTACAAAGTCATTCTGCCGTTGTTAGTAGATAGGGTAGTGTGTCAAAAACCATTGATTGTGTATGGGAATGCCCATGTACCACCCATGAATACCCCCTTTATGCAAAGTAATATAAAACAATGCTAAGCAGTGCTGTGTGTTACTTTAAGACATCTTTATAAGCAAAACCCGTTTTATGCTTGAAAGTAATTCCTATATAAACGTTTTGAGCTGGTTTACACTGATTTTGTGACACAAACCTGGTGCAAAGTATTGGTAAATATGCCCTTCAGCCTTTAGTTTCAGGCGACTAAAAATCTGATCATTGGATGAGATGTGCACTGAGAAGCCATTTAAAGATACCCAGAAAAGTGTTAGTTCTAATGGGCGCCGGAACACTTTTCCATTTCACTGTGACTAAGACAGAAAAATTGAACTTACACTTGGATGTTAGTTTGGAAATGGGCACATAAATATTGTGGGTGAGGAAACTTCTAAGGTGTCATGGAGGGCTGTACCCATCCAGCCTAGTTACCAAATAAACTGGTGTCACGTAAAATAAGCATCTAAGGGATGAGCAGGTTGTTGGCATTTTTGCCTATCTGCGACCTATGCAAAATATGTTTGAGAGACTGTTCTAAGAATTATTTGCGTAAAAAAGACACACGTTTCCTTCGGTGCCCCACAACCAGAGCCTTATGGTGCAGTAAGTGGAAGAAAAAACAGCTTTGACAGGAACGGTATATGACTGGAAACTTGCACCAGCATCAAAGTTACAACTAGACTTTTTATGTTTTGTACATTTCAAATCAAAGAAATGAATCGAGGTAATGCTTTGATTCAATGATCTACACTTCTGGTAAAGACTAATAACCTTTGTTTTGGCCTTGATGCGTTTTAATAAATGTTCCTGCATCAAAGCTTTTATCACATACAGACAGGTCTTAAGGGGCTAGAAGTCGGGAGAAGACCAGCATACTCTAAAATAAAGTTGAACATTTACGTTTCAACAGCACAGGCTTGGCAATCCGCCAAGCCACCCACCATGGTAGAAATAATGGTGTATTAAAAAAAAGTCAGTGACAAAAGGGAAACTTGATACTTTCCTTGCAGTGTCCGAGTGAAAATGGCCTATTTTAGACATTGGAATCTTGAACATCTTGAACATATCTGACTGACTAAGTTTCGTTGGTATTAAAGCCAGTTAACCAAACAAACTGACCTACAGCTTTTTCCTGACGTCAGAGATTGGGATAGCATGTCCACTTGGACCGAAATGGATTGAGCCCCCACAAGCATAGATGTAATTTAGGATCTTCCAGGAAGCCTTGATTTTTCCCGATGATCTCTTGTGTGTGCATTTGCCTTAAATGGAGGGGAGAGATAAGAAGCTACTACTTGATTAAGACATTTAAAGGCCATACCCTTTATTTTAAAGTAGATATGTGCTACCACGGGAAACCAGTGAAGATATGTCCAAAGGACGCGTTCTGGACCAATTGGATCTGATCTATTAAAAGAGGCAGAGGACCAGCATACAAAGCATTGCAGTAGTTCGGGCAGCAATTTATCATGGCACCTAACAATTAAGTCCAGTCCCTAAAGGTGAAATTGTTTTCAGTTGCAGGAAATACCTCCTGGTCACCGATTTAATTTATGGAGCCAGGGTGGCACCCTCGTCAGTTATATGACACACACTTCTATTTGGCTGATCATTGTACATTAGGGTCGAAGATTATGGATGGTTGAAGCAGAGTAAGGGATGCTCTGTTTTCTATCCAAAATAATTATTACAGTTTCTGCAGCTTTAATTTGGAGTGATTTGAAAACCATCTTGCTGCTGGAATCACAATGTCTGGAGACATTGGTGTAAAGCTGCGTCTGCCCAGCATATGATTGCACATGTATCCCTCCCCTTTGGAAGAGCTTAACAAGAGAGCAAAGGTAGATATTAAACATTATCTAATATAAAGGGGACAAATGAAGTCGAAAGAATCTTTAGAAATATTCATCAGGATACATTTCGTTATGTGTCAGTCCAAAACTAGGCAGGACTCTAAGGGGCATATTTATACTCCGTTTGCGCCGAATTAGCGTCGTTTTTTTCGACGCAAATTCGGCGCAAAACTAACGCCATATTTATACTTTGGCGTTAGACGCGTCTAGCGCCAAAGTATGGGCAAATAGCGTCATTTTTTGCGTGAACGCCTTCCTTGCGTTAATGAGATGCAAGGAAGGCGTTCCCGTCTAAAAAAATGACGGCGATGCAAATGCGTCGTATTTATACTCCCGGGCAAAAATCACGCCCGGGAGTGGTCGGGTCAAAAAACCCCGCATTTGCGCCACTTTTTAACGCCTGGGTCAGGGTAGGCGTTAAGGGGCCTGTGGGCTCAAAATGAGCCCACAGGTGCCCTCCCCTGCCCCCAGGGACCCCCCCTGCCACCCTTGCCCACCCCAGGAGGACACCCAAGGATGGAGGGACCCATCCCAGGGACATTCAGGTAAGTTCAGGTAAGTATAAAAAAAAAATATATATATTTTTTTTTTGGCATAGGGGGGCCTGATTTTTGCCCCCCTACATGCCACAATGCCCAATGACCATGCCCAGGGGACATAAGTCCCCTGGGCATGGCCATTGGGCAAGGGGGCATGACTCCTGTCTTTACTAAGACAGGAGTCATGTAAATGGCGTCTGGGCGTCGTTTAAAATGGCGCAAATCGGGTTAAGACGATTTTTTAGCGTCAACCTGACTTGCGCCATTTTAAGACGCCCTAACGCCATTTTTCCCAACGCCGGCGCTGCCTGGTGTACGTGTTTTTTTTCCACGCACACCAGGCAGCGCCGGTCTGCTTGCGCCGGCTAACGCCATTCAATAAATACGGCGCCCGCATGGCGCTTCAGAATGGCGTTAGCCAGCGCAAAATTTTTTGACGCTAAACTGCGTTAGCGCAGTTTAGCGTCAAAAAGTATAAATACGGGCCTAAATATTTTAGGGTGGGATTCAAGTATCGGGGCTAACATTTACTGTTTGACATTCCTCAGATGCATGGACCATATTTGACCCACAGGTCAAGAGAGTAGGAAACATTGTTCCAAATGTGACACTGGCCATCCGGACTCCAACTCAGGTCATGTTTGTGGTGATTCAGCAAAGGTCTGTCTTCAAGTACTCGAGTAGCATGAGTGTTGCCTCTGACAGAGCTCAGTTTGGTTTCATTTTTGCAGGATAGTACTATGGGTACTTGGCATGTGTGCATGCAGTAAGGGATTGCCATACAGGTATGAGCACATACCCGTCCATGTAAAAAGGAAATTATCTTTAAAAACGAACCTTTTATTTGTCACCTGTGTGAATCAATGAAGGAATGCCACGTGTAGTGCAGTGGTGTGACTACATTGGCTCAAGGCGTTTCAGCTTGGAGGAGCAAGAGTGCAGACAGTAGGAAGACATGGGTATTGATCTCTGTTTTGAAGTTGAGGTGGTTAAGCTTTGTACAGAGGGTCCTCGGAAGGCCGTTTCATAGCAGGAGTGCTTGGAGTGAATTGCACCACTACCTGCCTTTGACTTTCATGTGCTGTGAGGATCCGGTGAATGTATTTGTTAGATTAATACAAGGCCCGTCCAGGGCTGAAGTGCCATATGATGGTACAGAGGTATTCTGAATACCTCCAGTGAATGAGTTAGCAGGTGAGATAGAGCAGTCTGAAGTTAAAGTTGATTTAGGAAGGTGGCATGCTTATGGAGAACACATGCCATGACTGAGTGGACTCGTTGAAACAGTGGTCACTGTTAGCAGCGCTTCCCTCCACTGTTGCAGCCTGGCCTGTGTTTTATTTTATTGCTACTACTGAACATGAACCTGAAGGGTGACCTGCTGGCTGCAGGTCTAGTCTGCAGCGCCATTAGGCACTGTTCACTGGACTCTGACTATCTCACTCAGCGAGCACTGTGGGCACCAGTGCCAGAGTAACTCTGTGCGAGTCACTCCAGTGCTGGCTGTTGCATGCTGAGTTGCTAGTAGAAAGAGGAAAAAAGTATCAAAAGATTGTTCTAGTGCAAGAGCACAAAACAATCCTGCTTGTGTTGGCGCTAGGCAACACATAGTGCGTCAGTGCAAGGAGAGGACAGGATTGTGCCATTTAATGTTAAATATTTCTGCCTTCTCCCTTTAACAAAACGCAACACACCACAGCACGGAAAGGTGTCTTGCCGCCCTGTGTTGCATGAAATTTTAATAAATGTGTCCCATTGTGACTTGGGTACTCTCAATTCCACCAGATCATGGTGTAGCTTGGCCAAGAGCCCAGAAGAACAATTAAGCTCAGACATTGACAATCTGTCAAAACCCCACAATGTGCCCCGTAGTGCCACCCCACTTGGCCTTTACCCATGCCTATTTGCCTACATTCCAAGCGTGAAAGAGAGGCCTAGGACAAAGTCGTACCTCACATTGTGCTCAGGCACCACTAGTTAGCACTTCTTACTCCACAACCATTCATTCAGATATGAAAAGGATAGAACTTGTTGGAACACTGACAATATAGCACACAGCTTGTCCCTATGCATGTTTCATTAATATTTTGATGTGTTTATTGCACTGCTGTTAAATTAATAAAATGCTATTCTAGAAACACCATTCGCTATGCATTTTTATATTTATGTCTTACATGGAACGGTCTTGTTTCTCACTTTCTGTTAATCCTACATCAAGCACAGCCTTAAGGAAAGGGATAGATTTAGATGTTGAGAAATGCATTCCCCTTGAGATATTGTTTTTGTATAGGTTGTTCCTCTGACCACCACATTGGTAAACGTTCCCTCTTCACTGTTTTGTTTTTTAGCACTGATGTTTTCTTAATGACCGATTTTACCTCACTTTTGAGTCATGGGTTTGTATAGCAGGTAATCCTGTAGGCAGTGGCCTAATGAAGCCCCCACTTGAGCAGCTTAATTGTTTACTGCCTCTGGGCCTCCATGCGCTGGTTAACTGGGTCACACTAAACATTAGGCCTGCAGAAAAGGTGCTCTTAAACTATATTGCTAGGGAGTACCATGACCGGTGGATGTGGAAGATAGATTTTCCTGCTCAGCAAACACATCAGACTGAGAAATTATGAAGTGATCACAACAGGGGAAATTACAAAAAAGGACAAATAGAACATTAGAGAGAAAACAAACAGATGCGAGGTGAAAGACAAAAGGTGAGTGGAGTGAAATACCAGATGGAGAAATTAAGGAAATATGATTGGAATAAGGAAGAAAGGGCGAAACATTGCATGAAGGGGTGAAAGGAAGCGTGATGGAAGGGTGAAAAGATGGATGAAATAGCGGAAGGACGCAGTTGAAAGGGTAAATGGATGAAAAGATGAAGAATAAAGACTCAGGGAAGAGTAAAAGGATGGATAGATGCAGATATAGAGGTATTGATGAGTAATTGCATGAAACGTTGGATACATACCGGGATGGTTGGATGGAAGTGTGAAGGATGGACACATAAATGGATTCATAGATAGAAGGAGGAAAGGATGGAGGGAGACTGAAAGAGTGAAGGGAATTTTCCTGAGGGTCATGTTTATTTGCTTCACGAGCTTGGTATGATTAGTGTTATGCTTCAAGTGAGACGTATTTCAGTTTTCTGGCTACTCCCTTGACCTTGACTGATGGTCCCTACTTTGCATTTTCCATGGCGTAGTCGGAAAGGTAGTCAATCTATTGTCTTCTTGCAATTCCATACACTTCTGAAGCACTCCTGCCATCCCACTGCGCTCCAATGCACTTTACCTGCAGCAGCATGAACTTCTTCTGAAGCAGCGCGGCCATTCCAATGTCACCTCATACATTACCCTTGGAATAATCAATATGTCAGGGAAAGCAGAAGTGACATCACACAAACTGTGAACTCTATTATATCACAGAAAGAAACATCATACAAAGTTTGACCCTGATGGCTTTGTTAGAAGGCCCATTGTGTACATTTTCAAAAACTATACATTCATGTGCTATGAGAGACTGGTATTAACTCTTTCTAGTATGAAAAGACATGCTTTCCTGTTGTCAGAAATGCTGCTGCCAGGATGCGGCACGTTGGAAAATACACCGCTTCATATGCTAGCTGTCTGTAGCAGAGGAAAATATTGATTGCATCGTGTACTGAACCAATTTTAGGAACCAAATAAGCATATAGTTTTCTCACGTCCTATTTGTCAGGTATGTTATTCTAAAGGTGATGCTCTTTGGAGACTGTGCTGTTATTTATCTGAGTCCATTACAGCAGGGGAACTGCATATGCCCCCTCTACTAAACCCATTTAAGTTGTCAGCACGAGGACAGGCAACCTTTCACTTAAGTTTCTGAATCCCGTGCAACTTATTGTCCACAAAAATCAATATGGGTACTTAGCACTGAACATTGGGAATGATTGAAAGTCGGCGCCACAGACGGATCTTGCTACGGTGTCTGAGCCATCTTTTAGCAAGCACTTAAAGCAAAGTGAATTAGAGGAGTCGAACCTGGGAGAGATAAGACCGTGAATGATCAAGTGCAGATAATGGCCCAACAGCAATGATACAACTTGTGAATATAGTGCTGTCCTCGCCGGATGAATTGAGCTTTGCTTTATCATCGCAGCGCCGCGTGCAGTGCTGCATTAGAAGGTTAAAGTGATTTAATGCCTGGCACAAATCAGATTCTTATTGAGCACCACAAGGCTATGTCAAAGACATCTCGCAGTAATCACGTGAGGATAATGCACTAATCTTGAGAAGAGGAGAAGCGTTTCTTATCCCTTTCATAATCAGATTTTTCAGGATAAAATCAACAGCTAGGGGAGAAATACAATTTCAGTGGGCTGAAAATAGCTGCAAGGAGGTGAAAATAGAAACAATGGTGTGATAACATATTAGATATAGCATGAAAATGTTCAAGGTGTACGCCAGTTGGTATGTGATTGCAAAGTGCAAACATATTACTCTCACTTTCTCAAATTTAGTGCATGGACTGCAGGAGGAAGCTTGGAATCAGTAAGCAGTGGTTGCCTCTCTCTTTTCCGAGCTGTGCAGTCTACAGCTCATGCCTTAACTTATAGAATTCTCTGATTTATTTGTATACACTTATCTGTATACACTTTATATAGAACATCATCTTAAGAACACGTTCAGAGTTCTGCACTGTGCCAACACACATTCATGATACAGTGCCAGCAGTACTTATGTGCGTTGTTTTGTGAATATGTCAAGGTAGCAGAAGTGACATCACAGAAAGTGACATCAAAGTGTTGACCAGGCCCAACTCTTCTGCTAGGGCGGAAAAGTGTCAATCCCCCCACCCCCTGCCAGCAGCTGCAAACCTTTAACTAAAAAACGATAACAAACTATGGGCCTGATTCTAACTTTGGAGGACGGTGTTAAACCGTCCCAAAAGTGGCGGATATACCACCTACCGTATTACGAGTCCATTATATCCTATGGAACTCGTAATACGGTAGGTGGTATATCCGCCACTTTTGGGACGGTTTAACACCGTCCTCCAAAGTTAGAATCAGGCCCTATGTTTATTATCGTTTTTTAGCAAAAAGGGCAGCACCACAGGCTGTTACGAGCACTGAGGGGTAGTGCACAGCCCTCCCCCTCTTTGCACATGTATATTTGGCCAGCCTTCTAGGGCTGGCCAAACACACATGCGCAGTAGGCTCTCTCCAGCTGGGCTGGAGAGAGCAGGCACAGGCTCCCTGTCTGCGTGGGTGCTCCCAGCCAATCCTAATGCTGCTCTGAGCAGGATCAGGATTGGCCGCAGGGCAGGCTGGGAGCCTGTCTCTGCAGCAGAGGTGCGGTGTGGTGGTGATGGCAGCGGTGCCAGCAACAATAGAGGTACGTTTAAAAAAAAATTATTCTTACCCCCAAGCCCCCATGTGCATACATCGCCTGCCCATTTTAAGCACTGCAAGCTGTTCCTGGTTTTGAACCTGAATCTGAGGAAGTGATGCCACATGACCTTGATCCTGATGACATCACAATAATTTACATCTCCGAAGCCTAGCATAAACCTCACAGAAATCAGTATTGCTAAATCACAGGGGCGGTCACACAAAAGAGATTTAGAAACTCAGTATGGTGCACACCCTCTTTCATTGATATGGACCATATGTTGAACATGAATTGTACTATTGGCTTGAATTACTCTTGATCATTGCTAATAACATTTGATGTATAATCCCCTGCAAGGAACTGTCACAGTGTTAATCCTGTCAGCCTTAGAGTGGTCTTCCCCCAAACAATTTGCCTTCCTTCTCCACTTTTGCTATCTAGTTTTTGCTGGTCTTAGGACTCTGTGATCTTTAACACTGCTAACCACTGCTAAAGTGCATGTGCTCACTCCTTAAAATGGTAACATTGTCTAATTCCCAACTGGCAAATTCAATTGCTTATAAATCCCTAGTTAAGTGATACTACATGTACCAAGGGTCTTTAAATTAAATGCTTCTAGCGGGCCTGCAGCACTGATTGTGCCAACCACTTAAGCAGCCCCTTTAAACATGACTCAGGCCCTCCATTGCAGCCTGTGTGCAGTTTTTAAACTATCATTTCAAACTGGCAAAAAATAACCTTTTGCTATGCTCGCACCATCCTTTTTAATATATATGTAACAATTAAGGTAGGCCCTCAGCAGCTCAGAGGGCAGGGTGCAGCGCAGTTAGGAAGCTGGACATGTGCTTTTAAGTTTTATTTGAACTAGTCGTAAAAAAAAAATCTTTAATTCATTTTTCACTATTGTGAGGCCTACCTCTCGTATAGTATAACATTTGGTTAACTTATTATACTGGATACATGATAACTTTCAATTGGGAGCAGGGGGGAATGTCAATTTTGGTGTCTAGAGAATTGTAATTTAAAGCTTTCTTTAGTGGCAATATGGGATTTTAAGTCACAATTTTGAAAAATCAATTTTTTGAAAGTTGCCATTTTCTTGTCCCAACCATTTGGTGTCTGCTGCCTGTATCTTGGGCCATTTGACTAGGTCTAGATAGCAGTTGGTCTTTGTGCATTGCTCCCAGACATTAATGCAAAGGGACTTGAGTGTTGGCAGTATGGATCATCTCTGACTTGATGAAGGGAAGAGCTGTAACCTACCAAACTTGCACATCACAAAGGCTTAGTCTGAGCTCACTCACCAAGTGTTTGACACTGGTCTATTGTGACCGCAGAAAATCTGGGGGCAGGGAGGCAGGAAATTTCAACCTTCTTAGGGGTCGAAACCTCTAGAGCTTTCTCCTATTTCAAAGTGGGCACCAGGTATAAATAATGGACAACAGACCCAACTCCTCAGGACACCCAGGACCTGTAGAAGGCTGGGAAGGACTGCTGTGCTGCTCTGCCAGAAGGACTGCTACTCTATTATCCTGCTACCTGAGTGAAATACTGGACCTATCTTGATCTCAGGACTACCAGAGTGACTCCAATGGCCAGTTGGCTGGCTTCCTGATCAGAATCCTCAAGTACAAATCAGACTTCATCCATCTTGAACCGAGCACCTGGACTTAGGGTCTAATTTTGAGTCTGGTGGTCCCAGGACCGCCAGACCCATGGTGGCAGTCGGACAGTCGCTACTGTGGTGGTCCAACTGCCACCAGTTCTCTTGCAGTTGCAGCTTGCGCCTTCAAAGCAATGAACATACTTCAACTGAAGCGTTTCAACTGTAGCTTTTACGCAGTGATAAAAAACTCAAGTAACTCTTGTGATTATGTTTCTGCTACAAAAGGATCTGACTTTTGTCTAGTGGCAGTTTTAATGCCACAAAGTAGCGCAGATGGTTTATATGCCTACAGCAAAAATCTAATCTGTATTTTATGTAAATAGCTGAGTGGATTGGTAAAGCCAGTCATTACCTGCGCTATAATACAAATGAAATATATGTGCGAGGGGGGCTATGGAGAGATGAAGGGCACTTTTGCTGGGTGGTAGTGAGGAAATCTGAGGATGAGGTCATGGGAGTGGGAGCACCAAAAATAATTGTTGGACTGGGAGCCAGAGGCGATAAAGACTGTGACAATAAGTATGTGACAAAGTGAAGTAATAGTGTGTCTTTTTTATTTTTTGAAGTGTCTTGAGAGAACGTGCTGATTGAGGGAAGAAGCAAACCTTTACTGTTGCATGCATCACACACACACCCACCAGCAATTTAGTGACTGTCTACATAGGCTAGTGTTTTAGAGCGACAGTTTAGCCAGTAGCAGAGATGGCGTCTCGTTGGATGACTGCTGCTCAAACACTAACTCGGGTTATAGAGGACAGCTCTGACATAGGATCAGAGACTGAGACAGCAGATACTGAGACAGCATCTGAGGTTTAGGATAATGGCGCAGACTCTGGGAGTGATTTTTCTGACAACTCCTCTTCCAGTGATTCTGAGGGAGGTGAGGAGTACAGTCCTGTTGTTCCTTCGCAAGCACAGTCGGTGCAGTGGGATGATAGCGTGTTAGCCCAGCTCAGAAAGTAGGTGCATGTGGTGGCAAGCACAGAGATGGTTATCTTTTGAGCTCCCCAATTTAGTTCAGCCCCAAATTCCACCTCCCAAATCGTATTGTGGAGACATCAACATTATCTATCACAAAACAACCTGGTATTGTAAGGCAGCACCTGCGTTTTTGGTCCCAGGCTTGGCGTCCATATAGGGAAACCTACCAAACCCAGACATTTCTGGAACTAAACACCTGGGGGAGTCCACAGATGTGTGAGTTGTATGGATTCCCCAAAGTTTTCTTATCCAGAATACCCTGCAAAGGTGAAATGTTGAATAAAAACTCTATTTATTCTTGCATTTCTGTCACACAAACTACAGGAATATGCCAGGATCCACAAAATTCCTGCCACCCAGTGTTTCCCCACCTGTCCTGATAAAAATGCTACCCCACTTGAGTGCATGGATCTAGTACCTGCGTCAGGAATGGATCACCCCAGGGTCAACAGTTGCCCTCATGTAAGGACTAACATTGACTATTGTGCGATCCATTCCTGACATGGGCACTAGGCCTACCCACACAAGTGAGGTATCATTTTGTCGGGGGAATGCTGGGTGGAAGGAAATTTGCAGCTCCTCTCAGATTACAGAACTTTCTATCACCAAAATGTGAGGAAAACATGTTTAATTTGCCTGATTTTGAGATTTGCAAAGGATTCTGGGTAACAGAACCTGGTGAGAGTGTCACAAGTTACCCCATCCTAGGTTCCTCTAGGTCTATAGTTTTTAAAAATTGACAGGTTTGGTGAGTTTTCCTAGGTACCAGCTGAGCTAGATACCAAAATCCACAGCTAGGCACTTTCAAAATAACACGTCAGTTTTCAGTGTAAAAATTGAATGTGTCCATGTTGCGTTTTGGGACATTTCCTGTTGCAGGCACTAGGCCTACCAATACAAGTGAAGTACCATTCTTATCAGGAGCCTTGGGGGAATGCTGGGTGGAAGGATATTTGTGGCTTTTCGCAGATTCCAGAACTTTCTGTCACTGAAATGTGAGGAAAACGTTTTTTTTTTGCCAAAGTTTAAGGTTTGCAAAGGAATCTGTGTAACAGGACCTGGTGAGACCCCAACAAGTCACCCCATTCTCAATTCCCCTAGATGTCTAGTTTTCAGAAATGTCCAGGTCTGCTAGGTTTTCCTAAGTGCCAGCTGAGCTAGAGACCAAAATTCATAGCTAGGCATTTTGCAAAAAACAGGTCATCTTTCTTTGGGAAAATGTGATGTGTCCACATTGTGTTTTGGGGCATTTTCTGTCACGGGCACTAGTCTTACCCATATAAGTGAGGTACTATTTTTATCAAGAGACTTGGGGGAATGCTGGGTGGAAGGAAATTTGTGGCTTCTCTCAGATTCCAGAACTTTCCATCACCGAGTTGTGAAGAAAATGTGTTTATGTTGCCAAATTTTGAGGTTTGCAAAGGATTTTGAGTAACAGAACCTGGTGAGAGCCCCACAAGTCACTGCATCCTGGATTCTTCTAGGTGTCTATCTTTAAAAAATGCACAGGTTTTGTAGTTTTCCCTAGATGCCGGCATAGTTAAAGGCCAAAATCCACAGCTAGGCACTTTGCAAAATACAGGTCAGTTTACTTAGCAAAAATGTGATGTTTCCATGTTGTGCTTTGGGGCATTCCCTGTCGGAAGACTTGGGGGAACAATGGGTGGAAGGAAATTTGTGGCTCCTCTTAGATACCAGAACTTTCCATCACAAAAATGCAAGGAAAAAGTGTTTTTTTGGGCCAAATTTTGAGGTTTGGAAAGGATTCTGGGTAACAGAACCTGGTGAGAGCCCCACAAGTCACCCTACCCTGGATTCCTCTACGTATCTAGATTTGTAAAATGCACAGGTTTTGTGGGAATCCCTAGGTGTCGGCTGAGCTAGAGGCCAAAATGCACAGCTAGGTACTTTCCAAAAAACACGTCAGATTTCAATGTAAAAATGTGATGTGTCCATGTTGCATTTCCTGTTGCGGGCACTAAGCCTACCCACACAAGTGAGGTACCATTTTTATCGGGAGACTTAGAGAAACACAGAAGAGAAGAGCAAGTGTTATTCCCCCTTGTCTTTCTCTACAATTCTTCCTTCCAAATGTAAGACAGTGTGCAAAAAAGACATCTATTTGAGAAATGCCCTGTGATTCACATGCTAGTATGAGGAGTCCAGAATTCAGAGATTTGCAAATACACACTGCTTCTTAACACGTTATTTTGTGCCCATTTTGGAAATACGAAGGTTTCCTAGATATCTATTTTTGACTCTTTCTATTTCAGCAAATGAATTGCTGCATGACTGGTCTACAATAAAAACCTAATGCAAGGTTCAGCTCATTTATTGGCTCTGGATACCCAGGGTTTTTGATGAACCTATAAGCCCTATACCCTTTATAGCTTGAAAAAGTTATAGAAGAAAATGTGGACAGAAATGGCTAGTTTTTTACTTTAATTTCAATATTTTGTTTTCATTTCAGCTGTTATTTGATGCAGGGAAACCTTGTAGGATCTACACAAATGACCCCTTGCGGAATTCATAATTTTATCTACTTTTCAGAAATATTTAGCTGTACAAGATCCAGCATTGGTTTCACACACATTTTTGTCACCAACTGGAAGGAGTATAAAACCACAAAACATAGTAAAAATGAGTATGTCCCAGTAAAATGCCAAAATTGTGTTGAAAAATTGGGTTTTCTGATTCAAGTTTGCCTGCTTCTGAAAGCTGGAAAGATGGTGGTTTCTTACACTACAAATTCTTTGTTGATGCCATTTTCAGGGAGAAACCACATCCTTTCTTCTGCAGCCCTTTTTCCCATTTTTCTGAAAAAAAACAAATGTTAGCTGTATTTTGGCTAATTTTTTGGTCTCCTCCAGATGTATCCACAAAATCTGGTTACTGTTAGAATTCTTAGGATATTAGAAAAAAAGGACGCAAATTTGGCTTGGATAGCTTATGTGGACATAAAGTTATGAAGGCCTAAGTGCGAACAACCCCAAATAGCCAAAAAAGGGCTCAGCACGGGAGGTGGTTGGCCCAGCAGCTAAGGGGTTAAATGACATATTCATGAGCTAATCTTCAATCACCTTTACTTTTTGATAAAAGCAGGTCATTCAAGAGTTTCAGAATTCATCTACTGAACCTTTTATTGTTATTTATTTTGGACATTTGTATGGCACAACATTCTGTGACAGTTGCCTTGTTGTTCCTATGGAATATGATCAATTACCCACTGCTCACTGGTAAAGTAACATGATATAGATTTTACCACTATTTTCTTTCAATCATGAATGTTCTTTTGGTATGTGGTTTTTATGTTTGTATGGATTATTTATGCTTCGTTGGGTTGCAATAATGAAGCACCATAACCCACTGCAGAGGGCCATCACTAGTATTAAGGGCCCTCTTCTATAATTTTAGACCTAAGTCCCAGAAGAGGGCATATAATGAAGGAGAGGCCTCTAACAACCATTATGGCCCAAGGCAGAAGGGCAATGATGTTATTATAATGTTATTAGAGCATTCAACACACTGAGGGTAGAATGTTTCTAAAATAAACACGGAGAAATAGGTGGATAATCATTGAAATGTTGGAGCAGAAGGTCTACATCAGCAATTATTAGTCCTAAGCCACTTGCCTTTATTGGGGCTCCCAACTTAACAAAGAATCACACGCTATGTGTTCACAGTTTTAAATGTGCATACTTCTTACACTGTGTTCCTGTGACCACCATACAAAAAAGAAAAGACAGTACACCTACTTTTTTCAGTGCACCACTGAATAAAAGCCCTTTGTTATAGCTTCAATTCAAATCACTCTGGCAGCGAGGTCAGATACTCAGCAATCAATTGGCTCCTTCACAATGCAAGGTAGCACTCTTACCCGACAGCCATTGGTAAGAAATGTGAAGATCTGAGTACATTTCCACAAATTCTCAAAGAGTACAATTGCTGAATTTATCAGTCCTCTGTGAAAATGTTTAAAATCTTAATTTTGCTTATATTCTTTATACCCATTTGTGATAATGCTTTATTTACTAGGTCCATAATTGGTTGCCATTCTCATACTCCACAATAGTGTATATGACAGACTCTACTATAGTTTTCCTTTTGACTTCCCAGAAGCAAGTGCATTGGATAGGCGGTGCACCTAAACATGTGACGCTGCTAGAGTTTGAGGCAGATCTGGAGCATTTTCAATGCTGACATATTCCGGTGTTTTGCCCCAATAGGTGGGCCTGTGAGACACTTGTCTATTGTTTATTTGTTCAAGGGGCAAAACAGATCTACCAAAGGACTAAAAAAATTCTATCATTTCCATGACTTAAGGTACATATCAATATATAAAGATTAGATAAACCCTTGGTTAACAAACTGAGGGGCATATTTATGAGCCCCTAATGCAACTGGAGCATCACTTTACATTACGCTCCAGTGGCACTAACCTCTGCTCCATATTTACAAGTAGGTGTAAAGCCACTTTTTGTGGCGTTACACCACCTTGTAAATATGGCCCCCTCCGACGCAGTTATCTGCATCAGAAGGGTGTGCAATGGGTGTTGCTGTGGGTGTGCTACAGCAACAGCCATTGCATTTTGAAGCTGCCTCAGATTTACAAGATTTTGTAAACCTGAGGCAACACCAAAATCTAATGCCACCCCTAGGTGAAGAAAGAGTGACTTGACTGCACCTCCCAGCAGGCTCTGTTTTTGTAACTCCAAGCACCAGCCCAGTGTTCACTTGTCCAAAGAACCCTGTTTGCTAACTCCCAAATTGGGTTTACCCACCTGAGGGATTACACTTGTATAGTTTGTGAACTAGAGAGAGTGACCTGACTGCAACTTCCAGCAGGCCCTGTTTCTGTAACTCCAAACACCATCCAAGTGTTCACTTGTCCAATGGCCCCTGTTTGCCAACTCTCAAATGAAGTTTACTCACCTGGGGTGATACCATTTGTATAGTGTGTAGCGTAGAGGGAATGACCTGACTGCTAATCCCAGCAGGTTCTGTTTCTGTTACTCCAAACGCAAACCCAGTGTTCACTTGTCGAAATACACCTCTTATGCTCTTCACTCACCTAGGGGATATACCATTTGTCAAATGTTGGGAACCAGAAGGAGTGATATGACTGCCACTCCCAGCAGGCTCAGCATCTGTATCTTTAAACACCAGACCAGCGTTCCGAATTCCCCTGTAACTTAACTCTCAATTGAAGTGTACTCAAGTGGGAGGATGACATTTGTACAGTGTGTGTAGTACAGGGAGGTACATG
This sequence comes from Pleurodeles waltl, assembly GCF_031143425.1. Classification (NCBI taxonomy): domain Eukaryota; kingdom Metazoa; phylum Chordata; class Amphibia; order Caudata; family Salamandridae; genus Pleurodeles; species Pleurodeles waltl. Next base: position 894,066,227 of record NC_090447.1, on the reverse strand, counting down.
ACTGCAACTCCCAGCAGGCCCTGTTTCAGTTACTTCCACCACCAGTCCATTGTTCACTTGTCCAAAGAAGCCTGTTTGTCAAATCCTAAATGAATTTTATCGATTGGGGAGGGCAGTGGATAACATTTGTCAAGTATTGGGGAGTAGAGAGAGTGACATGACTGAAACTCCCAGCAGTCCATGTTTCTGTTACTCCAATCACCAGCCCAGTGTTCACTTGTTCAAGGACCCCTGCTTGTCAACTCCCAAATTAAGATTACTCACCTGGGAGTGATCAAGCACAGATCATGCTCCAATCAGAGAAGTTTCTGTCTATCTAGCTCCTTCTTGGCCTGCTACTCCAAGGTGAAACTATTATGGACAGGAATGGCACCTTACCCAATGTTTGCCACAAGTATTCCTAATGCCTCAAGGTGCATCACCAGATTGGTAACATCAGCAGACACATTAACACAACACTTTGCACATGATGACTCCAGTCACATATACAGCAAAGTCTGGGGTCTGCCTGCATCCCATCAACTAGGCCTACAACTGGTCAAAGCCATATCTTGCCTCTCCACTGTGCTGCATGCACTTGTGGTAAAATAGCATTTGCAGGCCATCCTCTGAAGTGCAACTGTTCTGCATACCTCATCAGTTGCTTGAGTCAAATGTGGTTGGCATTATTCACACACGCCATGTTAAGTCACCCAATACCATGGTTACTTGGCATCATTGGATTAACTACAACTTAACTTTGTCCAAGATCTCTGCTTACTGTAACATTAAGCCTTTGAAAGTAGATGTCACAATTCAATCAGTAACGATGTACATTTTTTTATCAACAGGTGGATCTGCTGCTGGGCACATGGAGGCCACAGAGCACCACTACCCCCTGATGAAGCCCTCAGTGAAGATAACACTTCTGGATGTCTGGACATGGAGGACAGTTCTGGCACATATGGGCAACCTGGTCAGATGGCAACAGTGAGTCTAAACTGTTCCGACAATGTCACCTCCCAGCCCTGTTGCTTCAACATCCCAGCCAACCATTTACCCCCAACCTGTGTCCCTAGCACAGTGTCCCCCATCTTGTACCCCCCAGTCCTGGATCCTGAGTTGCAGGGCAACACCTTGGACAATGAGGGTCCACAAACAAGTTGGAGAGGGCACCCTGTGGCAGGGGCACATGCCTGTGGGGTAGGGTATGTAGGAAGGGTGTTGTGGGAGGGATACTGTGCACCACTAGGGTTCGTCCAATGAGGCTGCTTTTGTCCAGGACACCATCAAACACGTCTTGGGGGTCTATCAGGAGTCCCAAGGAATGATGACCTAGGTGTGGACCGGATTCCGGTAAATTAAGCAGCCACAGAGGGACATGCATAGAGACATGTGTGAACAGCTGGAGGCCCACAATTCCAACATGGCCTCCCTAACAGTAGTGCTGAGGGGCATACACACCACCCTGAGCAGGGCTTTTCAAAACTAGTCCACCCTTTCCTTTGGCTCAACAACGCCAGGCCCATAAACATTAGTGACAGCCACAGGATGGGAGGCCCTGCTAGAGGAACAACAAGTCACAGGCATCCCCACTTTTGTAGCAGCTGATGCCCCCACAAGCAGGGACATCCAGCTTAGAATCCAACAGGTGCTGATGGCAAGACACCTACTACTGCCAGCAATAACCCTCTTCATTAAGGACCTCCTTTGTGTATTATACATTCACTCCTGGACTGATCCTGAACCACCTACTATTTCCAATGGGAGGAATACACTGGACTTTGTGCTTACTATGGTGTGGCATCTACTGCAATGATTTCATTCATCATGACTGACCACTTCACATTTTAATTTTTGCTAAGTCATGTCACATATATTTTCTGTTAGGCGTAGCTTCACAATAAAATCACCCTTCACTGACTCATTGTCTTCTGATTTTGATTTCATATTTAGCCATGCAGATATGTCAGACCATGTGAACCATATGGTGATGATCCAAGGTACTCGTTGAAGATGGGATATGTTGCATGTACACATTGCTCAGCTCAGGATTACAACCATCACACACTAACACATATATACAAGTGTCTGGTCAAAGTAAAAATTGGATTACAGTGTTCAGCACATAGGCCGTCAACATGTCTGAATTACTTCAAATCACAAATGATTAGCTCATACAGAGTAAATGAACATATTTACAAGCAGAGACCTCTATACCACTGAAGTAAGGGATTTGTCAAACATTGTTCTGTAGTATAGGTGTTGGAAAATGGGCTACTGGTAAGGGCACGTAAGTACCTACACTTAGCAATAGGCCATTAACCTCCACTTAGGTCCAGTTAGGTCTCAGTAAATTAAACCCAGCTCAACCCCTTGTAGCTTGGCAAAAAGTAACAAGGCTTAACTTAGGAGACAGAGTGTAAAGCATTAAAATATCACAAAACAGTAATTAAATAAAACACAGAAAACAGTTTAAAAATCCAAAACCAATATATAAAAATAGATTATATTTTTATCTTTAAAATGACACAAAAAATAATAAAATTGGATAAGGGAAACCGGAGATATGAATTTTTAAAGAATTATTGTTTTCTAGCGCCTAGAAACAAAAAGCGCCAATCTGGCCATCTGGTCGCACCTCAACTGGGGCAAAGTCAAAGTTTAAGGGCGACCGCGATGGAGCCCGGCTCGTCTATAGCCCGCGGGAGGCCCCGGTCAAAAGTTTACCTTCGAACTTGGTCGTTTTTCTGAAGATTTTCTTCAGCGTGACGAACCTGACAGTCCAATCCGACCTTCTGGAACTCTTCTCCAGATACGCATGGCGGGAGCCCTCGTGGAGATTTTTACCTTCGGACTTAGTCGTTTTTTCGAGGTGAAAATGCTTCGACCAGGGTAAACCAGGACCTTGATCCGACATCCTTGGAGCCCTCCTTGGATACGCTGGCTGGGAGGTCACGGTCAACTTCCTACATTTGGACTTAGTCTCCATTTTGGAGATTTTCTTCACCGGGCGAACCAGCAAGTCAGGCCGGGTCCCGGTTTAGGCAAGCCGGCTAGAGTTGCCGCGGCGGGTCGGTCCCTCTATGGAGCTTTTTTTCAAAAGTTCTCCAAACTTCTCCAAACTTCTGGATCTTCTCCCAGATGTTCCTTTAAGGTTCTTTTGGGGTCCACAGCTCACCCCAAAGTTCCAGAGGCTCTGAGATGATCCTTGGGGGTGTGGATTACAACTCCCAGAATGCACCTGGCACAAATTCCTTTTTGGCCACTGGGCAGTGGTCAGCTGGTTGATTTCTTCAGGAGTTGGTGCAGAGGAATCCGGTTAGCAATTTTTCACTGGCAGGAAACAGGGAGTCCCTCCTTGAACCAGTTGAAGCCAGGCAAAGTCCTTCTTGTGGTGAAGCACAAGTGTGCAGCTGGTGCAGTCCTTCAGAGTGCAGGGTCCAGGTGCAGGCCAGGGGTCCAGCAGGGCAGTCCTTCTTCTCATGTGGTTCTTCCTTGTTGGAATCTGATAGGGATCTGAGGTGTGGGTGCAGGTCTTCCAAATGTATCCCTGCTCCTGGGTGAAAAACAGGGGGGTCCTGGTTCTCCAATCAGGTGCAGGGTCCTCCCCACTATGATGACCACTTCCTGGGAAGTGTGGCAAAAATCAATCCCAGGGAGCAACATTCCTCAAAAACCCATCACGGCTGAAAGTGATTTTTAGAGATTATGGGGCTCATTCTGAGCCCGGCGGGCAGCGCCCGGCGGGCGGAAACCGCCGAAAGACCGCACCGCAGTCAATAGACCGCGGGGTTCATTTTGACTTTCCCGCTGGGCCGGCGGGCGATCGCCAGAAGATCGCCCGCCGGCCCAGCGGGAAAGCCCCTGCAACGAGGAAGCCGGCTCCAAATGGAGCCGGCGGAGTTGCAGGGATGCGACGGGTGCAGTAGCACCCGTCGCAATTTTCACTGTCTGCATAGCAGACAGTGAAAATCTTTGTAGGGCCCTGTTAGGGGGCCCCACGACACCCGTTCCCGCCATCCTGTCCCCTTTTCTGACCGCGGCTTTACCGCCGCTGTCAGAATGGGCACTGAAGCACCGCCAGCCTGTTGGCGGTGCTTCCGTTGCCCGTGGCCCTGGCGGTTTAGGACCGCCAGGGTCAGAATGAGGGCCTATATCTGGCTGAGCCCACCCACTGGTGTGGCTAAAAATCCTAAACACACCCCTCTCCTGCCCTCTCCTAATCTAATCAAGGGGGCACCTAATTGTCTGGGTTTGCAGGATGTCGGGGTGTTGCTGGGTTGCTTCAAATGTCCTTCTCTGCCTTTTAAGACCAGTTTGCCAGCCCTCCCCCTTCCTGCCTCACCATCTGCTGAGGGGAGATCTCCTCACATAGGCATATCTCTTTGTGTGAATCCAGGCCACTTCACACCTCATTAAGGCAGCCTGGTTAGGCTGCAAGAGGGTGGCCAATCAGAGCACAGCAGCAAAAACACTGTGGGGCTGAAGTTGGCAACTTTTCAGGTAAAGTTTAAAAGTCTTTACCTGAACAAGTTATATTAAATCCAACAACTGAAGCTGTGGGATTTATTATAACAATTAATTTGATACCAAACTTCTTGTATCTGTTACCTAAGGGGACTTTTAAAATTAAGATCATGTCTCCCCATTCTAGCCTATGAAGGCCATTCACTACAATGAGGGAAAAACAAATTTGGCTGTTTTTACATCACCAGGGCTTATACAACTATTTTTATAAGGTCCCTGCTCATAGTTACATGGCACCCAGCACTAGGGGCACATAGGGCACACCTTAGAGGTGACTTATATGTAAAAATACTGTAGTTTAAGACTTTGGAACTACTTTTAATTCCAAAGTCGAATTTGCATGTAACTTTAATTTAAAGCAGCCAGCAAGGCAGGCCTGCCTTTAAAATGACACTGGGCACCTCAGCAGTGCACCTATGGGTGCACTACCTATGCTGGGGTCCCTAAACCTACATGTCCTACCATATACTAGGGACTTTTAGGTAGGTTGACTTAGCCAATTATAATTAGCCTAATTTGCATACTGAGTTTACACAGAGCACAGGCCCTGGGACAGGTTGGCAGTACCCAGGGCACCATCAGAGTCAGGAAAACACCAGCAAAAAGTGGAAAATGGGGGCAAAAAGTTAGGGGGCCTCTGCAATCAGCCCTGTTCTCTCACAATAGGCAAACATGGAAGTGGTTGATGTCGTTACCTTGAACCTTATCACATACCTCACCAAAGTAATTCAACATCACATAATCTAATATACAGACAGATGGCAGTACAACAGCACCCAATCACAGGGCCATCATTACCCAATGCTCATGCATCTGATGGTATGACACAAACATATGTCAGTGTTTTGGCACAGACACTGTGGCCTACAATGATGAACTACAACTACAGCTGTTTACAGCTCATACAAAAAGAGTATTTAGCAAATGTGAAGGTAAAATGACTTTGTTATAAGCTAGGACTTCATAGTTAATGATTATACAATGACTCACATTATGCATCAGGCCAACCACAGCACACAAAACAAGTTCAATGGGCACTTCTGATCTTTCACCCCAACACTATGCAAGCTGTCTTGGCACAGGTCTCATAAACCCAAACTCTGTGACCTACATTACCTGGAACAATCCATGTCCACTTCGTATGTCAGAACAGCATCATATACCTGTCAATGTCACAACTCTCAAATGCCTACATGAAGACATAATGTTGAAGGTACCTATGCAAAAAGACAAAAACAAAACAAGGAGTATAGGCTTGAAACTCTACATCTAACACAAGTCACATAGCAAACATCTGGAAAACAAAGTACATTGCAGGGAAAATGACACAAACAAAGCAACATCCTCAAAGTGGGGATGTGTCAAACGTCATCTAATTAAACAGCCTTTTGCTGATTATTGCAGAACATCAGATCACTAGCTATCTCCAAATCACTCAGCTCCACACATTCTCACAAGTATAGTTTATTGTACAGCCACAGTCATAACATCACAGGACATACTTACACTCACAGTAGTAGCTGTGGATGAGATCTTCTCACAGGTCAGCTCCTTCCTCTTCACCAATGTCATCTTGAGTTGGCATTTCAATATTCTTATCCAGTGGCACTCCAGGCTCCCTGTCCTCTGAGATGTAAGGGATAATCCTCCACAGGGCAATGTTGTTGAGCATGCAGCATGCCATAGTGACCTCACACATTTTCCTGGGTGAGTAGATGAGGGTTCCACCAGTCTTGTCCAGCCACTGAAATCTGGCCTTCAGGATCCCAAAATCCTGCTCTACTGGCCTATGTGTTCTTCCATGGGCCTCAATGAAGCAAACCTCCCCTGGCTTAGTTGAATTCCTCAGCGGCGTCAACAACCAAGGACAGTTTGGATGTGCGGATTCTCCTATTCAGGAATGGGAGATAAATGAAACAATGAGTCACTCACTTCATGATTGAAGCACTTGATATTGCTCACACACATTCAGGGCAGCCGTGACTTACCAACCAGCCAGGCCATCTCTGGTTGCAGTTGTAACATCAGCTGGGGCATGGTAATGTTCCTCGTTATGAAAGAATCATGGGCTGATCTTCGATAAAGGCACACACATTTGAAATGTGGAGATCTGCCAAACAGACAACTTGAATGTTGATGGAATGGAAGTTCTTTCTGTTGGAATAGACTTGTTCTGTGGCCTGTGGTGGCACCAAGCCAAAATGTGTGCCATCAATGGCCCCCACCACATGTGGGAAGTGGGCAAAACCAGAGATCCTCACGTCCGGGGAACCTGACATAGCTGTCAATGTATTTCAACATTGCTAACAGGAAATCTCTCAACACCACAGTGAAATAGGTTGGGACAAACCAGATGATAGGGCCACTGTTTGACTGAAGGACCCTGCGGCCAGGGAGTGCAATGCTCAAAGAAACTGGTGGTATGAAATATGGATTACTGTTAGTTGGCATGAGATTTGGTTCCAACTGATGGCTGAAATCCAGTATTGTTTGCCTTTTCAGATGGCATAACTGGATGACGTGTCATTCCTCCATGGTCTGAAGGTCTGGTAGGGGATAGTAGACAGGAGGTCATTGCATCCTTCCTCTCCCAGGGTACCTATGTGTGACAAAACATGATTTGTAACATTAATCAGGGTGTTCACAGCAACATACATGATGCATGCCAACAATATCATGTGAGAAAGCTTTTCTGACTGGATAGACATGGCACCCAGAATACATCACAGCTGGCAACTACAAAAGGTTCAAATGTAAGCCCTATAGTTGTTAACACATGTGTCCGCAACATGGTTTCAGGCAACACCCAACTATCTGCTACACATTTGCCACTCAAAATGCGTTTGTATTTTCCGGCCACCAAAAATACAGTCGGCAGTGGTGGACATTGCACTGTTGTCATATGCCATCTGTGCCCTTCAACACACCACACCAGTGGTTGTGTAGTAGGACCTACATAGAAAGACAGAATAAGAATGTTTGTGATGATCATACACATATATTGTGGTTGTGATGCACTTTACATATACAGTATTTCAACTCACCAAAATGGTGATGCCTGACCTACTCCACTGGATAAAAGGAACCACCCACATATGCCGACGGAAGTCATATAAGCAGTAGGCATTTCAAACCGTAGCAGACACAGCCATAGGCTAACATTGCTGCCTGTTGTAGTTGTGGTCAAATGGCTGTTTCCGTCAGTGGTTATGACCGCATAGGTGGCGTATGTGTCTGTCATGTTGTGCAAAATCAGTAACTTGACTCCTGACACTGCTGCTAGCAACACCTCCACTACTTCAGCTGCTGTGTGCAGCCTCTGGGAGAAATCATGCATGTCACATCTAGCAGGTAAAAGGGCCCCTGCCATCTCTCTAGAGGAGCTGGAGAAACTTGAGAGCAAGGTCCCTCCCCTCTATGGAGAGCTCTATGGCGCACCAGAGGAACAGCTAAGTACCTCATGTGCTCAATTTGCTTTGTTTAACACCACCTTTTCCCTCGTCACAGGCTACAATGTGCCCCTGTGTGCCAGTTAGATTTCTTGTGCGCCTGTTGTTGCAGTCTGTGTGGCATCAACCAGATGTACATGGTGCAGGTATTGGTGATCAGTACAATATGATGTGTTAATTCACATTGTATTGTGTGATGTTTTTGGGGTCCTAGATTCTCCTTGTGTTGGATGCACATAACTAGGCAAGGAGAATCTATCGCAATAAAGTGGCATTTCTTTCTTTATTATGGGTGTAAATGTTAAACATGCATGTGCATGACAGCATGAGCTGTGTATGCATCTTGTCTGAGTCATTTGGGGATCTTATAAGCAATGTGTATAGGGCAACAAATCTTTTACCCTACATCTGGCCTTGCCAGACTGTTGTCTGTAAGGCATATCATGACTCATTCTGCCCTTCAGGTTGCCACACCCATAAGCCACATTGCTGATGGCCACATGATGTACTGTCATGAAAGGAAGTGATAGAAATGTGAGTGGCATGTGGGTTCTCCGTGCTCAGCCTGCATAGACAAGGGCATATGAAATGTATCTCCCACTATGGGACATAGTCTGAGCTGTGGGAGAGTCACTTTGACTATGCAGCTGTATACCCTGTCTACCCCCTTTTTTCAAATACAAAGAGAAATGGTACAGACAAATTAAAGGTGTAGTCATGGGTTGCAGCTTTACACCGGAAATAGCAAATCCAGTGATGCACTGCTTCAAACAGAAATGGATTTATTCACATTCTAATCCTTTCGGTAACAACATCATCAAATGGTGTAGATATATTGATGACGTGTTGTTGATCTGGGAAGGCAATGAAGAAACGCTTAGTTCATTTCATGGTTGGTTGAACCAACGTACAGCAGATTTCAAATTTACTATAAGCAAAGACAGCAAAAGAACCATTTCTGTGGTTTCTAGCTAGAAAAGGGAAGTTAGAAGTGAGCTTATATAAGAAACCAACAGACCTCAATACACTTCTACATTTCTCAAGTTGACATCCCAGGACACTAAGAGAAAATTTGCCATATGGCCAGTTCCTCCACATCAGGCGTAATTGTAGCGACAAAGAGGATTACTTTAATAATGCTAAAGAGCTAACAGAGAAATAGCTTAATAGGGGATACCCGAATAAATATTGAAAGCAGCTGCTAAAAGAGCTTGGTATACCCCAAGAGAGACATTAGTGGTCCCCAAAGAAAAATGTAAAGAAACTCCTCTCACTTGTGTTATTATATTTAGCCTGAAAGCCAATAAGATTAGATCCATCATAGAGAGGAATTGGAAGATAGTGAAAGACCTAGGGATAACGAAACCTCTGTTCGCATTCAAAAAGCCCGCAGTCTACGAGATCAATGGGTAAGAGCAGATAATACACAGACACAAAAAAGAGGACTCAGGACAATGCTTCAGCTACCGTCGATACAAGGACACTATAGATGTTGTAAATGTCTGGCATGCCAGTTTACATGTGACTCAAAAGAAGTGGTAATAAATGGTAAAGTGCATCCCCAAGGGGACTTTTCAAATTGTAACACCAAGAATGTTATTTACTGTATTATGTGTCCTTGTGAAAAAGTGTACATCGGTCAAACTTCGCAATTGGTTAAGACACACATCTTACAACACAGATCGAGGATAAAATGTTCTACAAAAGGAACACCATTGGTAGAACATTACACGGAAATGAAACATTCAGATGAGGACATTCGTTGGACTGTGTTGGCTGTAGTACAAACCAAGACAGTTGCACAGCCTATAACTGAAAAATTGCTTAGGCTGGAAGCACGGCTGATAGAAAAATACCAAACAGCCCGACAAGGATTAAATGATATTGATGAAATCTGGACACTCATTTAACAGCGTATTGATGTTTGTTTGCCTTTCGTTGTAAACTGATTGCAGGTACATGTACACATTCTCATGCTCTCTTAGATGTCTGGGTGCTTTTGTAAATATCAACAGATGTTTAAACAATTTCTATAGTTAACTGGCCCTTTGTCTGCCAGTGAGCTCAAAAAGTTGTGTTAAATTTATTTATTTTGAATATATATATCTGTTTCTGGTGTTAGTTGCTGAGGGTAAAATTAGAGTGTATTTGGTAATCGCCCCATTGCATTGTTGCTTTCATATTGCTTGTGGTAGATGGTTGTTTTATATTTTCTAGACCATTTATAGAGTTATAGTAGGTGAGTTTGTCCATCTGCTTAGGATCTGGGCCCCTACTATTGTCAGTTTTGCAGTGGCTCATGTCTATTGGCTGTATAGTCAGTAATTATGTGGGGCCGCCAGATATAGTTCATGTTAAATTGCTCCACTGTTTTCAGGGGTACCTCAAATAGCCCCCGCTCTTTCTAATTCTCCAGGAGTTTGGTGAATTAATTGTCTTTTTTAAGCTATTCTAAGATGGCCGCCATAGTTGCCAGTACTGCCCCGCTCACTCCCGTTTTCCAAATACGTCGAGCCGACGCTCCCCGTCCTTAGACACCGAAGCTTTGAGCCCGAATGAGCTCACAACCGGCTTTCGATAGCGAAACGCTCTGTTCCTCAAACATCAGGATTGTTCATCTGAACAACGGGCTGGATTCCACGCAGATTACACATGCATGGTTATCCGAGGCTGTCAAACAGTCGAAACTGTAGAGTATGTGCTACAGCCTTATTAGTACGGTAAGCAGGGGCTCCTTTTGCAACTCTGTAAGGCACAAAAGCGGCATGATACATGACTGACAGTGTATTTTTTTCCCCTCATGTGTAGGATTTTTCGGGTCAAAGATCTTACAGATGTCAACTGTTTATAGGTACAATGAACATTTTTATGAGTTCTAGTTTGGTGTATATATTGTCAAGGTTACGTACCTGTGAATCAAATGACCGGTGCAACCATGAATGTTTTTTTCACCAAAAACATATTTTATCAGCACAATCCTTTTTGCATGTCTGAACACACTCACATTGAGGTACATCATGACGTTTGTGCCACAGAGTGTGCACCGGGTGACTCAGCAATTGGTTTTAATGTATTTCATAGATATGTTTTTAGAACATTTATTTCGTTTCTTTTGATCTATTAGTTAGGTTAAGTTGTCCCATTGTAGTCCTGATGAGGCCGAGAATTGAATTGGCCGAAACACGTCGACATCATGTGGATTGCGGCAGGGTTGGGGAAAAAGCATAATTGACCCCCCAGAAGTACATCGTACAGTGCAAGAAACCCCAGGAAGTAATAGATCTGGGTTCAGCACTTGTTTATGAAATTTACCATAACCGTTGCTAGAAAGTGGATTACGTCCTTAAGCTCTTTACGTACCACCACCAAAGGAGGAGATTTCATTGGGCCAATTCTCAGATGTTACTGTTGATTACGTTCGTTGTTTTTTTGATTTATATGTGATACAAATTGTTTTGTGTGTTTATGTGAGTCCTGATTGTTTGGTGTAATTGGGACAGTTGGTCTCGTTGGTGATTCTCTTTGTCTTATGTGATTGTATACAAATAAATTTGATAAAGAAATAATTTTTCCCAAGAAAGTATTCATCACTTTTCTGGTCAGAAAATTGAAGTAATCCATCCCAACCTTTTGACCAATATTTAATGCATATATATACCCCCTGTATCCGAGCAGATCCTGCCATGTGCCCAATATGATTCTCTAGTTGCAATACTTTCCCTGAATGCCTCAGTCCACTGACAAGATTAGGAATGGGCACAGAGGTAAATCCCTGAACTAGTCCATCTGTGCATTTTGTATTATTGTCAATGTGTGTCCTTGACTCATGAAAGGTACCTTACTCCCACAGCTCTGCTGTCGCCTTCACAGAGGACATTTTGTCCTGTACAGGCTTATTGCACACCACAAATGACAGACCCACAGCGCAGACAGTGTGCAGATTCCTGGGAAATCATAACTTGTTACTCATTGGCTTGGTTGCATAGCGGACATAGTACAATATATACCTTTATATGTTAGATGCCATCTCTGTAGTTTAGACACATATGTCCAAAGGCGTGTTCTGTGGTACAGGTACATACCACAGAACCCCCTACCCAAAGTGGCAAGAGACACTGGCCCCGGATAATCGCAGAAGTCTAGCTGAGGATGCCCTCCCAACCTCAGTCATGTTGGACCATGACCCTCCCTAATGGTCCACATTTTGGTTGTGGCAAGCCGAACCTTGATGAAGGGAACGTAGTAGCCACAAGGGGCTGAGTACAGGGCATATTCCGGCATGTCACACTGCCAAGTTAATGTGTTAGGTTCTGACATGTCACCCTGACAATTAGGGATGAGCCATGTGTGACACATTAGATGAGTTACTGTTTGTTTAGAAATGTGATGTGGTGCATACTGATGTGCCTAACCAATTGGCTCAGGGACCTTAGATCCAACTGTTTACAATCCACAAACAAATTATTCTCCAAGGCCAACACATGGCTGTGTATGTTGATCAATCAAGTAATATTTGTTGGTGATGGAAATTCTATGCTACTGACCACTACTCCTCAGTGTTACAGGCCAAACGAAAAGAAGTGATGGATCACTGTCGTAAGCCATGTGTCAGGTCAAATGAGTAAATTGGTATCTCCCCACAGAGGTCACTTGTCTTCAGTGTATGATGAGTGCTGGTGCCTCACTACCGTCTGTAATGTGAAGATGACCATCATTCATGTGACTGAGCATACGTTGTTCTTTGGGTGCAGCTACAGATCAATACTTTCCCTTGGTAAGTGGAGAATGTCCATAGACATGATTTATGTGCCATCATTGTTGCCAACATTACTTGTGCCAACATGGTAGCATGTATCCTTTTCTCATTTGACTAAATGTGTACTCTGCTATTTCATACATGGTCTACCTGTGTTCATGCTATGATTTCTGTATTCGCACACATATGTGTGCAGGACAACATGTGTTTGGAATAGGACATTTGAAATAGGGCTACATTTCATGTGGTGCCACAGAGAGGTGTGTGTCAGCATTGATTGTTGGCTCAACATACCCTTACCGTCATTGCATCTCATTTGGCATGTGCAACTGCAGTAGCAATGAGGGACATATTGGGAAGAACTAGAGGTTTTATACACAATGTTCATTTCCATGCCATTGATGTGGCATCATATGGAAAAGTGCACTGCACATGTTTAATGGGGAAGGTTTGTTACCTTCCTATTGGCATGCATCATGGAGTGACTTGCAGTTCTGTTGAAATCACATGTGGGTGGGTATAACCATTCATTCACAGACATCTGGGTTTGCAGGACCTAAATAGAGACAGTGATGTAGCTTCCTATTGAGCAACATGTTGAGGGCCTTCTACAAGTACTTGCAAATCTCTGCGCCTCTCCAACATACAAAGGACTAATGAAGTCTACTGATGCAAACAAAGTATGTCATTATAAGGGGTGCCAGACATTAGTGGTGATTTCCCTGGGAGTTGCTGATTTATTCTGTTGTAGATTTTAGAGACATATCTCTCATATCTCAGCAACATCAGTACTACCCCCTTGACTCCATTATGACAAATTGCACATGGTGTGTATTGCTGATATGTTTCCAGTGTGACATGAGTATTTCAATGTCACCTTCTCCAGGCTACCCTACTGCTGTCAGAAACAAGGCAGGTTTTAGAAACATAGGCCCTCATTACAACATTGGTGGTAAATGCCGCTTACCGCCGTGCAGAAGACTGCCAACACACCGCTGCAGCAGCGGAATTCCGCTACAGCTATTACAACCGACAGGCTGGATTCTGCCAAAATCCAGACACCCACACAATTCCGCCACACCAAAGGTCAGTGATAAACTGGCGATAACATAACCGACACCATCACGCCAACAGGAATACGCCAACACTATCACGACCCAGGAATCAACGCAGCGGTCTTTCAACCGCGGTATTCCATTGCCGGTACACACTGTTGCGCTAAAAATACACACACATTTACAAAACACAGCCACATTGGACAATTCGAAATACACACACCCGATACACATACACACACCACTCCCACACACCCAATACAATATAAAACACACACCCTCATCACCCACAAACCCCATGACAAAAATTGAGAAAGAAGCACAGAGAGAGACACCACCATCAACAATACTAGCATCCAGAGGCACACAACATCATCACACACACAACATCCATGCACCTCAGACAACACACACAAACACATCCCCTCACACATCAGAACACACACCACCCTACACATCACCCACACCACACCATGGCACCGCAAAGACACCCCAGGTTCTCTGAGGAGGAGCTCAGGGTCATTGTGGAGGAAATCGTCAAGGTAGAGCCACAGCTACTCAGATCACAGGTTCAGCACACCTCCATAGCTAGGAAGCTTGAACTATGGCGCAAAATCCTCGACAGGGTCAACGCAGTGGGACAGCACCCAAGAACACGGGATGACATCAGGAAGAGGTGGAACGACCTACGGGGGAAGGTGCGTTCCGTGGTCTCAAGACACCAGATTGCAGTTCAGAGGACTGGCGGCGGACCCCCACCTCCTCCCCCACAACTAACAACATGGGAGGAGCAGGGCTTGGCTATACTGTATCCTGAGGGCCTCGCAGGAGTAGCAGGAGGAATGGACTCTGGTAAGTCAATCATAACTATTACATCCCCCACCCTACCTGCATGCTATCACATACCCCACCCTTACCCTCATCCCCATCACTCCAACACCTCACATATGTCCCACTATAACAACCCACACATCCCAAAACCAAGCCCTGCATGCAACAACAAAGCATGGACACCCATCACCAAAGCATGTCCACTACAGATACCCACACAGACCCCAAACCAAGTATCTCTCAAGGTCCTAGACAAGAATGCAAGCACTGGAGTACAGGGTCACCCACCCATTGCACACAATGGCACACACAGATGCAATAATCATGCCTTTACACCCTTGCTGGACCCCTACCCAATGTCACCGGACAGGAGGTTCCAGACATGTCCACTCCCCCCACAGAAGAGGCCCACAGTGATGACAGCAGCTCTGTCCAACTGGATCAAGATGACCAGCCCGGCCCATCTGGGACCCCGGGACAGTCGGTTCCCCTCACACTGGCACATGCCACCACAGAGCCTCCCCCCTCAGGAAACACCAGCACAGCACCCACCCAGCGGGCCCATCCCTCTGTCCCCAGGACACATCAAGCAGCCGTGTGTCCACCACTGCATGGAACCCAGGCAAACCCACCAACCCAAATAAATCAGGGTCCTGGGGGCAGTGGCAGTGGGCACACGGTTCAGGGGACAGAGGCACAGGATAACAGGGGAACTGGGAGGACAGCTGTGCGACAGGGGGATGACAGGCCCAGGGAACCCACTCTCCACGAGGCCCTCTCCAACATCATTGGAGTGTACCATAATTCCCAGGAAACGATGGCAACGGTACTGGCCAAGTTTCAGGAGACCCAGAGGCTGCAGGAAGAACAATATCTGGGGATCAGGGAGGAACTTAAGTCCATCAACACCACCCTGGTCACCATTTTAGGGGTGCTGAAGGACCTTGTGAACACCAGGAGGGACACTGTGGCACAACAAGGGGCCCCTGACACTAGCCTGGATGATGAACAGCCCACCTGGCGCTAGTGGACAGGAGGCACGGCCACAGGACCACAACACCAGCATCCCACCCCCTGCAGATGGAGAACCACCCCAAAAGCAGCCCCTGAGATCCAGGACAAAGACAGAGAACAATGCCAAGACCCCCGCCAGGAAATGAGACCACCCTGAATGTCATCCTTCTGTCCCACTTTGTCACCCTGTCCATCCATCAACTGCCCTAGCTCCACTTCCTATGCCCCTTTGGACAATGCACCTGTGAAACAAATAGACTGGACTCTGCCATAGACATTCCTCCACCATCACCCCTGCCCATTTTACAACCCCCTCCACTAATTTGCACTGAAATAAACACCATTGAATCACAAAACAATCTGGAGTCAGTCTGTGCTTTCACAAATGTGTATTTGCAATAACTAAGGAAAATAGCAATGTCAATTGAATTGCCAACATACCTATGTCACACAGCTCCAGTCCATGAGGTAATATAGCAGAGGTCACACAGTGGGACCCACATCTGTGAAATGGAAAGGCAAAGTGACAAGTCAAGGTCCATACACTGGGTGAAAGTGACAGACTTATGATAGGTCTAACAATTGTATGAGATGTGTGAGCCAGTGACATCTTTTTACCTGTGTATACTGGAAGTATTGCTGGATAACGTTTCTGTTGTCGATATCCTCTTCTTCTGCCTCCTCTTCTTTACTGTCCACAGGCTCCACAGCGGCCACAAGACCTCTTTCTGGACCATCCTCCTGCAGAAAAGGCACCTGTCGTCGCAAAGCCAGGTTGTGCAGCATACAGCAGGCCACGATGATCTGGCACACCTTCTTTGGTGAGTGGTAGAGAGAACCACCTGTCATATGGAGGCACCAGAACCCGGCCTTCAGGAGGCCGAAGGTCCTTTCTATCACTCTCCTAGTTCGCCCATGTGCCTCATTGTAGCGGTCCTCTGCCCTTGTCAGGTTGGGGTAACCAGAGTCACCTGAAAATATCGAGGGACAACTGTTAGACACACACTAACCCTTAGGGACAACCCCAGACCCAGACAACTATTCACAGGGTATAGGGTCCTTGTCCTCACCTATTAGCCACACACGGTGCCTCTGGAGTTGCCCCATCAAATAAGGGATGCTGCTATTCCTCAAAATGTAAGCGTCATGCACTGAGCTTGGAAACTTGACATTCACATGGGAGATGTACTGGAGAAAGGCATCCACTACCTCAGTCCTTGGCAGGATGAATCACTCTGGGCACAAAGCCCCCTCCAGAACCAGTGGAGTATCACATCCACTAACTCATTCCTTGGCAGGATGAAGCACTCTGGGCACAAAGCCCCCTCCAGAACCAGTGGAGTATCACATCCACTACCTCTGTCCTTGGCAGGATGAAGCACTCTGGGCACAAAGCCCCCTCCAGAACCAGTGGAGACTGTTATCCACTTGAGAGCCTGTGGCTTTGCACTGCCCAGGATACAGCAGTGGGCAACCCACCCACTGTAGAGACTTGTGAGACTGTGGCTTTGCACTCCCCAGGATAAAGCAGTGGGCAACCCACCCACTGTAAAGACTTGTGAGACTGTGGCTTTTCACTCCCCATGATAAGGCAGTGGGCATGGAGCCCCCTCGTGGAGCAGAGGTGCCCCCCCTTCCCTTCCCCCTGAGGTGCCTGTTTCCTTTCGATCTGATGCCCCTGCAGTGTTCTCTCCATTTGAAGTCTGGTATCGAGTGTGGGCCTCGCCCATGCATTTTGGGCCCAGTGGTCCACGGACTATAATTGGTGCACTATCCGGACTTGTGTAGTTGGTGTACATAATTGTATATACTGTTTTTAAAGTTTTGACTAATGGATTTTTATTTATTACAATCGTTTAACTAATTTCCGTTTGTCCTTGCGTTCTTGAAGGGGGAGTGGGGGGTGTAAATGTAATGTTGCAGTATGTATTTGTGTATGTTGTTGTGGGTGAGGGTGGAGGTGGGGGTGTTGCGTGTGTGTCACTCTTTTCCCTCCCTCCTCCCCTGTGTTGTAGGTGCAGCACTCACCGTGGTCGTCGCAGCCGTCTTTCGTGCTCCTGGTAGAGGAGCAGGAATACCATTGCAGGGAGTATTTGGAGTTCTGGGTCCATGGCGTCCTGGTTCCTCGTGGGGTGTGGAGAGGTGAGTGTTTTCCCTTCCAAGTCCTGTTTCTGCCGTGTTTTTGTTCGCGTTGGTTCCGCCCAGGAAAAGGTGGCGGCTTGGCCTCTCATAATAGTGTGGGCGGTACATTGTCTTTCGCCTGTCTGTTGGCAGTGACTGCCGCAGTGTTTGTTTCTACCACTGTGGCAGTCGGAGTGTTAAAGTGGATGTCTGTGTTGGCGGTTTCCGCCATGGTCGTGATTCCATTTTTTTTACCGCCGGCCTGTTGGCGGTCTTACAGCCGCTTTAACACCGACCGCCAGGGTTGTAATGAGGGCCATCATTTCTTATTGTTATGTTATTGTGTGTATGACAAATAGATGTCTGTGTGTCCTTGTGTGGGACCTGTGGGTGTTAACTTGGCATTGGCCTACTACAGCATGACAACAGGTAACTGAGGTATTCTCCATGAGGCACAGCATAGAAGGTGCTGCGGTCTCTAACTTGTTCAATGGTTAATGTGATTGCAAAACTTCAGCCATGCATTTGTAGTTGTCTGAGATCCGGATTTTCCTATGGGCAACTATTGACAAATGCCATGCATGCATATGGTCTGGTACACATAAGGGCCACTTAGGTGGAGTTTGTTGCAGGGTCCTACTTGACGTCATGGTAATGTTTGCTAATCACAGCTGTTGTTCATGTGTGATCAGGACCATGTGGTGACCTTTTTCCTCTTTGTATTTGCAGGATCAGCCTAAGCAAGCAAGGGAGACAAGGCACAACCAGGTTGAGAAGCATCTGGCCATGGTTCCTCTAGTCATGACACCACTAATACGGAGGGACCCAGTAGCCCGGAGGGTGAGGGGAGTGCCATGGAGGATACAGGATCAATACCATCATCGGATAGTTCCTCCAGTGGCCACTCCCTAGTGGTGGTGGACCCATAAGGACCTGCTACTGTATCATCTTTCTCCATCACCCCCAGTTCTATCACTACCCTCCCTGATGCTCCCCACCTAGTTGGCTGTGCCCACTTACCTAAGCGGATGGGTGCCTCCTTTGCTGAAGAAACCTCAGCCCCTGTTACCACTCCTGCCCTAAGTGAGGAGGCTATTGACCACCTGAGGATTATCTCTGTGTTGCTATAGTAAATGCCATAAAAGTCAGATCAATTCTTTCCTGGAAGGAATTCATAATGTCATGAGTGACCTACCGAGATCTTTTCGGGCTTTGGCCTTGCCACTGACAACAGCCAGTCCCCCCTCACTTTACTCCTCTCTTTACCTCCCTCTTCCCAATGCAAATCTCCTATTCCCCTACCTGTGCCAAGCAGAAAGACAGATACACAGGCCCCCACCTCAACACACACAAGCAGGATACATCAACACAAACACCACAAGGCACACAGGTACTCAACATAAACCCACAAACACCACATCAGCCACCGTTTCACCAGACACTCCCACCACCCCCATCAACCCACACACCACATTCAGCACAGACAGCACCACAACATCCAATGACACATCCGCCACACCCACCATACACCCAAACACCAGCACAACACCAACAAATACATCTACCACATCAACTATGCCCGCAGACAAAACCCCAACACACACAGACACATCCACCATATACTCAGGCACCACCCCAGCACACATTGACACTTCTTCCACATCCAGTATGCCCACCAACCCCACCCCAACATTCTTACAGACATCCACAATATCCAGCATGCCTACAGACACTACCCCAACAGATACACACACATCCACCACTCCCGCATCACCTAGCACCGTCACATCCTAGTCCCCAAGAAACCCACGCACCCACACTCACACACACAACATACACCACCCAAACTGAAACATACTTCATATATGCACACACCCAAGGCATTCATATCCACACACAAGACAACCACTCCCTCAACCTCCAAATCCCCAACCCCTTCTGCAGACCCTCCTCTTTTTTCCAAGGAGAGTTTCCTTTTTGAGCTCACCTTTTTCCCTGTTCCCTCCACCCCCAAACACAAGAGGCCCCATACACATCCCAAACCATCCCTTCCACATTGAGGTCCTCCCAGTCACACCTGCCCCCTTTCAAGCACCCAAACCTCTCCCTCAAGAAGAAGTCCACCCCTCCAAAGAAAAGGACCCCCCTCCCAAAACCCAAACCCACCCACCCCAAATCTGACCCCAACCAAGGATGATCCTTAAGGTTTCTGCCTTCCCACTTGATGCCCCTTCCCATTGAGGTTCACTGCCAGTGATTAGAGTCAGGTGTGGACACAGTAATGTACATGGACTTCTAATTGTACTGGCTGGCAGTAGAATTTGTTCTAACTTATTTGAATAGAATAAATCCAATTTGTTTTTTTGGGTACACTATTGTCCTGCAATTCCTTTTCTACCTGTATGTTGTTCTTGAATAACTTGTGTTGAATGCCTACAGTTGTGTGTGTTTCAGCCTGATTGCTGCTCCATTTGCAGATTTGTGCAATATCTGACTTTGTGGGCAGTGCTGGTGTCACCCAAGGCAAAGGTAGATGTTGACTGTATGGATATGTGGGTGTTAATCCAAATGGGGTATCATTGCATTATGTTATGTTTGGTATGATAAGTATTTCATCTTGTGTTGTCCAATGTCTGAATGTATGGTGTTACACTTGTCCCCCTTGATATGGTCTCTACATTCGTCTCATGTATGGAAGCTAGAGTTTTTTCACACATGGAGGGTGTTCAATTATGCTAGCTTACTTTTGCGTTTGACTGAGCATGTGTCCATTTTGGTGTCTGTACCTTGCAGCTACTTTATCTAGCTATATGACCCATACTGTAGCTGTTGAATTTGCTTTCTTGACTTGCACTTCCAAATTATGCAGATGGACATGTAACTTGGCTCTACTATTGTTTGTCCCCGAGATACATGAAGGGCCAGTTGCAGTTCAAATGTTGTTGTTGGGTCATGTGCAAAGTGAAATGTGTCCCAGGGCAGCATCCTTCCATGAGTGCTCCTGATGCCACCATTCCTATTGTGCAGATATTGTTTGTACAGTATAGTGTGCTTTGGATATTTGTCTCTCAAACTACTGTGCATCCCATTGACCTTCTATTGTGTTGCAATGTGGGTGATGTGTGGGTCAATTGCAGGGCTCTTTCATGGGAGGGGCGTTTGTGTTCTATGACACATAAATAAATATGTGTGTTCAATCTGATGACAGTCCATGGCATGTGTGCAATGTGAGGGTATCTGTTGTGTTGGCAGATGTGATGTTGACATGTTGATGCTGTTATGTGACACAATGTTGTGTACACCTCACTGTCCCTGTCCCTGAGAGGAGCAGACATGTATTTTTGTGTAGTGTGGCAGTGCAGTGTCAATGACCTTCAAAAAGGGGAGGTTTCATGGCTGGGAATGTATCATTCTTTGTGAAGGACTCTGACTGTGGACACAATGAGACGTACGCGTGGTACCCATAGCGTGACCCCCATATCATGTGGACTATGGTGTGACAATCTGTTGTTAAGTTTAATTACACATGTAGGTGTGTAAATACAGTTGATTGTGTCCACAGCGATATGGATTTTGGGCATCTTCGTTAAGCAGCAGCAGGAAGTCTGTGATGGGCTCCAAGCTGGTACTGGATGTGTAAAGCTGCCTGCAGATGAGTTTCTTCCTTTATGCTCTCTGTTTCTACCAGCTAGGACATGATGGTTGGACCTTCACAGTCACATTGGCAGTGTGCAACATCATTGTCCATTGGAAACACTGGATCTGCCGGCCTGTTTGCCCTGCCTCATCACCATGGGAGTCTGCTCTGCCTAGCGATGCTGGTGGGACTGTGGAGGTCTTTTCTCTATAGGCCTGCCAACATCGTAGTACAGTGGTCCGACCACCAAGCCATTGGCAGTCAGAATGCCACCACTGCCATGGCAGTGCACGGACCACCAAACCTGTAATCAGACCCTTAGTATAGATTGGAGAGGGAATAGCAAATATCGCCCATTTAGCATCTAACACCTTCCCTAAACTGGTACAGATTAAGGTGGGAATAGTAAATGTTACCCTGTTTGTGTCCAATCCTTCCTCAAATCAGTCTAAATTGGAATGGGATAGTAATTGTTAATCCTTTAGCGTCCAGCACTTTCTTAAAAATGGGTTACATTGGTCTGTGATTATCTAGTTTTAAAAATTTTGTTTGAAACTCTTTGTTTAAATTGTACTTGTATGTAGTAGAACACGTTTGTATTATTTAAGTAGTATTGCTGACATTTAGAAATATAATAACAAAGTTAGTTATGTGTTTGTAAAACATATTAATAATTGTATATTTTTTAAGAATAAAGACATGTATCACATAGTTTTTTTCAACTTTTTCTTACGTTGTCAAAGTTTAATTAATGTCTGTCCTAACATTTTAAAACATATGCATTTGAATTTAAAAATAAAGATTTATATATAGTTAAATACATGAAAAATGCTTTAATATATTTTTATTATTACATAAAACTGCGACTCATATTTAAATAGTATTGTATGGTGTACATTTTTCACTTTGGTCCACCGTTTAAAGTTTTTTTACATTTCTTAAATTGTTTTATGAAAATATTTTTTATTTTATTTAAGGATTTTGAGAGTGGGAGAGTAAAGTGGAAACATCTAGAGGTTAGTCGTAGTGTTAGTTTTGGGTGTTTGAACACTTAAGGCCTGATTACGACTTTGGCTGTATCTCCGCCGTACTACCGCAGCCCTAAGAAGACAAGTAAGCTGGTTGTCCCACTCCTGCCATTTTATGATCTATGCTGCCTGAATCACCAGCCACTTTGATAAAGTGGTTCCCACCAGCAGTGAGGTGGGCTACAATGTTAGTGGTGAGTACTCCATTCCCGTCAGGGCCGTGGATTACCGCTGTGCCGATTATAAAAAAAAGAGTTATACTGGCAGTTCCCTTGCAGCTGTTCTCTGTAGGCGGTAGACCATTGCGGTATGCTCTCAGCAAAGCACCAGAGCAGTGCTTATTAAATGGATTCAAAAGCAACACAGCTGCTCTGTATATTAGCAAAGGACACACCTCCAAATCACACTATAAATCACACCCAATCCCAGACCATGATCCTTTGTCCCTCCACTGAAGCACAGCAAGTCACAGACCAGAATTTACTTTCTAGTGAGGTAAGGCAGCCTTTTTTCCATATTTTATGTAACACTTTCCACCCACTTTTTTGCTTTTTTTTCCAATATCACCGGCTTTTTTTAGTCATTGTCACCCACTATAAGTTAGAGTTATGTCATGTCACAAAATCCACATTTTCCAGAGGCTGAGTTAGCAGTCATGGTGGATGAATTTATAAGAGTAGAGCCACAACTGTTTGGAGCCCAAGGCCAACATACTCCTTTCAGAAGGAAAATGCAAATGCATCAAAGGATATTCAATGGAGTGAATGCTGTAGGCAACATCTTCGGCACAAAGAAGGACATTAGGAAGAGGTGGAACGACTTGAGGGGGAAGCTACAGTCCCTGGCTTCCAAGCAACAACTGGAGGCCCAGAAGACTGGCAGTAGTCTCCCAGTGCCCCATTATAACTCTTTCCCAGGGGGGGGGGGGAGGGAAGACCTTAGCCATCTTGTATCCTGAGGGCCTGACAGGAATAGCTGGGGTTTGGAGTCTGGCAAGTTACACCTCACTAATTGTCACAACACTTCAATGTTCTGTATCCATTCATCTCAGCCTTTCTGATTGTCCTGTCTATCTACTTTCCTAACATGTTATCCTCAAAGTTTCAGAGATATTTGATTGTCAGTTTCAATATGTATTGTTGCATATAAGATCACATGTATCAATCTTCATTACATGCCACATATTGGAATGAGGTCTGTAATTGGATTACTAGTAAATTATTATCCAACGACCCATGATATGTGTCAATATGTAGATGTATGGTGCAGCCCAACTGAATTTTGGCAACCGGTATATAAGACTAACTATTAGTCAAGTGTTGGGAAATAGAGAGTGACATGACTACAACTACAATAAGGCCCTGTTTCTGTAACAGAAAACAAAATGCAATACTCAATTTGACCATTTTCACTTGTCTGACATCTTACACCTAAGGTTCACTTCTCATGGAGTTTACTATATGTCTAGTGTTTGGTGATAGAAAGTGACATGATTGAAACTACCATGAGGCCCTGTTTCTGTAACAGAAAACAAGATGCAAATGTCATTTTGCCCATTTTCACTTTTCTGACATCTTACAATAGGATGTTCACTTCTCATGGACTGAACAATCTAAATATAATGCTGTACTCAGAGACATGTCTACCTACTTAGCTTGATTTTGTTCTGGTCTCCTCAACTGAAACGAGTGATGGCATGAGTGACACCATACCAAGCATGCATATCAGTTATTTGTAAGACATTAAGCTAGGTCAGCTGATTAGAAGTGCAGGTGACCCATTCACTCTGCACTGTTAACATGATGACTAATACTACATATAGAGCCAAGGTGTGTGTGTTCACCTGTATCATCTACAACTAGTCCTTGGAATGGTCAAGTACTCATGTTATGTCTCCACTGTGTTGGCTTTAATGTTTGTGAGATCTCATGTTCATTCATTAATCTAAAATGAAACATATAATCTAATGAGCTGTTCAATTCATATGCATGTTTTCAAAATCTACAAATGTCTTGTTAACGCATTCAATACCATGGAAATATATCACAGTAGTAACCTCTACCTATTTGGATTTTCCTAAGTATATTACTGTGATACAAAACAGGTTGATGTAGATTCTACACTTCCACCAATAACTATGCTCTATATTTCATAACAGGTTGATCTTTCACAGTATCTGGGCATGGAGAATGGCTACTGAACAGACTTCTACTCTGCCCCGGATGAAGCACCCAAAAATGACAACACTCCTGGACATGTTGACGTGGATGATGGATGTGGCACATCTGGTCATCCTGGACAGATGGCAAAAGTGAGTCTCACTGTGCCCACATCAACACCTCCCACTCCAGCTGCAACAACACCTCAACCAATCCCTGTACCGCCAACCTGTGTACCTAGCACAGTTAGTCCCATCTTGTGTCCCCCAGTTTTGGATTCGGAGGTGAGAATCACCAGCCTTGACAGAAAGGACCCAGAACCCAGTGGGATAAGGTACCCTGGGCCAAAGGCATATGCTCGTGCGGGTAGGGTTCATGGGACAGATACTGTGGGACAGCAGAGTGAGACCACTGAGGTCACTCAAACCCGGGACACCATCATCCAAGTCATGGCTGTCTATCAGGAGTCCCAAGTTGTGATGGGCCAGGTATTGATGGAAATCCGGGAGATGAAGCAGCTGCAGAAGGACATACAGCACCAGATGGAGGCCCTTAACACCAACATGGGCTCCCTAGTAGGGGTGCTAATGGACATCCATATAACCCGAGCAGGGCTTTGCCACCACTTTCTACCTCTTCCTGTGGTACACCTACATCAAATCCATCAACATCTTGGGTAGCCACAGAAAAGGAGGCCCTGGCAAAGGAAGAATCACCTGCAGACACCCCTGCCTCTGCAGCTTTGGAACCTCCCACCTTTAAAAGCAGGGATGTCCTTGAAAAAATCCAAGAGGTGTGGATGGCAAGATACCATCCACTGCCAGCAAGAAACCTTAACCATAATGTCCTCCATTGCATGTCACACATTCACTCTGTGGGCTAATTCTGGACACTTTTCCATTTCTGATGGGAGGAGTAATCTGGATTTGGGTTTCAGATTCTTTGGCATCTGCATCGATGGTTTTATTCGCCATGATTGACTACTTCACTTTTATTTGATGTTTGTTTTTGCACTAAGTGTGCCTTCAAATTGATCACTCTAACAAATTCACAAGTCACTAAATCATTGTCTGCTGTAGTAACTTTCAAATCTAGCAATGTATACATATAATACCATGTGAACTATACTATGAAAAAACAGGCAAGCATGGACATGTTGCATATACACAATGTTTAGCTCAGGATCACTACCATGTCACACCAACACATGCATACATGTGTCTTGTCTCATTACATCTGTCTTACATTATTCCAATCATATGATGGCATAATGTCAGAAACAGAGCAAATCATATGTGACTCAATTATAGTGTGTGAGTGATCACATGTACATGTGCAGACCTTAACAACATGGTAGGAGGGGATACGTCAGACATTTTCCTACAGAATAGGTAATAATTAAATTGTCTTCAGCTGAAGCCATATTGCCTACTCACAAAAAGTAATCCCACATCATTTAAAGCATGATTCAGACAAATGACAGTACAACAGCATCTGATCACAGGGTCATTACAATGCAGTCCTTCTGCATGTGGTGGAATATCACAAACAAATGTTAGTGATGTTCCACAAGCACTTTGGCCTACAGTGGTGAGACACACCAACAGCTATGGACAGTTCAAACTAATTGAATTTTCAGACAATGTGCAGGGAAATTAACATGATTTGGGGCTACAAAAACATATTTTTGAGCACACTATGTCACACATGATGCATTATGGCCACCACATGACTAAGAACAAGTCTAATTAATTCTTCTTAACTTCCATTCCATCACTGTGCAAGCTCCTTGGTACAGGTTTTGTTCACCCAAAGTCTGTGACACACCTTCCCAGGGACATTCCATGTCCACTTCGTATGTCCCAACAGCATCATATAACTGTTAATGTCGCAATTCTGAAATGTTCAAATAAGGATGCCATTTTGAAGGCACCTAAACCATCAAAACAAAGAGATAAGTTATAAAAACATCCATATGACACAATTCACATAGTAAACCTCTGGAGAACTCAGATCATGAAAGAATCTAAGCTTAACAAAGCAACAATAAGAAAAGGAGCATGTCTTAAAACCTTCCTACGCAAACACCTTTTGTCAGAATTTGCCAGAGCTTCCGCTCCCTAACATTTTCCCTCCACAAACTCCTCACATCATCACAATAACTGCTTTAATAGTCAAAGTCATGACATTTTATAACATACATATATTAATGAGAAAAGATTGACGATGAGAACTTAATGTGTCCTCTCCTTCCTCTTCACCACTTTCATCATTATTTGTCATTTCAGGATCCTCACCCGGTGGCACTTCAGAGTCTCCACTCTCTGCGACATAAGAGATGTTGAGTCGCAGGGCGATGATATGGAGCATGTAGCACACCACAGTGACTTGACACACCTTCTTGGGTGAAGTAGCAGAGGGCTCCCTCAGTCTTATCCAGGCAGCAAAATCTAGCCTTCAGGACCCCACTGGCCGCCATGTTTTCTAATGGGTCTCGTGAAGCAGACTTTCCCTGGCATAGTTGTATTCCTCAGCGTTGTCAACAAACATGGACGGTTGGGATATGCTGAGTCTCTTGTTTTAAATAAAGACACAAGTGCTACAGTAAGTCACACACTTTCTGCTTATAGTACATGACATTACTCACAAAAATTAAGGACAGATCATACTTACCAACAAGCTAGGGTCTCCCCAGTATTAGTTGTGATATCAACTGGGGAACAATGCTGTTCCACAATATGAAGCAATCATGAGCTGAAACTAGGAACCAGGCACAGACGTTTGAAATATATAAATCTGGCGAGCAGACAATTTGCACGTTGATAGAATGGAAGTTCTTCCTGTTCTCATAAACTTGTTCACTTGCTGGTGGTGGTACTAATGCAAAATGGGTGCCATCAGTGGCTCCAACCATTTGTGGAAGGCGACCAAATGTATAGAATTTAACCTTCACATTGGC
The DNA here is from genome assembly GCF_031143425.1 of Pleurodeles waltl. Classification (NCBI taxonomy): domain Eukaryota; kingdom Metazoa; phylum Chordata; class Amphibia; order Caudata; family Salamandridae; genus Pleurodeles; species Pleurodeles waltl. The sequence continues at coordinate 894,038,709 of NC_090447.1, read as the reverse complement.
TAAATCCTCACTTCTGGGAAACCTGATATAGCTGTCATTGTGTTACATCGTTGCTGAAAGCACCTCTTGTAATACACCACTGAACAATGATTGTGACATACCACCAGATATAGCCTCTGTATTTTAAGAGGATCCTGTGGCCAGAAAATGCAATACTGCTATACGTATTATAGTTGGTGGGATACAGATAAGATTAGTGTTTTGAGGCAGGAGATCAGGCTCCAATTGATGACATAAATTGTGTATTGTTTGCCTATTCAAATGAAACTACTGGATTACATCCCTTTCTTCCATGATCTGAAGGTCTGGAAATGGGTGGTACTCTGGAGATTGTTGTCTCCTCCCTCTCCCAGGGTACCTATGTGTGGAATACAAACCTTTGGAGCATTGGTCACAGTGTCCAGAGTAACATGTATGAAGAGTAACCCAAACGTCTTGTGACAAAACATAATTGGTTCACAAAGCATTGCACATAATTCACATAACTATTGTCCAAAATCCACCTATAATCTCCATTGTGGTCTCGAGATGTGTCTGTAACAGAAATGTGCACATCATACACCTAAAAATGTATCATGAACACCTTAATATTGTAAAGGTTCATTTGTTCTAAAAAAATGCTGTCACTGGTGGTGTACAATGCACCACAATTATCTGTTTTTTATGCCCAGTAACACACTACTCTGATATTTGTGTAAAATAAATTACAGATCAATGTAATAAAACATATATAAACATTTTACAGTACAGCAGTAGTGGTGGTGACACACTTAACAGTCACCAATACTGTAGTTCAAACCACTAAAATGGCACATGCCTGACCTTTCAAATTGGATATTTGGAAGCTGCTGCCACCTGGTGGAAGTCAACGGCATGGTATGCGGTTTGATCCACAGCCAACACAGCCATACTCTAAAGTTACCGACTGTGACGTCCATTGCCAGAAAAGGTGGGAGGAGCTGGGAATTTGGACCCAATAGATCATAGAGGTCCTCCTGAGGCTATGCTATCAATGTGGACAGGCCGTGTGCCGGACCCTGACTCCCTTATGGCCCATATATTGGCGTCTAGCCTACCCAGAGATTGATGGGTGATTGAGTCATATATGTTACATTGTCAGGTTTGTGTGTTACAGGCAGGCATTTCCCCATCAATATTTAGGGTGCCCCAGGTGCAACACACAATAAGAGTTACTGTTTGTGTAGGTCTGGTAGTAGGTGCATGCTGATGTGCTTTGCCTATTGTCTTTATGACCAGAAATAGAGCAGAGTACGGCCCATTTACACTTTTCTAACATGAGCAGAAACATGGCTGAGTAACATGATTAATCAGCTCATGTTGTTTGTTGTTGTGGCTGAAATTTCTGCCCAGTAGGCGACTTGTCTTCAGTGTGTTAAGAGTGATACTATCTCACAACTGTGTCTCATGTGATTGTGGCTCTCTTCCATGTGACATAGCATACAGTGCACTTTGGGTGCAATCACTGAGCAATACTTCCCCTTTGTAAGTGGGGATTGTACATTAACATGAGATATTAGACAACACTGGTGCCATCAGTATTAGTGTCTACATATTGGCATGTGTACCTTTCTCTTTTGTTGTATCATCTACACCACTATCTCACATGTGATCTACATCTGTTCGTATATTGATGTCTGATTTCATCACATGTGTGTAGGCCAAACTGTATTAGAAAATAGATATATGTGGTGGGTTAACAGTTCATATGTTGCCACAGACATGAGTGTGTAAACATTGGTGGTTGGATTACACATACTCTAAGCCGTTACTCAATGTCGTTAGTCAGATCCAATTGATGGAGCAATGAAGGACATGTAAGGAAAACATACAGTCATTTCCATGCCATTGATGGGAAAGTATTCTCCTATACGATTTGCACACGTTGATTTGTCAATGTTCATTCATCGACTGGTGACATGCATCAGGGAGTGACATGCATAAAGGGATGAATCATATGGGAGTGTCTACATTCAGTAATTCAATGGCTTTTGAGTTTGCATGGCAAAAAGGTACAGTGATGTGCCTTCACATTAGGAACTACGTTAAACCTGGAGATTCCCTGAGCCTCAACAACCTTTGTTTGACTATTGGCTTTTAGGTATGCAATGTGAAACCGATGTTCTCATCAATACCTGGGCTGGGGATGTCCCTAGGGCCTAGCTCATTAGGCAGTGGATATTTGCAGACAGATCTCCCAGACATTTGGCCAAGACTGTCTCTTGTATACTTTTCTGTGCTACATGTGATACATAACAAAGCTACTCAAGTACAACTTTCATGAGACTATTTTGACAATGGACTTCTTAGGCAGTCACCATTAGGAAGTTTCAACAGTGTGATATGAGTTTTTCCATGTGACCTTGTTCTTACTACTTTTCATATTGCTGCAACATGGCTATATTAGTTGACCATCATTTCATCATGCTGGGTGTGGTATTCGGTGTATGAACATAAGCTGATTGGCAGATGATGTTGGAATCTGTAGAAATGAATTTGGCATAGCCAAACTATTTGATAACATCAGGTTACTAAGGTATACTACAAGAGCCAAACTATACAAGGTGATGAGGTATCCTATTTGATACATGGATATTTTGATCTGATGACTTCACTCATGCAATTGGAGCTGTCTGTAGTTATACATCTACTGTGAGCAACCGTTTCCAAGTCATGTAGCACGCATGCTTTTGGTCTTGATAATGTTGAAGCCACTTTAGTGAACCTTGTAGCTGGAATCTTCTATATAATTCAGTAATGTTCAGTGATCAAAGCTGTTGGTCAAGTCTGATACATGCAATAAAACTATTTGTATTTGCTATTTCAGTATCGTCCCAAGCAAGCAGAGTACACAGGGCAGACATCTGTGGGGAAGCAGCTGACCATGGTCTCCCTGGTTTTGACACAACAGACATGAAGGAAGACAGTGGCCCAGAGGTTCAGGTGAGTGCCTTGGGAGACACAGACTCAACAGCTTCATCATCAGAGTGAAGCTCTAAGGGACACCCCTTTTGGTGGCACAACACACAGGACCAGTTAACCACACCCAGTTAACTGGAGCTGCTCACCTAAGATGGGAGCCATCTCCTTCGCTGCTGGCATCTGACCCCCTGCCTCTGTTATTCCCACTGCCCTGAGTGAGGAGGCTATTGACTCCCTAAGAAACATCTCTATGAGTCAGATGGCACTATTGAATACCATACAGGTTCAGGGTAGCCATCTGCGATAAACAGTGGTCTACTTGGAAGGCATCCACAGTGCTATGTCTGCACTACTGTCAGGGAGACCAGATCCTTGGGGCCTGCACACGTTCCCAACATGTCCACCACTAGACAGCTCCAAAGCTCCGATAGAATACCAGAGAGCCTGAGAGAGTCCACGTGGGGGAAAGGGGGATTAGGTAGGGAACACCTGGGAAGGAGACCTGTAGGAAGCAAGAGGTTAAACAACACAGTATCAAGATATAATCACATTGACATTCAATAGACTATGGTTCTAAGAGTTCTCATACTGTAACAATGGATAACCTAAGAAATGACTATAACTAGACCTCAAGAAATCTAGGTACCTGGAAAAAATCAAGAATGGGTTAATACAATGTTTCATATGAGCTTTTCATGAAATATCACATACTATCTAGAATACAAGAACCTTCTAGAATAATGTTTCAGAACAAACATTGCATTTGTACATGAGGACAAAGGCTATCTGAAACATTCCTTGGAAACAACAGGAATTGTGCTAGGGACTTAGGGGGTGATTCTAACCCTGGCGGTCGGTGTTAAAGTGGCGGCCAACCCGCCAACAGGCTGGCGGTCCAAAAAATGGAATTCTGACCCTGGCGGGAACCGCCAACACAGCCCGCCAACTTAACACTCCGACCGCCGCGGCGGTACAGACAAACAGCGCGGCGGTCACCGCCAACAGGCAGGCGGCAGACAATGTACCGCCCACACTATCATAACTCACCAATCCACCACCTTTTCCGGGGCGGAAGCACCGCCGATAAAAACACGGCGGAAACAGACTACGAACGGGAAAACGCTCACCTCTACGCACTCCACGAGGACGGAGGACAGCATGGAACCCAAATTGAACATCATACCTGCTCTCGTCTACCTTCTCATCTACCACGAGTACGAAGTCCGGCGCAGACGACAACGGTGAGTACTGCACCTACGACACACGGGAGGGGGAGGACGAAAGGTTACGGGCACACACATATGCGCCCCCCCAATCATGTACTCACCAATGCAGAGCACCAAGTCACAGTGACACCACCCAAACACCCCTGAAAAATGCTAGGACATAATCATATTTGGAATAAATATTTATGTACCAAAAAGCTCCAGAAAATTAGCGTACAACCATGAAAGATATCCACAACAAAACAAATGACATACACATCAGTGTATAACTGAAGTACCAAGTCCTGCACATCCTACGAATTCAGCATGTCCGTGGGCCAAAGTCTTGAGAAACAAGGGCAAAGCCCACACAGGAGACCTGAGTCCTTTGGAGAGAACACTGCAGGGGCATCAGATGTAAAAACTACACGCACCTCAGGGGGAAGGGAAGGGGGGGCACCACAGCCACATGAGTCCACGACGCCAGATCCACGAGGAGCCACCATGCCCACTGTTCAATCCTGGGGAGTGCAAAGCCACAGTCTCTCAATGTCTCTACAGTGGGTGGGCTGCCCACTGGACCAACCTGGGGAGTGCAAAGCCACAGTCTCTCAATGTCTCTACAGTGGGTGGGCTGCCCACTGGACCAACCTGGGGAGTGCAAAGCCACAGTCTCTCAATGTCTCTGCAGTGGGTGGATTGCCCACTGGACCATCCTGGGGAGTGCAAAGCCACAGTCCATCATGTGGATGACAGTCTCCACTGGTCAAGGAGGAGGCATGGTGGGCACAATGAACCATCAACGGTGCTTGAGACGGCGGTGCCCTGTTCAGCGGTGCTTGAGACGGCGGGGCCCAGCGGAGCGGTGCTTGAGAGGAAGGGCCCAGCGGAGCGGTGCTTGAGACGGCGGGGCCCAGCGGAGCGGTGCTTGAGATGGCGGGGCCCAGCGGAGCGGTGCTTGAGACGGCGGGGCCCAGCGGAGCGGTGCTTGAGAGGAAGGGCCCAGCGGAGCGGTGCTTGAGAGGAAGGGCCCAGCGGAGCGGTGCTTGAGAGGAAGGGCCCAGCGGAGCGGTGCTTGAGACGGCGGGGCCCAGCGGAGCGGTGCTTGAGAGGAAGGGCCCAGCGGAGCGGTGCTTGAGAGGAAGGGCCCAGCGGAGCGGTGCTTGAGAGGAAGGGCCCAGCGGAGCGGTGCTTGAGAGGAAGGGCCCAGCGGAGCGGTGCTTGAGAGGAAGGGCCCAGCGGAGCGGTGCTTGAGACGGCGGGGCCCAGCGGAGCGGTGCTTGAGACGGCGGGGCCCAGCGGAGCGGTGCTTGAGACGGCGGGGCCCAGCGGAGCGGTGCTTGAGACGGCGGGGCCCAGCGGAGCGGTGCTTGAGAGGAAGGGCCCAGCGGAGCGGTGCTTGAGACGGCAGGGCCCAGCGGAGCGGTGCTTGAGAGGAAGGGCCCAGCGGAGCGGTGCTTGAGACGGCGGGGCCCTGTTCAGCGGTGCCTATCTCCACGGCGGTGCCCTGTTCAGTTGTGCTCTTCTGCACCGCAGGCCCTGTTCAGCGGTGCCTATCTCCACGGCGGGGCCCTGTTCAGCGGTGCTCTTCTGCACCGCGGGCCCTGTTCAGCGGTGCCCATCCAGCAGGTCAAGGGAGCCAGACCTGGCCTGGACTCCCTGTTCAGTCGCCCTCGGACCGTGACGTATCTGGACCCTTTGGGGACGGACTCCTGGCCTCCTTAGTGTCCTCCTTCCCAGCTGGGATGTGGCATGTGGGGTCCACCTTCTCCGCGCTCCTGCTGCCCTTCCGCTCCTTTGATGGGGCTCTCGGGCCCTTGCCTCCCCCAGATGGTGTGGGTGGTGAAGTGGCCGCACATTGCTCCTTGGGGGCAGCCCTGTCGGTCCTCACACGGCGGTCCTTGGTTTTGCGGGTCCTCTTGCCGGGGGGGGGCTGGACGTGTCCTTGCTGCAGCTCGATGTGTCACTGATGGCAAAGGGTGGGCTCCAGAACCCAGGCACAACAGTGACACCCGAAGCTGGGCTGGTGGTGGCTGCGGTGCTCTTGGGACTCTTTGAAGATGGATGGGGGACGTCATCGGGGGAAAGAGGTTAAGGTTAGCCAGGTAAAGTTTTTTAGGGCCAAGGTAAAGGGTAGGAGAAGTGGAGATGGAAGTGGAGGTAGAGGAGGTGGTTGTAGGAGAGTCAGGTGTGCTGTCATTGGTTGAAGGTGCTGGTGCTGTAGGCTGTCGTGAGGTGGATGGCTGTTGGGTGGGTGGCTGCCTGCGTTTGTGTGTCTTGGAAGAGGGCGTGACAGACACAGTGGGAGAGGACACAGGGGACGTGTACATGGCAGTGGGGGTGGTGACTGCACGAGTGTGGACTGTACTGGAGGGTGAGGTGGTGATGGAAGCACTGGCTGATGTTGGGGTGCATGCAGGTGTGAGTGTAGACGTCACAGGGAGGGAGGAGGGAGACGAGGAGGAGGGGGACACAGGGGTGGCAGTGGCTGTTGGCATGTCTGCATCTGGGTGTTGCTCGGGTGAGTGTTTGCGGGATCTGTGGTGCTTGTGTTTGGATGAGCTGCTCTTGGGTGTTGAGGTGTGTGCAGGCTGGTCTGATGGTGTGGATGGGATAGGCTGAGGAACAGGAGACAGAGACAGGCTGGAGGCAGTCAGAAGAGGGAGGCTGGAAACAGGGACAATGGCTGCCGTCAGTGCTGAGGCCAGAGCAGTGAACGCTCGTTGATGGGCAGCCTGACCCGAATGAATGCCCTCCAGGTACGCATTGCTCTGTTGCACCTCCCTTTGCACACCCTGGATGGCATTCAGAAGGGTCGTCTGCCAAACAATGAGCGTCCTTACCAGGTCAATGAGCTCCGCACTGAGGGCAGCAGGGGCAACAGGGGCAGGGGCTGAGGTGCCTGGGGCGAAGGAGACGCGCGCCTTCCTGGGCGAAGCGGCACGGAGCGAAGACTGAGGGGCTGCTGGGAGGGCGGGGCTGGTGCGCTGGGTGGCGGCTGTACCTGTAGAGGCGGGGGGCACGGATGTTGCCGCCACCCCTAGGGAGCTCCCATCCGAGGACGTGTCGCTTTCGCTGATCTCACCAGCGGTCCCCGTCGTGGTGCTCCCCTCGCCCTCCGGATCACTGGTGCCCTCGGTGTCTGTTCCTGGGCCCACCGGGGCCTTGTGTCCTGCAGCTCCCTCGTGCTCTGATGCCATATCTCCTCCGCCTGATGATGCTAATGCACACATGCACAAGAAGATGAAGAGAAAGGGTGGGGGGAGAAAAAAGAAGACCAGGTTGAGTGCATGCAATGTCAACACCGTTGGCGGAGAGGACAGACACAGGTGCCTAATGCACTAAGCCGCGCATTCGGGGTACACTACTCAGTACTACTGACTAAGACAACAGGCCAAGAGACGTCAAACGCGCACATGGGAGATGCTGGACCTTCAATGGCTGTACTTGTCACCCTACAGAGGTGGGGGCCGGGGGCACAGGGCCATGCCTAAGGGAGAGGACTACACTACAGAAAGCGCCCTGGCCTAGTGTCACCCACAGCCCTCCTCCCCCACCCAGACGCCTCCACTGCGCAGAAAGATAGGAGAATGTGCTGATACTCACCCCCTTGTGTCTGCTGTGATGTCTTAAAGCGCCCATCCAATTCAGGGTAGGCCACCGCCAGGATCCGGGACATCAGGGGGGTCATGGTGCGACTGGCACCCCTCCTAGGTTGGGAGGCCATCCCCAGCAGTGTTTCTGCGGTCTTCCTTGTTCCGCGGCGGATGTCCTCCCACCTCTTGCGGCAGTGGGTGCCCCGTCTGTTGTGGACCCCCAAGGTCCGGACTTCCTTGGCGATGGCACTCCAAATATCGATCTTCTGATGGGCGCTGACCTATTAGACATGTACAGGGTGTAAAGGAGGAGATCATCAATGGCCTGCATGTTAGATGTAATTGGCCCCCCCCCACCCACTTTGCCATATGGCACATGCTCTCATCTGTCGGGCGTTGCACTCCTCATTCGACCCCCACCCCACCCCACCAACTTACATCCACCCCAATCCACACAGGCATAGCCCATTCCATTAGCACCCGGGGTACTCACTTGTTGGTCTGGAGGACCGTAGAGTAGCGCATACTGGGGGAGGACCCCATCCACGAGCTTGTCCAATTCTTCAGACGTGAAGGCAGGGGCCCTTTCCCCAGTCACAGCAGCCATTGTATCTTCCAGACCAAGGTCACAGCAGCACTTGCAGTATAGGTTCTCTCCTGTGGATGATCAGGTCTCGAGTGATTAAGCAGATAGAAAATGGCGGTCACGTCCGCGGCGGTGCGTACCGCGGCGGTGCGTACCGCGACCGCCGGCGCACTTCGTTATTGGCTCCTGAAACCCATAGGCTTCAATGTTAACCAATGCGGCTTTGCGCCGCGGTCTTCGACCGCCTACCGCCACGGTGTGCCCCGCCAGCGCAGTGACCTCACATCCCATTGTCCCACTTCACAGGTCAGGCAGCCGCCATTTCAAGGGCCCACATGGCTTAATTTTGACTGCGACACACAGGCCTAGGCCTTGCATTGCCACACATACACGCCTTTCAACCCATTGCCATTCTTTAACTGTGCAAGCTGTCTGTACGTACCTGTGGTTTGGCTGACTCTGTGCTCCATGTTGTCCTTCCTAGGCACCGTCCGCTGGGACTTGGGATGAGAAGGAGGAATCCTCGCGTGTACCGACCGCTGGTGGACCTGTCGACAATGGAAGAACGCCATATAATCCTTTGATACCGACTTGACCGTGCCACTATCCATGAACTGTGTGCCCAGCTGGAGCCAGCCCTGATGTCCCCCATCCGCCAACCCACAGGGATTCCCCCTCTGGTGCAGGTTTTGTCAGTCCTCCATTTTTTGGCCAGTGGGTCATTCCAGACCACAGTGGCCATGTCATCTGGAATGTCTCAGCCTATGTTTTCTAAGATTTTGAGCAGAGTGTTGTCTGCCCTGATGAAACTCATGCGGAGCTACATCATTTTCCCCGAGGAGGGTGACTTGCCCACAGTGAAGGGTGATTTCTATGCCCTTGGACATATCCCCAACATCATTGGTGCCATTGATGGGACCCATGTGGCTTTGGTACCCCCAAAAGACGATGAGCAGGTGTACCGAAACAGAAAGAATTATCATTCGATGAATGTCCAGGTGGTCTGTTTGGCTGACCAGTACATCTCCCATGTAAATGCCAAGTTCCCAGGGTCAGTGCATGACGCGTATGTGATGCGAAATAGCAGCATCCCCTATGTGATGGAGCAGCTACAGAGACAACGTGTGTGGCTAATAGGTGACTCTGGTTACCCCAACCTGCCGTGGCTACTGTCCCCAGTAAGGAATCCCCGGACAAGGGCAGAGGAACGCTACAATGAGGCCCATGGGCGTACAAGGAGGGTGATTGAGCGAACCTTTGGCCTCCTGAAGGCCAGGTTTAGGTGCCTGCATATGACTGGTGGATCCCTAATGTACTCACCAAAGAAGGTGTGCCATATCATCGTGGCGTGCTGTATGCTTCACAACCTGGCTTTGCGACGCCAGGTGCCTTTCCTGCAGGAGGATGGTCCAGATGGTGGTGTTGTAGAAGCCGTGGAGCCTCTGGAGAGTGAAGAGGAGGAAGACTCTGAGGACGACACAGACAATAGGGACAGAGTGATACAACAGTATTTCCAGTAACACCCAGGTAAGAATCACCCACGCCATTTCACAATTGCTTCTAGCCTCCTGCATCTATACTTTCTGTAGTTCCCCACAGATGTTTTTTATTAATTTATGCCTTTCCCTTCCCTTCTCAGTGCTGTCTGACTCAGTACCTGACTTCTGCTTGGTTCGCCCATGAAATACAGCGTATTGACATTGGTATGTTGTCATGACTAATTGACAGAACAGAAATTGAACAGTAATATGTTATCCCTTTGTTAATAATACAGCATGACTCAAAACAGGTTTGTGTGCAAAATGTGATTTATTTACAGTGCTAGATACCGGTACATGTGATTCTAAGGGTGATGGGTGGGGGTGGAGGAATATCCATGGCAGAGTCCAGTTCTCAGTCTCACAGGTGCATTGTTCTTTTGCCTGTGGAAGGATGGAGCATAGGCAGTTCATGGTTGGACAGGGTGGCAATGTGGGACAGTGGGAAGACTTGAGGGGGTATGTCCTGCTGACGGGGGTCTTGACATCCTACTCTGTCTTTTTCTTTGGTCTCAGGCTCCTCTTACGGGGTGGTTGTTCTTCAGCAGGAGGTGGGGTTCTGGGGGGCTGTCGAGGTGTTGGGACCTCCTGTCCACTAGCGCCGGCGGAGGTGGTAGGCTGTTCCTGGTCCGGCCTAGTGACAGGGGCCCTGTGTGGTGCACCATGGTCCCGCAACGCGTCCTCTATCCTGTGGAGGGCCAGGACGATGGTCCCCATTGCGGTCCCGATGATTCTCAGCTCCTCCCTGAAGCCCATGTAGCGTTCCTCCTGCTGTGCCTGGATCTCAGTGAACCTGGCCAGTACCGTCGCCATCGTTTCTTGGGAGTGGTGGTAGGCCCCCATGAGGGTGGTGAGGGCCTCTTGGAGAGTGGGTTCCCTGGGCCTCTCCTCCCCCCCCTGTCGCACAGCAGCCCTCCGAGCTGCCCGGTTTCCCCCGGCCTCTGTCCCCTGGCCGGTGTGCCCGCTCCCACTGCCCCCAGGTCCCTGTTGTTGATGGGGTGTCGGGTTAGCCTGGGTGCCCTGTAGTGGCAGACACACCGCTGATTGAGCTGTCCTAGAGACAGAGGCATGGGCCCGCTGGGTGGGAGCTGTGCTGGTGTCGGCAGAGGGGGTCGGGTCTGGTGTGGCCTGTGTCTGGGTGAGGGGAACCGACTGCCCAGAGGTCCCCGATGGTCCGGGCTGGTCATCAGGTTCACTGTCGACAGAGCTGCTATCCTCAGTGTGGGCCTGTTCCGGTGGTGGGATGGACACTTCTGGACCCTCCTGGCTGGTGTGTTGTCGTTCGGGTCCTGCATGGGGTAAGAGAGTTTGGTTATTGTTTCTGTGTGTGCAATAGCATGCGTGTTGTGGGTGCCCTTGTCCCCCAGTGCAGGCATTCCCTGGAGGGAGGTGTTGTGAGGGTATTTAGTGGGGGGGAGGGGTTAGTGCAGTGGTCATGCTTAGGTGATGGGTGCCCATGGTTTGTTTTGGCATGCAGGAGTTGGTGTTGGGATGGGTGGGTTGTGCTGGTGAGACATTGTCAGGAAGGATGTGTGCTGGGGGGTTGGGGGTGAGGGTGGGGGTGTGGGTTGGCATGCTGGTGGGGTGTGGGGGATATAGTAGTTGAGATGGGACTTACCAGAGTCCATTCCTCCGGCTACTCCTGCGAGGCCCTGAGGATGCAGGATGGTCAAGACCTCTTGTTCCCACAATGTAAATTCGGGAGGGGTGGGTGGGGGTCCGCCGCCAGTCTTCTGGACCGCGATGTTGTGCCTCGAGACCATCGACCGGACCTTCCCCCGTAGGTCGTTCCATCTTTTGCGGATGTCCTCCCTATTCCTGGGATGCTGTCCCACCGCGTTGACCCTGTCCACGATCCGCTGCCATAGCTCCGCCTTCCTGGCTATACTGGTGTGCTGCACCTGCGAGCCGAAGAGCTGGGGTTCCACTCTTAGGATTTCCTCCACCATGACCCGGAGTTCTTGGTCCGAAAAGCGTGGATGCCTTTGGGGTGCCATGGGGTGGTGTGGGTGAGGTGTGGGGTGGTGTATGTGATGAGGAGTGTGTTGGTGAGTGGTGCTTTGTGCTACTATGTGGTGTGTGTGATGGTGTAGTGTGCCTCAGTGTGTCTTGCTTTGGATTGTCTGCTGTGTCTCTCTCTCCTTCTCTCAGTATTTGGGGTCGCAGGGGTTTGTGGGTGATGTGGGTGTGTGTTTTATAGTTGGTTGATTGTGTGGGAGTGGTGTGTGTATGTGTATCAGGTGTGTGTTTTTCAAATTGTCCAATGTGGCTGTGTTTTGGTGATGTGTGTGTATTCTGACCGCGGCGGTGTGTAGCGCCAATGGAATACCGCGTTTGAATGACCGCCGTGTGGATTCGTGGGTCGTAATGGCATGGGCGTATTTCTGTTGGCGTGACGGTGGAGGTTTGGTCATCTCCAGTTTATCGCTGCCCGCCGATGTGGCGGGCTGCAGTGGAGGACGGATTTTTGGAGGTTTGGCCGTTATGGGTCAGAATGACCGTGGCGGTTGACCGCGGCCGCGGCGGTGTTATGGCGGTCTTCTGACCGGCGGTAAGGGCATTTTACCGCCGAGGTCAGAATCATCCCCTTAATATGCACAAAGAATTTCGCACTTTGAATTAGGCATCCGCACAGAAAATCCAAAAGCTCTGGATAAATGTGTGCACCTCAACCAACACAACACACTAAAGTTTTCAATGCCATGAAATGATCGCGCACACTGTTGAACTAAGAGACAAGCGCTTTATGCCAGGTTTGAATCGCGCACACTGTTGCCGATTCAAGCAACAATATGTAAATGCCATGAAGTGATCGCGCACACTGTTGCCGATCTGAATGCCAAGGTTTACATGAGATAAATGAATCGTGCACACTGCCGATTCAAAAAGAATATGCAAATGCCATGAAGTGATCACGCACACTGTTGTCGATCTAAATGCCAAGGTTTACATGAGCCACATGAATCGCGCACACTGTTGATTTCAAAAAGAATATGCAAATGCCATGAAGTGATCACACACACTGTTGCCGATGTGAATGCCAAGGTTTACATGAGAGAAATGAATTGCGCACTCTGCCAATTCGAACAGGAATATGCAAATGCCATGAAGTGATCGCGCACACTATTGCCAATCTGAATGCCAAGGTTTACATGAGAGAAATGAATTGCACACTCAGCCGATTTGAACAAGAATATGCAAATGCCATGAAATGATCACGCAAACTGTTGCCGATCTGAACGTCAAGTTTTACATGCTAGGAATGAATCGCGCACACTGCCGATTCGAACAAGAATATGCAAATGCCATGAAATGATCGTGCACACTGTTGCCGATCTGAACGTCAAGGTTTACATGCTAGGAATGAATCGTGCACACTGCAGATTCGAACAAGAATATGCAAATGCCATGAAATGATTGCGCACACTGTTGCCTATCTGAATGTCACGGTTTACATGCCAGGAATGAATCACGCACTCTGACGATTCGAACAAGAATGTGCAAATTTCATGAAACGATCGCGCACACTGAAAGTTTCACAACTAGGCCCAAAACTTGAAAGTCTTTGAGAACAGGGTTGGGGGCCCAGCCGACCTCCGCCTTACCGCCCTGCTCAAGGATCACCAATATAATGAGGGCAGGCCTGGAACTTCAAGGTAGGCCTCTAGAACAGGAGCTCAGGAAGTCGCTGCTGCTCTGCACCGGGACCTCTGAATAGTGAGCACGTGGAGCTGGGCTGGCTCCCTTATATAGAGTATGGCCCAGCCCACAAACCACACCCAGTCATGCTGCAGGGAACGCTTCTAGAAGGTCCTAGAAAGGGACCACACCCTAACACACTCAGTAAGCCTGCAGCAATACCTTGTAAATTAACATTTATTGCAAACATCATTAATAGTGTTTTCAAGGTAAAACTCTGCAATGCAAAAGGTTAACATACTGCATATAAACACAATGTGTGAATTATGCTCTTGCGTAAAGACTGGGTTTTTGCATTTTTGTCGCACGTAGAGCGAGCACTGTCCTGATGTTAACATCTAATGAGATTATTTCAGGCTCTGGCCTCCTCCTTCACAACAGCCATCTGCCCATGCCAAACTTCCACCCCACCTCCTGCCTTTTCCCCCTCCAATACCCTATTCCCATGCAAGTCCCAAGCACACTCACACATGAGCCTGCACGCACTTCAATAGCCCCAAGCAACATACACAATTAGAAACACCACAAAACAAATAAGCACAAAACCACTCACTAGACACTCCCCCTTCATCCGCACCACCACCACCCCAACATACCTACAGACACTACACCCATAGACCCGTTCCCCACCCCAACATTCTCCCAGACACCACATTGGCACCAACAGACCAAACCACAATACCCAGCATGACCCCTGACACCACACCCACAAACCCATCCACCACCCGTAGCTTTCCCCCAAACACCACAATCGCACCACCATACCTATACACAACACCTAACACGTCTACATCACACACCCCAAAAAACACAAACGGCAACACTCACCCACACAACAGACACCTACAAAATATACACAAGATAGTTTAGACACTAGCACCAAAAATATACCCAACCACACCTGACACTTCTATTCCCTCTACCTGACAACCCCTAATCCCTCAAGAAGATTCTACCGATTTTCCCAAGGAAAGCTTGTTATTTGGCCTTGCCCTTATCCTTGTCAAATCCACCCCCGTCCCAAAGCCAAAAGAGCCTCTTGCATACCCCAACCCATCCCTTCCATGACAAAATCCGACCCTAAGAAACCTGATCCCCCACCACTAAACCCCACCATATTCCACAGAAAGCAAACACACCTTTCCAAAACCAAGGACACCCCTCCCAAAGTCAGGCTCATCCCTCCAAAAACCAAACGCACCCATCCTAAAACCAACACCACCCCTACCACATGCCATCATTGAGGTATCTGGACTGCCCACTAGATGCCTCCTACTCGGGAGGTTCCCATGGCAGTGTCATGAGAGACAGATTCTGTGGTACACCAATGTGCTGGACCACACATTGTAATCTTGGAGTGGACATTGGCATTTACTTTAAAACATGTGTTAATTGTTTAAAATTGAAAAAAATGCTAGTTTTAGTACACATTTGCCCTGGTATTACTTTTCTACCATTTTGATGTGCATGGATACTTTGGGATGTGTGACTATAGTTTGTGAGAAAGTAGCCTCTTTCTAGCATGGAACCCCCCACTTTTGGCTTGTTTGTGAGTGTGTGTCAGTGTGTTTTGCCTGTCTCACAGGGATCCTGCTAGCCAGGACCCCAGTGCTCATAGTTTGTGGCCTAATGTGTATGCCTGCATAGTGCCCAACTGTGTCACTGAGGTTCTGCTAATCAGAAGATCAGTGCTTATGCTCTCTCTGCCATTACATTTGTCACTGTAGGCCAGTGACCACATTTACCAATTTTGTTTGGCACACTGGACCCCCCCTTATAAGTCCCAAGTATATGGTACCAAGGTACCCAGGGCATTGGGGTTCCAGGAGATCAATATGTCTGCAGCATTTCTTTTGCCACCCATAGGGAGCTCAGACAAACCCTTACACCGGACTGCCACTGCAGCCTGCGTGAAATAGGGCACACACTATTTCACAGCCACTTTCATTGCACTTAAGTAACTTATAAGTCACCTATATGTCTAACTTTCACTTTCTGAAGGTTAGGTGCAAAGTTACTAAGTGTGAGGGCACCCTTGCACTAGAAAAGGTGCCATCACATAGTTCTGGACCATTTCCCCGGACTCTGTGAGTGTGGGGACACCATTACTTGCATGCACTACATATAGGTCAATACCTATATGTAGCTTCTGTAGGAAAGTACCATCTTGCCTGGCATGTTACCCACATATTTCACTGTATATATGTTGTTTTAGTCTATGTGTCACTGGGACCCTGCCAGGCAGGGCCCCAGTGCTCATCAGTATGTGCCCTGTATGTGCTCCCTGTGTGATGCCTAACTGTCTCACTGAGGCTCTGCTAACCAGAACCTCGGTGGTTATGCTCTCTCTGCTTTCCAAATTTGTCACTAACAGGCTAGTGACTAAATTTACCAATTCACATTGGTATACTGGTACACCCATGTAATCCCCTAGTATATGGTACTGAGGTACCCAGGGTATTGGGGTTCCAGGAGATCCCTGTGGGCTGCAGCATTTCTTTTGCCACCCATAGGGAGCTCTGACAATTCTTGAACAGGCCTGCCACTGCAGCCTGCGTGAAATAACGTCCACGTTATTTCACAGCCATTTACCACTGCACTTAAGTAACTTATAAGTCACCTATATGTCTAACCTTCACCTGGTGAAGGTTGGGTGCAAAGTTACTTAGTGTGTTGGCACCCTGGCACTAGCCAAGGTGCCCCCACATAGTTCAGGGCAAATTCCCCAGACTTTGTGAGTGCCAAGACCTTTTCCTCCCATGATATGAATTGTGGAGGTGGAGGAGGGGGACTATTTCAATCTTTAGAACCACCAGCTGGTGCCTGGCTGACATGGAACACACCTCCCCCCTGAGATCATTTCACCTCTTCCTGATATCCTCCCTTGTGTGCGGGTAGCTGCCTACAGAATTCACTCTGTTGACTATTCTTTGCCACATTTCCATTTTCCCCGCAATTGCGGTCTGTTGGACGTGGGTTCCAAATAAGTGTGGCTCTACTCTGATAATTTCATCCACCATGACTCTTTAATCATCGTCTTTTAAACAGGGATGTTATTGTGGTGACATGGTGGTGATGGTGTTGGAAAATAGATTATTGGTATGGGCAGGTAAGTACCTATGCTGAGAAATAGCCCACTAACCTCCAGTTAGGTCCAGTTAGGTCTCAATAAATTAAACCTAGCTCAACCCTTGGTTGCTTGGCAACGAGCGACAAGGCTTAACTTAGGAGACAAATGTGTAAAGCATTTAAAAATCGCAAAACAGTAAATAAGTAAAACACAAAAAACAATAAAAATCCATCACCAATTTATAAAAATGGATTATATTTTTATCTTTAAAATGACACCAACATGATTAAGATCGCATGGGGGAACCGGAGATATGAATTAACGCTCAAAGGATTAAAAAAAAGGTCACACTGGAAAGGGACAAAGTCCAGAGTTCAGGCCACCCATGAGGTAACACTATGTCACACTTACTTCAGAAGTGTTTTGTTGATTAAGGAAAATGGTCGACAGCACCAGCCAAGGGTTCAGAGGCTCTGGTTTGCCTCTTGGGGTCTGGGACTTCAACTCCCACAATGCACCTCTTCAACTTATGGAGTTGCCCCAAATGTCTCCAAACTTCTGGACCTTCTTCCAGAGGCCCTTTTTGGGTCCTTGAAGTGTCCACAACTTGATCCAAGGTTCAAGAAGCTCTGAGTTGCTCATTGGGAGTTAGGACTACAATTCCCTGAATGCGCCTGGGCAGAATCCTCAAATGGCCACTGGACACTGGTCAGCTGGGCTCTTCTTGCAGGGCTTGATGCAGGGGACTCTGGGCAGCTCCTTTGTACCTGTAACACACATGGTGTTCCTCCTTGAACCAGTTGAAGCCAGGCAAAGTCCTCCCTGTGGTGAAGCCCAAGTGTGTAGCTGGTGCAGTCCTCCAGAGTGCAGTGTCCAGGTGCAGGTCAAGGGTTCAGCAGGGCAGTCCCTTCTTCTTCTGGTGTTCTTCCTAGTAGGGATCTGGTAGGTATCTGAGGTGTGGGTGCAGGGCTGCCAGTTTTATCATTGATCCTGGTTGAAAAAGATGGGGTTCCTGGTTCTCCAATCAGCTGCAGGGTCCTTTCCCCTGTGATGACCACTTCCTGGAAGGTGTGGCAAAAATCTATCCCAGGGAGCTCAAAAATCCATCATGGCTGAAAGTGATTTTTGGAGGTTACATCTGGCTGAGCCTACCCACTGGTGCAGCTAAAATTCTTAAACACACTCTTGTCCTGCCCTCTCTTGATCTAATCAGGGACACACCTAATTGTCTAGGTTCGCAGGATGTGAGGGAGGTGCTGGTTTGCTCCAAATGTCCTTTACTGCCTTTGAAGACTAGTTTTGCAGCCCTCCCACCTTCCTGCCTTTCCATCCGCTGAGGGAAGATCTCCTCCCCCAGGCACATCTCTTTGTGTTTAGCCCAGGCTATTTCACACCTCATCAAGATAGCCTGGCCAGGCTGCCAGAGGCTGGCCATTCAGAGCAAAGCACTACAGGGCTGAAGTTGGCAACTTTTTAGGTAAAGTTTAAAACTCCTTACCTGAACAAGTTATATTAAATCCAACAACTGTGAGGTGTGAGATATATTATAACAATTAATTTGATACCAAACTTGGGGTATCTGTCTCTTACGGGGACTTTATGAATTCAAATAATGTTTCCCCATTCTAGCCTATGGAGATCATTCACTACAATGAAGGAAAAATGAATTTGGCTGTTTTACCTCGCCAGGGCTTATAAAACTATTTTTACATGGTCCCTGCTTATAGTTACATGGCACCCAACCCTAGGGGCACATAGGGCACACCTTAAGAATGACTTTTATGTACAAATAAGGTAGATTAAGACTTTGGAAGTACTTCTAATTCTAAAGTAGAATTTGCATGTAGCTTTAATTTAAAAGCAGTCAGCAAGGCAGGCCTGCCTTTAAAATGACATTGTGCACCTCAGCAGTGCACCTATGGGTGCTCTACCTATGCTGGGGTCCCTAAACCTACATGCCCTACCATATACTAGGGACTCATAGGTAGGTTGACTTAACCAATTATAACTAGCCTAATTTGCATACTCATTTTATACAGAGCACAGGCCCTGGGGCTGGTTAGCAATACCCAGGGCACCATCAGAGTCAGGAAAACACCAGCAAAAAGTAAAAATGGGGGCAGATGTTAGGGGGCCTCTGTAATATGCACTGTTTTCTCACAGATGGGAAACCCTAAAAAAGGATGATGGGGTGTAGATGCTGTGTGGTGAGGGAGTGGCTGTTAGTAAATGATGTGTAAAGGTGCTATATTGTGTGGTGGGTGCATTGTGCGGGTGTTGGATGGTTGCTATGTGAAAGTTAGAGGGGTGCCCAATCTATGGTACTCTTTCTGATTTTGGACTCTGGCTTCTATATGTGTCACTGTAAATGCAAAGGATTGTGGAGTGTAGAGGGGTGTGTTTTATAGTGCAATTAGTAGGTGTATCGGGTGTGTGAATGTGTCAGCTGTGTGGATCTTGAATCTGTCCAATGTGGTATTGTATATGACTGTGGGAACCGCCGATCGCAGCAGTTCACGGCACCATTGGATGACCGCCATGGAAGAACCACCATTTTGATTTGTAAGTCATAAAAGGTTTGGTGGTTGTTAGAAGGGCTGATGGTGCTGGTGGCTGGACCTGGCGGAGTTATTTTTTTGCTTGTGTTTTGGCGTCCTGGCTGTTTAACTTGTAATACTGCGGTCTGTGTGACCACCAACATGGCAGTCTTTTGGCATCCGCCACCATGGCGGTCTGGAGGTCAGCCAGCCAAACTCAAAATGAGACCCTAAGTCAGGACAGCCAGGGGGACTAGATATTCACAAGGTGCCAGGTCTAGCAGAACCACCCAGGAATGAGAAATAAGGCTGGAATCTGTGCCAGCCATTGAATCCTTTGTGTCTTTTTGCTAGCAAATCAGGTACATTTCTGCACTGGGTGGTCTTTACAAACAACAGTGCAAAATTGCACTGTGCATGTAGAATGTTCTGTAATCTGGCTTCTCTGAAACAATATGTAATGTGGGAAGGGCCACATAAGCAATTAAGCTGATGACACACTATTTTGTGGTGATTACATAATAACAAGCATTGTCAAAAAAGGTACATCTACTTTAATCCCCTAACGTATGAAAACAGTGGAATGTATAAATTCCTGAAAATTATTCATGGTTTATCTCTGTGCACTCTCACTTTTATATGCTGCATGTTCTGGTCAATGTGTTTATTCCCTAAATTGGAGGAGCCAGAAAAGTAGGTATCAATGGTGCTCATTTCAACATTACAAGGTTCTCAGATTTGGGTGCGGGAATACCTGAAGTCCCGAATATGCATAATGGAAAATAACACATGGTTCCAGGAATATCAGGTCCAAACATAGGGTTTCATTACGAGTTTGGTGGTTGGACCACCAGACCGCCATGTTGGTGGTCCTGGAAAGATCGCCATGCCAGATGTCTTTGAGACCACCCTGTTATGAGTTACACAGGAAAGACCACCAACCGCCAAGCAAAAATGACAAACCACCAGCGGCACGGCAGTCTGGAAATAGGTGGTCTGACCTCCAGAGCCGTCAGCACCACAACCAACCATGGAGCACATTACAAACACACAGTGACGTGGCGGTCCTTCATGGCAGTCAGCAGATGGCCGTCAGAACCAATGTGGTTTGCGGTCAGCAAAATAACAGACAACTGCATATCAGATGAAGTAGAAAACAACAAAGCTGACACACATTGGCCAAGTAGACCCACCTGCAAAGGACACTATAAAACGCACCCCTTCACAGTCCCACAATCCCTTGCATTTTTAAAGCAAAACATAGAAGCCCGAGTACTGTATTTTCCATAGACTTCAGAGATTAGGCATCCATTTTTTTACTATCCCATAAAACACCCTGCACACACTTTTGTCCATTTACACCCTTGTATAATTCCACTGTTTAGTAAGTCACTGTCACCTGTTTATTTGTTTCCACCATGTCACATTCTAAAAATCTTCATTTTTCAGAAGGTGAGTTAAGAATCATGGTGAATGAAATCATAAGAGTTGAGCCACAATTGTCTGGAGCAAACACATCCTCCTCTCAGTGGGAAATTAAAAAAACATGGGATAGCATAGTTGATAGAGTGAATGGAATGCTGCAGGCACCACCCTACGCACAAGGGAGGACATCAGGACGAGGTTGAACAACCTGAGGGGCAAGGTCTAATCCCTGCTCTCCAGGCACCCGTTTCAGGCCAAGAAGACTATCAGTGTCCTAGTGCTCCATTAATACTCCTTCCCTGAGAGGAGAAGGTTGTGGCCATCCTGCATAATGAGGGCTTGACAGGAATACCTGGAGGAGTGGAGTCTGGTATGTCACAACACTAAAAATGTCATAAAAATGCTATCATGCATGCTCATAGCTCACCTTTTGCCACTGTCTTGTTCATGTACCCCACCAACATTCAATACCCAGAGTATCTGTTTGTTGACACCGTCAACCTGTGTTGCTGGACCCAACAGCACAGCTACTAAGGTCGACCACATGCCATATGTCAAAATGGGACCTGTTAGTCTTTCAATATACTGTAATTAACCATAGGACACATGGTATGTCTCAATAGGTAAATGTATGCCGAGACCTAAATGAAATCTGCATGCAGAGATGTAATACACAAAATTTGTATAGTATGTATAATACAGAGAGTTACCTGACTGAAACTCCCAGGAGGCACTGTTTCTCTAACTCCAAACACCAGCCCAAATACACCTGTGTCTTAACTATCATTTAAAGTTTACTCACCTGGGAGGATACCATTTGTATAGTATGTTTTGTAGAGGGAATAACACGACTCAACACCCAGGAGGCCTTGTGCCTGTGACTCCAACCACCAGCACAGTGGTCACATGCCCCAAACCATCTGTTTCTTAGCTCTTAATTGGAGTGGAATCACCTGGGTATAATATTTGTATAGTGTGTATATTACAGGGATGGACATGACTGCTAAGACCAGGAGGCTTTGTTACTGTTACTTCAACCACCAGCCCAGTGTTCTCTTGTCCAAAGACCCGTTTGCCAACTAACACATTAAGTTTACTCACCTGGGGGGATTGCATATGTATAGTGTGTGTTGTACAGGAGGCCTTGTGTCTATACTCCAAACACCAGGCAACTGTTCACTTGTCTAAAGATCCCTGTTTCTTAACTCTCAATTGAAGTATACTCACCTGGGAGGATACCATTTGCTAAGTGTTGGAAAGTCAAGGGAGTGACCTGACTGCAAAGCCCAATAGGCCCAGTTACTCTAACTCCAACTACAAGCACATTGGCCACTTGTCCACATACCCTTGTTTGTCAACTCTCAATTGAAATATACTCACCTAGGAGTGATCAAGCACATATCATGCCCAAATTAGAGACATATCTGTCAACATAGCTCCATCTTGACTTGCATACCCAAAATTAAATTTTAGAGGACAGGAGTGACACCTTAGCCATTGTTCATAACAAGTATTCGTAAGGCCTTAAGATGCCTCAACAGAATGGTATTGGCAACAGACACATTCACACTTCACTGTGTACATGATTACTCCAGTAACATATACAACAAAGTCCAAGGTATGGCTGCATCACACTCATCTAGGTCTCCAGATGGCCAAATCTATATCTTGCCTAGCCATTGTCTTGCCTGCACTGGTGGAAAGATGTCATTTTCATGCCATCCTACCAAGTGCAAAAGATCTGCACATTTCAGCAGATGCTTGAATCAAAATTAATTGGCATGCTTCACACATGTCATGTCAATACACCCAATATCATGGTTTCCTGCCCCAATAGGATTAACTGCAGCTTAACTTTGTACAAGGTGTCTACTTACTGTAACTCTGAACCATTGGAGTCACAATACAACCAGTAACGCTGTATGTTTTACATCAACAAGTTGATCTGCCACTAGGCACACAGTGGCCACAGAGCAAACTGCCAATAACTCCCTAGATGAAGCCTTCAGTGAAGAAGACATTCCTGAGTGTATGGATGTGGGGGATGGTTCTGGCCTATCTGGGAAACCTGGTCAGACAGCAACAGTGAGTCTCACTGTGCCCACAAGTTCATCTCCCAACCCTGTTGCCTCAACATCACAGACTACCCTTTGTCTCCTAACTTGTGTACCTAGCACAGTGTCTACCATCTTGTGACACCCCAGCCCTGGATCCTGAGTGACAGTGCAACACTTCAGACAATGAGGGTCCAGGAACAAATTGGAGAGGGCAGCCTGTGGCAAGGGCACAGGCCTCTAGAGATAGGGTACATGGGAAGGATGCCCTGAGCCCGTCGGGTGAGGCCACTGGGGCTGTGCTTGGCCAGGATACTATCAGCCATGTCTTGCGGGTCTATCAGGAGTCCCAAGGCATGATGGGCCAGGTGTTTGCTGGGCTCTGGTAAATCAAACAGCTACAGAGAGACATGCATAGATACATGTGGAAACAGATGGAGGCCCACAATAACAACTTAGCCACCCTAACAGGGGTTCTGAGGGACATATATACCACCCTGAGCAGGGCTTTGGCTCATCAACATCATCAACATCGGTGCCAGACACAGCAAGGGTGACCATGCCAGAGTAAGAACCAGCTCCAGTCACCCGTGCCTCTGTAACAGCAGATCCCCCCCACACAAGTGGGGACATCCAGCAAAGAATCCTGGAGGTGCGGTTGGCAAACACCCACCACTGCCTGCAATTGACCTCTTCCTAAAGGGCCTACTTTGTGTTCCACACATTCACTCTGTTGACTGATCCTGAACCACCTACGAGTTCCAATGGGAGGAGTGCTCTGGACTATGGACTGCCAATAGTGTTGGATCTACTCCAATGATTTCATTCACCAGAACTGACCCCTTCATGTTACATTTTTGTATCTTTGTGTCCCAAATTCATTTTCTGTACTAGCATTGTAATAAATTCACCCATCACAAACTCATGTTCTGCTTGTTCAAATTTCTCATTTAGCTAAGTAGAGATTTAAGACTATGTGAACTATACGATGAAGATACATGCCACTTGTGCAAGCAGGAGTATGTTACAGGAACACAGTGTCGAGCTCAGGATTATAACCATTATACACCAACACTTTCAGACAAGAAAGAAGAGTGGCCAGGGCACACCAATAGCATGAATCCTGATCCTGATAATGTTCAAGAATAAATAGAAAGTTTGTTCTTGGAAGATGATGTGTAGATATTTATTATAAGTGCAGGTAGAAAGTAGAAATCTCAATCAAAAGACTGCATTGTACAAAATGACCATGTGTCCAGAGCAGCCAGATGGTGATAAATGGTCAAAGTTACAATAGGATGTTCGAATGTAACAATAAGTCCATAAAGCAAAACAGCCAACACGTGTATCGTCTTCAAGACTTTGTCAAGGCTGTGGAAACATAGATGAAAAATACATACATGTCGGTATAGTATTGCGCAAGGTGACTTCACAACGTCTAAAATTCTTTGTACAGAGGTAAAGAGAACAATCCGAGCGAAGGTGCAATAGAATTGTGTGAATTAAGTGCAGGGATGCGTATCGTTAATGTGACGACCAGAATGTAGTGTGAATGCCTCAATAGGTCTTATAGGTGACTAATTGAATCACGTTCCAGTAGAAAAAGGCAAACAAGTCAGTCTAGAGTGGAATAAAACTACAACATCATGCGAGGTGAGATTGTCATAAACGTGTCTACACAGTGTGATACAGTACATGTGCTTAAAAAATTTTTTTTTAGAGAACATTGATTCTTAGTGGTAAAGAAACAATGAGGATGCGAAGTGTGTTTTGATGTGGATAGAAAATCTATAAATAGTGTGAAGAAAAAGAGTAAAGAAAGAAGTAAGAAGTACTTGAAAGGGCGTAAAGTACCTTCAGATGTATATAAAACATTATGGGGGTTATTCTAACTTTGGAGGAGTGTTAATCCGTCCCAAAAGTGACGGTAAAGTGACGGATATACCACCAGCCGTATTACGAGTTCCATAGGATATAATGGACTCGTAATACGGCTGGTGGTAAATCCGTCACTTTTCCGTCACTTTTGGGACGGATTAACACCTCCTCCAAAGTTAGAATAACCCCCTATATGTAAACAGGAAAGGTACATAAATCAAGCTGCTGGTAGTCATGAGTCCTTGGGAGAAATCAAATAGTATAGGCAAATGATGGCCATGATAAGCCTGGGGTATAAAACAACAAAAAATACAATTTAATGTAAAGCAGGTGTTATGCAGAAAGCTACTTGATTTTAAAGCTACATACGGAGTAAATAATCTGGTATGCCAAGCTCTACATTGTCGCTGGAGCGTTGCCCCGTCACTATCTTTTCCAAGGTTGCTGTGATTTTACATGTGTAATATTCTTTTCACTTTCTAGAAAAACTCGAAAAGTGAAGATGGAGCCTATCAAATTAGAAAGGTTTTCTCACAATGCAATTAAAACTTCTAAAGGAACGTTTTACTTAGGGGGTTATTCTAACTTTGGAGGAGGTGTTAATCCGTCCCAAAAGTGACGGAAAAGTGACGGATTTACCACCAGCCGTATTACCAGTCCATTATATCCTATGGAACTCATAATACGGCTGGTGGTATATCCGTCACTTTACCGTCACTTTTGGGACGGATTAACACTCCTCCAAAGTTAGAATAACCCCCTTAGTCTTTTTATGCCCATGCCATGCCCCCTAATGCCACTTTAACCGCTTATAAAAATCTAAATCTCGATCAGAAAAAATGTCATTATAAAACTAGAGAACATTTTATCACTTAGTCTCTGTCTGTGGTATAACTTTACTTCATGCCATGTAAAGACACACAATCAGAGCATGCTGCGCACTACCAGACTTCTACCGAAATTGAAAGGCTATTCTATTCACACAATGTGGTATGCTTTTGTCACATATTTATTATTTCTAGCCGACAAAGATTAGTAAAGCTTTCCTCGCCTGGCTGCCTTGAGTTCCCCGTAAGTAGGAGAAATTAGTGAAACAAGCCAGAAACGCTGGCAGTACCTTACCTCAAGTATTTGTGGAACGAATAAACCAGTGCCGTGCGCGTCAGGGTTTTGGCAGAGTGTTTGGCCCATGTGTGTGTCAGCCTCTTTTTATAGGTTGATCTGTTCAGGCAAAAGAGAGTCAAAATAGAAAAGGGACTCTAATTGAGATGGCGAGCAGTTTGAGCAGCCCAAGGTGGGGGCCATTTTGAAACGGAGTGAGTCTATTTAGAGACTAGTGCTACGAGCAATGGAGGCATTCAGAAAAGGAGAGGGGTGTGGAGATCAGACATAAGAGTCATGCAGAAAAGTGTATATAATAAATATAATATAACTGTAGTTTGTTAGAAGTACCATTGTCACAAGGTAAGGCATAATACACAAAGGGTGGTATACACTACCATCAAACAATGTATAAGAATACAAAACAGTAAGCATGATACAAGACCAAGATGAGTGGGTTACAGATTCATCTTGTAAGTCGGAGAACTTACTAATATAGAGAACAGAAGTTATAGCTGGACACATAAAAAAATACATCTTAGTGTATGAAATATATGGAGGTGAGTGTTTTTATACAGCTGAGTTTTAAAGAAAGGTGTATAGATCCTTGTCAATGTTAATGCCCTGCTCAACAGCTCTGAGTCTAATAATCCAACTGCTTTCCAGTTGTCTAAGCCGTAGCATTTTATTGCCGCCTCTGGGTAGTGAGTTCACTGTGTCAATGCCATGTACAATGATGCCCTGCATCTCTTGTTGTCTATGCTTGGCATTGTAGTGAACCGCGAAGGGGTAGTTGACATTATTGTTGTGGATGGCCCTGATGTGTTATTGCAATCTCTCCTTAAGAGGTCGGATAGTGCTACCCACATAGATGAGACTGCAAGTGCAGATAATGCAATACACTACAAATTTGGTGTTGCAGTAAGTAACTGGTGAGTTGTATTGGAACTAGGTAAGTTTATCTTTGATGAAGCAGCAAATATTGCAGTGCCCACATTTGTAGGATCCATGTGGGGCCGTTGGTAACCAAGTGTTTGCTTGTTCAGGTGGCAGAAAGCTGCGACACAAGTGATTTCGAAGGGCCGGTCCCCTGCTATATGTGGTTAGGTTTGGGAGGAAGGCTGGTTTTAAGAAATCCATCAGCTAGGAGAAATGACCAATGTTTATGAGGAATCTTAAATATGTTTGAACTGAGTGCATTGTAGGGGGTAATGAAGGATGGAGGTCTGGGTGGGATATTCTTGTTGGTGGAAGTAACCAGCAGATCTGATCTTTTAACATGCTGTATTCTGTTGTTAGCTCATGATAGTGTGCTAGGTGAGTAACCCCTCCGTATGAATCGTGTGTTCATTACTTTGGATTCTTCATGGAAGATGACATCTTCACTGCAATTTCTCCTGATCCTGGTGAGCTCTCCATAGGGAATGGCCTTAATTTGAGAGGCAGGGTGTGAACTGTTAGCATGTAAGATGGCATTGCATGCTGTAGGTTTTCTGTATAGTTTAGAGCAGATTTCATTACCTCTTATGTAGAGTGTTAGGTCCAAAAAATTGACCTGTGATGTACTGTGTTCCCCAGTAAAAGAGATTAAAGGAGTTGGTGTTGAGATGTTGTAAAAAAAGGTCAAATGTATCTAAACTCCTGACCAAAAAAGTAGAATGTCATCAATGTATCTGCCCCAGTATAGTATGTGTTGAGTCAAGTCCGGTGGGCACTCTCTACAGAATACAGCATGTGAAAATATCAGATCCGCTGGTTACTTCCACCAACAAGAATAACCCACCCAGACCTCCATCCTTCATTACCCCCTAAATGCACTCAGTTCAAACTTATATAAGATTCTTCATAAACATTGGTCATTTCTCCTAGCTGATGGATTCCTTAAAACCAGCCTTCCTCCCAAACCTAACATCACATATAGCAGGGGACCCGCCCTTCGAAATCACTTGTGTCGCAGCTTTCTGCCACCTGAACAAGCAAACACTTGTTTACCAATGGCCCCACATGGATTCTACAAATGTGGGCACTGCAATATTTGCTGCTTCATCAAAGATAAACTTACATAGTTCCAATACAACTCACCAGTTACTTACAAAATCAATAAATTCATTAACTGCACCACCAAATTTGTAGTGTATTGCATTATCTGCACTTGCAGTCTCATTTATGTGGGTAGCACTATCCGACCTCTTAAGGAGAGATTGCAAGAACACATCAGGGCCATCCGCAACAATAATGTCAACTACACCTTCGCGGTTCACTACAATGCCAAGCATAGACAACAAGAGATACTGGGCATCAGTGTACATGGCATTGACACAGTGAACTCACTACCCAGAGGCGGCAATAAAACGCTACGGCTTAGACAACTGGAAAGCAGTTGGATTATTAGACTCAGAGCTGTTGAGCAGGGCATTAACATTGACAAGGATCTATACACCTTTCTTTAAAACTCAGCTGTATAAAAACACTCACCTCCATATATTTCATACACTAAGATGTCTTTTTTTATGTGTCCAGCTATAACTTCTGTTCTCTATATTAGTAAGTTCTCTGACTTACAAGATGAATCTGTAACCCACTCATCTTGGTCCTGTATCATGCTTACTGTTTTGTATACTTATACATTGTTTGACAGTAGTTCATACCACCCTTTGTGTATTATGCCTTACCTTGTGACAATGGTACTTCTAACAAACTACAGTTATATTATATTTATTATATACACTTTTCTGCATGACTCTAACGTCTGATCTCCACACCCCTCTCCTTTTCTGAATGCCTCCATTGCTCGCAGCACTAGTCTCTATATGGACTCACTCCGTTTCAAAAAGGCCCACACCTTGGGCTGCTCAAACTGCTCGCCGTCTCAATTAGAGTCCCTTTTCTATTTTGACTCTCTTTTACCTGAACAGATCAACCTATAAAAAGAGGCTGACACACACATGGGCCAAACATTCTGCCAAAACCCCGACGCGCACGGCACGGGTTTATTCGCTCCACAAATACTTGAGGTAAGGTACTGCCAGCGTTGCTGGCTTGTTTCACTACTTTCTCCCACTTACGGGGAACTCAAGGCAGCCAGGCGAGGAAAGCTTTACTAATCTTTGTCGGCTAGAAATAATAAATATGTGAGAAAAGCATACCACATTGTGTGAATAGAATAGCCTTTCAATTTCTGTAGAAGTCTGGTAGTGCGCAGCATGCTCCGATTGTGTGTCCTAACATGGCATGAAGTAAAGTTATACCACAGACAGAGACTAAGTGATAAAACGTTCTCTAGTTTTATAATGACATTTTTTCTGATCGAGATTTTGGTTTTTATAAGCGGTTAAAGTAGCATTAGGGGGCATGGCATGGGCATAAAAAGACTAAGTAAAACGTTCCTTTAGAAGTTTTAATTGCGTTGTGAGAAAACCTTCCTAATTTGATAGGCTCCATCTTCACATTTCGAGTTTTTCTAGAAAGTGAAAAGAATATTACACATGTAAAATCAGAGCAACCTTAGAAAAGCTAGTGACGGGGCAACGCTCCAGCGACAATATAGAACTTGGCATACCAGATTATTTACTCTGTACGTAGCTTTAAAATCAAGTAGCTTTCTGCATAACACCTGCTTTACATTAAATTGTATTTTTTGTTGTTTTATACCCCAGGCTTATCGTGGCCATCATTTGCCTATACTATTTGATTTCTCCCAAGGACTCATGACTACCAGCAGCTTGATCTATGTACCTTTCGTGTTTACATATAATGTTTTATATACATCTGAAGGTACCTTACCCCATTTCAAGTACTTCTTACTTCTTTCTTTACTCTTTTTTCTTCACACTATTTATAGATCTTCTATCCACATCACAACACACTTCACATCCCCCCTTGTTTCTTCACCACTAAGATTCAATGTTTTCTAAAAAAAAAAAATAGATATACATTTTTTTTTTTCAAGCACATGCACTGTATCACACTGTGTAGACACGTTTATGACAATCTCACCTCGCATGATGTTGCCGTTTTATTCCACTCTAGACTGACTTGTTTGCCTTTTTCTTCTGGAACGTGATTCAATTAGTCACCTATAAGACCTATTGAGGCATTCACACTACATTCTGGTCGTCACATTAACGATACGCATCCCTGCACTTAATTCATACAATTCTATAGCACCTTCGCTCGGATTGTTCTCTTTACCTTTGTACAAAGAATTTTAGACGTTGTGAAGTCACCTTGCGCAACTATACTATACCGACATGTATGTATTTTTCATCTATGTTTCCACAGCCTTGACAAAGTCTTGAAGACGAAACACGTGTTGGCTGTTTTGCTGTACGGACTTATTGTTACATTCAAACATCCTATTGTAACTTTGACCATTTATCACCATGTGGCTGCTCTGGACACATGGTCATTTTGTACAATGCAGTCTTTTGATTGAAATTTCTACTTTCTACCTGCACTTATAATTAATATCTACACATCATCTTCCAAGAACGAACTTTCTATTCATTCTTGAACATTATCAGGATCAGGATTCATGCTATTGGTGTGCCCTGGCCACTCTTCTTTCAATATTTAGGCAACCACCCACTCTTCAGTGTGTGGCCCTCCGACACCTGTGGTGGCAGGTGTTAGGGCTAGCCTGGCACCCAACACCATATAGTTTAAATTTTATGACTTCGCTCGGATTTTACTATTGACATACGCTTTGTAGATGTGCAAGCACTCTCTGGCATCCGCCACCTTCTTCGCCTGACATTCAGACAAGAGTCTGGTCAAACCATTAATTTTATTATAGTGTTCAGCACGTAGTCTGTCAATATGTCTGTACTATTGGAAATCAAGAACGAGTGACTCATACTGAGTAAATGAACATATTTACAGGTACAGACCCCCAGCCATAGGAAGGAAAGGATTTGTCAGACGTTGTCCTGTAAAACAGGAAGACATTAAAGTGGATGACGTCAGCAGCTTGAGCCTTATCACATACCACAATAAAGTAATTCAACATCACATAATCCGAGATACAGAGTGACGACAATACATCGGTCCCTGATTACAACCCTACCTTGATGATGTTGCTTTGTTTGTGACAGTACAACAGTCCGTGATCACAGGGACATCATGACCCAATTCCCATGCATCTGAGGGTATGGCACAAGCATAGTTTAGTGTTGTGACACAGGCTCTGTGGCCTGCAATGATGAAACACATCTACAGCTATATACAGTCATACAAAAAGAGTGTATGTCCAATGTGAAGGATAAATGACGGTCAAAAGCTAGGACTATATATTTTCTGACCTCATGATGACACACATGGTGCATCAGGCCCACCACAAGACACAAAACAAGTGCAATGGGAACTTTTGTACCTCCACCCAAACACTGTGCAAACTGTCTTGGTACATATCTCATACACCCAAACTCTGCAACTTACATTACCTGGAACAATACATGTCCACTTCGTATATCAGAACAGACTTAGATCCCTGCCAATGACACAACTCTGAAATGCTCACATGAAGATGTCATTGTGAAGGTACCTGCACAAAGATCAAAACAAGGAGTTTAGGCTTGAGACCGTACATATGGCACATGGCACATAGCAAGCAATTGGAAAACAAAGTACATTGCAATGAAACTGACACAAATAAAGCAACATCATCAAGGCAGGGGTTTGTCGA
The DNA here is from genome assembly GCF_031143425.1 of Pleurodeles waltl. Classification (NCBI taxonomy): domain Eukaryota; kingdom Metazoa; phylum Chordata; class Amphibia; order Caudata; family Salamandridae; genus Pleurodeles; species Pleurodeles waltl. Next base: position 894,007,397 of record NC_090447.1, on the reverse strand, counting down.
AAGCTATCTTATCAAGCAGTCTTTGGCTGAATATTGCAGAACATCAGCTCCCTAGTTGTTTCCAAAGCACTCAGCTCCACACATTCTCACAACTACAGTTCACTGTACAGTCAGTCATGACATCACATGACATATTTACACTCATGAGAAGCAGCTGCTAATTAAATCTTTTCACAAGTCAGCTCCTTCCTATTCACCACTGTCCTCCTCATTTGGCATTTCAGGAGCATCACCCAGTGGTACTGCAGGCTCCCCCTCCTCTAGGATATACAGGATATTCCTCCACAAGGCCATGTTGTGGAGCATGCAGCATGCCACCGTGATCTGACCCACTTTCCCGGGTGGGTAGAGGAGGACTCCAGCAGTCCGGTCCAGATACCTAAATCTGACCTTCAGGAGCCCAAAAGCCTGCTCTACTGGTCGCAGTGTTCTTCCATGGGCCTCAGTGAACCGGACTTCCCCTGGCATAGCAGTGGCGTCAACAACCAAGGACAGTTTGAATATGCTCTCTTAAGGAATGGAACATAAGTGCAACAATGAGTCACTCTCTTCATGATTGTAGCCCCTGACATTGCAGACACACAGTCACTACAGACGTGACTTACCAACCATTCAGACCCTCTCAGGGTACAGGGTACAGGGTGACATCAGCTGGGGTATGCTGCTGTTAAGCTTTATGAAGGAATCATGGGCTGATCCTGGATAATTGGCACACACATTTGAGAGGCAGAGACTGACAAACGGACAACTTACATGTTGATGTAATAGAAGATCTCTCTGTTGTGATAGACTTGCTCAGTGGACTGCAGGGGCACCAAGCCAACATGTGTGCCATCAATGGCCTCCACCAAATTGGCTAAATCTTCATGTCAGGGGAACCTGCTATAGCTATCAATATGTTTCAACATTTCTGAGAGGAGATCCTTCAACACCAGACTGAACATAGGTTGGGACATACCAGCAGATAGGGCCACTGTATGTTGGAAGGACCCTGTGGCAGGGAAGTTCAATACTGACTTGACGTGTACAATGGGTAGTATCCAGGTTAGATAACAAATAGCTGGCATCAGTTCTGGCTCAAACTGACGGCATAAGTCCACTATTGTTTGCCTATCCAGACAGTATAACATAATTATATGCCATTGCTCCATGGCCTGAAGGTCTGCCAGTAGATGGTAGACAGGAGGTTGCTGCACCCTTTCTCCCCCTGGGTACCTATGAGTGTCAAGACATGGTTTGTAATATTAGTCAGTGTGTCCACATCAACAAACATGATGCATGCCAATTTTATTATGTGACAAAGCATTTCTGACTGGATAGACATGACATATAAACCAGTAAAGGAGGGAGAAAAAAGCTGTCTCTAAGGTTTACTCAGCTTCCTTTCTCCAAACACTAATAACCAAAAGAAGTAAACCCTCATACCACATCATTCCAGGCCCTTTGAGATCTTAATCAACAGACCCACAACCAAGTATTCTACCCTCAACAGTGAATGTTACCATCATGGGGGGATTTAGTGGGTAGCATCTTCATGGGATCTCCATTCGCTTCAGTATCCCAGTATCCAAATGAACTGAAGGATATCTCAGTGAGAAGGTGAGTTTCAGAATGGTCGATAAAATTACCTCATATCCTAAATTCCCATTTATTAGTGTCCATAAAAAGGATTAGGGTAAGGTTTAAAACAGGTGATGTTGTGAGGATCAGCAATGAATCCTATATAACTAAAATTAAGGTTGAGATGTTTCAGCCTGACACGGCCACTCAGGGTCCATGGCTTTCATCAGGAACTATTGTTAACTTGCAACTTTCAAGTATTCACAAACTGTAATTATGACTTGTGGTTCAACTAGTGCCGCAACATTGGGAGCACTGAGGGGAATCTCAATGGGAGCTCTCCCTCCATCCCATCACAGGAAAAGGCCTCTATTTTTGGAGAAGTGATCAAAATCTTTCAAAGATCTGTAATGCCATCAAGATCCAAGTGATTTCACATAATCCAAGACATAATAGCCAGTACATATCGCAGCTGGCAACTACACATGGGTCACATATGACTCTTATGGTTGTCAACGCATGTGTCTGCAAAATGGATTTGGACACAACTCAAAGATGTGCTACACAATTGCCCCTCAAAATGTTACTGTATTTTCTGACTGCCAAAAAGACTGTCGGCAGTGGAGAAGCGTACACGGACGTCAAATACTAGCTGTGCCCAATGGAAGCATTGTTATTAAACTTCTTGAAAGGCATGCAGACTTTGGGCCTGATTTAAATCTTGGCAGTCGCACTGCCAAGCCTCTTCGGTGGCTGACCAAAGAAGACTGTCAAGCCGACGGTCTACCGCCTGCCATATTTAGATGTTACAGCTCTTCAGATGGTGTACTGGTGGCAGTTTGCTGATGGAGGGAGGAGATTTTGGGACTCAATAGACATCATACAATGTCAGTGGCTGTGAATGGAGGTAATTCCCACGCACATGCTACCTTTGCCATATATGTCCCCCTGCATCACACACGACACAACACACCACATACACACTCATACCCATTGCCCTACCAACACAACACAACATGTACCTGCTGCAAACACACATTGATGGACATCCATGATACAACATATATACACTATAGACACAGCACTTAAACACAACACAACTACAACAACCAACACAATAACACACTCATCTACACAAGCACAATCACACATCACTATACACATCACGACAATGACCACCACACAACCACAACACCATTCACGTGAATGTTGCATGCAGCAACACAACATACACAACAACACAAATGCCATCTGCAAGTGGCACATATGCTGACATAACCACAGCTCCCTCCACCTCAACTAGTGCTCGTATAACACACACACATATATACACCTGACTCGCACACTCAATTTGCAGCACAACATGACAGGTACATATCCCTTGTTGATGTGCACACATGGTCACAGTTGACGGGTGTGAATGTACAGTCATTGTGGTGCCAGCGTTCATTTGCCATTGAATACTGACACCTAAATGATAGTTGTGCATTTGTGTGGCATGTGTTGAGTAGCAGTGTGTCTCCACCAGTGTCTGACCCACTTATCCCCAACATATGCATATCACAGTGACTTAAATAAATTACTGTGACATGTATATTTCTGCAGTGTTCCTGTGCTCATGTGCAGTGACCCCTCCAATGTACATAGACAAGGAGAGTTGCCTACCTTCGTGTTCAGTGATGGTTGTATTCTCTCCTTGGTACAATGGCAGCAGCAATGGAAGGTGTTGTCCAGTCATGTCCAACCGAAGACAGAGGTGGACTGGGACAAAAAGGTGGGTTTTCACCCCTCTTCTTTCCCAATCCACCAACTGAGGGTTTTAGGTTTGACCCCCACTTTTTCCTTGCCAGAAAGGCAGATCTTAATCTGCTCGCTGTAAGTGTTGCTTGTGTCTCGCCGTCAGCCACTAATGCCTATGTGCCATCAACAGCGGATGGGATTCATTAAAAGACACAGTGGTTCGAATGTGGGCTTTTGTCTAAGAGACCACTAGCATCTAAGTACAGTGGGTGTACTGTCAAGCAGTGGGTTTTCAGTCAAAAGTTGACATCGGTACCTCTACCGCCAAGATCTTAATCAAGCTCTTTGTTCCTTGCTCACAGACTTTAGTACCTTTCTGGCCTCATTGCTCAGTGTATCAGGTCTATAGATTCAAGTTTGAGTTTGTGGACATTTACACATTTTCAAAAGTTTCAGTTTACTGACAATGCACCACCTAAAATTCATTATAACCTCAGACCACTCCTACACAAAAAAATAAATGAGGACTGTGCAAAATTCTGGGCCTCAATTTTAGTAACTGTGATCTTTTTTTCATCCTGAGACCCCTATACTGAGGATCACCAAACTTACAGTCAAGTATCCCTTTTGAAGGATTGGCTTTCAAGTTATCAAGGAAGAGCGGTCCAAGGCTCACTCAGAAAGGGGTTGTGGGCTGAAGGTTTATAACTCAGCAGCCCAACAAACACCACTTATTAGTTCTTCTCCAGCCAGGGTTATTTCTTCTAAAACACATGCATCTAAATCCCACTCCCAAATTAACAAATATAGAAAAACTAGTGTAGTGTAGCCATTTTTGATATAGCTTTATGCGCGTCAGCCTAACGTATTAGGCCTCTGTGCACTTTGCCCTAGATACATTTTATTTAACCTTGCACTGTTATTTTACAATAACCAGTTTCACTGTCTTGTTTTTATTTCATTCTATCACACTGTTTATCTTACTTCAGCACTGTGTTCTCAAACAATGCTTTCTTGTTCGCTCTGTGCTTCAGTCAAGGCTACAGTCTGGTACATTGCCAGTAAACGTGGTAGAAGTTTAGTCTCTAGTGTTTGTAGAAAATACACATCCTTACGTAGGGACATTTTCTTAGAAGATCTGTGTGTTAGTTATAAAAACACTTTCTAGTCCTAGTACACGTCAGAGGGAGATTCCGACCAGGAACCTACAACTAGATGCTGACTGCCCGTTGCAGATGCTGATGCAGAATACAGGCCTTTGCTCAGGTATGAGGGTTGATGTCCTCTCGGGGGAACCTGAAAGGCAGGCTTAGAGCTTTACATGCTGTGCTCAGACTATAACTTAGAGAGAACCTAATCTAGTTGCACTATGATAGCCTTATTCTTGTGCTTCACTCTCATCGTTACTATTTTAATCCTACTGTGTTGTATAGTTCTGGTTATTGCAGCTCACGCTTTGCTATCTAAAATGCAGTCAGTTTATTAAACCAATATTTAAAACCTAAACTGCCTTTGTCATTTATATATGAGACTGCACTGTGTATGAGAGAACCGGTTGTGACCTGAGTGACCACGACTTCACTGGGAAGTACTAAGATGTCATTCGCTCGGCTGCCCAATTGTCTCTTCCCTTTGGGAGAGATGAGGCACTGCTAGTTAGCCGGAGCAAAACCTGGATTTAGAGTGACAATGTCCTTCACTGTGGGTCATACTTAGTCCCCAAGATTGTGAACGATCTTGCCGCTCAAAATCCAGTAGTCTCATTAGGATAATGAGAGCCTACGTGACACTAGGGGCAATTACCTATGGTGATGCCCTATAGAGGCCTGCCAGGCTATATACTAAAACAAGGTCAACAGGTCAAGTAACCCACTAATGTACCCTAGTCCTCTGCAATTGATATACCTTCAATGGTCTATAGCACATGCAAGCCCTAAACCCTAGAACAACAATACAACCCTTGTTTATAATGCAGCCTGCGAATAAATTAATAAAAAGTGGGCCTACTGGCTTTGTCGGGTAGTCACCATAAACATTAAATGTAGAATATAAACTCTATCATAATGCAAATCAATAATGAAACAATATAATTGTTAGAAATGGGGTCTCTAGTTGGCAGAGGTATACATCCTTGTGCAAGTAGGGACCACAGTCCTAGTCAGGGTAAGTCACTCACAATCCAAATTATCCTGTGCCCACCCTCTGGCAGCTTGGCACTGAGCAGTCAGTCTTAACTAGGAATGCAATGTCTAAAGTAATTGGGCAATAATTTATGCAATAATACAGTGAAAAAAACACATAAATACACCACACAGGTTTAGAAACATAAAATATATTTATCTGAGTAAATTAAGGTCAAAACGATCAAGATTTGAATAATACAAGTTGAAATCTCACTTTTGCAATGATAAGAAGAGTCTAAAGTCTTTGAAAAGCAACAGATGTCTCTTTTGTGCACAAAGTACCTGATAGCGGTCAAAGTTACACGCACCAAGATCGCTGAGGAGGAGATGTGTGAAAAAAGGAAGATGTGCATCAGATTTCCGGGCGCACACAGAAGATGCATTGATTCTTTTCCACGTGGAAGGGTTTTGCATTGAATTTCAGCGCACAGGCTTGAATCCTCCTTTCGATGAGGGGTCTTTTAATGCCCAGGGTCAATATGTGGAAATCCTGGGCATTCTGGATGAAGTCACAGGTGCTGCATCGATCTGGTGGACGATGTGTTGGAGTTTCTGTCACACGGCAGGTGCTGCATCAATTCCTCTCTAGGAAGTTGGACTGCGTCGTTCTGGCTCGGTGATGTGTCGATCTGGTGGGCTGTGCGTTGAAGTTCCAGTTGCAATGCTGGCACTATGTCAATCTCCACTCGGTGAGACAAGCTGCATTGTTCCGGGTCAGCGATACAGTGATTCTTTCACCTCTAGGCAGGCTGTGCATCGATTCCGACAGGCTGTGTGTCGATTTTCACTGCACAACGAGTTCCTTTGAAGAGGAGAAGACACTTCAGGAAACAGGAGGCAAGCTCAATCCAAGTTCTTTGAGAGCACTTCTCTGCAGAGCCAGAGGCCAGTAAAGCAGCAGGGCAACAGCAAGGCAGAAGTCCTTCCCAGCAAAGTAGTCCAGGTGAGTCCTTTGGCAGCCAGGCAGCTCATATTGCCAGGTACCAGGATCTGGTTCAGAGTGTCTGTCCCAGGAAGTGTCTGAGTTGGTAGGGTCAGGGACCCAGTTGATATACCCAAAAGTGCCTTTGAAGTGGGGGAGACTTCAAATAATGGTTTTGAAGTGCACAATGTCCCCTTTAAGTACATGTCTGTCCGCCAGGGTCCCAGTAGGGGGTGTGGCAGTCCTTTGTGTGAGGGCAGGCCACTAGCCTTTGAAATGTAAGAGTCCAGCCCCTCCACCCTTCCAGCCCAGGAAGACCCATTCAGTATGCAGATGTGTGCAAGTGTGACTGAGCATCCTGTGTTTGTGGTTGTCTGGGAGAAATGCACAAGGGAGCTGTCAACCAGCCCAGCACATATGTGGATTTGAGACAGGCCATAAGGCACAAATGAATTTTAATTGTAGAGAAATGCTCACTTTCTAAAAATGGCATTTCTAAACTAGTAATATAAAATCCAACCTCGCCAGTCAGCAGGATGTTATGTTACCATTGTGGCCATACTAAATATGCCCTGTCTACCCTTTTCTGATTGGAATCTGCCACTCAAACAGTATATGAGGGCAGTCCTAATGCTAGCCTATGGAAGGAGCAGGCCTCACAGTAGTGGAAAACGAATTTAGGAGTTTTCCACTACCTGGACACATAAAATACACAGGTATATGTCCTGCCTTTTACCTACACAGCACCCAGCCCTATGGGTTCCCTAGGGCCTACTGTAGGGGTGACTTAAATGTAGAAAAAGGGGAGTTTAAGACTTGGCAAGTACCTTTGAATGCCAAGTCGAAGTGGCAGTGAAACTGCATACACAGGCCTTGTACTGGCAGGCCTGAGGCATGGTTAAGGGGCTACTTATGTGGGTGGCACAACCAGTGCTGCAAGCCTACTAGTAGCCTTCAATCTAAAGGCCCTGGGCACATGTAGTGCACTTTACTAGGGACTTACAAGTAGATCAAACATGCCAATTGGGTACAAACCAATGTTACCATGTTTTATGGGAGAGAGCATATGCACTTTATCACTGGTTAGCAGAGGTAAAGTGTGCAGATTCCTAAAATCAGCACAAACAGTGTAAAAAAAGTGGAGGGAGGCAAGCAAAAAGTTTGGGGTGACCAACCTAAAGCTGCCAGGTCTAACAATAGTGATGGAATCACTCTTCATAAACATAAGAAAGTATATTCAGAGGTTTTAAGCATCTTGTTTGTGAATAACAAGTGTTGAGCAACATGGCATCAAACTATTTCTACATCAGGATGAGAAACTACAGGATCTACTGAAAAAGTCCTTACACCTCAGAGTCCCTAATCAAGAATGCCCCATACAGAAATGATCAAAATGTAACAAATGTTTCTTGGGTTCACTCTTCCCCATAAGTGGAACCTTAGTGTAGCAGTTTTTGAAATTTCAAGGGAAATCCAAACATCTCCTGGGGGTCCACTGCTGTTCCTGGATCACCATATAAGAAAGCAATTATATTTGCTCTCCCCCTTTACCCGTGGAGCACTGCATGCTAAAATGTGCAGATTGGTGAAGCCTTCTCTATGCCATATCGGGTGAGACATCTAGAGCAGGGAATTTTTTTGCAGAATATCTTTTCCTCTTTGTTTTCTTTTTTTTAAAATGTGCCAATGAATGTGCCATGGAGTGTATCTATATTCCTAGCTGGTTACTCTGCTTTACGAGTAGGACACAAGTGCACCAAACAGGGGTCCAAGTCTGAGAAGCCAGGCTGGCTCTCAGGCTACTGGCACACCCCAATGAAAACAAATGAAGGATAAAGTTCCGTTAGGACTAGGGGCCTCATTACGAGAATGGCGGTTTTAGGACCGCCAGCCTCGTGATGGTGGTCGGACCTCCGCAGACAGGGCGGTCTGACCGCCCCATTTTGAACTTGGCCGAGCCACCTAGGTCATACTGCCGACACCGCCAGGCTGCAGCCACTCTGCAGCCTGGCTGACCCAGCGTTTGTAATCCGCAATCTGCAAGCAGCACTTCCTTGGGGATTATGAGTCCCCATCCGCCAGTCTTTCCATGGCGGTAAACACTGCCATGGAAAGGATGGTGGAATGGAGGTGTCGGGGCCCCTGGAGACCCCTGCACTCCCCATGCACTTGGCATGGGCAGTGCAGGGGCCCCCATGCACAGCCCTATTGTGCATTTCACTGGCCGAATTATGGGCAGTGAAATGCGTGACGGGTACTGCTGCACCCCACGCACCACAACATTGCTGCCGGCTCAATTACAAGCCGGTGTCAATGTTGTGGTGAGTGTTCCACTGGGCCAGTGGGCAAAAATGCTGTTTTCACCCGCTGGCCCAGTGGAAGACTCCTAATATGGCAGGAAAAAGCCATCCATCACTGGCGGTTTTTTCCCTGCAGCGAGGACCACCGAAGACATAATGAGGGCCTAGGTATTGAAATGAGATAAGAACTAACATTTAAAAATGAAAAAAAACACTGAAATAAACCAGTTATAGTTTAGTGAACTAACTACACCTTGCTCACCTGTCATGTACTGCTTGTGGCCACACATATTGTATCACACATAACCTGTTAATTGATATAATTGATAATATCACTGATGACATCTTAAAGCTTCAATGTAGATTTTACTTTTACTGCACACATTTGGCCTACTAGAGGCAAAGTCATCGTCTTTTGTTAATTACCATAAACATAATCAAAACATTTTCCCCTAAACAGAACATAAGGGTTAAATCCATGCAGTTAGGTAGAATTAAAGTAACTAAGAGCCTGCACACGCTGCTGCACATTTATTTACACTGTGTCCACTGTCGGCTCAGTAATCTCATATTGCACATCAATTGGGAGTGCCTTCGCTACTTCTTCAGATACAAATTTGTGTGTACGACTATTGACAAATGAGCAGGAGTAATAGGCTGCCAGCCTGTCAGAACCTTTAGAGAAGGATCCTGTTCAAGATGAGATGAGGTTTGAGGATAGTAAATTTTAGAAAAAATATGTGTATCCAATCAGGAAGTGAACAATCTAGACTTGCATCACCAGAATTCATTTAAAGTTATTTTTGGACCTAGTGTTTAAAAACAGGTGTTGGCCATCAGGTAATGTTCAAAATGGAAGACACATTGATAGAAAACATTGAGGACATCTAAGACCTTGGAAAAAAAAAGGTTTTGAGTATGATTTAAGGGTCAAAGAGGCGACAGTGCATGTTAAACCCAAGTTTAACAGTGTATCATTCAGGTTAAAGGATGTGCTGGAGCGATAATTAATCCATTGGAACCTACTTTGTGGCTGTCTCTTATGGCGGAGGTGGCAGAGCAAAAGCCAAGAATTTTGGTAGTTTTTAGAGGCTTTAGAAGTCATATCAGGGAGATTTGGGTTGATTCTCAGAATTGACATAATAGCAAAGCTAGGTAGGTCTAGGTTCTTTATAAACGGGAAATGGGTGTTTGGACAAAATATTAAACAAATATCAAAGAAAAAAACATTGAAAGAAACATCGAAAGCAAGAACATAATTTTAGGTGTTGTTTTTAATATTACAAAAATTATAGATTTAGAAAATATGGTGAGTGATATTGTGTGCAAGCAGCATTTTGTATGTAATTTAATGTTGTGTGTTTGATTATATATGTTTACTAATGTTTTTTATTTGTGTTTTTAGTAAAACATTTTTTTTATTTCTAAAATTGTTGACTGTTTTCTATTGTTAAAGTCTAAAAATAATGGATTGGTATCATTTTTAGAAGTAGGATATTCGTTTTTAGAGTATAAGGTTAAGGGCAAGTTTTAGAAAGTGGATATTTTAATGTAAAGTTATGTTAATTCTATTATGCTATACAAATTAATATTTTAAACACTTTGAAAATATTTTGTTGAATTCTTAATTTCATTAATAATTTATAATTCATTAGCTTACATATTTTAATTATACTAACCTTTAAAAATATGTATTTAATTGTAAATACTAAAATAAATATTTAAATTGAAATTCATAAACAATTAAAAGTATATAAAAACAATCAATTGAGTAAATAATATCACTTTTAAATACAAATTGTTCATGTTAGAATTTTTATTAAAACACATTTTGTTAAAATGCAAATACTGTAATGTTGAAAAGTATAAAATTATTTTTGATATTTTTTGTATATTTACATTCATTTGAAACTTACTGATGTAAATGTAATAAAAATGTATTATTTATGATGGAGTAGTTTATATGCTGTTGTATATTTATATTTTCTAAATGTATTTATTTTCATTTATTTAAGACAACATAATTTGTATTGAAAAAAAATGGTTTTATTCTTTTTTATTTTATGATTGTTAATGTTGGAAAATGATTTCTGTTTTATGTTATGATTTAAAGTTTAAGAAAAGTAGGACATATTTTTAAACTATATGAATTATTAGTTTTGATAAAATAATTTTTCCTATGTAAATGTTCAATTATTAACACACACTGTGGTTTTAGTCAGTGTGTTTTTTAAGTAATTTTTAGGTTATTTTATGTATCAAAATGAATGAGTATGGAGTATTGATTGTGTGAATATACATTTTTTATTGTAAAGCTCCTTGCATAAAATATTTTAGATGATAGTGGTGAACATAAATGTCACCCCTTTAGTGTTTAACATCATCCCTCAGTCTTTTTAGATTGGAGTGGGAATAGTAAATGTTATCTCTATAGTGCCAACACCTCCCCCAACTTAAGGCCTCATTACGAGCTTGGCGGTCTGTAGACCACCATGGCGGCGTTGGTGGTCTGACCGCCATCGGGTTGACAGTTGCACCGTGGTAATATGAGTCAAGAAGGCCTATGGAACAAAGACCGTTGCAGTCCCAGCAGCACTGCCAGGCGTCAAAGACCACCGCGGTTACGAGGTAGCATGAACAGGCCGGCTGAGCCTGTGTTGCCGCCGGACACAATATGAGGTTGCACACTGCAACCACATCCCAGCATGCGTAAAAGTGGAGTATAAAGGGAGACACTCACCTTCAGGCAGCCTTAAACGTCTGGTGTCACCATAGAGCTCATCACACAAGTCCTGCCGCTGCGTATGGTCATCGATGAAGCACAAAATCCATGCTGCCATGGGTGCAACTGACTGTAAGTACACATGCCTACCTGTGTCATTACGCTCAACAATAGGTAGCTGCACCATCATGCTATGGGCACCAAGTACATTTGTCATTGTGTCCTGCATCAGAATCATACACACAGGAGGATATATTCACAGTTGCAACATGACCCTGTTGGGCATGTCACTCACACTCCGTCACAACACTACACAACAACACATGTCTGACCATTTCAGGAACAGGGACAGTGAAGTGTACACAACACCAACAACACAGCAACATCAGAACTAAAAATACAACTCACACACTCACATTGCACACATGCCATGAACTGTCATCACATTCAGCACACATATTTATGGATGTTGCATGGAACATAGTCACCACTCTCAGTAAACAGCCCTCACTGGACACACATATCACCCACATTACAACACAATGGAACTACAAGGGGATGAACAGTAGACAGACAAATATACAAGGATCACTATGCAATGAATACCTGTGCAACAGGAATGTAGCCATCTGGAGCACTCAGCAAAGGAGGTTGCACTGGGACACATATACATTTGCACATGCCACCTAAGCAATATTTGTATAGGAAATGGCCCTACATGTACCTCAGAGACAAACAATACTAGACCCAAATGACATGCCGATCTGCTCAATGTGGAGGAGCAAGTCAACAAAGCACATACAATTTTAACTGCGTGGGACATACCTCTACATGAAGTAGCTGCAAGGTACACACAGCTAAATGAACACATGTATAGTCAAATGCAAACAAAGGTAGCACAATTGAACACACTCCATGTCTTCACAAAGAAAACTCAAGCTGCCACATAGATGAATCCATAAGCCATATGAGGGGGACAAGTCTAACACCACTGCATGCTCACATTGGACAACACAAAATGAAATACTTATCATGCCAAACAGTCCACAAGCCATGACACCTCCATTGCATTAACACCCACATATCTAGATAGTCAACATATCCCCTTGTCTTGGGGGACATCAGGACTGCCCACAAAGTCTGATAATGAAAACAACAGCAAATGGATCAGCAAGCAGGCTGAAGCACACACAACTGTAGGCAGACAACACAAGTCACTCATGAATAACACAAAAGTAGAAAAGGAATTGCATCACAAATGCATACCCAAACGAAACCCAGTTGTTTGGGTTTATTAAATTCAAACTTTTTAAAGTCCAAGTCCATTGGCCAGTCCATTTGGTTCCACACAGGCACATCACTGTGCTATCACTTGACTCTTAACTGCCAGGGGACCTCCACAGGAAGGGGCATCAAGTGGGCAGACAGGTACCTCAGGGATCGTGTTTGGGGTGGGGGTCGGATTTGAGAGGGGTGGGTTTGGGTTTGGGAGGGGTGGACTGCTTCTTGGGAGGGGTGGGCTTCTTCTTGGAGGTTATGGGTGCTTGTGGGGGGCAGGTGTGACAGGTGAGGACTTGGAGGTGGAAGGGAGGAGTTGGGAGGTGGGTCAGGGCCTCTTGGGGTTGGGACAGGGAATGGAGGGAACAGGGAAAGGTCTCACATGGTACATGGGGATGGTCAGCAGAAGGAGTGGGGATTTGGAGGTCGAGGGAGTGGTTGTCTGCTGTGTCGGTGTGGATATCGTGGGTATGTGTGTGCAGGAGGTATGCTTGAGTTTGGGTGGCATCTGTAGCATGGGTGAGTGTGGGTGTTTGTGTGTCATCGGTGGCTGGGAGGTGGAGGGGATGGAGTGGTGGATGTGTGTGTGTGTCTGTTGGGGTGGTGTTTGTGGGTATGCCGGATGTGGTGTATGTCTGTGTGTCTGTTTGGGTGGTGTCTGTGGGTTTGGTGGTTGTGGTGGATGTCTGTGTTTGTTGGGTAGTGTCTGCGGGCATGCTGGGTGTGGTGGGTGTGTCACTGACTATTGTGGTGATACTTGTGGGCCTGCATAATGTTGTGTCTGGAATGGTGGGGGTGGTTGGGTTGTCTGGGGAAGTGGTGACTGCTGTTGTGTGAGGGGGTGTCTATTGTTTTCTTGCATGTGGTGTGTTTTGTGGTGCTTGTGTCAGTGTGTGCTGCTCTTGTGTGTTGAGGTGGGTGGTTGCAGATCAGTCTGTGTGCTTGGGGAAGGAAGGGGAAGGGGGGTTACAATCTGGATGATGGAGGTGGAGGGGGACCAGAGGTGGAGGGTTAGACTGGCTACTGTCACTGTGGAGATCAGAGCCTGAAAAGATCTCTGTAGTCCAGGTATTGTTCCATGAATGCCTTCCAGGAATACATTAGTCTGCTGCAGTTCAGTTGCCAACCCCTGGATGGGATTCACAATAGCTGTCTGACTCACAAAGATATTCCTCAAGAGCTCAATAGACTACTCACTGAGGGAAGAAGAGGTATCAGGGGCTGGGACGGAGGTGCCTGCAGCAAAGGAGATATGCCCCTCTTGGGTGAGAGGGCATGGGCGACTGGGTGAGGAGCAACAGGGAGGGTGGTGCTAGAACAGGGGTGATGAATACAGATGGTACAGGGGTATGCCTCAATGGTTCTTCCACCACTAGGGAGTGTCCACTAGATGAAGAATTCAATGATGTAGATAATGCTCCGGTCTACCCCGTGGCACTCCACGCACCCTCTGGGACACCGGGTCCCTCTGTGTCCATGGTGTCTTGACGCGAGGCCTTGTGACCAGATGTGCCCCAATCTGCTATACCCTGTCTCCTTTGCTTCCCTGGTCTGATGCTTCACATACAAAGAAAAATAGGGTCATCACATGTCCAGGATCTGATTAGCAGACATTAAGATCATGTCAAGTAGGACCCAGCAACAAACTCCACCTAAGTGGCCCATACATGTGCTATACCATATGCATGAATGCCATCGGAACTGTCAACAGTTGCCCACAGTTAAATCAGGATCTCACACAACTACAATTGCATGGCCGACGTTTTGCAATCACAAAAACCATTCAACTAGTAGGAGACTTCATCACCCTCAAAACTTTGCCCCATGGACCAGACCCCAGTTACCTGTAGTTATACAATAGTAGGACAATGCCAACTGCATTCTCACAGATACCACACAAGGTCATGCACACATCCATTTGCCACGTACATAATCACCCAACAATAAGAAATGGTGCTTCAAATTCTTGCCATGTTGCTGACAAATCTACAATAGCCTGGAGAAGGTGACATGGCATTACTCATATCACACTGGAAGCAGTTCCACCATGCACACTTCACCAAGTAATATTTGTCCCAGTTAAGTCATGGAAGTAAGCCTTATGTTGCCCAGATAGGTCTCACATGTGGCATTGAAATGGACAGTGTAGACGTTATGTGAAATATGTCAGGGAGAGAAGTGCCTAATATCCACACCACAATGAATTAGCAAGCCCCAGGTAAATCACCACTAATGTCTGGTACCCCTTACAATGGCATACTCTGAATGCACCAATAGACCCCATTAGTCCTTTATATGTTGGAGAGGCCCAGAGATTTCAAAGAACCCATTGAAGGCACTCAATGTGTTGCCCAATTGGAAGGTATATCATTGTTTCCATAATGGTCATGAAGACCCATATGTCTGTGGATGAAGGCTTGTACCCAAACACATGTGATTTCAACATAATTGCAAGTCACTCCATAATGCATGCCAACAGTCAGGTTACAAACCTTACTCATTTCACATGTGCAATGCACTTTGCTATATTATGCCCTGTCAATGGCATAGAAATTCACATTGTGGCTCAAAACTCTAGGCCTACCTGTCATGTCCCTCATTGCTACTGGAGTTGTATACAGTATGTCAAATGGCATGCTATGACGAATGAGGGCATGTGTCAGCCAATAAACAATGTGACACACTCCTGTATGTGGCACAACATAAAAATGTATCCCCATTGTAAATGTCTTATTCTACACACAGGTTGCCATTCACATATGTGTGAGGGGATACAGACATCACCCCATCAACACAGGTAGACCATGCATGAAACAGCAGCTTATACATGTTTTGCTAATGAGCAAGGGACACATGCTGACATCTTGGCACAAGGAATGTGGGCAACAGTGATGGCACATAAATCAAGTCACTGGACATTTCTCACTTCCCAAACAAAATTATTGATCGATAACTGCACCCAAAGTACAATGTATGCTCTGTCACATGGATGATGGCCATTTTCACATTTCAGACTGTAGTGAGGCGGCACCAGTATTCTTTATAGGACGAAGACAGGTAAAATTTTTGTGGCAGATGCCAAAATACTCATTTACCCAGTCACATGGGTGAAGACAGTGATCCATCACTTAATTTCCTTTGGCCTGGAACATCGAGGAGTACTGGTCTGTTGCATAGAATTTATGCACACTACAACAGCAATCAGTACTTGAATGATCACTTTACACAGCCATATGTCATCCCTGGAGAGCAAGTTGTTTGTGGATTGTACACAGTTGAGTCCTAGGTCCCTGGGGCAATCACTCAGCTACTGTGTTACACATGGCTTATCCTTAATTGTCAGGGGAGGCTGTTGGAACCTAATACATTCTCTTGGCAATGTGACAGGTAGGAATATGCCCTGTACTCAGCCCCCTGTGGATGCTGTGCTGTCCTCAGCTGCCCATCAAGGTCTGGGCACGCCATTATGAGGGTCATAGTCCTATAGGCACCAGCCCCCCCTCACTTTGGGAAGACAGCCCCAGCTGGACCTCTGTGATCTTCTGTGCCCAGTGTCTTAGGTCTACCCACCTTTTCCTGCAGTGGGTGTTCCGCTGGCTGCGGACCCACAGGTTCAACACCTTCTTGGCTATGCCTCCCATAGTTCTTTTTTTATGGGTGTTGACCTGCATGGATGCAAAAGACAAATCAAGAGATTACAATCACAAATGGTTGAGTCACATACATGTCAGTAACACAAAACTAGGACTTTTCTATTTGTCAATACTCCCCAAGCATGAAACACACACACACCTATAGGTACAGGGACATGACTACAAACATATGTATTTGCATCTGCAGACCAACCCACTATCCTGCTCATGGCCTACAATGACTAAGCAAGCTTACTGACATCAGGTAGCCCATGCTCTAGCAACCTGTACTGTG
The DNA here is from genome assembly GCF_031143425.1 of Pleurodeles waltl. NCBI lineage: Eukaryota > Metazoa > Chordata > Amphibia > Caudata > Salamandridae > Pleurodeles > Pleurodeles waltl. The sequence goes on along the minus strand of NC_090447.1, from coordinate 893,990,765 downwards.
ATGTGAGCCACTATGAAACACTACTCACCTATGTGCTTCTAAAGGGTAATCTCCTTATGCATGAATGGACCAACACAGTCATACTCTGTGAGAATGACTCATTACAGACAGATGCCAGAGTACAAACTTCAAACTTACAAATGAGTAACAATCAAGGGGCTGGCATGGTACGTACATCTTCCTTGTGCATGTGTGGACATGTGGCCTACCAAATGCCACTTAAAGGGGGTGGAGTTCTATGTTATGTACCTGTACCACAGAACACTCCTTTGGACATATGTGTCTATCCTACAGAGATGGCGTCCAACAAACAAAGGTATGCATTGAATAGTTTCTGCTATGTGACCAAACTACTGAGTCATATATCATGGCCTCCCAGCAATCAACACACTGTCTGCACTGTGGGACTGTCAGTCATGCAATACACCTGTACAAGACAAATATATGAAAGAGACAACAGAGTTGTGGGAGTAAGGGACGTGTCATGGGTCTAAGACACACATTGACAATGTTGCTAAATGCACATATGGACAAGATTAATGATATACCTCTGAACCCATTCCTAATATAGTCGAAGGAATGAGGATTTCATGGCAGGTTTTGCCCCCAGAGACTCATATTGCCACATGATAGGATCTGCTGAGGCACAGGGAGTGGGCACAGTGGACAATCACTCTACCACAGCCTATACTAGTTCCCATGCTAGGAGGTTCATTTGACAGGGCCTGGTCTCTGCAGGATGAGTTGACAGAGCCTACATGACACTACATTGCCATAATGTCCATGCCTGACAGTACATCATGTAACCAACAGCAATTCATCATGTGGTGTGTGTTGCAACCTGATGGGCAGAGTGACTTATAATATGCCTTCCACACAACAGTTTAGCAAGGGCAGATGTGGTTTGAAAGCTCTGTGGCACTATACACATTACTCACATGGCTCTCAAATGACTCATACAACATACATACACAACTCATGTTGTCATGCACATACATGTTATCTGACATTAACAACAATCACGAGGAAAGAGATGGCAGTGGAAGGCAGTTTGTCTCCTTACCTAGTTATGTGCATCCAATGCAAGGATGATCTAGGACCCCACAAACCTCACGCCACACAAAGTGACTGAATTTAACATATGGCACTGGCAACCAATACCTTTACATTGCCCTTCCCATTGATGCTGTATGGACTGCAACAACAGGCACACAAGAATTCTAACTGCCACACATGGGCACCTTCTAGCCTGTGAGGAGGGAAATAATGGTGAAGTACAGAGAAAATTGTACACGTGAGGTACTTACCTCCTCCTCTGGTGAGCCATAGAACTGTTCATGCAGGGTAGGCATGATTGCTTCCAGAGGTGGCACAAAGCAGCTCAGGTTGGGAATGTGTTGCTGCCAGCAGTGTCAGGAGTCAAGTGAGTGAATCTGCAGAACATGGCAGTAACGTCCGCCACATACACTGTCGTCACCACTGGTGGACACAGCCATTCGCCCGCGAACACCACTGGTAACAATGTTAGGCTATGGTTGTGTCTGCCTTGGTTGCAATTACCATGGCGGTTTCACTGGCGGTCATGGGTGGTTCTCAATTGTTAGAAATGGGGTCTTTGGTTGGCAGTCAGGTTGCCCCCTGTCCAAGCAAGGACACTCACTCTAGTCAGGGTAACAGAGAATCACCCCCAGCTAACCCCTGCTTACTCCCTTGGTAGTTTGGCACGAGCAGTAGACTTAACTTCAGAGTGCTAGGTGTAAAGTATTTGTACCAACACACAGAGTAACTTAATGAAAATACTACAAAATGACACAACACAGGTTTAGAACAATAGAGAATATTTATCTAAACAAAACAAGACCAAAACAACAAAAATCCATAATACACAAGTCAAGTTATCAATTAAAATGCAAAAAGAGTCTTCATGTAGTTTTAAACACACACTAAACCTATTAGCGTGAAAACGTACTTTGGGTGCTTCAACAATAACCCCGCACGGTGAGTGTGCATTAAAAAGGGCTTGCAAAGCATTGATTTCACTCACAAGCGAGACCTTGCATCATTTCTCTTTCTGTTGGGTCGGGCGCGTCGTTTCTTCTCGCCGCAGGAGAGCGATGCGTCGATCCGGTCAGCACTCTCAGGTCCGGACAGGCCTTGCGTTGTTTTTACACGTCCTGCGGTACTTGCAACGGAAATCCAGTTGCACGATGATCCAAAAACCATGCAGCGCGGGTTGAGATCTCACCTTCCTCCGTCAACGATGCTGTTCATTGTTTCTCCAGCTCCGTGCATCGATTCTTCGGTCACATTGCAGGTGAGCGTCAATTTTCAGCCGCGCAGCTGGTGGCGTGTTGATTTTTTAGCCACAGATCGGAGTCAGTGCTCTATGCATGGATTTCTTCCTCTTAGGCTGCCAGCTTCTCCTTTCAGGGTCCCAGGAACTGGATTGGCACCACTTGGCAGGATAGGAGTCTCTCGAGAGACTCCAGGTGCTGGCAGAGAGACGTCTTTGCTGTTCGTGAGACTTGAAGCAACAGCAGGCAAGCTCTAAATCAAGCCCTTGGAGATCTTCACAAGAAGGCAGGCAACACAAAGTCCAGTTTTGTCCTCTTACTCTGGCAGAAGCAGCAACCGCAGGATAGCTCCACAAAGCACAGTCACACGCAGGGCAGCTTTTCAGCTCTTCTCCAGACAGAGGTTCCTCTTGGTTTCCAAAAGTGTTCTAAAGTCTGTGGTTTTGGGTGCCCTTCTTATACCCCATTTCTCCTTTGAAGTTGGCCTACTTCAAATCAAAGTCTCTCTTGAATGTGATATCCTGCCTTGCCCAGGCCAGGCCCCAGACACTCACCAGGGGGTTGGAGACTGCTTTGTGTGAGGGCAGGCACAGTCCTTTCAGGTGTGAGTGACCACTCCTCCCCTCCTTCCTAGCACGGATGGCTCATCAGATAATACAGACTACACCCCAGCTTCCTTTGTGTCACTGTCTAGTGTGCGGTGCAACCAGCCTACCTGTCAAACTGACCCAGACAGGGAATCCACAAACAGGCAGAGTCACAGTAATGGTATAAGCAAGAAAACGCTCACTTTCTAAAAGTGGCATTTTCAAACACACAATCTTAAAATCAACTTTACGAAAATATGTATTATTAAATTGTGAGCTCGAAGACCCCAAACTCCACATGTCCATCCGCTCCCACAGGGAATCTACACTTTAACCATGTCAACCTAAGAGAGGGACAGGCCTTGCAACAGCGAAAAACAAATTTAGCAATATTTCACTGTTAGTACATATAAAACACATTACTATATGTCCTACCATAACCATACACTGCACACTGCCCTTGGGGCTACCTAGGGCCTACATTAAGGGTGCTTTACATGTAAGAAAAGGGAAGGTTTAGGCCTGACAAGTGGGTACACTTGCCAAGTCAAATTTACAGTTAAAACTGCACACACAGACACTGCAGTGGCAGGTCTGAGACATGATTACAGAGCTACTTAGGTGGGTGGCACAATCAGTGCTGCAGGCCCACTTAGTAGCTTTGATTTACAGGCCCTGGCACCTCTAGTGCACTTTACTAGGGACTTACTAGTAAATCAAATTTGCTATTCATGGATAAGCCAATTACATACACATTGTGTATAGAAGCACTTGCACTTTAGCACTGGTTAGCAGTGGTAAAGTTCCCAAAGTAACAAAAACAGTAAAACCAGAGTCCAGCACACATCAACATCCTGGGAAACAGGGGGAAAAATTTAAGGGAGACCATGCCAAGGATGAAAAGTCTAACATCAATGTCAAGTGGAGTAGGTCAGGCAGCCACCATTTTGGCAGCCTGAAAGGCTGTATTGGGCTTTAGAAACTGCATCAGACCTGCAAAAAAGGATTTTTGACCTCACAAACCTGCTCATCCTATCTTGTCTTGTAAGTCCTACTACCCAAACACCATTGTAGCATGTTGCAGGGTACAGATGACATTTAACAGCAGGGCACGGTCCCCCATCACCAGCGGTCATTTTGGCAGTCAGTGTATCCAGTCACAATTTGAAGGGCAATTGTGTTGCACATCTCTTATGGACACGTGTGGAAAACCATGGGCGTCACATATGACCATTGTGATATCTACTGCAGTGATGTGTACTGGTTGCCATGTCTATCGATTCAGAAATGCCTTGTCACATGATGACATTGACATGCATCATGTATGTTGCCGTGGGCACACTGACTCATGTTAGAAATCATGTCTTGTTATGCATAGGTACCCAGGAAGAGGAAGGATGGGACAACCTTCTGTCTACTGTCCACTGTCAGACCTTCAGATCGTGGAGCAATGCTACATAATAACATATTACAACCCTGATAGTCAAACAATAGTGGACTTATGTCATCAGTTGGAGCCAGATCTGATACCACCTATTAGTTAACCAACCCTATCTACTGATATGTCCCAACCTTGGTTCAGTCTGGTGTTGAAGCGTGTCCTCTCAGCAATGTTGAAACACCTTGACAGCTATATCCGGTGTCCCCGATTTGAGGATTTAGCCTATGTAAAGACTGACTTTTATGGTTTTGCATGCATCCCACATGTTGTGGGGGCCCTTGATGACACACATGTTGGCTTGGTCCCACCACAGATCAATGAACAAGTATATCACAACAGAAGGAGCTTCCATTCCATTAACGTACAAACTGATCTCTACATTTAGGCAGATCTCTACATTTCTGTTATTCGTGTTCAGCCCATGATTCCTTCAAAGTGCAGAACAGCACCTTAATAGAGCTGATGTCACATTTGCACCCAGAGAGGGCATGACTGGTTGGTAAGTTACATCTGTCCTGTTTGTGTGTGTGAAATGTCTGGAGCCACAATCATAAAATGAGTGACTCTTTGTTGCAGATATGTCCCATTATTTAACAGGAGACTCTGCATAGCCAACCCATCCTTGGTTGTTGACACCACTAAGGAATCCAACTATGCCAGGGTAAGTTCACTTTAATAAGGCCCATGTGAGAATAAAGAGGGTAGCAGAGTGGGTTTTTAGGCTCCTGAAGGCCAGATTTTGGTGTTGATGCTCTAAAGGAAGGGGTATAGTGTTGTTGTAGAGCACTGCTCAGGGTGGTGTTAATGTCCCTCATTACCCCTGTTAGGGAGGCCATGTTGGCATTATGAGCCTCCCACTGTTCACGCATTTCCCTGCGTAAGTCCTTCTGTAGCTGCTTTCTTTGGTTACTACCTGGCCCATCACACCATGGGACTCCTTATAGACCCTCAAGATATGGTTTAAGGTTGTCCTTGACATGAGCAGCCCCAGTGGCCTCAACCCACTGACTCACAACATCCTTTCTATGCATCCTACACCCACAGGACTGTGCCTCTGCCACAGGGTGCCATCTCCCACTTGCTCCTAGAACCTCATGGTCAGAAGTGTTAAACTGCAACTCAGGATCGAGGACTGGGGGGGCACCAGATGGTAGACACTGTGGTCGGGACTGCCTGTGGTGTTGAAGCATCTGGTTTGGGAGGTGTTGATGTGGGCACAGTAAGACTTCCTGTTAGTGTCTGACCAGGCTGCTCAGATAGGCCAGAACCATCCTCCACATCCAGGAGTGTCTTCTTCACTGAGGGCTTCATCCAGTAGGTAGTGGCAGTCTGTTCTGTGGCTATGTGTGCCCAGTAGCAGCTCGACCTATTGATGTGAAAGGTACAATGTTACTGGTTATATTGTGACATCTACCATCAACAATTTAGTGTTACATTAAGCATAGACCTTGTACAAAGTTATGTTGCAGTTAATCGTATTCTGACACATGGCCATGGTATTGGTTGCATTGACTTGACATTTGTGAAGCATGCCAATTCCAACTAAGTCAAACAGCTACTAAAATATGCAGATCATTAGCCCTTAGGAGGATGGCCTGAGAATGCCATCTTGCCACCAGTGCATGGAAAACAGTGGCTCAGCAAGATATGCCTTTGTCCATTTTCAGGCCTAGTTGATTTTAATGCAGACATTCCCAGGATGTTGTTGTATATGTGACTGGAGTCAACATGTAGTCAGTGCATTGTAAATGTGTCTGCTGCCAATACCATTCTGGTGATGCATCTTGAGACCTTTGGAGTTTTTGTTTTGCACACTGGTAAGCTGTCCTTTCTGTCCTCAATAGTTTCATTTAGGGTTAGCTGGTCAAGATAAAGTTAGGTGGCCAGACACATCTCTGAGCTGAACATGATCTGTATTTTTGTCCCTCACCGGTGAGTAAACATCAATTGGGAGTTAGCAGGCAAGGGTATTTGGACAAGTGACCACTATCCTTGTGTTTGGAGTTACTGAAACAATGCCTCCTGGGAGTTGCAGTCATGTCACTCTCTATACTACACACACCTGAAAAATTGTATCCCCCCAGATAAGTAAACTTCAATTGAGAGTTCATAAATAGATATATTTGGGCAAGTGAACATTGTTTTTGTGGCTGGAATTAGAGACACGGGACCTATTGGGCTTAGCATTCTGGTCACTCCCTCTACTCCACACCACCAAACAAATGCTATTCTCCCAGATGAGTAAACTTCATTTGAGAGTAGGACACAGAGGTATTTGGGCATGAGAACACTGGGCTTGTGTTTGGAATTGGAAAGACAGAGCCTCCTGGCATTAGCAATCATGTCACTCCCTCTACTGCATACACTTGATAAATGTTATCCCCACCGGTGAGTAAACTTAATTTGTGAGTTTAGAAAGAATAGTATTTGGAAAACTGAACATTGGACTGGTGTTTTTAGTTAGTGAAACTGTGCCTCCTGACCTTAGCAGTTATGTAACTCCATGTACTACACACACTATACAAATATCATCCTCCCAGGTGAGTGCACTTCAATTGAGATTTAAGACACAGGGTTTTTTGGAAAAGAGAACAACAGGCTGGCAGTTGGAGTTACAGAAAGAGTGGCTGCTGTTTTTTGCAGTCATGTCACTCTCTCTTTTACACCCACTTGACCAATGTTCTCCCCCTAGAATACGGATTCTTCATTTGAGAGTTCACCAGCAGATGTATTGGGGCATGTGATCACTGTGCTAGTGTTTGGAATTACAAAAACAGTGGCTCCTGGGAGTTGCGGTCAGATCACTCTCACTATTCCCCCAATCCTTGATATCCCCCCCAGGTGATTCAACTTCATTTGGGAGTGAATTACCAACCAGGGGTTATTGGACAAGAGAACTCTGGGCTAATGTTTTGAGTAACAGAAAAAGGGCCTGCTGGGAGTTTCAGTCATGTCACTCTCTCTAGTATACACACCATATGAATGTTACCTCCCTCCCCCAGTTGAGCACAAATCAATTGAGAGTTAAGACACAGGGGTCATTGGAAAAGAGAGGACTTTTCTGATGTTTGGAGATAAAGAAACAGGCCCCCCTGGTCTTAGCATTTATGTGACTCCCTATACTACACATACTATACAAATATTATTCCCGCAGGTGAGTACACTTCATGTGTGAGGTGCAAGACAGGAGTCTTTAGAGGAGAGGACACTGGACTGGTGTTTTGAATTATTGAAACAGGACCTACTGGGAGTTGCAGCTATGACCCTCCCTGTACTACGCACACTGTAAAAATATCATCCTCCCACGTGAGTACACTTCAATTGAGAGTTAAGACACAGGGGTCTTTGGAAAAGAGAACGCTGGTCAGGTGTTTGAAGTTACAGATACAGAGCCTGCTGGGAGTTGCAGTCATATCACTCCCTCTGGTGCCCAACATTTGACAAATGGTATACTCCCAGGTGAGTGAAGAGCATTGGCAAGATTACAAGCAGGTGTATTTGGGCAAGTAATCTCTGTGCTGGCATTTGGAGTTACAGACACAAAGACTGCTGGGAGATGCAGTCATGTAATTCCCTGTACTTCACACACTATGCACATGTTAACCTCCCAGTTGAGTCTACTTCCATTGAGAGATCACAAGCAATGGTATTTGGACAACAGAACACTGGGCTGATGGTTGGGTGTACAGACACAGGTCCTTCTTGGCCTTAGTAGTCATGTCGCTCACTATACTTCCCACATTTGACAAATGGTTTCCTCCCAGGTGATTGTAAGTTGTCAGACAATGGTCTTTGGGCAAGTGAACACTGTTCTGTTGTTTGGAGTTGCTGAAACAGTACCTCCTGTGAGTTGCAGTCAGGTCACTATCTCTAGTACACACACATGACCAATGTTCTCCCCCCAGGTGATTACACTTCAAATGAAAGTGCTCTAACAGATGTATTGTAGCATGTGGCCACAGTGCTCTTGTTTTTAGTTACATGAATAGTGCATGCTGGGAGTTGTAGTGATGTCAGTGCCTGTACTACACACACTTGTTATCTCCCCAAGTGTGTACCCTTAAATTGAAATGTCCCTTACAGGGGCATTTGGAGAAGTAACCACTGGTCTGGTGTTTGGAGTTATCGAACACTGTGAGATGAAAGTTTGAGTTATGGCAGTCCCTGTACTACACACACTATACAAATCTCATCTCCCCAAGTGAGTACACTTCAAATGTAAGTTGTCAAATAGAGGTCGTTGGAATGGTAGACACTGGGCTGGTGAATGTAGTAAAAGTAAAAGTGAAAAAAGGTGAGCTGTGGGCATGTATGACATGGCATTTTGGTGACATATTTTTGTGTTGTGACGTACCAAAATCCACTCCCTCAGGAATGCCTGTCAAACCCTCAGGATGCAGGATGGCCAAGACTTTCTGCTCCCAGGGAAAGAGAAGTCATGGAGTACTGGGATGGCCACCATCAGTCTTCTTTGCCTGCAGCTGGTGCCTGGAAACCATGGAACAGACCTTGCCCTGAATTTTTTCACCTCTTTCTAATGCCCTCCCTTGTGTGCAGGGTGGTGCCTACAGCATTGACTCAATGATCCTGTCCCACATTTCCATTTTTCTACTGTGAGGAGTATGTTGGGCTTGTGTTCCAAACAATTGTGGCTTTACTGTTATGATTTCATCCACCTTGACTCTTAACTCATCTTCAAAAAAATGGGGATTTTTTAAACGTGCCATGAGGAAAAAAAAAAAAAAATGGGTGACAGTGACTTACTAAAGAGGGGAAGAGCAAAAGGGTGTGATTTGACAAAGGTTTGTGCAGGGTGTTGTACGGGATGGCGAAAAAAGTGGTGACTAGTATTTTTACTGTGTGGAAAAAATTGCTCTGGCTTCTGTGTTTTGCAGTGTAAATGCAAAGGATTGTGATCTAATGAGGGGGTGTGTCTTATAGCGTCCTTTGCAGGTTTGTCCAGTGTGGCAGTGTGTGGCAGCTATGTTGGTTCAGACTGCCATTGTCTGACCAACATGTGGGTCCACCATGGTGACTGTGTTCTTGCAATATGGTCAGTGGTTGGTTGTGGTGCTGGCAGCACTGGAGGATGGCCCCTAGTTCCAGTCCTCTGCAATGCTGCCGGTCTGCATTTCTTTGTCGGCAGTCCTGCCAGTATAACGCTTAATAGGGCGATCTGGAAGACCCCAACATGGCAGTCTTATTAGGACCGCCAACATGGCGATCTGGCAGCCCGACCACCAAACCAGTAATGAGGCCCTTAGTACAGATTGAAGTGGGAAAAGTAAATGTCAACTCTTTAGTATCGAACGCCTTCCCCAAATGATTTATATTGGTGTGGGAATAGTAAATGTCTCGTACTCAGCATTCAACACTTTCTTTAAAGTGGTTTATATGGGAGTGCGATCATTTAATTTATGTATTTTAGTGTGAAATCCTTTGTTTAAACTGTATTTGTAGGTCATAGAAATAGTTCATGTTATTTAATTAGTAGTGCTGGTATTTAGAAATATAACATAAAGGGGGTGATTCTAACCCTGGCGGTCGGTGATAAAGCGGCGGCCAACCCGCCAACAGGCCGGTGGTCCAAAAAATGAAATTCTGACCCTGGCGGGAACCGCCAACACAGGCCGCCGCTTTAACACTCCGACCGCCACGGCGGAACAAACAAACAGCGCGGCGGTCACCGCCAACAGACAGGCGGCAGACAATGTACCGCCCACCCTATCACGACCCACCAATCCGCCACCTTTTCCGGGGCGGGAGCCCCGCCGATAAAAACACGGCGGAAATAGACATTTTCAATGGAAAACGCTCACCTCGAGACACTCCACGCGGAATCCGGACAGCATGGAACCCGAATTGAACATCATACCTGCTCTCGTCTACCTGCTCATCTACCACGAGTACGAACTCCGGCGCAGACGTCAACGGTGAGTACTGCACCTACGACACACGGGAGGGGGGAGGACGAAAGGTTACGGGCACACACATATGCGACCCCCCCACCCCCCCAATATGTACACACCAATGCAGAGCAACAAGTCACAGTGACACCACCCAAACACCCGTTAAAAATACAATGACACAACCAAATTTGGAATAAATATTTATGTACAAAAAAAGCACCTGGAAATTATTTAGCAACCGTGATAAATATTTACAAAAATAAAAAATATATACACATCAGTGTATCACTGAAGTAACAAGTCCTGCACATCCTACGAAGCTAACATGTCCGTGGGCCAATGTTCTGCGAAACAAGAGCAAAGCCCACACACGAGACCTGAGTCCTTTGGAGAGAACACTGCAGGGGCATCTGATGTTAAAACTACAGGCACCTCAGGGGGAAGGGAAGGGGGGGCCACCACAGCCACATGAGTCCACGACGCCAGATCCACGAGGAGCCACCATGCCCACTGCACCATCCTGGGGAGTGCAAAGCCACAGTCTCTCAATGTCTCTACAGTGGGTGGGGTGCCCACTGTACCATCCTGGGGAGTGCAAAGCCACAGTCTCTCAATGTCTCTACAGTGGGCGGATTGGCCACTGTACCATCCTGGGGAGTGCAAAGCCACAGTCTCTCAATGTCTCTACAGTGGGCGGATTGCCCACTGTACCATCCTGGGGAGTGCAAAGCCACAGTCCATCCGGTGGATGACAGTCTCCACTGGTCAAGGAGGAGGCATGGTGGGCACAGTGAACCATAAACAGTGCCTGAGACGGCGGTACCCAGCGCAGCGGTGCATGACATGGCGATGGCCAGCGGAGCGGTGCTTGCAGGAAGGGCCCAGCGGAGCGGTGCTTGACAGGAAGGGCCCAGCGGAGCGGTGCTTGAGATGAAGGGCCCAGCGGAGCGGTGCTTGAGAGGAAGGGCCCAGCGGAGCGGTGCTTGACACGGCGGGGCCCTGTTCAGCGGTACCTGTCTTCACGGCGGGGCCCTGTTCAGCGGTACCTGTCTTCACGGCGGGGCCCTGTTCAGCGGTGCTCTTCTGCACGGCGGGGCCCTGTTCAGCGGTGCTCTTCTGCACGGCGGGCCCTTTTTCAGCGGTACCTGTCTTCACGGCGGGGCCCTGTTCAGCGGTGCCTGTCTTCACGGCGGGGCCCTGTTCAGCGGTGCTCTTCTGCACGGCCGGGCCCTGTTCAGCGGTACCTGTCTTCACGGCGGGGCCCTGTTCAGCGGTACCTGTCTTCACGGCGGGGCCCTGTTCAGCGGTGCCTGTCTTCACGGCGGGGCCCTGTTCAGCGGTGCTCTTGCAGTATGTCAAGGGAGTCAGACCTGGCCTGGACACCCTGCTCACTCGCCCTCCGAACGTGCAGTGTCAGGCCCCTTCGGGGACGGAGTCCTGGGCCCTTTGGTGTCGTCCCTTGCAGCCGGGATGGGGCTTGTGGGGCCCTCCTGCTCCGCGCTCCTGGTGGTTGTCCTCTCCGCCCTGCTGTCCTTCCGCTCCTTAGATGGGGCTCTCGGGCCCTTGCCTCCCCTGGCTGCTGTGGCCGGTGAAGTGGCCGGAGTCACCTCCTTGGGGACAGCCGTCTCTGTCCGCTCACGGCGGCCCTTAAATTTCCGGGTCCTCTTGCCTGGGGGGGGGCTGGCTGTCCCCTTGCTGCTCACCGAAGTGTCACTGCCGCCAAAGGGTGGACTCCACATGCCATGCACCACTTGCACTTTAGAAGCTGGGCTGGTGGTGGCTGAGGTGCCCTTGGGACTTTTCCCAGTTGGAGGGGGTGGGTCGGGGGAGGGAAAGAGGTCAAAATTGGAGAGGTAATATTTCTTGGGACCAAGGTAAGGGGTAGGAGTAGTGGTGAGAGAAGTGGAAGAAGAGGATGTGGTTGGATGAGAGTCAGGTGTGCTGTCCTTGGGTGCAGGTGACTGGGACGTAGGCTGTCGTGAGGTGGTTGGCTGTTGTTTGGGTGTCTGCCTGCGTTTATGTGTCTTGGAAGAGGGGGTGACAGACACAGTGGGAGAGGACACAGGGGACGTGTAAATGGCAGTGGGGGTGGTGACTGCAGGTGTGCGGACTGTAGTGGAGGGTGTGCTGGTGGTGGAAGAACTGGCTGATGTTGGTGTGCATGCAGGTGTGAGTGTAGACGTCACAGGGAGGGAGGAGGGAGACGAGGAGGACGGGGACACAGAGGTGGTAGTGACTGTTGGTATGTCTGCATCTGGCCGTTGCTTGGGTGAATGCTTGTGTTTTCTGTGGTGCTTATGTTTGGATGAGCTGCCCTTGGGTGTTGAGGTGTGTGCAGGCTGGTCTGATGGTGTGGATGGGATAGGTTGAGGTACAGGAGACAGAGAAAGGGTGGAGGCAGATAGAAGAGGGAGACTGGAGACAGGGACAATGGCTGCCGTCAGTGCTGAGGCCAGAGAAGTGAACGCTCGTTGATGGGCAGCCTGACCCGAATGAATGCCCTCCAGGTAGGCATTGCTCCGATGCACCTCCCTTTCCACCCCCTGGATGGCATTCAGAAGGGTAGTCTGCCCAACAATGACCGTCCTCACCAGGTCAATGAGCTCCGCACTGAGGGCAGCAGGGGTAACAGAGGCAGGGGCTGAGGTGCCTGGGGCGAAGGAGACGCGCGCCTTCCTGGCCGAGCGGCCACGGAGCGAAGACTTAGGGGCTGCTGGGAGGGCGGTGCTGGTGCGCTGGGTGGTGGCTGTACCTGTTGTTGCGGGGGCACAGATGTTGCCGCCACCGCTAGGGAGCTCCCAAACGAGGACGTGTCCGTGTCGCTGGTGTCTCCACCGGCCCCCGTTGTGGTGCTCCCCTCGCCCTCCGGATCACTGGTGCCCTCGGTGTCTGTGTCAGTGCCCACCGGGGCCTGGTGACCTGCAGCTCCCTCCTGCTCCGACGCCAAATCTCCTCCGCCTGATGATGCTAAAACACAAGAAGACAAAGATTTAGGGTGGGGGGAGAAATTAAACAAAGTTGAGTGCATGCCTTATCATTACCCTTTGCGGAGAGGACAGACACAGGTGCCTCGTGCACTAAGTCGCGAACTTGGGGTACACTACTCAGTACTTCTGACTAGGCAAACAGGTCTAGGGACAACAGACGCGCACATGTGTGATGCTGGAGCATGGGTAGCTGCACTTGGCACCCTACAGAGGTGGGGGGCGGGGGCACAGGGCCATGCCTAAGGGAGAGGACTACACTACAGAGAGCGCCCTGGCCTAATGTCACCCACAGCCCTCCTCCCCCACCCAGACGCCTCCAATGCGCATACAGATAGGAGAATGTGCAGATACTCACCCCCTTGTGTCTGCTGTGCTGTCCTCAAGCGCCCATCCAAATTAGGGTAGGCCACCGCCAGGATCCGGGACATCAGGGGGGTCATGGTGCGACTGGCACCCCTCCTAGGTCGGGAGGCCATCCCCTGCAGTGTTTCTGCGGTCTTCCTCGTTCCGTGGCGGATGTCCTCCCACCTCTTGCGGCAGTGGGTGCCCCGTCTGTTGTAGACCCCCAAGTTCCGGACTTCCTTGGCGATGGCACGCCAAATATCGATTTTCTGATGGGCGCTCACCTGTTTGACATGTACAGGGTGGGAAAGAGAAAACGTCACATATCTGCATGTTTGGAGTACATGCCCCCCCCTCCCCAACCTTGCCATGGTTCCCATTCTCTCATCTGTCGTGCGTTGCACTCCTCATTCCCTCCACACCCCACCAACTTACATCCCCCCCACTCCACACAGGCATAACCCATTCAATGTGCACTCAGTGTACTCACCTGTTGGTCTGGAGGACCGTAGAGTAGCGCATACTGGGGGAGGACCCCGTCCACGAGCTTCTCCAACTTTTCTGAACTGAAGGCGGGGGCCCTTTCACCAGTAGCAGCAGCCATTGTCACTTCCAGACCGAGTTCACAGCAGCACTTGCAGTATAGGTCCTCTCCTGTGGATGATCAGGTCTCGAGTGATTAAGCAGATACAAAATGGCGGTCACGCCCACGGCGGTGCGTACCGCGGCGGTGCGTACCGCGACCGCCGGCGCACATCGTCATTGGCTCCTGAAACCCATAGGCTTCAATGTTAACCAATGCGTCTTCGCACAGCGGTCTTCGACCGCCACGGTGTGCACCGCCAGCGCAGTGACCTCACATCCCATTGTCCCACTTCACAGGTCAGGCATCTGCCATTTCAAGGGCCCACATGGCTTAATTTCTAATGCGTCACACAGGCCTAGGCCTTGCTATGGCACACATACAAACATATCAAACCATACATTTACCTGTACTGTGCAAGCTGTGTTGTACGTACCTGTGAGTGGATTGACTCTGTACTCCATATTCTCCTTCCTAGGCACCGTCCGCTGGGACTAGCGATGAGAAGGAGGAATCCTCGCATGTACCGGCCGCTGGTGGACCTGTCGACAATGGAAGAACGCCATATAATACTACGATACCGACTTGACCGAGCCACCATCCATGAACTGTGTGCCCAGCTGGAGCCAGCCCTGATGTCCCCCATCCGCCAACCCACAGGAATTCCCCCTCTAGTGCAGGTTCTGTCTGCCCTCCATTTCTTTGCAAGTGGCTCATTCCAGACAACAGTGGCCATGTCATCTGGGATGTCTCAGCCTATGTCTTCCAAGATCTTATCCAGAGTGTTGTCTGCCCTGATGAAACTCATGCGGAGCTACATCATTTTCCCAGAGGAGGGTGATTTGCCTACAGTGAAAGCTGATTTCTATGCCCTTGGACACATCCCCAACATCATTGGTGCAATTGATGGGACCCATGTGGCTTTAGTCCCCCCAAATGACGATGAACAGGTGTACAGGAACAGGAAGAATTACCATTCTATGAATATCCAGGTGGTCTGTTTGGCTGACCAGTACATATCCCATGTAAATGCCAAGTTCCCTGGGTCAGTGCATGACGCGTATGTTATGCGAAATAGCAGCATTCCCTATGTGATGGAACAGCTACAGAGACAACGTGTGTGGCTAATTGGTGACTCTGGTTACCCCAACCTGCCGTGGCTACTGACCCCAGTGAAGAATCCAAGGACCAGGGCAGAGGAACGGTACAATGAGGCCCATGGGCGTACTAGGAGGGTGATTGAGTGAACCTTTGGGCTCCTGAAGGCCAGATTTAGGTGCCTGCATATGACTGGTGGATCCCTAATGTACTCACCAAAGAAGGTGTGCCATATCATCGTGGCGTGCTGCATGCTTCACAACCTGGCTTTGCGACGCCAGGTGCCTTTCCTGCAGGAGGATGGCCCAGATGGTGGTGTTGTAGAAGCCGTGGAGCCTGTGGAGAGTGAAGAGGAGGAAGACTCAGAGGACGACACAGACAATAGGGACAGAGTGATACTACAGTATTTCCAGTAACACACAGGTAAGAATCACCCACGCCATTTCACAATTGCTTATCGCCTCCTGCATCTGTACTTTCTGTGGTTCCCCCCAGATCTTTTTAATTAATTGTTGCCTTTCCCTTCCCTTCTCAGTGCTGTATGACTCAGTGCCTGACTTCTGCTTGGTTTGCCCATGAACTACAGCGTATTGACATTGGTATGTTGTCATGACCAATTGACAGAACAGATATTGAACAGTAATATGTAATACATTTGTTAATAATACAGCATGACTCAAAACTGATTTGTGTGCAAAATGTGATTTATTTACAGTGCTAGATATCGGTACATGTGATTCTAAGGGTGATGGGTGGGGGTGGAGGAATATCCATGGCAGAGTCCAGTTCTCAGTCTCACAGGTGCATTGTCCTTTTGCCTGTGGAAGGATGGAGCAGAGGCAGTTCATGGTTGGACAGGGTGGCAATGTGGGACAGTGGGAAGACTTGAGGGGGTATGTCCTGCTGGCGGGGGTCTTGACATCCTACTCTGTCTGTTTCTTGGATCTCAGGCTCCTCTTACGGGGTGGTTGTTCTTCAGCAGGAGGTGGGGTTCTGGTGAGCTGTCGTGGTGTTGGGGCCTCCTGTCCACTAGCGCCGGCGGAGGTGGTAGGCTGTTCCTGGTCCGGGCTAGTGACAGGGGCCCTGTGTGGTGCACCATGGTCCCGCAACGTGTCTTCTATCCTGTTGAGGGCCAGGACGATGGTCCCCATTGCGGTCCCGATGATTCTCAGCTCCTCCCTGAACCCCATGTAGCGTTCCTCCTGCTGTGCCTGGATCTCAGTGAACCTGGCCAGTACCGTCGCCATTGTTTCTTGGGAGTGGTGGTAGGCCCACATGAGGGTGGTGAGGGCCTCTTGGAGAGTGGGTTCCCTGGGCCTCTCCTCCCCCCCCTGTCGCACAGCAGCCCTCCGAGCTGCACGGTTTCCCCCGGCCTCTGTCCCCTGGACGGTGTGCCCGCTACCAATGCCCCCAGGTCCCTGTTGTTGTTGGGGTGTTGGGTTAGCCTGGGTGCCCTGTAGTGGCAGACACACCGCTGATTGAGCTGTCCTAGAGACAGAGGCATGGGCCCGCTGGGTGGGAGCTGTGCTGGTGTTGGCAGAGGGGGTCGGGTCTGGTGTGGCCTGTGGCTGCCTGAGGGGAACCGACTGCCCAGAGGTCCCCGATGGTCCGGGCTGGTCATCAGGTTCACTGTCGACAGAGCTGCTATCCTCAGTGTGGGCCTGTTCCGGTGGTGGGATGGACATTTCTGGACCCTCCTGGCTGGTGTGTTGGCGTTCGGGTCCTGCATGGGGTAAGAGAGTTGGGTTATTGTTTCTGTGTGTGCAATAGCGTGCGTGTTATGGGTGCCCTTGTCCCCCAGTGCAGGCATTCCCTTGAGGGAGGTGTTGTGAGGGTAGTTAGTGGGGGGGGGGGTTAGTGCTGTGGTCATGCTTAGGTGATGGGTGCCCATGATTTGTGTTGGCATGCAGGAGTTGGTGTTGGGATGGGTGGGTTGTGCTGGTGAGACATTGTCAGGGAGGATGTGTGCTGGGGGGTTGGGGGTGAGGGTGGGGGTGTGGGTTTGCATGCTGGTGGGGTGGGGGGGATATAGTAGTTGAGATTGGACTTACCAGAGTCCATTCCTCCGGCTACTCCAGCGAGGCCCTGAGGATGCAGGATGTTCAAGACGTCTTGCTCCCACGATGTAAATTCGGGAGGGGTGGGTGGGGGTCCGCCGCCAGTCTTCTGGACCGCGATGTTGTGCCTGGAGACCATCGATCGGACCTTCCCCCGTAGGTCGTTCCATCTTTTGCGTATGTCCTCCCTATTCCTGGGATGCTGTCCCACCGCGTTGACCCTGTCCACGATCCGCTGCCATAGCTCCGCCTTCCTAGCTATACTGGTGTGCTGCAACTGCGAGCCGAAGAGCTGTGGTTCCACTCTTAGGATTTCCTCCACCATGACCCGGAGTTCTTGGTCCGAAAACCGTGGGTGCCTTTGGGGTGCCATGGGGTGGTATGGGTGAGGTGTGGGGTGGTGTATGTGATGATAAGTATGTTGGTGTGTGGTGCTTTGTGCTACTATGTGGTGTGTGTGATGGTGTAGTGTGCCTCAGTGTGTCTTGCTATGGATTGTCTGCTGTGTCTCTCTCTCCTTCTCTCAGTAATTATGGTCGTAGGGGTTTGTGGGTGTGTGTTTTATAGTTGGTTGATTGTGTGGGAGTGGTGTGTGTATGTGTATCAGGTGTGTGTATTTCGAATTGTCCAATGTGGCTGTGTTTTGGTGCTGTGTGTGTATTCTGACCGCGGCGGTGTGTCGCGCCAATGGAATACCGCGTTTGAATGACCGCCGCGTGGATTCGTGGGTCGTAATGGCATGGGCGTATTTCTGTTGGCGTGACGGTGGAGGTTTGGTCATCTCCAGTTTATCGCTGCCCGCTGATGTGGCGGGCTGCAGTGGAGGTCGGATTTTTGGAGGTTTGGCCGTTGTGGGTCAGAATGACCGTGGCGGTTTACCGCGGCCGTGGCGGTGTTATGGCGGTCTTCTGACCGGCGGTAAGGGCCTTTTACCGCCGAGGTCAGAATGACCCCCAAAGTATTTAATTGTATGTTTGTAATAAATAATGTAATAAATAATGTTATTAATTAAATGTTTTCATGGAAGAAAGAAATGTTACACATTTTAATTTTTTTATTTATGTTTTGAAAGTTGATTTAATGTATATTTTACATGTTTAAAGATATATATTCTACTTGCAAATGAGCTTTTCTATTTAGATAAATAAAACAAGGTTTATTACATGTTCAGTATCAAACCAAAAATGTAGATCATATCTATATAGTAATGAATTGTGGACATTTTTCACTTGTTTCTGTTGTTGAACATTTTTTAACATGTATTAAATTGTTTCATATATATGTATATTTTTATCATCATTTTAACATAGCACACATTAATGATTTGTATATGTTTGTTATACTATTATTTATTTATTTTATTATTCACTTTGTGATATTTTTGCACATTTGGTAATGCATCTTTAAGTTATACCCCAATCATTTATATGTGGGGGCTAATCTTTTGTTTAGTTTAATTTAGCAGCCATTTTTTACCACTACCTGCTATTTTGTAGTCTGTGTCATTTTTAGTCAATTTTCTGGAATACAGGTCATGGTAAGGTGCTGCTGTTTGTCGGAACAGGTAAGTAAGTCCTTTTTAAAAATAAATTGGGGAGTTTTGACGGTGGGGATGATGTAGAGGAGAGGCCTAGAGCTTAGATTTTATTTGTGGGTGTTTTGTATATTCAGGTTTATTAATAATTGTTTTTTTCACTAGTGTGTAGTCTTGAGTTTCTGTATACTGTTTTAGTAATGTGTCATTATGTTCTAGTGTGTTATGTTACTTATCTTATGATGATTAAGCAAGATGCAATGTAATGTTTTTTGTGGGTGGGCTTTCTGTTTTACTATGCAGGTTTATTTCTGCAAAAGTGTCTTATGGGCATTGGAATTTACCTTTTTGATAAGGAAATCTCTTTTGGTTTATAAAAAAAATACTTTTGACTTTTATTTACTTTTTTTGGTTTCCAGGAGCATTTCTTTTTTAAACAGTTTTTTTTAATTTCTTTTTTTATAGTTCCCCTCCAGTTTAAAAAATCAAGGCTCAGGGAGAAGGTGGTCCCCAGGACTCCTAAGAACCCAATGGACGGGGTCTGCACAGCCCCCCTCCAATATTTTCCTAAAGCTCTGGGACGGTGGTGGTCACACAGGCTCAAAAGAGCCTTGGATGGGGGACCCCATGAGCCGCTGTCCTTTTTTTTTTTATTATGGTAAATGCACCTGGAACCTTGCCCACCTTGGGGCCATACTAAACAAGCAAGGAAGACGTTGCTTGTTTTTTTTTTATTTTCACTGTATTCATGGATCTGCTGTGAATTTCACTTAAAGATTTTTTAATTTGCTTTTTTCCTCTGGAATCCCTCAGTAACCCCAGCACCTGGGCTAGAGAGTCAGGGTTTTCCTAACCTTCCTCCTTTTATTTTCCCCCCAAAGGCCATGTGTGGTGCGGGGTTGGCTGCTTAATGGGGTTTTGGCAGCAGAGGCTGGACACAGGCCAGGCCCTGCGGTCAACCCCCACAGGAGACCATGTGTGGTGTGGGCTTGGGTGCTTATAGGTTGTTGGCAGTAGGCCCTAAAGTAACTAAAATGTCACCCTTGACATACCACTTCTACTTATCCAAGATATTACCTCACCCAAGATATCTTTTATGATATTAGTGTAACATTTGCAGTCAAATTAGTGCTGAGATAACTGTATGGCGAGGGTGAGTTATATATAGTTAACAAAAAAGAGTTTCCAAAACACAGTTCCCGATTACAGCCAAGCATCAAGCATTTTTTCAAATTGAAAAATGACTGCACGCACATAATTCTCTTAGCCCTGATGCGTTTCGGCTAGTAAGCCTTAACCACAGGTGAGTGGTTTGAAATATACAAGACTCAAGGTACTTATAAAGCAGTTGCTTTGTGACTCTGTAGCCAAAACCTACAATTCCCAAAATGCATCAATAATTAAGTTATTTGCACTGCAGTCCCATGATAGTCATGCTTAATAGCATTAAACTACTGCATTAGTCATTCAAAGTATATAATTACATGGGAGTATAGTGGTCATGTGCACTTAAGTGTGCAATTTCAATAGTCTTGTATAGCCCTTGTTCATCAATGCTCTGCCATGAATATGATAATGTCTTCCCAATGCCAGGAATCTGGATTGTCAAGAAGAGGTAAATACCTCCCTTGTCTCCCTTCTCACCTCCGTATCAGAAAGTGTCAGACTAAACCTATGTCCCATGCATAGTCAAGAGGGCCATGACCTCCAATCAAAGTTCAATACAGCAAACTACATCAGCAAGGGGCCCCTAACCCTGCAGGGCAACTTCAGATGGGGATTGGTTGTGTGAGTGCCTATATGAGTGAGTGGGTGAGTAGGTGTGTGAGTGGCTCTATGGAAAAGTGAGTGATTGTGTGAGTACTTGTATTGGTCTGTGAATGGGTATGTGAGTGGTTTTGTGGGTGTGTGAGTGAGTGTATGAGAGGTTGTATTAGCCTATGAGTAGGTGTGTGAGTGCTTCTGTGGATGATGTCATCAGTGATTCTATTTGAGATGTCATCAATGATGTCATCTGTGATGTCACTGACCATGTCATGAGTGATATAATATTCAAGGTCATAAGCAGTACATTGAGGGGCGTTTTTTATAGTTAGCTCAGGTAACTATGACTGCTGAATTTTACTGGTTTTGTACATGTGAAATGTACGCCTAACTTTAACATCACTGTAACTTTCGTTTTTTTCAGTGAATTTCTAAGGTTATTTTAATGTTGTTTCTTAATTATATATATAAATATTTGCAACAAAGAGCCACCATATAGCCAGCACGCTCTGACTGCTGGTGCAACTATGGGGATTGTGGACAAATCTCCAATATAATTAAGTTCAAAAAAGAAAAATGTTGCACTCCAAGATCCAATTATAATGGCTATATTTTATTTCAAAAGTGTTCGTGCTCCTACCACTGATGCGTTTTTGCCACTGGGGTCTTGATCACAGTCACTGTGACATCGGTGATCAAGACCCCAGTGGTCAAAACACTTCAGTGGTGGGAGCACGAGCACTTTTAAAATAAAATATATCCATAATAATTGGATCCTGGAGTGCAACACTTTTCTTTATTGGAATGCAAATGTTGCAGTGATAATATCAAAGATGACATATAAGATCCATTGATGATATAATATGTGGAGTAATTAGCTGTGTATGTTGAAGGCGCAAGCTATAGTTACCTTAGGGCGCGAGTTATAGTTACTTAAAAGAACTATAACTATAACTGATGAATTTCTATGGTTTTGTATGAGTAAATTCAGAACCTAACTATAATGTACCTGTAACCTTTATTTTTGTTCAGTGAATTTCTATGTTTTTTTATTGTAAAGCAATTTTAATTACTATACGTTATTCCATCCCCTGCCGCACATGGCCTTTGGCCGTGCGCAGCGGGGGTTGGTCGCAAGGCCTGGCCTGCAGCTAGGCCTTGTAGCCAAGACCTTGTAACCACCCAATTCTTCACCACGCATGTCCTCTGGCCGTGGGCAGCACAGCTCGGCCATAGGGCATAGTGGATCTGCGAGTGAATGCGTGAGTGTTTGAATGGTTCTGAAAGTGGGTTTGTGAGTCTGAGTGGGTGTGAGTGGGCACATGAGTCTCTGAGTGCATGTATGGGTGAATGAATTAGTGTATGAATGAGTCTGTGGTTTCTCTTTCAAATGTTTCCATATTCGTGAATAACTTGGGAAAATTCATGAATTTTCATAAATATCATGCATGGTGATGAAAAATTATTTCAAACCCATAATTTTCCCCTAACACACACCTTTATCACACCCTGGAATCATGGTACCTTCACCCTGACCCCTTATACCACTTTCAATTTGGATTTTCATCCCAGGGGACCATGTCCAGGGCAAGAAAATGGCAATTGCAATCTCTCTTTTCAGACAGGTATTCGAGAATTTTGTGAAACATTCTCAAAGTCATTGCAGCCAGAGAAATACAAGTTTATTTTCCTTTAATAGCTCAAAAACTACTAAATGGATTTAGACCGAATAAGCAAAAACGTGAACCTG
Source organism: Pleurodeles waltl (assembly GCF_031143425.1). Classification (NCBI taxonomy): domain Eukaryota; kingdom Metazoa; phylum Chordata; class Amphibia; order Caudata; family Salamandridae; genus Pleurodeles; species Pleurodeles waltl. The sequence continues at coordinate 893,968,419 of NC_090447.1, read as the reverse complement.
GGTACCAAGCTCCTTTGGATAGCCTTTCCGGTTATAGTGGATTGTGCCACAAGCAACAGTGTCCACTCTGAACAATTCACTGAAAAACTGCACTCCAGTGTAGAAGTTATCTACATACAAAGGTGACCTTAGTTATACAGTTGTCTACCAAGTTCCCACATAATTTTCTCACTAAATCCAAAACTGGGAAAAAACTTGAGAGGGGACAGTGTAGTGCCTTGCGTAATAAAGAGCTGCTAGCTCTGAAATTTGCAGACAGGTGGGATGTGTACATGATGAATACCATCCATGGTGAGCGTACATCCCCTGTGACTGTTCAGGGTCCAGTTGCCAAAGTGCACAAACCTGCATGCATTTTGGACTACAGTAAGCACATGGGTGATGTTGATAGAGTAGATTAGAGGTTGGAAACTTACACTGCTATTCGTCTTACATTTGTTATAAAAAATTGGCCATAGATTTGTTTGTTTGGGATTGTTCCAGGATGACATTTGTTAAATTTCAGGAGTCAGAGATGGAGAGCCTTATTGTGGTGGAACAGGCAAGAGTTCCTAGAAAAGCACTTTTGGAGGATGTGTTTAGATTGAAAGCTCGCCTCTTTCCTGATCACATTCCTCCCACTCCCATAAAAGACTATCCTATTGAGAAATGTAGAGTTTGTGCCTGAAGAAGTACCTAGAGGGAGACTCTGATGTACTCCCCTGATTGTCCTTTAAGGAAAACGAGTTGCAATACAAAAGAAAAAATGAAACCATTTGGTTTCGTTTTTTCAGAGTAGACCACTGCCTGCTCTGAAAAAATATTTTTTGCGACATTCACAAAGGGGAAGTGGTCCCGTTGGGACCCCTTCCCTTTTGCGATTGGGTTAGCACCCACTTCACGTGCTTTTGCGCTCACAAAGCAATTCTGCATTGCGGTGCGAGTCGCAATTAGGAAGGGAACACCCCCTCCTATTTGCGAGTCGCATTCCCATTTTGGAAGTCGGAACCGACTCGCAAAATGGGATTGTGCATCGCAATGCGCGTTTTGCATGGCACAAACTGCGAATTTCGCAGTTTGCGCAATGCAAAACGCTTCGTACATCTGGCCCTTGATGCCTTGACGCAGCTTTATAGCTCACAAGCTGTGAGTCATTGATCCAGTTTTTTGGCCTTTCAGTTCTAAGCAGTGCATTTAATTTCTGTGAAATCTCTTATTAATATAATTTGATCTACTGATCCATCACTCACTCTTGTGCCAAATCCAACTAGTATGTGTGGTAAAAATCAAAAAACCTGCTCCTCTGTAATCAGGCATTGAAACACACCTGTGACACGCTAGGTGTCTCAGGTAGGAGCCCAATGAAGAAGCATGCCACTAACTAGGTTGGTGGGTGAGGGGTCTTTATAACATAACATAACCTAAGTGCATTTCTTTTCACAGTTTTAGTGTTTGGAACATCATAGACGGACGTTGACACATCAAAATGATGTATTACAAAACTGCCAGTTTTTGCGGAGGGGCACATGCGTTTTTGGTCCCAGGTGCGGTGGTCATCAAGGGAAACTAACCAAACCCAGATATTTTTTAAAAATAGACACCCAGTGGAGTCCAGGGAGGTGTGGCTTGCGTGGATCCCCCAACATTTTCTTACCCATACTCCCTGCAAACCTTGATGTGTGCACGTTGTGTTTTGGGGCATTTCCTAATGCGGGCACTGGGTCTACCCACACAAGTGAGGTACAATTTTTATCGGGAGACCAGGGGGAATGCTGGGTAGAAGGAAGTCTGTGGCTCTCCTCAGATTCTAGAACTTTCCATCACCGAAATGTGAGGAAAAAGTGTTTTTTTCTTTTTTGCCAAATTGTGAGGTTTTCAAAGGATTCTGGATACTAGAACCTGGTGAGAGTCCCACAAGTCACCCAATCCTAGATTTCCCTATGTGTCTAGATTCCATTAATATACAGTTTTGCTAGGTTTCCCTAGGTGCTGGCTGAGCTAGAGGCCACAATCCACAGCTAGGCACTTTGCAAAAAACAGGTAAGTTTTCTTTGGGAAAATGTGATGCGTCCATGTTGTGTTTTGGGGCATTTCCTATCACATGCACTAGGCCTACCCACACAAGTGAGGTACCAATTTTATCGGTAGACCAGGGGGAAGGCTGGTTAAAAAGAAGTTTGTGGCTTTCCTCAGATTCCAGAACTTTCCATCACGAAATGTTTTTTTTGCCAAATGTTGATGTTTGAAAAGCATTATGGTAACAGAACCTGGCAAGAGTCCCAGAAGTCACCCCATTAAGAATTGCTCTTTGTGTCTAGTTTTCAAAAATATATAGGTTTGCTAGGTTACACTAGGTGCCGGCTGAGCTAGAGGCCAAAATTCACAGCTAGGCACTTTCCAAAAAGCAGGTCAGTTTTCTTTGGGAAAATGTGATGTGTCCATGCTGTGTTTTGGGGCATTTCCTGTCTCGGGCACTAGCCCTACCCACACAATTGTGGTACCATTTTCATCGGGAGACCCGGGGTGTGGCTGGGTAAAAAGAAGTTTGTGGCTCCCCTCAGATTCCGACTTTTACATCAATGAAATGTGAGGAAAAAGTGTTTTTTTTGCACAGTGGGAAAGGATGGAGCTACATGTTTCTTGAATGGAAGTGTGATGAATATTGGACCATACAAATTTCATAGTACAGTACTTCAGCTGACTTGCTGATCACAATTTTGTTTTTTTATGAAACATTTCATAACTGGTAACTTCCTTACAGAAGAGAGGATGGAGTGTGAACATTATCATCGGTTATTTTATTACTTAAATGATTTGCACAAGACAGTGTGAGAGAGTACAAACTGCACTGTAGAATGACATAGAAGTACCTGTTAATAAACCCTACACATGTATGTTTAAATAGCTTCCTAGAAGCAAGAGGAATTAAGCCTCCTATAGTGGGTTTTGAGTATCAAGAACTCAAAATACAGGAGACGATATTTGTTATTCATAACATGTAAATCGCTAATTACAAATTAAAATATGAACCTCAACGATTTAATAAAGAACTCCGTGCCAGATTTTTACGATATGATTTTGTGAAAGCAATCCCTGTGATTCACAAAATCATTGGTTTTATGACCACAAAATGTCAATTTTTTAAAGCACAAATATGTGATTGAAATTTTTTTTAATTTGCAAAACGGGCTTTGTGACAGATATTGAATCTAAGTTTGGAGCAGGTATAAAAGGAGAAAGTCTTCTAAATTGTTATTTTTATGTAGTATATCATTTTTCTGTGACCACAATAGCAGTCACAAATCATTGAACAGTAAAGGACACTACAGTTGTGTGCACTCTGAATGTCTAACTGACAAAATCAGTGGGACAGAATAGCAAGGGCAAAATATAGAAAAATATCAACTAATTAGTCTAGACTTTCTATACCTGTGGTCCATATATATTCAAGGTATGTAGATGTAGAGGTAGGCATAGTAAATATATAGTTCCCTATATGCTCTTACCTTTTGATATTTTGTCCCGCGATATTCTGACCTCAGTATTCTTGTGTCAAATATTGTTTGTGTTGATATTCAGTAGTACAACCAGCAAAGGACATGGTCATTTATTAGCAAAGGTGAAGGGTTGACTGCCTTGGTGAGTAGGCAGTAGTCCAGGCATTCAATCATAGCATTTGAAAAGTGCAGCACTGTCACCCCTGAAGGTATCCGGGTGCTGAGGATGTTGTGTCTCTGTCCAAAAGCCATGTCTTGAGTCTCCTTCTGAAGATTGCCAGGGAGGGAACTGTTCAGAGGTGGAGGGGCAAGCTGTTCCAAGACTTGGCTCCTGTGTAGGAGACTGAGCATCCTCTGCTGCAGCTGCAATGGATGCGGGGTGTGTATGAGGATTAGTGAGGTGGAGCCTAGTTGTCTTGATGGGACATAGAAGCTCAGTTGGTGGTTGATGTAGTTTTCCCTAGGTTGTGGGGAGTCTTGTATGTCGGTGTGAGGATTTTGAATTGGCATCTCCTCTGGACGGAGAACCTGGCTGCGGTGTTCTGCAGAGTCTGAAGTCTTTTAAATCATTGGGAGGAAACTCCGACATAGAGGGCATTGCAATGTCAAGGCCGCTGGTGACCAGGGCGTGCATGACTGTCTTTCTGGTGTTGGTAGAGATCCTTTTAAAGATTCAGCGGAACATGTGGAGGATGTAGAAGCAGGAGGAGGCAACTAAGTAAACTTGTTGATTCATGGATAATTGGCAGTCAAGGATGTTGCCAAGAGTTCATGTGTGGTCTGATGGAGAGGGCATTGGTCCGAGTTCTGCTGGCCATCAACTGTGGTCCCATACAGAGGTGTTCTTACTGAAGATAAGGATTTCTGTTTTGTCAGTGTTTAGTTTGTGGCAGCTGTTTTTCTTCGATGATGCTTTGGTCATGGTGTTACAGAAATTGACTTTGGCATTGTGGGGGGCTTTGGGAAATGAGCGGATTAGTTGAGTGTCATCAGCACAGGAGGCTAAATTGAGTCCATAGGATCTGATGATGTGTGCAGGGGAGGTCATGTAGATGTTGTACTGGGTTGGGCTGAGAAAGGATCCTTGTGCTACGCCACTGGAGATGTTCTTGGGTGTAGAAGTGAAGGGAGGAAGGTGGATGTTCTGTGTGCAGGCTGAGAGGAAAGAGGCGACCCACTTAAGAGCGTTTTGTTCAGTGCCTATGTTGTGGAGTCTGTTGGGGAGAGTGTGGTGGGAGACTGTATTGAACGCTGCAGAGAGGTCCAAAAGGATCAGATCTGACGACTCTCCTTATTGAGGAGGGTCCTGATGTTGTCTGTGGAGGCAATCAGTGCAGTCTTCGATGACGCCACCATGTTTGTTGGTGCGGTCTTGGTGTATCATCTTGTTGACATCAGGGGTGGCCCTGGTGATGTCGGGGTTTGAGGAGGGTGTTAGCCATGTTTCAGTGATAAAGGCAACATCCAAGTTGTGGGTGGTGATATTGTCCCAGATTTCTGTGGCATGTTTGCATAAGGAACGACATTTAGCAAGTTGTACTGGATTGGTGGTTGGCTGTTTGTAGTTTTCTGTGTGGGTGCAGTGTGATTTGTGCTGTCACTGGGCTCGAGCATCGCTATGGGAACGGGATTCGAACGTGTGGAGAGAGGAGACAGTTGACTGGGGTGAAGATGCTTACCTGGGTCTGTCCTGTTTGTCGGGGTCGTATTATTTATGAATAAACGCAGTCTGACTATACTTGTTGTACGTTTAATCACAACAATATTGGCGACGAAGGAACGACCCCGACGAAGAACCCGTGCGTTTAACTTCTCTGGTGTCAAGTTCGAGGCAGGACTTTCATCTGAGGAGGATTTCTGTTATGTCAGGTGTTACTCCAGGACATTTTATTGCGGTAGGAGTTCTTCAGTGTGAATCAATGCGATTTTCAGCATTTAATTGAAGCAGCTTCACATTTTTTTTTCTCACGCGCTGCTCTGCCGTTTGTTCTTGGATTTGTTTAATGTCTCCTAGCAACAAATTTTCTCGTGCTGCCGCGTCGGGGATGCTGTTCATCGCAAAGTGTCATTTACGGTTGCTTAGCAACTGAACAAGGAAGGATTTTTTGTGTTTTCTCACGTCGTATTTACAGACTTTGTATTTTGTGTTTAATGACCTTCCCTAGAATACACATTTTTGTATATGTGCTTATTCTCTAATACAAGAAAGATTTCAATTTAAAGGTGTATTTCTTCTTGTATTTCATCATGGCTTCAGGAAATGCATGGAATCTTACTGCTCCTGAGCCATTCATGCCTAAAAATGGAGAAGCTACTTTAAAATGGGAGGAATGGCGTGAATATTTTATAAATTACATTTCTACTTTTGAAGATGAAGAAGAACTTACTCCAGAAAAGAAGAAGAAAATCCTTTTACATTGTTTAGGTGCAAAGGGCCTAAAAATGTATAACAGTATTAATAAAAAAACTAGAGCACCTGACCAAGGAGATGTATTCAGTCACGCTCTTGAAGATCTTTCTGAGTATTTTAGGCCTGCTGTGTGTGTGGCTGTTGATCGCTTTAAATTTTATCATAGGAAGCAGCAACTTGAGGAGTCTGTTGAAGATTACGGGGGTCATTCTGACCCTGGCGGACATGGACCGCCAGGGCCAACGACCGCGGAAGCACCGCCAGCAGGCTGGCGGTGCTTCTGGGGCCATTCTGACCGCGGCGGTACAGCCGCGGTCAGAAAAGGGAAACCGACGGTTTCCCGACGGTTTCCCGCGGCCCCAGGGAATCCTCCACGGCGGCGCTGCAAGCAGCGCCACCATGGGGATTCCGACCCCCTTCCCGCCATCCTGTTTCTGGCGGTTTTCACCGCCAGAAACAGGATGGCGGGAACGGGTGTTGTGGGGCCCCTAACAGGGCCCCATTAAGATTTTCAGTGTCTGCTTGGCAGACACTGAAAATCGCGACGGGCGCAACTGCACCCGTCGCACACCAGCAACTCCGTCGGCTCCATTCGGAGCCGGCTTCCTCGTTGCTGGGGCTTTCCTGCTGGGCGGGCGGGCGGGCGGCCTTTTGGCGGTCGCCCGCCAGCCCAGCGGAAAAGTCAGAATGACCGCCGCGGTCTTTTGACCACGGCACGGTCTTCTGGAGGTTCCCGCCAGGCGGGCGGCTTCTGCCGCCCGCGGGGGTCAGAATGACCCCCTATGTTGCTGCGCTCAAAAATTTGGCTTTGTCGTGCAAGTTTGGAAATCTTCATGATGATCTCATCAGAGATCAAATCATAATGCACACAGCTAACCCCCATATACAAGAGAAACTTTGGTCTAGAGGAGAAGCATCGTTCTGCGATGTTCTTGATTTGGTGAAGAGTGCTGAACTCACTGGAAGGTGCGCAAAGGCTGTTCTACGCAGTGAGGACAAATCTTTTACGAAGTTGGATGACAATACCACTATTGCAATTGTCAAGAAAAGCAATGAATCGTCTCGCAGGGAGAAAGAGATTGTTAATTTGAAAGACAAAAGGTTTTGTTCCAGATGTGGGAGCAAGTTTCATCTTGCAAATGATAGGAAATGTCCAGCTCGGAACCTGAAATGCTCCAATTGTGGGGTGGTTGGGCATTTTTCAAAAGTGTGTCGCAGGAAAAAAATTGGTGGTGGTGACGTTTGTGTTAAATGCGTGAAAGATTGTAATAGCAATTCATCGGATGAGTCTGATTCAAATTTGTGCATTCTTAATGTTGATGAAATTGTACAGAATGTTAAAGGGAACTCTAGTAGACCCTTATGCCAAGTCTCAATTGCAGGAATAGATATTTCAGTTGTTGCTGATTCTGGTTCCCCCTACACAATTCTTAACAAGGTAGTTTGGCAGCAATGTTTTGAACCCGTTTTAGGAAAATTGTTTTGAAAAAACGGATATCTCTCCAAAAACATTCACGGGTGAGCCCATTAAGATACTGGGTTACAGGAATTTGCTAATCAAATTTAAACACAAACAAGCGTTTTGCAAGGTATATGTTTCAGACACTGGTCCATCTGTGCTGGGCTGGAAGGACCAAGGTGAGCTGGGTATTATTTTGGACCCCAGTAGTTCTTCACCTGTATCTGTTATACAAAATACTGAAGATTTCTCAGAAATTATTGCAAAAAAAATTCCCAGTGTATTTTCTGGCCAAATTGGTAAACTGAAGGGGTTCCAACACAAAATGCAATTGAAGGCTAATGCCACACCCTGTATTCACAAAGTCAGAAACATACCTGTATCCGTGAGGGACCAGGTAGAAGAAGAACTTAAAAAACTACAATCAGATGGTATTATTGAACCTGTTGAATCTGCAAAATGGGTCGCACCTTTAGTTGTTGTTAAACAAAAAAAAGGTAAATTGAGACTATGGGGGTCATTCTGACCCTGGCGACCGCCAGGGCAAGAATGACGGAAGCACCGCCAACAGGCTGGCGGTGCTTCAAACCCCATTCCGACCGCGGCGGTAAAGCACCACCAGGGACGGCAGTGTCCTGCCGATTTTCCCCCGGCGGTGATAATCCGCCATGGCAGCGCTGCAAGCGCAGGGATTATGACCCCCTTACCGCCAGCCTGTTTCTGGCGGTGTACACCGCCAGGAAGAGGCTGGCGGTAACAGGTGTCCAGGGGCCCCCTAACAGGGCCCCGGCCTGCTTTTCATGGCAGACAGTGAAAAGCGCGACGGGTGCAACTGCACCCGTCGCACAGCCGCAACACCGCCGGCTCCATTAGGAGCCGGCTCCTGTGTTGCGGCCTCATTCCAGCTGGGCCGGCGGGAATGTCGGAATGTGGGCCGCAGTAAAGTGGCCGCATGGCGGGCACTTGGCGGTTCCCGCCTGGCGGGCGGCGGTAGTCACCCGCCAAGGTCAGAATGAGGGCCTATGTGTGGACCTCAGGGATCTCAATAAGAGTATTTTAGTTGATCAATTTCCTTTGCCAAAAATAAGTGAGATGTTAGCTCGCACTAAAGGAGTTAGATGGTTTTCTAGCATTGATCTTAAAGCGGCTTACCATCAGGTACCTTTACATGCTGATAGTAAAAGTTTAACAACTTTTGTGACACCTTTTGGTTGTTACAGGTTTAAAAGAGTACCTTTTGGATTGGCTTCTGCAGCAGCCATGTTTCAGAGACTAATGCACAAGGTTTTATCGAACATGAAGGATGTACTAATTTTTCAGGACGCCATACTGATTATGGGGAAAAACAGAAATGAACATGATCATAATTTAGATTGTGTTTTACATAGGCTGAGCGCTCATGGGTTAACGGCAGAAATTTGCAGAAAACAAAATTAATTATTTAGGTCATGAGATTTCTGATGCCTGTATCAAACCTAAATTGGAATTAATTGATGCTATAAAAAATGCTCCTAGACCTCAATCTAAAGATGATTTACGAGCTTTTTTAGGTTTGGTCGAATTTTATGCTAAATTTGTGCACAATTTCTCTGAAAAAACGTATACTTTGCATCAATTACTTAAGGCTAATGTTAAATTTGTGTGGAGTGAATTATGTGACAGAGCATTTGAAGAAATCAAAAATGATGTGTCTAATGCCCCACTGTTGTATGGGTTTGACCCCATGTTACAAAGTATTGTCACAACGGATGCTAGTTCTAAAGGCATTGGCGCAACCTTATCCCAAATCGACGAAAAAGGAGTTGAATGGACCATAGCTTTTGCCTCGTGTTCAATCACACCCACCGAGGAGAAGTATTCTGTGATCGAACGAGAGACATTAGCGTGCGTTTGAGGTTTGGAACATTTCAGACAGTACATTTGGGGTTATCATGTTTGGTTAAGATGTGACCATAAGCCGCTCACTAAGGTGTTGACTACTAAAGGGTTAATTGCAGCTTCACCCCGTATAGCTCGTTTGTCGGTTAGACTGTTAGATTTCAATTACACTGTACAATATGTTCCTGGTGTGAAAAATGTTGTGGCAGATTTTTTAAGCAGAATGACTTTACTTGTGTCGAATGGTGAGGATGCTGATATTGACACTCTCACAGTAGCCAATGTGTTAGCTGTTTGTCCAGGCATTACTAAAGAGGATTGGGAGCAAGCTCAAGCCCAGGATGACTATTTCAGTGCAATTAGCGATTATATCAAGAATGGTTGGCCTAAAAAACATTTGTTAGAACATAGTTTGCGTGTGTTTTGGGAATTGAGACATGAACTCTCCCTTGAAGGTGGTCTTGTTTTTAGGAATGGCAGGGTTATTCCCCCTACTTCTTTGAGACATAGAATTATTGACATATGTCATGAAGGTCATCTAGGCATTAGTAAAAAAAAAAAAAAATTAAGTATACCTACTGGTGGCCTGGGTTGGACTCAGACATAGAAAAGAAGGTTAGAGACTGCCATTCCTGTAATTTGTCCAATAAGACTCATATAACATTAAAACCACCTCTCCATCCTATTCCGTTTCCAAATGGACCTTGGGAAAGGTGAGGCATAGATGTGGCAGGGCCAGTAATGTACAATGATAAGCAAAAGTATTTACTAGTTTTGGTTGATCATTTCTCAAAATGGCCGGAGGTTGAGATTGCAAATAGAACTGATGTAGATTCAATTGTGCATTTCCTGGACAAGGTATTTCTGAAGGAGGGCTTACCTAAGTGTATAGTCAGCGACAATGGTCCCCAATTTATTTCTCGTGCTTTCAAAAATTTTGTAGAAAGAAATGGTATTATACACAATACTACTGATTTATATCATCCTGCCGGGAACGGTGCTGTGGAGAGATTTAACAGGGTGGTTAAGGGTGTTATTCAATTGGCTAATTGTAACAATTTGGATTGGAGATGTGAATTAATGCAGAATTTATGGTCATATAGAACAACACCTTGTGTTTCTACTGGATTTTCTCCTTTCGTGTTGATGAGAGGTAGAATTCCTACGGGAAAAGATAATGTGGGTTGGAGTTCTGGTGATAAGAAGGTTGATTGGTCACTCAAACAAGTGAAACATAACATTAAAGTTTCTCAAGAGCAAAGCAAACTGTATTATGACACAAAACACAAATGTAAAGAACATATCATTAAAGTGGGTGATCTGGTGAGAGTCAAGAAACCAGGTTTCATTAAAAAAAGTAACAATCGATTTTCAGGTCCGCTTAAAGTAGATAAAATTTTATGCAATTCCGCATTATTGAGTCATGGCAAAGTTTGGCACATGTCATCTTTGTCTTTGTGTAGAAATGTTAATTCTGATTTGTTTGGAAAGGAAGGGGAAGAAATCACTCCAGAACGCAAGGTATGCAATTTTGACTGGTTAGATGATTTGAAGAATTCACCTTCAGAAGATCCAGATCGCATCTTAGACGAACAGCCGACAGTTTCAATGCCAATGGTTTGCAATCAATTGGTTTTGCCGGCAAGAAAAACAAGCAAGTGTGGACGTTTAGTCAAGATGCCAAGTATTTTATTATTTGAGTTCATTCGGTCTAGAAATCTAGGCCATTTAAAATAACAGAGATAACAATCATACATGATAAATAGTGTTTGTTTGGGAAAAAAAAAAAATACAAAAAAAAAATAACAATATAAAAACAGTAGTAATCAGGAAAGTATTAGAATAAGATCAACAAGACTAGATATTTGATTGTAGATAAAAAGTACAATAAATAAGACATGGGTTAAAATGTTAAGAGAGAAAGGATAAAAACTAGGATATAAAATTCTGTCTAACATACCAATGTGTGCAAGTGTTTCCCCGGAGGACCTGGTCCTCATCAATCCTCATATCATATAGGGGGCAACAGGTTCCTGCTAAGAAATTTCTACTGATACTACTAAAAAATAACAGCTGGGACTCCTTCTGTCGACTAATGTCAAGATGGCTCACATGCCCTTTAAAACAATAAGCCTACGCCGGATGTACCAGGCCTCCGCTAAAAATTTGGTAACTGTAATAGCTACCACGGAGGATGTGTCGTATGTACAGATTCTGGTGGCGTTTGCTCTATCATGTAATGACATATTTTTGCAGAGGGGAATGATCCACCTCCCTCTGGGCCTCTTATACAAAGGGCAAAAAAATAGTATGTGCTCTATTGTTTCTTTGCGATTTTGGCAAGAGATACATCTATCATTTGAAATGATGTTAGAGGACCAGTGAGCCGTAAAACCATTGATAGGCAGTGTACCATATCTTAGTTGGAGATATAAAGCACGGGCGTACGGAGGCATGGGAAGGTTCAAGAAGTTCTCAGGCCAGGGCTCGTGCTTAAGTTGGAGAAATTCCATTGTTAGCCTGCCCGCCCCTTTTTGATGCAAGGAGTCTTCATTAACTTTCTCCCAATATCTTTTAGTAACAAGTTTCCTTGCATTATCGGGGATTTGCTCCGGATATTTCCAGTAGGAAGGAAAACCTATTTTGACCCAGGCAGATTTCATTTCCTTCAGCCATGGAATTTTCTCCAGTGCCTGAGGGGTGGCTATGAGCTCTCTTATGGCCAGCCTGTATGGTTCGAGTTCAACAGATTTCCATAAACGAATCCAATAGGAAAGAGGCCTTAGGGCTGCAGTGGTTTTAATACTGTTTAAACCTAGGTCTAGCCTTAGAGGGGTCATTGGTGAACCCATACCTAGGCGGGCGATCTGTCTAAGAAAATGGTTTTCCTTGGTTTGCAGGATATCAAGGTTTTTGTGGGACCGCCAAAGTTCCGCTCCATAAAGGGCCGCTGCTCTGAATTGGACATTGTAAATCTCTGCAAGTATGTTCAAGGGGGGGCTTGGAGCCTTTCTCGATCTACGAACAAGGGCCCCAACTCTCTGGCTTATAATGAGAGCCCCTTTGTCAAGGGCTGCCTTCCATTTGCCTGTGGTCGATAGTCTGAAACCCAAGTAGTCAAACTCTTCTACTTTCTCCAAAGGGATCGAGTTCATTTCTATGCTAGCACGTGATCGTTTCTTGGAGGTACTATATATCATGAGTTTTGTTTTCTTAATGTTTATGTCCAGACCATAATCACTACAAAAAACACAAAATTGGTTGATCAGGTTTTGGATTCCCATTGGCGATTTAGATATCAAAATTGTATCATCTGCATATAGCAGACACGGGATTTTTTTCCCAACCAATTTAGGTGAATCATTTATACAGTTCTCTAAGTAGTGAATGCAATTTTTGATATATAGCAGAAAAAGAGTGGGTGCCAGGACACATCCCTGTCTAGCACCTTTTTTAATAGCTACGGGGTCAGTCAACTCGCCCCCCTGGCCACATCTAATTTGAGCAAAGGTATCTTCATGCAGTTGAGCAATGAGTTTCAGGAGACCAGATGGCACTCCCATGTTAGATAATGTTAACCACAGCAGGTTCCTGGGGATCAAATCGAATGCGGCTCTGAGGTCTATGAAGACCACGTTAAGATTGCCCCTCCCCAGGTCAACGTTCTTCCATTTTATTGACATGAATCTTAGGGCTTGGTCAACTGTACTCACTGCAGGTCTAAAACCTGCTTGTAGGTCAGAGAGAGCTTCGGACTCCATAATCCATTCCTCGAGATGGAACAGAAGATGCTTTGCATAGATTTTCTGGGAGTTATCAAGGAGACTAATCGGACGATAGTTGGCAGGGATGCTCGGATTTCCTTTTTTGAAAATGGGTACTATTTCAGCCCCTTTCCAAGTGGGTGGAACGGGGGCCCCTGCTGCAATAGCATTGCAGATAAGGTTGAGGTATGGTGCCCATATGTCTGGTCTTGATTTGTATAGATCGCCTGGAATCTTATCTGGGCCAGGGGCCTTTCCCCATTTCAGTGAATCTATTGCTGCTCTTGTTTTGGTTAGAGAGAATGAGATCGAGGTGGTCTCTTGGTTTATTGAGGCATCGGGGGCCCACAGGGATGCTTCAGATGGCCCTTCGTATAGTTGCCCAAAGTGCTCTACCCATGATACTGAGGGGATTGAAGAACCAGGTGCGGCAGGGGAATTGCTACAATCATCAGTTATTAGTTTCCAGAACCTAGATGTATCATTGGATTTAGCAGTCTCCAAAATAGTAACCCATCTGGCCTCTTCCCAACTTCTGCGTGCCTTAGAACATTCCTTCTTATAAACTTTTCTGGCTGTTCTTAACAGCTCAACATGGCCATCTTTTATTGCTTCCAGGAGAGACAGTTGTGCTTCTCTGCAACAATTGTCAAACCAAGGAGCGCAGTGCTTTTTATTAGGATTATTAAGAATTTTTTTTGTAAAGAGATGCATTAAAGATTGGAACAGGTCAGTGTGGGCTGCTAAGACTTTGTCACCCTCCCCATTCTCATTTAGCCGGATCATGCACTCCATCCGGTTGGCAAGCAGGTTGTAAATAGGTGCCAGATATTTAGGGGAAGAACTAATAGATTCCCATTTTAGGTTGCGTCTGTTATTAGTTAGAGCCAGCTGGAAGGCATGACTCTTGGAGTGGGGCACATTGAACGAAGGAAAAAGTCCTCTGGTCGATAAAATCAATGGGTCATGATCACTCTCAATTTGCTTTTGGACCCTCATATCGAACATGTGGCTCCACAGTCGGATGTCAAGAAGTATATAATCAATGCGACTGCTGAGCCTTCCACGCCTAAAGGTAGCTTGCAAATTTACATCCGAGCGCGAGCGACCATTACAGGCTCGGAGGCCATGGGCTAGTGTGATATCGGCCAGTAAGCGCGCAGATTTGTTCAGCCTTGGTTTTTTGTTGGAGACTAGCTGAGGGATGCCCCAATGGGCATCCTCTTCTTTATAAATTCCTTGGACTAGAGGATTAGGTTCAAAAGTGACATTGAAGTCCCCTCCAATCAAAACAAAGAAGGAGGGATTGTTTTTGAGGAGACTGTCCAAAGTGGACAGGACATCAAAATCAGCATGGGAGCTCACATTCCTGTTATAGATATTAATTAAAAGTAAAGGTCTCTCTTCAGAAATCATTATTAATAGGACTTGCAAGTCAAAGCAACCTGTATCTATTTCTTCTATCTTGCACCTAAGAGAAGTGTTGATCCACACAAGCAGCCCTCCCGATGGTCTCCCAGAAGATGACTTGCGAGCTGGAACCCATAGCTTTTGAAGCCTAGTCTATATTTGGGTTCTAATGCCCACGTTTCTTGGAAGAGACAGATCAGGTGATCATCAATAAGACAGCCCCATCCTGGGCTTTGTAATTTGCTCTCCAACCCTGCTATGTTCCAGCTGAGTACCTTATCGAGATCCTCTGTTTTTATGGACCCTGCTTTATTCTGAGAATATTTCCCACCGGGGGGGGAACTGCTAGGAACCATGCTAATTCTCTCAGGTATATTAGGACCAGTGGCTATCTCAATATGTGCCTTGTGGACCTCGCTGGATATAGCCCCAGCTATATATGAATTAGGTAGATTGGACCCCAGAATGGGTAGAACAGTTGCTGGGAACAGAATACATTCCTTGCTAGCTTGGCTCGTGATGCTTGTGGGTGATCCATGATTAACAGGATCTGCCAAGGTCAAAGGGGCAACAAAGTTAGAGATGCTGAGGGCAGTGGGATGAATGACCTCAGTCTCACCATTGCTCAAAGCCACTTCCGAAAGGTCATCTCCTAGTCAGTCTGTCTCAGAAAGAGATGACGAAGGGCATCTAGGGCCAGGTGCAGGGATAGATGCCAAGTAAATTTCAAGACTTTGTCTGTTTTGCTAGCGGGTATGGACTCACTTTTGTTTTGGGTCGGTAATCTGTTCTTTAGTAGAGTTATATGTATTCCTTAATTGTTGTATTTCCTTTGGTTAAGGGGAAGATGTGTTGCGATGCTCGTGCACCGCGAATGCGGATTTGTGCTGTCACTGGGCTCGAGCATCGCTATGGGAACGGGATTCGAACGTGTGGAGAGAGGAGACAGTTGACTGGGGTGAAGATGCTTACCTGGGTCTGTCCTGTTTGTCGGGGTCGTAATATTTATGAATAAACGCAGTCTGACTATACTTGTTGTACGTTTATTCACAACAGCCCTGGTGATGTTTGTAGTTTTCTGTGTGGGTGCAGTGCAGGAGTTAGTGTCTGCAGGTGGGCCCACATTGCAGGAGAAACAGCTGTGCAGGCTGGGGAAGGAAGGGTCCTTTGGTTGTGTGTGGGGAGGCAGTGAAGCACCTGTTGATGGGATGTCTGACGTTCAGGTCCTAGAGCTCCTTGGTGGTTTAGTGGTGGAGGTTGGGAGGACCAGGGGTCCTGGCACTGAGCGCAGTCCAGGCATGGGTGGGCACAGACAGGTTTGCCTTTGGCATACCTTTAGCACACCAGTGGCATGCCTGCTGTGCTCTGCAGCTGCACTGCAGCCTCCATTACATGTCCTGAGAGATGGGAGTGGATGGTGTGGGAGGTGGGAAGGCAGGAGGGCAGGAGCAGTTGTGGCATAAAGGAGGCATCAGCAGTGGCATCAGTAGATGCAAT
This sequence comes from Pleurodeles waltl, assembly GCF_031143425.1. NCBI lineage: Eukaryota > Metazoa > Chordata > Amphibia > Caudata > Salamandridae > Pleurodeles > Pleurodeles waltl. The sequence goes on along the minus strand of NC_090447.1, from coordinate 893,952,525 downwards.
CAGGCTCAGGAATGCGGCGGAGCTGTGATAATCTGGCTCAAGATTGCGGGTAGAGCTGTTGCAATCAGGAATGCAGGCGGAGCTTTCGAAATCTGGCTCAGGAATGTGGGGGAGCTGTCACAATGAGGCTTAGGAATGCAGACAGAGTTGTCACAATTAGGCTCAGGAATGTGGGCAGAGCTGTCAGCAGCAGACAGGAGGGCCTCGGAGTGGCTGGAGATCTTTGACTGACCCAATGCGCAAGGTATTTGTCACTGAGACTGTGCTGCGGCCTCCATTATATGTCCTGGGAGGTGTGAGGGTCTGGGTTGGGAGGCAGGAAGGCGGGATTGGCGGTGTAGCAGTGTAGTGCTTTCCTCTTATCTAGTTTCTAAGCACTAACATAACACACCAGAAATGCACTTCTGAGGTCAAAGAAGACTTTTATTGTTGTTAATTCTTCCCCAACCACAATTTTTATGTATGACGAATTAGTAGCTTTCAAGTCCGCGTTAATCAAACAAAATATATCAGTTTGCAATATACACAGCAGGTTATATTTATAAGATATTGAATGCAAAGCAAAACAAATACTTCACCGTGTGGGAACTATCTACAGCTTCATGTTTCTAAGGTCTGCAAGCTGATGACCCCTGTCAGCCGCGAGAAAGAGAGATTCATCTACCTACACGGGATTGCTGGCAGCTGGCGCCAAGCTCCAGCACGAGGTCCGGCAGATTCGAATCTGACCCTCTGCAGCCTGTTACATTCGTTACAAAGGTGTGCCCCCTCCTCTCAGACCTGGGAAACTGAGCAAGCCTTTTGGAGACTGGCCAGGTCTCCAAGACTACTCCTGTTCCCAAGCTCAAGCGAAGAAAAAACAACACCCATGTACTCTCTCTTATCATGTCTAGTCTACTGTGAGAAAAACATCTTGGTTCTCTGGTGCAAAAACACAGCTTGGAAAAATACAGCTTGGATTCTCAACTGCAAGATCTAACTCCACGTTAAAGGCAATAGGCAGCTAACCTAAGTATCAAATGCAATGTCATGTTAAAGCCAACAAGCATCTAAGCTGAATACAAAATGCAATGTCCAATATCATGTCAAAGCCCATAGGCAGCTGAGCTGAATACAAAATGCAATATATAATATCATGTCAAAGCCAATAGGCAGCTGAGCTGAATACAAAATGCAATGTCTAAATATCTAATAGCATGTCAAAGTCAATAGGCAGCTAAACTGAATACATCATGTCAAAGTCAATAGGCATGCAATGTCAAAGCCAATAGGCGGCTAGACTGGATACAGCATGTCAAAGCCAATAGGTAGAATACAGAATGTAATGGCTAATGCAATGTCAAAGCCCATAGGCGGCTCAACTGAATACAGAAAGTAATGGCTAATGCCATGTCAAAGCCAATAGGCAGAATACAGAATGTAATGACTAATGCAATGTCAAAGCCCATAGGCGGCTAAACTGAACAAAACATACCATGTGCTACTGGTGAACATTGAGCAACTAATATGCGCAGTGGTGAAACACAAAGTCATTGGTCAAAACAAAATTTAACAAATGGCAGTACATTCCGCCCTTTGACCAATGAATTTTTGTTTTACATATCTCCTGTTTCAAACAAAAACAAAAAACATCAGCACAAACAAAAAAAACATTATGATCAAAGCAATCCCTGTAAAGCAATAGAAGTGAATTAACACATTGATTTCATAACCTTTCACATCAGATACATCTACATAGAAAAGACTGGGCAATTTTTATACTCTGAGTGAGTCTCTAATTCAACAGCGTTAGCAATTTGATGTGGCATGAGTTCTACTCATGTAAAGATGCACGGTTCACCTGAAAGGTTTGCTGGAAGGTAAGCAAAAGTCAGAGTTCCATACGAGAAGGGAAAAAAAAAATCACAGCTTAGTTCCAGTGGAAGAATGCAATCAAACAAGTTGAACTGGAACTGAAGGCGCAGTTTGCGCAATATGGATCCATGGTGCTGGCACTTTACTCAGCCAGGTTCAGGTTGGGGATTCGGTCCCTTCCCCGACCCCACACGCACACACCGGAAGGGGGACCACACAGCACACTCAGGGACAGGGGCGAAACGTGGTAGGATCTGCAAAAGAAACAAGTATGACTTTTCTTGCAAATAACATTTTTCATTTAAAATGCACCCTTCCTCTTTCTTTCCCTGTATTATAATCAGCAGGACGTTTTTGGGGCCCTTTGTTATATTCTCTGCAGGTTCTGGAGGGTCACTTGGGGCTTCAGCCCACACATCAGCACTGAGGTTTTTATCTGCTGCACCACAGCTTCCCTTTTCTTGCACTGTCAGAAGGGCTGGGGCAGACTCCTTCTTTACCAAACCTCCATTCACTGCACTTTTGTCAAGTTGGGCCATTCTGTCTCCAATTTGTATGAATGAATCAGATTCTTTTCTAGGTATCAGCATAATTTCGATTTTTCCTTGGTAATTTGCAGCAATCACTCTCCCTAAAACCTGATCAATTTGCCATTTCTGTCCTGGTAACTTTCCTCTCCCCAACTGCTCTGTGACTGCTTGCATGACAGATTGCTTTTGTGCGTGCTGCACAGTTTTTATCAAATCTAGGGGAATGTGCATCTCTCTCATCTCTGCCCACCTGTAAGTGGCTTTTTCTCTCAGCTGTTCACCTTTCTGGGGCACCCACTTAGCCATCCCCACTAAGGCAGAATTCTGGGTGTACACTTCTCTCTCTGAATTTTTCTCATTAACATCTGCAAGGTAATTGAACCAGTTAGGTGCTAAAACATTAGCAATGAACCAAAAATCAGCGTAAAAATGACACATCTCACGTAGCTCTTGCTTTAAAATCTGACACACATTATACAACGCTGTTCCTTCTACGGTGCCAGAAAACAACATTTCAGTCAATGAATCATTAGTAAAACAAACATGCTTTTTATCTTCAGTGGACACGAATTCAAATGGTGCACACAATTTCATTGGTAACTCTTTTACCTGTGGTACTCTAGCCCTGTCTTGCAAGTACCAGATCCATTGTATGATTCTAGCTAGGGGCACTATTTTCTTTCCTTGTTCTTGAGTTACATGTACATAAGTATTTCCTTCTTGCACTGCGCAGAAACCTGAAGTCTGCATTATTTCATTTGCCAAATCACAAGCGCGCAGCTGCATATTATTTTTCACAGTGACCATATACAAAAGTGTTAGGATTTCACTCAAATGAGGGCTTTTCTTTTTCCAAAAATCAAACAAGCTAATGAAACTCGGGGTGTCTTGCTCTAAAATCCTTCGTTTTACTTGTGCATTTTGCAACGGTAACTCGTAAATCACATCCTGGTCTCTCTCGTCCGTGTTATCAGTTAAGGAATGCGCTTTGGCTGCCAAAAACCCTGGCTCACACGGAAACTCAGTGCAGCTCGGAGCTGTCTTAACCCCCTCATTACTGGAATGGGACAAGAAAGATTCTTCAAAAACAGCCCTTTTATAACTTTCAGTCGGGCTAATTTGCTCACGTAAATTCCTATTTTCATGTTCCAACTGCCTACATTTCTCCTGCATTTCTCTGTAAGCAGATAAAGGTATCCAAACCTTTCTGTCATCATTACTTCCAAAAGACACGTTTTCTACATATGTACAACAGGAATTATTTCTCAAAACATTATCAGGCATTTTAGCTACACATGCATTTTCTTCTGTAATTCCCCAAACAGAAAACAATTCACAGTTTTTCTTAGCACCATCAGGCAGTTTATCAACACATGTATTCTCAGACATGGTCTGCCGTGCTACTGTGATTCCCCAAACAGAAAACAATTTCTGTAATTCTCCAAACAACAAAAAAACAATTACACTTTTAAAGTGTGCACTTAGAAATCTACCAACTCGTCAACACCCTCTTAATCACCTCTTAATGACCGACCCCACGACTCCTGGTACCAATTGTAGTGCTTTCCTCTTATCTAGTTTCTAAGCACTAACATAACACACCAGAAATACACTTCTGAGTTCAAAGAAGACTTTTATTGTTGTTAATTCTTCCCCAACCACAATTTTTATGTATGACGAATTAGTAGCTTTCAAGTCCGCGTTAATCAAACAAAATATATCAGTTTGCAATATACACAGCAGGTTATATTTATAAGATATTGAATGCAAAGCAAAACAAATACTTCACCGTGTGGGAACTATTCACAGCTTCATCTTTCTAAGGTCTGCAAGCTGATGACCCCTGTCAGCCGCGAGAAAGAGAGATTCATCTACCCACACGGGATTGCTGGCAGCCTGCGCCAAGCTCCAGCACGAGGTTCGGCAGATTCGAATCTGACTCTCTGCAGCCTGTTACATTCGTTACAAAGGTGTGCCCCCTCCTCTCAGACCTGGGAAACTGAGCAAGCCTTTTGGAGACTGGCCAGGTCTCCAAGACTACTCCTGTTCCCAAGCTCAAGCGAAGAAAAAACAACACCCATGTACTCTCTCTTATCATGTCTAGTCTACTGTGAGAAAAACATCTTGGTTCTCTGGTGCAAAAACACAGCTTGGAAAAATACAGCTTGGATTCTCAACTGCAAGATCTAACTCCACGTTAAAGGCAATAGGCAGCTAACCTAAGTATCAAATGCAATGTCATGTTAAAGGCAATAGGCAGCTAACCTAAATATCAAATGCAATGTCTAGTGTCATGTCAAAGCCAATAAGCATCTAAGCTGAATACAAAATGCAATGTCTTATATCATGTCAAAGCCCATAGGCAGCTGAGCTGAATACAAAATGCAATGTATAATATGTCAAAGCCAATAGGCAGCTGAGCTGAATACAAAATGTAATGTATAATATCATGTCAAAGCCAATAGGCAGTTAAGCTGAATATAAAATGCAATATATAATATCATGTCAAAGCCAATAGGCAGAATATCTAATAGCATGTCAAAGTCAATAGGCAGCTAAACTAAATACATCATGTCAAAGCCAATAGGAATGCAATGTCAAAGCCAATAGGCGGCTAGACTGGATACAGCATGTCAAAGCCAATAGGCAGAATACAGAATGTAATCGCTAATGCAATGTCAAAGCCAATAGGCAGAATACAGAATGTAATGACTAATGCAATGTCAAAGCCCATAGGTGGCTAAACTGAATACAGAAAGTAATGGCTAATGCCATGTCAAAGCCCATAGGCGGCTAAACTGAACACAGAAAGTAATGGCTAATGCCATGTCAAAGCCCATAGGCGGCTCAACTGAACAAAACCATACCATGTGCTACTGGTGAACATTGAGCAACTAATATGCGCAATGGTGAAACACAAAGTCATTGGTCAAAACAAAATTCAACAAATGGCAGTACAAGCAGTCACAACCAAGCTCAGGAATGCAGGGAGAGCTTTCACGATCAGGCTGAGGAATGTGGGCAGGCAGAGCTGTCAATAGCAGACAGGAGGGCCTGATATCCCCGATGTTTTCCCAAAAAATAAACTTTTCCATTTAGGAAAGGAAATACGGGGATGATGGTCTTTGTCCCTATCTCTGGGTTTGCAGCTAATCACTGGGGTCACAAATTTCAACCTGTCTAATTAATATAAATGAGGCATTTGCTTTAGTGACTGCGAGTGAATGGAGATTTTGTGACACACCCTATTAGTAGATTGATCAGTGTTCTCAATGGTTGGTGTATAATTTGAGGCCACATGTTGCAAATGTATTTGTAATTCATTTTGTGCCTTGAGCTCTGTGCCACAATATATTGCAGGGCACTTGGTAATGTTGCAGAATGCACATTATGAATTCTCCATGTATAAATTGGAATCTTGAACTAAATAATATAATAATAGTCTTCTATTTAGCCAAATTGTCTTTCAGAAAGGTGTTCCCAAGCTGCAGCAGTGCTGTTCACCTTGGTGAAAAGAAGGTTTGTTGCAGAGCAGCTGCCCTCTCGTGTGCACGTGCGGACTACTCAATGGCTTTTCATAACAACAAAAAATCAAGGATGGAGGATAAGTTATTTGTAATGGATGCATGCGCCCAAAAATTGCCCGCATTAAAAATTAAATAGATTCCTCTACAAAGGGTCAAGAACAAGTCTGAACTATCCAGCTGGGAAATAGGATCAGGTGCAACAGTCACATGAAATGAGGCTTTGCAAGGTTAGTGATCTGCATGATGCTTGACTGGCGAGTGCCTCTTTATAAAATGTGGTACTGTACCTATTAGAAGCATATACCATGGAGATAATAATTTACTTTCATTTATTGCCACCATTGGGTTACAGCATGCATTGAATACCATTCAAAAATGCAAAGCAAAGCTCATTTGCTGGTAGTAAATCTGGCCAAAAACCAATTGAAAAGGAAAATTAACTATGCAAATGGCTTGGAGATGCCAGAGCTTGTTTCTATTGGCAAACGTAAGGTGGAAAATGTGTTCTAAAATGCATTACTTGGCTCAATTTTTTTCAAACGTTTCTCAGGGGAGTTCCTCCCAGAATCGTAATTAAGGAAGGTGGGCTCACTCACTACAAGCTAGCATTAGGATGCAGGCAGTGCCATTCAAGTAGTGGACAGACGTGACACCAGTGGCAGAAATGGTTGGCGGATTCTAAGAAAACTTCTGGGTATCTGCAATTATTTTTTACGAGTTAAGCACTGATGTCTCTACTTGCAATAATATTTAGGCATACAAGTAGAAGAGAGTTTGCACCCAGAAGGCAGATCCTATGCTTTGCTCCGAAGACGTGATGCTGATTCATGGACGAAAAGGGGACTACGGATTGCATGTCCTTTTGTAGAGAAATAATTCTGAAATGTTATAGTTTCAAAGTTCAGTGTGAGATCTCTGATTTTTCATGTTTTCCTGTTTAAAAAATGTAACCGATGCTGAGTACTTGATTTAAAAAAATGTACACATGTTTTCACAAATCACTTGTGTGGCTTCTGTGACATGTTTTCAATTTCTCTATGAATTTCCTCTTCCTAGGAATATCAAATGTATTCGATTTTGTGTGCATCATGTTGTTATAACATGATAAGTAGTTTATAAAATATAAGAAACAAACTGCAGTAAATACTCAAAACATCTTGTGATAAATGACTGAAATTTTGATGTTGATGGCCTCAGTGTTCAAATGGGATATGCACCTTTGGAATGGGGAGGGGTGCACTTCTTGCGGGCTTTTTAGTCTTAACTTCAAATACGGTTTCATGATCAATGTTTTAAAATTTCACAGAGAGATCTGAGAAACTTCACCCCCTACTCAAAGCATCACCCATGACCAATGTATGTCTGCCAAAAACAGATGAAGGAGTAGTGTTTCGAAAAGAGCCTGAAGTCAGACTGCCAAGGATGAAAGAGGGTTTTCAAGTTGGATGCAATTTTCAGTTGACAGACCTACGGACTTCTCTGTTGCCATATCTAAAATGGAATGTTCAAAAGTGGACAGTAATTAAATTGAGAACCAGGATCAATACAGAGTATCTTGGCAGTACTACTGGAATGGAATTGAAATAGTTTCTGGATGAGGAATATATTAAAAGAATCTAGCATATATTTAGTGCACACTGAAACTTTGTATGTTTTACAATATCTATCTACTTTAAAAATCCAACTTAATATGGTGATCACCTTTTCTTAAAAAGTGGCTTAATGCCACTTTGTAAATATAGGGCACGGCATTATGTCACCAAAACATAGGTAAAAGCGATGATCCTGTGGTGCAGTGCCCTTGTAAATCACGGCCTCAGTTCTGTGGCAGCATGGAACATGTTCTTCCTTTTTCACAGCAGGCAAATTAACCCTCAGTGCAAAGTTATTTTTACACTTGTATTGTTGCCTAAAAACTGCCGGTCTCACAAGGAAGTTCATGTGCTTTTAAACCAAAAGTTATTTTTAAACACAACATCCCCCCACCAAAGTCAGTGGCAGGTACTGCTGCACTGGTCGCCCTAAAGCCGACCCTGGCCTCCAGGCTTTCCTAGCAGCAAAACGCGTATTAACTTGGAGATTTTTCAGCTTAATATATACGCTGAGATGTCAGAAAGAAGCGCGCAACCCTCCTCCTTCTGCACTCGTGGGACAATCATCCTGACTCAAGTCTTAGTGCAAAAGGCCATTTATTAGGACATGATTGCCATACACATTACAACATGTCACAACACAACATATTAACTCCTTAACATAATAATTGTTTTCTCCTTTCCCCTGTCCTCAATCTTACACCATAATGTCTCACACTTTCCTTCCGCCTTTTACTCTGTCACTCTCTCCCATCACCGTCATCCTCCTCGCTTCCTTTCTGAAACATCCTCCAACCACCACTTAATTCACCTGTTCCAGCCAACCTACCCCCCAGATCTTCCTTCACCTGAACACCTTATTCCTTCTCCCAAGTGGTGGATCTGCCCTCATCTGACTCCCCATCCCCCCATGTATCTCACCCCTGTAGCTGCAACCCGTACTAAACTGGCTTTACCCACACTACCTCTCCCGTTAACTGCAGGGTAGGTGGGTTGCTAAACGCTCCTAACGTTTTCCTGTTATTCGCCGGGAGAGGTCGTCACTTGCTGTCCTGGCTCCTTAAATAGTCCCAACCCCCTACGTGACCCACTCTACCCAATCCTGTTCCCCCTCCCTCTGTCCAACGAAACTTCCTGAAGGAAGACTAGTCTGTGACTAGCTTCCCCCAGGACCCTCCCTAGCGCAGCTCAGATAATAGCATCAAGATAGGGCCGCAATAGCAAATAATCGCATGTAGAAACGTTTCCTAACACAACACTCCCCCATGAACATTTAAGAGAAGGCCTCCAGGCTGCGAAGCTATCTGAATGCAATATTGAAAGGCCGTCCTTTTCTTAAACTTTCATGACTTTCAATAAAATGCTGTGCCAGCCTGTTATTTCTGACATTATGCATGAAATAGCATTTGGTATGAGATGTTATTAATGTCCCTGAATACAAGAAGTAATATCGGTGTTAAATCAGACCTTATGAATATAGGATGAAGTCCTGTTTGCACTACTTTGAAATATACATAAATCATAAGCATGAATACAAGCCAGCAGCAATGGCATTGTGTTAAGAATAACTAAAGAAAACAAGTCGTCCACATTCCAGTCACGTTAGCCCTGGGACAGTTGTCCTATTCCTAAAAGAGGAAAAAAATCTGTTACTAGAGATGGACAAATAGATGAAGGTGTATTTTTCAGAAGTATCGAACGAACGTGCGAGATTGCACTTGCAGGCTGGAAGGAGCATTTACTGTAGGAGCTGTAAACATATTTCACTAATGGGCGTGATAGCTTTACAACTGAAACTGCTGAAAAATATCAAGTCATCAGGAAGGCTTTTTAGCTGCCCGAAGAGTAGTAATTAGAAGACATCAGATAGTAAGTTGGAAATGGCTGTGCTTCAACTGTGTTTTTTTTGCTTTTCAGATACGGTAGTTGTAGCATCCCAAAAATACCGATTTAGAAATGACGAACATATTTCAAGTCAATGTTTTTTCCCCTAAAGATATTCTACGCAAAGATTAAATAATGTCCGTAGCCGGCAGTGCCTGGAACAGTATTCAGAGTAGGGGTGCTGAATCGATATTACATCACTGAACTCATAGGGACTGCAAAGTGCAAGTTGTGCATTGAGAAGAAGTGTAGTAAATGAGCCATGTCCATTCAGCAAGAGAGCTGTAAGGGTGCAGTATGTAGCTGATGGTGAATTTTGGATTAGACTTTCGTGAATATATTATTGAAGTATGTTATGGTAGCTCACGGTCATTTACCAATAGCACATTATCCATTGGAATGGAGACTAATTTTACAGAGATGTAGTATCACTGATAAAGCTATCATAGCTACCAAAAATGATGTGAAGAAATCGGATTTCAACAAATATTTGTTCTTTGGGCATCACTAAGTTAAGTGTCTTGAATTGCTTTGATTCTATTAAAATCTTAGGGCCTGATTTAGATTTTGGTGGAGGGTTTGACGGATACCCCATCTGTTGTAGTATGATCTCCATAGGCTATAATGGGATTGTAATATGGCAGACGGGATATCTGTCACATTTGTGAAGGAGTAACCTCCTCCACCAAACTCTAAATCAGGACCTTTGTTTCCATTGCACTCATAAGTAATGACCTTTTTTGAAAAATGTGTGCAGTTTAATTCTAGTTTTTTACCTTTTGATATGAGTAGAAAGTAACATCTGTCATCCTTTCCTTTCACACCAGCAATACTGCCACATTTTTGAAAACCTCTCACTTTGCAATTAGAGAAAGAAAATGCCAGTCTCCATGTTTACAAGAATAAGCAGCAATTTGTCAGAAGACAGCCTGACACTTGACCTCTGTCTTTGAACACATTGTAAATGTGACAAGATAAAAGCCAAATTTAAATGCATGTTTTTATTGCTCATTCACCTTTTGAACTCCAGCATGGTTGTATTAGGGGTGTTGCACCACCACAGTACTTCTACTTCCAGTGCCAGAAATATGATTCTTGGTATGGTATACCTATCTAATTAGCAAGGGCAGACCGCATCAGGATGTGACAGTTATGCAGAGCTGTCAACTTTGGAACTGGGGAGTCAGGGTTGAGTCCTGCCTTCAGATCAACATTGTGTGAATATAAGCAAATCACTTAATACCCTGTACTTACAAAAATAATATGACCTAGCGTAATGTAACTGATGCTCATGTAAAATGCTTCCATGCTGTTGAGTCGCACTGTACTATTTGCAAAAATGACCAGCATAATTTATGTCAAGGCTTTCTGATGTTTATTATTACAGTAACATAAACTGAATACATTTCCCTCTTGGGTTTTTCACCGTGTAGGGTGGAGCTTGAGCAGTTTAATAGCTTGACTACAATATTGTGAGAGTGGCCAGTGGAACACTCTCATTTCTAATGGACAAATCCAAAAGCATAGGAAAAAGGCCTGACTTCATATATTTTTTCACGGGCACAGTCTAAGTTTGGAGCAGTATTCAGATTGTCTAGCTAGGATGAAAGCAATGTTTACACTAACTAAACAATTCAAGAATCTTGCTTTGCACAAATTCATCTGTTCAAATGCCATATTTGCATTTGTTGATCAGTGCAAATGTTGCCACAAAAACCCATTGTATCAGAGCTCAATTTGTTAAATTGCCCCAGATGCCCAAAGCCGCCTGCCACAAATATTCTAGTTCAGATGTGATGCACAGACAAAATTTGTCATTTAGTGACATGTGGTAATGACCTTTCATCTGGGCTGGGGTTTTGCTAATGCATCATCTTAGAAAGCAGCATTTCTAAAACATTTCAAAGACTGTTGTATTATGAAAATAATTTTCTCTTAATAATGTGGGCTTTTTTATCCAGCATCAGACATGGAGACCAAGGGCTACAAGTTTTGAAAGTCCTTAGAAGTGAGTTTAGGATGATCTCTTTACGCCAGTGAATATGGAAATTGTCTAAAATCAGGCACAGCTCACCTGCAAACCTATGTTTTTAAGTGTTCTTGTCTCATTTCTTCAATTGAAGCAAAACAATACAAGGACTAGAATGCATTAGGTTATCACACACAAGTTCAGGACGCGAAACAGTGACTATAATGACCTGGAAGGAGGTGGTCTCCCTAAGTGACCTATTTAACTTATTTCATGCATAGTGTGATAGTGTAATATTCAGCATATGTATTCACTGGGAATAAGATTTGTTGGACATCATGAACCAGTAGTCAAAAATCTATGGAAAGGCATGGCACATCTAACGTTGAAAATAAGTCTCTGAACAAAATTATGTCACTTGTGGATTGGATCAACTTTTCCAGCACTGGCCTGCCTGCTACCCTCGAATTAGTCTGATTATAGTAGCCTTTCATTCCATTGACTAAATAAGAAGGTGATTGAGGAACAGATATGCCCTGAAAACGGTTTAAGCCAAGACATCCTGACCTGGCAATCTCCATCATGCAGATAACGCTGAAACAAAACATAAAACATCTCAGAAAAATAAGTATTCTTAGGTGTTTTTGAGAATCTCTGTCTTCCTTCAGGAGTAGTGGCTTTGTTAGAAATGGGGTTTCTAGTTGGCCGAGGTATGCACCCTGTCCAACTAGGGACCACCATTTTAGTCTTGGTAAGTCAGATACAGAACCTAAACTAACCTGTGTTCTCCCTCTGGTAGTTTGGCACAGAGCAGGCAGGCTTAACGTAAGAGGCAATATGTAAAGAATTAGTGCAACACTTAATTACAGCAGCACAGTGAAATATACTAATAAAATACCCTACATTTCCGAACACTAGAGAATATTTTGCTGAATAAAACAAAACCAACGCAACAAAAATTAAATATGTAGAAGTCGAGATATGAATTTTTAAAGAGTAAATGTGAAAACTGTGCTTTCACTAGTCACTAGTGGTCAAAAGGTTGCTTGAGGTCACAAGGGACCGGTACAAATCCAAAGTTCAGGCCGGCAGTAATGGAGCGTCGGCTGACTACAGAACCCACGCAGGGCCTGCTGAAACAGTACCTTTGAAGGAGCAAAGAATTTATGTGGAGGACACAATACATTGGGATTATCTAGGTAGTCATGTCACTGGGTCATCGTCGGGACCCACTGAAGTGATTGCAATGCGTCATCATCAAGACATGCAGGCTGTGAATTCACTGTCATTAGTAGCTGCTCTGAATCCACTGCCAGTGGTAGCTGCTGTGTTGGTATTGAGGGAACGTTGCATCAGAATTTCACATACATTGAGGCAATGGGTCATTTTTTGCAGAAGTCAGCTGCAGAAACCACTACTGAGGCCACGAATGGAAGTTGCACCTCAGGCAAGAGTAGGAATCACAGATTGCAGAGTCTAGCAGTGCCAGGAGAGTTTCAGGCTGTCTTTGATGTCCCTGAGATGGCAGGAGAACAGAGGGCAAGCCAAAAAGCCCTTGGAGAATCTTGGGTTCAAGGATGTAGAGACAAGCCCAATCCTTCTCACTGCAGGCAAGAAACAGCAGACAGCAGGCCAACACAGCGAAACAAGTAGTAAAGTGGCAGTCCTATCTACAGCACAGCAAGCAGTAGGTCAACACAGCAATCCTTCTTCCTGGCAGAGTCTCCTTGGTTCCGGTAGAGCTCTGATTTTCTGGGGCTGGGGTCCAGTATTTATACCCAAATGTGACTTTGAAGTGGGGGAGACTTCAAAAGGCCCTTGAAGGCCACAAAGCCCCTGCCTTTACGTTACTAGCTCCAGACACTTGGCAGGAGGTAATGCAGCCCTTCTGTGAGGAGAGACACAGCCCTATTTAGGATTTTCCCACCAATCTAGCCCAGGAAGAACTATCAGCCTAATGATGGGCTACCAGGATGCAAATGTCATATCCAAGCTTCTATTGTGTTTGACTGTCCAGAAGCAATGCACAAAGCCCGGCTGTCATCTACCCCAGACGTGTATTCAGAGACAGGCAGAGTAAGTAAGAAAATGCTAAATTTCTAAAAGTGACATTTTGAAACTCACAATTTCAATATCCAACTTCATCATGAGTTGCAAATTTAATTTGTATGTCCAGAGAAACCAAACTCCCTATTTCAATTTTTTCGCAATTGGAAATTATACTTAAAATATGTTTTAAGGTGCTCCCAATGTAATCCTATGGAAGAGAGAGGCTACCTTGCAATAGTGAAAAAATAATGTGAGAGTTTTTAACTGCTTGGACATGTGAAACTTAAAAGTGCATGTCCAACCTTTGACATACACTGCACCCTGCCCTTGGGGCTAACTAGGGCCTACCTGAGGGGTGATTTACATGTAATAAAAAGGAACGTTTGGGCCTGGCAAGTGGGTACACTTGTCACATCGAAATGGCAGTTTAAAACTGCACAAACAGGCTCTGCAGTGGCAGGCCCGTGAGATGTTTGAAAGGCTACTTACTGTAATGGGTGACACAATCAGTGCTGCAGGTCCACTAGCAGTATTTAATTCACATGCCCTCAGCACATATAGTGCACTTCACTAGGGACTTAAAAGTAAATTAAATATGTCAAAGTTATCTTATTTAGAGCACAGAGCATCCGCACTTTAGCACTGTTCAGCAGTGGTAAAGTGCCCAGGATCCTAAAAATCAGCAAAAATGAGTTCGAAAAACATGAGGTCAGAATACAAAACATTAGGGGAAACCAAGCCAAGGACTGCAGATCTACAAGCTTCTTCTAACACAATGGATACATGACACAAATAAGCTTCTCAAAGCAGTACCTTTTTGAAAGTTTCAAACAATATCTTGTCTAGACAATGTCTGTTTAGGTCTGGCTTTAGCCAAAAACTTTTGATTTTACTAAAATTGTATGTATATTATGCTTATTTATTGGAGCATTTAGCCAGTCCTCTTCATCCGTTCATCTGTTATTGTCTCAGTCACATTTTTCTTCATTCCACTACAGGACAAAGCATGGGCCACTTGGTCATCTCAATTCAACCCATTAGCTAACTTCATTGTGGGTGATAGCATTCTTTGCTTTTCTAGGGAGCAAACTTATAAACAAAGTAGTTCTGTTCAGTGCCAAGAACTGCTATGACTATATGTGCTTTTAGAGGTCAAAGCAATATTTAAATTTTGAGCTATTTTCTTTTAATTGACGAGGGCTCAGCAGCTTACCCAACAATATAGTTTTTTAAAAACCATGTCAAAATGAGGCAAAGCCAAAAGGTTGGCAGCCAACACCAGACTTATTGCCTTAACAATGTTTGTATAACATTTGATTGTAGAACATCTCTGCTCTTAAGTGCTCAGAAAACAGAAGGCTTGTATACATTGTGGCATTTTAAGTGAAATGTTTTGGGATAGTTGCCCAAAACACTGCTTTTTAGCATGGTGATAGGGTATGGCATTGTCTTCACTGATCTATTGCATAACAGTTGGAGGCTAAGATGGTGGCATACTTTAAACATATGCAATTATTAGTTTCTTTCCAAATCATAATTCCTGGTGCAGTTAGAATAGCAATACTACCTCTTCTCCCCTACAATATAGTAAAGTAAGAATAAGGCTGAAAAACCTTATGGCAGTGAATAGAGATAGTGCTGCAGCAATTGAACATGCAAACACACATGTACTCTATAATGAAGTGACATGAAAGCAGAGATCGTGTTGTGTACCCTGAATACTGACCCCTGACTATACTCAGGAGGGGATATCGAAAACAAAACATTGAAAAAAATATTAGCAGCTACAGAAGTCTAGATTTTCTATACAAAACTCCAACATATGTACCAACATTGTATGTATATCTTAAATGTGCATGGATGTGGAGTTAGGAACTGTACATCTATACTTCCCAATATGTATTACCTGCTGCTATTTTTCCCCTCTATATATAATTAATATTTTTATATGATGATATTCTAGGGGTGTCAATATTCGGTAGTAAAATCGGAGCCCGCCATACACAACATGGTGGCTGCTGTAACCTTGAATGAATACAAACCATACATCATTGATGAATTAAGCTCTTTGTAAGCAACCTGGAAAACATTAGAAATTTTCCAAACAGGTAAAGATGAATACTTCAAGGGTAGCTCAGCTACACATGAAGCTTTCAGAAGTTAATTTTACATAAACCTACCGCATTCTTCACTGTAGTTGAAGGTCAGTTCAAAATTGTTATAGCATTGTGATTCCTCAGTTACACCAGGTATTTTCAAAAGGAAATTCATATCTAAGCAGTGTAGAAAATGTGCTTATTGGTTGAGATTATAGAAACCATACTTAAGCAACAACCACAACCCTTGTCACGGTGAACCACAAAAGTCGCTAAATCAACCTACGCTTAATATGCTGGTAACTTGGCACACAGTAGTCAGGCTTAACATAGAAGCAAAGTACAAAGTATTTTTGAAGCACACAAACAATAATACAGTGAAAACGCAATACAAATACAATCTCAAAACAGTTTAGAAATATAGAGTAAATGTTAACAAATAACATGATACCAGAACAACCATAATACAGTTAGTGGATCCGGAAATATGCAATTTCAAAGTTTTGTATAGCACCTAAAAGCACAACACACCACTTGAGGTCATCTGGACGTGCCAAACAGGCAGAAAGTTACACTTTCAGACTAACCATGGTAGAGTGTGGGCCAAATACAAGGACCAGGTTAGTCCCACTGAAAAAGTCACCTTCTTAGACAGGCACAAAAGTTCTGTTGCAGATGGTTGTCGATGTAGCACGAAGAACAGGCCTGGCAGGGTGAGCTGTTTTCACTGCAGTTTGAAAAGCTGGCTGGGTGTCAGAGACAGTCTTTTCTGAATCTTTGTTGGTCATCACAGCTGGAAACTGTTGCTGCAGATCTCTCATTGCCGGTTGCCTATGGCAGTCACTGTAGCACTTAGAATTGGATTTACTGGAACTTCGCATTGGCAGTTGTTTCAGGTGTTAGAGTCTAAGCACAAACAGGCCCGTTCACATTTGCGAAAACTCAAACAAATTCAAGATTTCTAATTTCTTCACTGGAGGAGTTATTCTCATACCAGCCAATGTGTCCAGGACTTGGGGAAGCACCTCTTGGGGAACAGAAACTCATTTCAACATGGGTCCGCAGGGATTAAGCAGGTCCTGTTGCAGGTTCAGGCAGGTAATCTGCAGCAAGCCAGCTGAGCAGTTGCAGGGATGCCCTTGGAGCTTGTTGTATCTCTGTAGATAAGACAGGAGGTTAGCTGAATGACCCTTGGAATCATTCAAGTTAGCCTGGGAAGAAGGGAGCAGGTCCTGTCTTTCTCCCAATACAGCAAGTCAGGCCTCAAGCAGCAGGGCAGTCTTCTGGTAGCAGCAGTGCAGTCATCTGGGGGAAAATGCAGCCTTTCT
Source organism: Pleurodeles waltl (assembly GCF_031143425.1). Taxonomy (NCBI): domain Eukaryota; kingdom Metazoa; phylum Chordata; class Amphibia; order Caudata; family Salamandridae; genus Pleurodeles; species Pleurodeles waltl. The sequence goes on along the minus strand of NC_090447.1, from coordinate 893,935,696 downwards.
TCCGAGATATGGAGACAGGCCCCGGAGTGCACTGATGAGTAGATCAGGGGTTCCAATATTTATACCTTGTGCCATCCTTTGAGGTGGGGGTATTCCCTAATCTACCCCCACACCTGGTTCTTCCCTTACCCTGTCAAGGCTCTAAGGAGTCTGGGGTGACAAAAGACAGGGCAGGTCTGGTATCAGATTTCTTTGTGTGTGCAGGAGGTAGAGCCCTTAGGAATGTATGTGGGGCAGAGCACAACTCTGACCAAGCCATACTGGCAGGATGACCCATCCTATCCATATCTATGCCCATTTTGTGTCACTGTCTAGCAGGTATAAACAAACCTCAACAGTAGAGCCATTCAAAGTCATATGTCACAGGGCACTTGCAAAAGGCACAAATGGTTAGGGCCAAAAAATAAAATGTCAACTTTCTAAAAGTGGCATTTTCAGAAATGTAACCTAACATCTGACTTTAACATTTAGTAGGGTTTAAAAGTACAATTCATTTGAATATAAACAGCATATCCCTATCTTCTCCCAATACAAAGTTTGCACTTATAAATTGTAACTAGAAAAGCCAGAGTTGGTAGAGACAGAGCAGGTAACAGTGGAAAATGACTTCAGTAATTTGTCACTGTCTGGACATGTAAAATGTTAACCCACAGGTTGTACTTCTTAAATAGAATGCACCATGCCCTGTGAGCCTTTACGCCCATCTAAGGGGTGAGTTTTAACAATTAAAAAGAACTGTTTTAAGCCTGGAAAAAAGGTTTACTTCGCCAGGCCTAAACTGCTGCATAAGCTTTCGTGACAGGCTGCAAAGGCAGGCCTGAGACATGTTTTAAAAAACAGCTTTAAAGCATAGCAAATGAATGCTGCAGGCCCACCAGGCCCTGGATAAATGTAGTACCATTTACTAAGGTCATACAAGTAAATTAAATGTGTGAGTGGTGTGTAAGCCAACCTTAACATGTTTTAGGGAGACAGCACAAGCGCTGGATAGCAGTGGTAAAGGGCACAGAGTATTCAAGCCAATAAAAATTAATTGAACAAAACAGGAGAAGTGAAGGCAAAAAGTTTGGGTGACTCTCACACCAAGGATGTCACGTCTAAAAAGCAATTAATCAGTACCACTGACTGAAAAAACAGACAGCTGTCTGAAATTGAGATCAAATGATTTGTTGACTTTACATTTTATTTGTGATGTGAATCATACTTCTAAGAAGAGATGTCACTCTAAACTCCATTTGTTTTTAGTTTCTCTGGAAAATAAGTATTAAAACCATTATGTGAGTTTTGCTGTTTTTGTGGGAAAAATCTCCAGAAAACCAAAGATCTTTTCAGGACAAATTACAAGAAAAATTTTGATAACATTTATTTCTTTTTTTTCTGCAACAGATAAATGTGGCACCTAGATGGCTGTCGCGTAGAGAGGGGGTAGTCTCGTCTGCCACGCCCAACCCGGATATCGGACGCCAGCCAGCCGGCGCCACAAAGCGGAAGCGGACGCGGAGAGGTGGGAGGTCGGAGGGAAGCTCTCCCCTCCACGGATTACCGGCCTTATGCTGCGGCTCAAGGCGGCAAGAAAGGAGGTGCTGGAAGCGGCCCCACGGGCATAGTGCAGTGCAGGAGAGCGGCCCGTTTTGGCTTTGCGATTGGAGCACCAACGACAGCCATGGGGGGCAAGCACACGCTGCCCTCTAATTTTTGGATAAATGCAGGAGAAGCCAAGAAGGGAGTATTTGAGAAATAACCCCCACGCCTGACCTGCTTTGTACTCTTGATTCTGCAAAAAAAGAAAGCCCAAGTAAGAAAAGGGGGAAAGTCGCTTGAAATGACTGGTCTAGACTTTTGAGAAAATACTAGTAGGATTCTTTAGTTTTTTTTCCTCTTTATTCAAAGACCCTAACAGATTTAAATATAAAGGTGTGTGGACACCGAGGGCACCTACCCTATTGAATTTTTGCACATGTGAACTATAACAAAAGAAGATTGAAGATTAGAAGCTTTGCGGGGGTATAATTTTAACAAGTACTGGGTGGCCCCAATGCTATTGATTACTAAGGTTAGTACTGACCGCTCTTGCACCCCCTATCAGCCTTCAACGGGTGTTATTAAAAGAGTGATACATGACGTGATAGTAGTAATAGTAGGGCTAGCTGGATTTGTGAGAGCACTCCCCACTTCCTTAAAAATAAATATGGCGCCAAAAATGGCTCAGAACTCTGGAGATAAGACAGAAGGTGCAAAAATTTTACGGCCAGGAAAAGATCAAGGGAACCTGGCCGGGGCGAATAGACGGCCTATATTGACAATGGGTAGACAAACTGGGAGAAACATACCTAGCCAAGGGAAAGACGTAAAGGTGGATGATAACATCACCCCCCTCCCGGAGACTATGGGGAAAAGTAAAAACCAGGCTACTATCACGTCTTTTCTTGCAGGAGGGACGCAAAAAAGTGGAACTACGCTTATAACACCCACCTCTGGAGAAGGTCAGACTGCCACAGAAAGCTCACCCGTGGGGGCTTTCAGTGAAAAGATTCTTAAGGAAACAGCAGCCCAACCCGGTGGTGGTGGATTAGTGGGCTCAGACAGCTGCGCAGCGGTAAGAAGGAATGAAAAGGATCCTCCCATCAGTCAGGAGTGGCCCCTTGCACAGCAGCATGCGATCGTAACGCAAGTAGAAGATTTAAGTAATATAAATCCCACACGGGATATCGGAGCTGGGCAAAATATATTGCAAAGCCCAGGAGGGCGTGACAAGGAAAATGAAAAAGAGATGAAAATCTTGGACTGGGAAAAAGATAGTGGGGACAAATTCTACTCTCTGACAGAGGAATCTGATTTCAGTAGTGGTGACGAGCATAGCCTTAGCAAATCTGGTAGCAGCATATCCTCCTAAAACACCCAAAAAGGATCGTCCATGTCATCGCTATAAAATGTGCTTGAAGCATGGAAAGCGGCAGGAGAGTCAATATTACTGTTCCCAGTGCCCATCACAACCAGGCCTCTGTGTCCCTACTTGCTTTACGTTGTATCATACTAAAGCAAAGTTCTGGGAAATAGAATGAGGTGGAGCTGCCGTTGGGTAATCCTTTCAGTGGCAGTGGGCCACTGCTTCATTAGGCAAGGAGCCACAGAATTTTACTTCATCTACTTCAGGAAATCATGGACTTCTTTATGACCTGCTTAAGACCTAAATCCACCGTCTGAACGTGGTAGGTGTTCTGTTCAATTAGCATGCATTATAGTCCCCATGCTGCATATACTAGTGGACGGAACATATGCCACATTGTCACAGAGTACCCTGCGTGGCAGAATGTTAAAAGTATGACTGAATTTTGAAGTGCTTGTTAGGTAATGTATATATACTACACAAGGAGAACCAGAGTAAGTGTAATAAGTCAAACAAATGTCCTGTCTGACATATTCACCAACATTTCTACTTGTTTGAAACTGTGCAAACTCAATTTGTAGCTTCACTTTCAAAGCAAAAGTGTTGGTGAATGAGTCCCTCAGGATATTTGTTTGACTTTTTACTTTAGAGAGCTTAGGATTTCTTCACCAGCATGTCTGCCTTAGTTTCAACAATAGATATGCTTGCTCTTTTTGAGGAATGGGCCTCCTAAGGCATACTTGGACACCCCAAACTTGCATCCACAAACTAGTATAGGTTCACTTGGCAATTATACAGGATTAGTCAGGACTCTGAGGAGAACAGAGACATGAATGGGTAAGGAAAGCTTATTGTAGGTGTGCCTTCACAGGGATATTGCACAGGTAAAAGGCAGATAGTAAAGTTAGTACAGATGTAGATCATCTACACCTATGGATTCAAACCCATTGGTGCCATCCCAGCTCTGAAGTACAATGCCATGTATGAGTCAGTGTTTGACCTGCTTTTTCATGTTCATCCTCCATCAGAACTTAGTAGATGTTCAGTTTGCTGTATGATAAGTACATTACAGTCACAGCACTGCACATAATGTTGGCTGGGACATATGCTACATTCTCACGGACTCCCATGTGTGCCAATAACTACCCTTTTTCATAGCCTTTGACCTTCTCTTTAGGGAACATCACGAGAATTCCCCGGCATGGCTCCCTTAGTTTCAAAGGCAGATATGCTCACTCAGTTCGAGGAATTGCTTTGTGCGGCATACTTGGCCACCCCCAGCTTGCATCCACAAACTGGAAGGAGTTAGATTTAGCACAGTGAGTGCATTAAAGGTGCATGAAAAACATGTCTTCATGAGCCTCAGGTGGCTGTGATGGGAGTCATTAGTAAAGGTTGGTTACGCATGCATTCGGTAATGTTAAGGAAGAAGGAGGCAGTTACTTGACAGGTGGTAAAATGTACTCCAACTTATTCCGTTCTGTGGTGTGTGAATGTGATGGGCCCTTGTCTGGCAGTGGTAAGTTAATGTGAGTGCAGTAATTGGTTGGATTGGGCCCGTGGCCAGCGGTATGAAAGGGTTGTTTGTTGTGCATGAATGGCATAAGCAGGTTGGTACCTGGATGTGGCTTTATGGCCCACCTTCAGAAGGTTTGGTTTCAATATTCAGATACTTTGATCAGTATTCAAGCTTTGAAACCATCATTTCTGGAGGTGCTAAAACCAACCAGTGTGAGTGATGGGTTAACTTTAACAAACTAGTACCAGGGGAGTCCAAGGGTGCAGGACTTGCATGGCTCCCACCAGTTTTCCTTCACCCAGAATTCCCTTGAAATCACAGAATTTGAAAATACAATTTTTCCTTTCTTTTTCATTACAGAAACTACAAGAATGTGCAGGGATCCTCAAATTACCTACCCCCCAGTGTTTCTCTACTTGTCTTGATAAAAACACAACCCCACTTGTGTGCCTGCCCCTAGTGCCTGCGTCAGGAATGGATCACTTCAGGGTTAACAGTAACCCTCATGCAAGGACTACCATTGACCCTTGTATGATCTATTTCTGTCGCGGGCACCAGCCTACCCACACAAGTGACGTACCATTTGTATCGGGAGACCTGGGGGAATGCTGGGTAGGAGGCAATTTGTGGCTCCTCTCAGATTCCAGAACTTTCTGTCCCTGAAATGTGATGAAAAAGTGTTTTTTTGACAAATTCTGAGGTTTGCAAAGAATTCTGGATGACAGAACTTGGTGACAGCCCCACAAGTCACCCTATCGTAGATTTCCCTAGGTGTCTAGTTTTCAAAAATGCACAGGTTTGGTAGGTTTCCCTAGGTGACAGCCAAGCTAGAGGCCAAAATCCACAAGCAGGAACTTTGCAAAAGTTTTCTTTTGGGAAATGTGATGTGTCCACGTTGTGTTTTGGGGCATTTCCTGTGGCGAACACTAGGCTTACCCACATAAGTGAAGTACCATTCTTATCGGGAGACTTGGAGGAAAGCTGGGTAGTAGGACATTTGTGGCTCCTCTCAGATTCCAGATGTTCCTGTCACCGAAATGTGATGAAAAAGTATTTTTATTGCCGAATTTTGAGGTTTGCAAAGGATTCTGGGTAACAGAACTTGGTAAGAGCCCCACAAGTCACACCATCTTAAATACCCATAAGTGTCTAGTTTTAAAAAATGCACAGGTTTGGTAGGTTTCCCTAGGTGGTGGCTGAGCTATAGGCCAAAATCCACAACTAGGCACTTTGTAAAAAAACAGCTCTGATTTCTTTGGGAAAATGTGATATGTCCACGTTGTGTTTTGGGGCATTTCCAGCAGCCGGCACTAGACCTACCCACACAAGTCAGGTACCTTTTGTATCTGGAGACTTCGGGGAATGCTGGGTAGGTAGGTAGGTCTCCCAAGCTAGAGGCCAAAATCCACATCTAGGCACTTTTTCTTTCGGAAAATGTGATGTGTCCACATTGTGTTTTGTGGCATTTCCTGTGGGGGCAGTAGGCCTACCCACACAGGTGGGGTACCATTTTTATTGGGAGACCTGGGGAAACGCTGAGTAGGAGGACATTTGTGGCTCCTCTCGGATTCCAGAACTTTCTGTCATCAAAATGTGATGAAAAAGTGTTTTATTAATATATTTTGAGGTTTGCAAAGGATTCTCGGTAACAGAACTTGGTGCGAGTTCCACAAGTCACCCCATCTTGGATTCCCCAGGTGTCTAGTTTTTAAAAATGCACAGGTTTGGTAGGTTTCCCTAGGTGCCGGACGAGCTAGAGGTCAAAATCCACATCTAGGCACTTTACCAAAAAACAGGCCAGTTTTCTTCCAGAAAATGGGATGTGTCCAGGTTGTGTTTGGGGGCATTTCATGTCGCGGGCACCAGGCCTACTCACACAAGTGAGGTACCATTTTTATTGGGAGACTAGGAGGAACGCTAGGCAGGAGGAAATATGTGGCTCCTCTCAGATTCCAGAACTTTCAGTCACCGAAATGATGGGAAAGATAGGTTTTTTTGCCACATTTTGAGGTTTGCAAAAGGATTCTGGGTAACAGAACCTGGTGAGAGCCCCACAAGTCACCCCATCTTGGATTCTCCTAGGTGTCTAGTTTTTTCAAACTAACTGAATGTTTGGTAGGTTTCTCTAGGTGCCGGCTGAGGTAGGGGCCAAGTTCTACAACTAGGCACTTTCTAAAAAAACACATCAGATTTCAATGTAAAAATGTGATGTGTCCATGTTGCTTTTGGGGGCGTTTCCTGTTGTGAACATTAGTCCTACCCACGTATGTTAGGTACCATTTTTATCTGGAGACTTGGGGGAACACAGAATAGCAAAACCAGTGTTTGAGAAATGCCCTGTATTTCACATGCTAGTATGGGCACCCCAGAATTCAGAGATATGCAAATAACCACTGCTTCTCAACACCTTATCTTGTGCCCATTTTGTAAATACAAAGGTTTTCTTGATACCTATTTTTCACTCTTTATATTTCAGCAAATGAATTGCTGTATACCCGGTATTGAATGAAAACCCATTGCCAGGTGCAGCTCCTTTATTGGCTCTGGGAACCTAGGATTCTTGATGAACCTACAAGCTCTATATATCCCCGCAACTAGAAGAGTCCAGCAGACATAATATATATTGCTTTCAAAAATCTGACATCACAGGAAAAAGTTACAGAGTAAAATGTGGAGAAAAATTGATGTTTTATTCACCATAATGTCAATATTTTTTTATTTCAGCTGTTCTTTTCTGTAGGAAAACCTTGTAGGATCTACGGAAATGACCCCTGGCTGAATTCAGAATTTTATTTATTTTTAAAAAATATTTTGCTTTCCAGGTTCCAGAATTGGTTTCACACCCATTTCTGTCACTAACTGGAAGGAGGCTGAAAGCACAAAAAATAGTAAAAATGGGGTATGTCCCAGTAAAATGCTATAATTGTGCTGAAAAATTTGGTTTTCTGATTGAAGTCTTCCTTTTCCTGAAAACTGGTCAGCTGGTGATTTTAGCACTGCAAACTCTTTGTTGATGCCGTTTTCAGGGAAAGAAACCACAAGCCTTTTTCAGCAGCCCATTTTTCCCATTTAAAAAAAAAATGAAATATTTACTGTATTTTAACTAATTTCCTGGCCTCCTCCAGGTGTACCCACAAACTCTGGGTACCTTTAGAATCCCTAGGATATTGGGGAAAAAGGACACACATTTGGTGTGGATAGTTTATGTGGTCAAAATGTTATGAAAGCCTAAGCGTGTACTATTCCAAATAGCCAAAATAGGGCTCAGCACGGGTGGGGGAGATCCAGCAGCTAAGAGGTCTATTAGCATAATTTTCTTTTATTTTCGGAGCCTTCCATGGCACACCACTATTACATCTCAGCATGATTAAACTGTGTCAATTACGATGGAATTGTCTTATTTGGGGCTTAACATTTCCCAATTGTCAAAAAAAATCAGAACTATATTACAGCAAAATTATTGGTTCATTGTTACCGGGAGCAGAAGAAGCAGTGTCATTAGATTTCAGTATTTCTTAAGCGAAAGAAAGAAGAATGTAAAGGGATCAGGCACACCAGCAGTTACCAGAGCCAACTTTAGGGATGTGGGGTACTAGCGTGCCTGGTCCTTAGTAAGTAAAGAGCAAGGGGACGCGTATAGGTCGATGGATCTTTTGGATCGCATGGAGCATCCTAGCTATGTAGTAATTGATGACCATCAATAATCAATAAGCAAAATACCATTAATCAATCATTAATGTCAACATTTCATGAAAACCCACTCCTCAATATCCGTTTTATAAATTTTATTCCCTATTTGTTACAATACTAAGTCATAATATTAATTCTAACTTTATTCAACCAGCTCAGAATTAGTTCATTAATGACCACCAATAACATAATCTAATCAGAGTTTGAGAAAACATATACTCGAATGCTTCAGCATAAGCCTAACAAAGATGAATATAACAGCATTAATAGCAGAGTTCAGCAATCATTTCATCAATCATTTGTCACTGTCAACGTCACCCAAAGGGACCTTACCTAACCCAAATTAGCATTAGCATGTGGGACTTCATGCAAGAACAATTTAGAACACAAATTTAGAAAACATCTAGCTAAAAGAAAAACTATTTAAAAAGTGCAGTTGGTGCCTAGAAAGAAAGGCAGCAAAAGTTAACAGTCACATTGTCATAGCTACCTATCCACAGAATGGATCAGCAACAAAGTCAGTCTTCGTCTTCAGGTCATCAACCGATCAGCAACGCATCAGACTCTCAAGAGCATGAGCCCAATGACAGAATCTTGAATTGTGTCTTCTGATATCATCAATTCACCCCTCACATCTCTAGTTTTAGCCCTCTGTCATGACTTTTTATTAGGGTTTTCAAGTCCATCCCCCTAATTCCTAATTGGTCAGTCAATCACCAGTTATTACCCTAACCAATAATGTTTATTTTACGAATCTATAAGTTCTAAGAATATGCGGTTCTTAGTTCGTTGATTGGTTCACTGTATGATGTCCTCATCATCCGGCTCATCAGGTATCGAAAATGTTGCATCTTCTTCTCGAGTCAGTGTCTCTATTGTTCGAGTCCTGGGAAAGTACATCTTGTCTGCTCTCCACAACATATATGTGGTGATTTGATTCCCTCATTCTCCTGTCCATCGGTACCTTGCAGAAAATTCTAGCTAAGCAGACTTTAACAGTGAATGGTTCATAGTGAGTTCAATACATCAGCTTCTCTACAGTGCTAGTAATTCAGCTTCTGCATGAGGCCTGGCAAAAATAGGCCACAACTTCGGCTAAGATAGCTCTACAATATAATGCAAAACATACGTTATACATCTTAATAAGACATATTACTACATTTTTTATGTATTTTCTATATTTTATGCATTTTTTATCATTTTTAGTATAACTCGTGAATGATGGCAGCCACTCTTCGTGGGCACATTTTCAAATGTGCACATTAATTTCTCTATGTTTAATTTTCTTACATTTTCTTGTTATTCAAAATGCATAAACATTCATTAATAATCTCTAATTAACATATCTGCTTTAACAGTCCTTCCTCTGATGACTAAATATGTCATCACACCACCTTTATCTTTATTTCACAAATCTATCTCTTCTGTATTTTTCCTCCTTCTCGAATCTTCTCCATAGATTCTTTCCCTGGTTTGTTCTTCCCTCCTCTGATTATTTTTAGATCGTCTCAATTTATTCTTTTGACTCAATTTACCTAAACCCCATAATCCTAATATGCAAGCAATCTCAATTAATATTCCCTGTATGATTTTTAATAATACCCCTTTCCAAGTGTTACTAAGGCAATTTCCCACTGAAGCAAATCCTTTTCCAACCTTTTCCCAAACACCTGGTTCTTTCAGTTCTTTTTAATCCTTACTTGAGTTAGTAAGGTTAGTGAGTAAGTCTATTATCTCCTTACTATTTTTAGGTGTATATGAGCAGTGATGCCTAGAGTTAATCATTTTACAGACTCCGACGTCCTTCGCTAAAAGAATGTCTAAAGCAAGCCGATTTTGAAGCGTCATAGCTCTATCAGCAGCTAATTCAGTATCTATCAGGAGCATTGCTCCTGTAAAATTTGTCAGCATGTTATCCACAATAGTAGACAACTTTCATATCTTGATCAAACTCAGGATGACTTCCACTGAAGGAATCACTGCACCAAAAATATCTCCCACAACTGCAGAAGAGGTTTTCCACCTCTGTCACTTATGATGTAATTCAGTCAATTTCAGAAACTTCATTAAGTCATCTATTTGATAAATCTTTGGGAAAACTATACCCAAATAACAAATCCCACACCATCCTTTGGAAGACGGTAATAAGCATTGAGTCCACAAATATAATAAATCCCAGGAATCGCAGGGTTCTGACCATTCAACATGAAATTACATTTACTCTGAAACAAAAAACGCATGCCTACATTCACTCGTTCCCACAAATAAAGTGTCACTGTGTGAATTCGGCCTGTATATACAAAGCTTCCCTACATGCAATGCATCTAATACTAATTTTCCTTGCCTTTATTATTGCAGTGTAAGCATAATCATTCTTGTAAGTCCTTTTCTCTAAACCTTTTTCTAATTTTTCCTTTTATGCTTTTCTCCTGTCATCAGTATGCCCTATAAAGCTCTTTTATAGGTATATTCTCTCGATTAAAGAATCTTGTTAGTAGCAGACTACAGCTTATTCCACAGGTTAGCAGAAGACTATGGTATGTAACTCCTTCCTCTACTGACGAAGGAATTTGCGTACACAGATAGCAATCCCTTTGCAGCCATCATTTCAACATATTCATTCAACAAGCGATAGAAAACATTAGAAGAAAGCTCTCTTTGAGCATTAGTATAATCATGCAAATATTTTTCATCTAGCTTAAACTTCTCCAAAGCCGTTAGTGTAGTAGTCTCAGGAGCAGAAGTAAGAGTGCACTTTTGACATCAAGAACAGACATTACCAAAATCATCACGATAAACAAGATTCCACACATAATTGCCAATCTAACACTCATATATCTACAGCGCCTAGCATTTCTACCTTGATTATTTAACTCAGCCATGATCTGTAAAGAATCAGAAAGCAGAAGTAACTCTTATTTAAAGTGCAGTAAAAAAAATCAAGAATAAAGAAAAACTCTTTTCTCACAGTTCAGTTTCACATCCAGGAACCCTTTTCCTTTGTCAAAATCGATTAGGAGCTTGTCACATCCGGTTTTCAATGTCAAATCAGGTTATCAATGTCTCTTTCGGTTTGTTTTCAACAGTCTCTGTTAGGTTTTTCAGATTAGCTCAACAAATCAGCTTCTTGTTTCCCTTCAGGTTAAATCAAAATGCTGACTCGTAACCTCTCTATCTAAACAAAAGGACATAAACTTCTGATGCCATTCATTTGTAGTTGCATTCGCCCATTCAGGACCTGCGTAAAGCTGACTTGCTATTCTCTTTCTTTTAAACCTTCGATCACCACTTAGTTCTCCTTCACTCAGTTCTTCTTTTCTCATAGTATCTACTTCTTCCTCTATTATTTCATTTATGACCAATTCTTTTCTTTTCTCTACTTGCGATTCAGGCCAATTATCTCCTTTTCTTGATCCTTCTGTTAGTATTCTTCTCAGGATTGGGCTCTTCTCCTTCTCTTTCTCTATGGTGTTTTCTCTTGTTGGACCTGCAACACGCTCAGGAGGAATCTGACCACTTTGACTTTGATCCGTCTCAACTCTTTCCCCCTCTTGGTCTGGCACTTGCTCTGTCTGCTTTTCAACACCGTCTGATTCTGGGAGAACCTCTGCTGAGCTAGGCTCTCCTGCTGTATCTGTTGAGATAGATTCTTCCGCCCCCTCCTGTAATTCTTCACTCTAGTCTCTTACAGGGGTAATAGAACTATCTTCCACCAGTTTTTGTTCAATTTCATGCTCTCTTTGCTCCTTTTCTGGTTCAGGTGCGGCAACCTGTTTCGCTGTTGTTGATACTCTCAACAACACTTCTTCATGATCCTGTGGACATACCACTCTCTTGGTATGGCTCCTGTGTATCTAGTTTGGAAGTCCTGCACAATTCACAGCTGTCGTAGTTGTCAAAACAACCTGATAAGGACCTCTCCAGCATGGCTCTAAGCACGTCTTGCGAACACGTTTTCGGACAACAACCCAGTTTCCGGCTCTTAGATTGTGACCTGGATCGTGGATGGGTGGCAGGGTGGTAGCCTGCACCTGCTGAGAGAAAGAGAGAACCACATCAGGCAGACCCTTGCAGTAGTCCAACACCGTATCATCTATAATGTTTACAAGTGCATTGGCTGGAACTACTGTCAATCGCATTGCTCTACCCATGAGGGTCTCATGGGGCAACAGCCCTGTCTTCCTGTCAGGTGTATTTCTCATCGACATTAACACCAAAGGCAATGCATCTGGCCATTTCAGATTCGTAGCTGCACAGATCTTTGTAATTCTTGATTTCAAGGTACCATTCATCTGTTACACTAGTCCTGATGTTCCAGGGTGGAACTAAAATGGAACTTTTGCTCAATGTTTAGTGATGCACATTAGAGTTTAATCACCTCGTTGTTGAAGTGAGTTCCCCTATCTGATTTTAAAGAGATTGGAAACCCGAAGCGTGGTATCAACTCCTTAAGAAACAGCTTTGCTACTGTGGGACTGTCATTCCTTCTTGTAGGGTATTCTTCAATCCAGTGACTAAAAACACACACAATCACCAGCATGTACTTCAAACCTCTCCCTGCAGACATTTTAATGAAATCCAATTGCATTCTGCTGAATGGACTTCCTACTCTTCCAATGTGGCTCAAGTTCACCACTGTCCCTTTCCCCACATTTAGCTGCTGACAAATTATACCGCAATGACATACTGCCACTGCTGCCTGACTAAATTTAGGATTAAACCAGTCAATGTTGAACAAACAAAACATTGCATCCCTCCCAATGTGTCCCTGACCATGATACTATCTGGCCATTTGCGACAACAAACTATTTGGCAGAACCATCTGACCCTCTTTGGAAACGCAAATTTCATCAGGTCTTTGGACACATTTTAATTTGGACCAGAGTCATTTCTCTTCTTTGTCAACATTTATTTTGCAATGTTTTTAATTCTTTCAAAGTATCGATCACTTTCAATGCAAAACTTGTACATGTATTGCCTTCTTCTGACATCAGTTCCCACTTGTCTTTGAACGATATACAGTTCAATATACAAAATCTTGCGACTTGATCCGCGTATCCATCTCCCAGTGAGATGTTGTCTTGTGTCTTTTGATGTGCACTGCATTTTACCACTGCAATTTCTTCAGGTAACTGTATTGCATACAGCAATTATTTTATTCTGCCACCATTTCTCACTAGTGAACCAGTAGAGGTCAGGAAACCTCTTTGCGACTACAACTGATCAAAATCATGAACAATTCCAAATCCATATTGGCTGTCAGTATAGATGGTGCGGATACATGGCACGCTCTATTAAGAGCTACCAATTCACCTACTTGTGCAGAATACACACCTCGAAGCCAAGAAGCTTCTAATGTCCCTGTAATGGTGCACACAGCATATCCTGCTCTCAATGTTCCTGTACCATCTCTGAGACATAAGCCATCAACAAAGACAATTTGAAAATGTTCTTCCAATCGTGTATCTCTGATATCTGGTCTTGGTTTTGTACACAACTCAGTTACCTCGAGACAATCATGCTCAATGTCTTCCTCTTTTTCAGTCTCAACAGTATCACTCAGAAGTAATGTTACCGGGTTCAGCACTGTACATCTTTGCAATATTAAATTTGGACCACCTAGAATGCTCGTCTTATACCTTGTCAATCTGGCACCAGTCAAATACTGTAGTTTTCCTCCTTGTCATCAAGATCTGAACAGAGTGAGGAACCATTACCATTAGAGGGTATCCCATCACTACTCCCTCACATTGAGAAAGGCTTTGACCAACTGCGACAACGGCACACAAACAACCTGGTAAGGCTGTTGTGACTGGGTCCAAGGTAGTTGAAAAATAGGCTACTGGGCGATAAGCACCTCCATGGACCTGGGTCAAGACAGACAAAGAACAAGCATCACGTTCATGACAAACAAATATGAATGGCTTAGTGTAATCAGGCATTCCCAATGCTGGATCTCTGCACAATCTCTTTCTCAACTCAGTAAATGCTTTCATCTGGTCCTGATCTAGTGTAATGTGATTTGTAACCTCTTTATGTGTCAGCTGCTGCAATGGTTTAGCAATCTCAGCAAAATTTTGAATCCACTGATGACAATAGCCTACCATTCCCAGAAACATTCTGACATCTCTTTGTGAAGTCGGTGGACTTCTCTGCAATATCATTGTAATCCTTTGTCTGGAAATTCTCCTTGATCCTTTCTCAATTTGGTGTCCCAGGTTTTTCACTGATTTCTGACAATACTGCAATTTCAAAGGTGACACTTTATGCCTGAATTTTCCCAAATAATTCAACGGGGCAATCAAGTCGTATTTACACTCATCCCTTGTCTTGGACGCAATCAGCAAGTCATCAATGTACTGCACTAGAGTCAATTGGAACGGTAGTTCTAATGACTCCAAGTTCTTTTTCAGAATCTGATTGAACAGAGACGGTGACTCCGTGTACCCTTGAGGAAGCCTGCATGAGCTGTAGACTCTGTCTAGGAATATGAAACTAAAAAGAAACTGACTATCCTCTTGAAGAGGCACACAAAAGAAAGCTTGTGACAAATCAACCACTGTGAACCACTCTGCATCGCATGGAATCTGAAACAATTCTACTGCTGGGTTTGGCACTACAGGACAACACTTGACCACCATGTCATTCACTTTTCACAAGTCCTGCACAATGCGCACTTTCCCACACGGCTTCTTTAAGCCCATTATCAGTGAATTACATGTACTGCTCAACTGCTCTTTCAAAGCCCCTTGTTTTAGAAAGTCTCCAATTATCTGTGCCACTTTCATCAAAACATCCTGTGCCATGTTATACTGTGGAAGCTGCGGGAACACTACATTCAGCTTCAAAGAGATCATAATCAGCTCCACTCCCTTGATTAAACCCACTCCTTTACCTGTCAGGTCCCACACGTTCTCCTGTACTGTTCCCTGTAAATCTGCATGCAATTCTTTCACAGTAAACATCGGGAAAACTCAATCAATGGGTTCTCTTCATTAATGGTTTCATTCTCAGTTTCAGGACAGGAGCTTGTTCTTCCTCATCATCACTATTCATCTGAACTTCTATTCCAGCAGTTGAACAACCAATTGAGCATCTGGTTTTGCACAATAAGTCCCTTCCCAGTAGGGATACTGGACTAGAGTCACAAACTAAAAACGTATGCATTGCCTGGAAGCTGCCAATTTCAACCTGCACTGGATCTGTGATCAACTGTCTATTCGCTACCACTACAACCTACACTGTTCTGCCTGAAAGAGGTAAGTTTGGAACTTCTCACTGTAGAGTGTGTAGCTCCTGCATCCACTAGACATGAGACCCTATGACCCCTCACCTTTCCTTTCACAAAAGGTTCTCTCTGACCTACCTCTAGGGATGCTGCAAGCATACATGGCTCCTCATCCAAACTATCACACATCCATTCGCTGTTTATTCCATTCTCACTATGTAATGGGAACTGGTGCACTGTGTCGTTACTTCTATCTTGTCTATGACCTGTGACCTGCTGAGTAAGCATCATCTGTTGCTGTTCCATCAGGGCTTGAGGTATCTGCATTTGCTGTCTAGGTACCATAGGAACCTGCTGCTGCATTGGTTGCAACTGTGTCACTTTTGCACGAGGCATTTGCACCTGCTGCATGGATTAAAAATTCTGCACTTGATTCTGAAAATTCAGATTAAGTCCTCTCATTCTAGGGACCTTCACAGTTTGAAATGTGTTGATATCACCACTTTGCTGAACCACACCATCCTGCACCATCAACGGGCCCTCCCGCTTCCAGTGTCCCACGTTGCCGCAAAGATGACACGGCAACATCTTTTTCATCCCTTGCACATCATTCTGAACCACTACTGTACAGTACTCAAATCCGGACCATGATTCATATTGACTCCACGACCCCTACATCTCACCTGAGGTTGGAACACGACAGTTCCCTGCTGTTGTGGCATCTGTTGCACTAAAGCTCCCTGCACTCCTGTTTGAGCTGCCTTGATTTGCATCACTATTGCTTTCTCCTTCAGCTTTTTCTCCTTCAACTCAATCTCATCGCTACAGTATTTCACATCCTGCAACACCTCATCAATCCTTCCATGAACCTGAACACAAAGTGCAACATATTGTTTGGCTCAATCGCTTCTTTACCACTGTACTCCTTAAACGCTTTCAGTAATCTCTCATAGTAGGTATGCATCGATTCCTTTACTTCTTACACTGTCCTGTCAATTCTCTGCCAATCAATATTTTTAGGAACAATTCTCATCTTCAGGAACTCAATCACTTTATAATAATGTTCTATCACTTCAGGTGATGGTGCACCTGTAACTCTATCTCTTTCCGGTTCACTCGCCGGCCAATCCACTGCTCTCTTGCACTCAACCCACAAATCAGCTGGAACCACTATATCTAATAGAGTATTCAGGTCTTCCCACAGACATTTCAAAGCTTCACAAATCTATCTGTCTGCTGGTACCACTTAACTGGTTTCTCCCTCAGCTTTGGATAATCATTTGTGAATGACAGAATATCACTCCTGTGCCAGGGTACATGAACAAATTGCCCTCCTGGAATTTCCCTCATTGGTAAATATTTTACCGGATCCTTGTCTTTCTGAGCACCTTCAGACCCTTCTTGTGAATCTCGTTTCCATTTATCCATCTTCTTTGCCATCTGCCTTCCCACATCTCTCATGCTCCCCAAATCTGAGCACTCTGCAATAATTCTCTGAGGTACGCTTTCATCCCTGCTGACCTCATGGGCTCAAAATCTTTTGCCTCGAAATCTAATCTGTAACCCCTTTTCAAGTGCTTTGTTTTGTCAATATCTATATCATGTTTATCTGCCAGATCTGCCAATTTCTGATGTATACTGCCTACTTCTTTTGTAATTCTTGGTCACAAATATCTCAGCTATTCTTCGGTATAGGATTCTAACCTATTCACTCCCATCAATCGCTCGACTAGTTCTTTTATTTCTTTTGCCAATGTTACATGATTAATCTGCTCTTCACCCTTGGATGTGTTTCGAGGAGTATTCAGACTGTCTAATCAATCATTTAACTGCTGTGCTGTCAATCCCTGCAATTAAAGAATACTCACATTCGGCAATGGCACCTGTTGTACCACTGCACCTGAAGTCTGCTGTGTTAAAAGCTTCAAGCTCTGACTTACGCTCGGGCCATTAACTGCATCTGGAAGCACAAGAAGTGGACTAAGATCGATTAATGGTCTAGATCCATCAAAGGTCTGACCCATAGATGAAATTACCTGCACATGATCTCTCACCCCCCTCCTCACAAGGCTCTGTGACATCTCACACTGTTCACCTGCAGTCGGCTTATTCTGCGCAAACCATGGTACAGCTGGACCAACAGTAATCGGCAATGATATTGCATCTTGTGCCGCTCTGACACCCGCATTTTGTGGAGGGGCTACTCTCTTATTCTGATTTATCACTGGTGTCACATCTGACTGTTTCCCTCTCATTGGTGTGAACTTTGGCAATCCCTGTGGCTGTGCCTGAGGCAAAAACATTG
Organism: Pleurodeles waltl; assembly: GCF_031143425.1. Classification (NCBI taxonomy): domain Eukaryota; kingdom Metazoa; phylum Chordata; class Amphibia; order Caudata; family Salamandridae; genus Pleurodeles; species Pleurodeles waltl. Next base: position 893,918,067 of record NC_090447.1, on the reverse strand, counting down.
GAGTCGGCTCAGTCTGAACTATCATCGGCCTCTGAACCACTTGCTCGGTAGGCACCACTAAGTTTGTCTTGAGTATTGTATCTCTGGATAAATTCCCTGCACCAGTGGTGAGTGCATCTGTGCTTGGACCACCAAAGTAGTCACTGCATTAGGAGTACTCTGCACTACCCCTTGTACCTGTCCATTTTCTATATGTATTTGTCCTGCTGTCCCCGACACTTGGGCTGGGGCAGTTGGTGCAGAACTAGTACTTGGACTCCCTATCCCACACTGCAGATGGTGGAGGTCGGTCCCTCAACACCTGAGTAGTGAGGTCCTCAACATCTGAATCTTCCTCTTCTACATAGGTCTTTTTATTCTTCTTACCCCCTGACGAGCTCTTGTCACTCTTGCTAGTATATTCTTTCTCTTCTGACTCATCTTCTTCTGTGATAGCAGGAAACAACTTAACACCTTGCAATTTCTCAGTTCTCCACTTCTTCTGTTCCAAATCCCATCTCCCCTCTGGTAAAGACTTTTCTACCTTCCTTATTCTCCTCTGGAATTTCATTTCTTGCTTTTGTCTTACTATTATCTCCCAAACCACTAAAGCCTCAAACTGTGCTGGTCTCGGAAGTGGCTTTGTCTCATATAGGGTCATTCGCAAATGATCCAGAATTCTCAAATTAAACGTTCCATGCTCTGGAATCACTAACGCTCCCTGTTTCTCTGTCAATTAGCACCACTGCTTTAATGAAAGACATGGCGCGACACCTCACTCCTCCTTCACAATAAATGCCGGACAATTTTCCGGTGGGGTTGGCTCCCCAATGTAGCCTTAATGTAACTATCGGCCTTCATGGCACTCCTAAACGCTTTGAAAAACTTAATCTTTCACTTCTGTATTTATTTGAATCAATAAGGGAATGACTTTTACTCCCAAGATTCCTTTCACCCACTTACTCAACCAATTGCCTCTTACGGATGGCTGCCAATCCGCTCGCGCCTCTTCTCACTAACCAACCGATCCCAGCGCAGCTCATTCTGACATCACACTCACACACTGCAGCTGACAAAGTCTGGCGGCTTGTCCTTCTAATCTTCAACTCACACAAAACTAATGCAAAAGTATTGCAAGCACTAGCCAAAAAACAATAACCAAAACAAACCTGCTGGTTTACTATAGGAAGGTACACAATTGCTTCAGAGACCTTACGGATTTTAACTGATGGCCTTTTTGCTCATGAAGCAATTCCTCTTCTCTGTCTCCCACATTCGCAAGCAAAATTTGACCCACGAATTTCACTCTCAACTGATCAATGGGTCTGTCCTGGAGCACATAGGAATCGCCAAATCTCAGTCAAAAATTTCCCTTACTTAACTTACACACCGACTTGTTGACCACGACCGATCAACCTACTAAACCAGACAGGTTATAACAGACACCCAAGTGTCTCCTACACTTGTCAATATACTCCGGAGTCTTAGACAACGCAGGGTCCGTACATCACCAACAACCACATGGACAATTTATGAGCCCCATGCGCCACACACATATGAAGTTCGATGACTTCCCTACTCTCATACTGCGGAATATGCACACTCCTACTAAACCTCAACTGGAGTACGCAGACTCCCTACTTTACCTCTCATACATCACAATTCATCTGTGTTCTGCATAAGCCTTTGCAAGCGCAATCCTACCACTTTCACACTATCAAAAATACGCAGAGAACATACCCAACTTTTCGAGCGGGATGCAGGATCTGGGAAAGTCATTTCTGGGCTTAATGGGACATTATCTTTGCTACAATTGCCATTTCATAAAACAAAAATTCAAACCTCATAAAATGAATAAGTAACCCTAATTTAAACTACCACTGTAACCATTGGTCACCACATAGCTAGTACTCCAAGGAAACTAACCATCAAGCTGCTATCAAAAACTGCTAGCGCGCCTGGTCCTTAGTAAGTAAACTTACAAGGGGACGCGTATAGGCCCATGAACCTTTTGGATCACATGGAGTAGCCTAGCTATGTAGTAATTGATGACCATCAATAATCAATTGTATGAACCAATAAGCAAAACACTAATCATCAATCAATAATGTCAACATTTCATGAAAAACCACTGCTCAATACATGTTTTATCAATTTTACATCCCTATTTGTCACAATACTAAATCATAAGATTAATTCAAACTTTATTAAATCGGCTCAGAATTAGTTCATTAATGACCACCAATAACATAATCTAATCAGAATTTGAGAAAACATATACTCGAATGCTTCAGTATCAGCCAATAATGATGAATATAACAGCATTAATAGCAGAGTTCAGCAATCATTTCATCAATCATTTGTCACTGTCAACGTCACCCAAAGCAACCTTACCTAACCCAGATTAGTATTAGCATGTGGGACTTCATGCGAAAACAATTTAGAACACAAATTTAGAAAACATCTAGCCAAAAGAAAAACTATTTAAAAAGCGCAGTTGGTACCTAGAAAGAAAGGCAACAAAAGTTAACAGTCACATTGTCATAGCTACCTATCCACAGAATGGATCAGCAACAAAGTCAGTCTTCCTCTTCAGGTCATCAATGAGCAATGCATCAGGCTGTCAAGTGCATGAGCCCAATGACAGAATCTTGAATCGCGTCTTCTGACATCATCAATTCACCCCTCACATCTCTAGTTTTAGCCCTCTGTCATGACTTTTTATTAGAGTTTTCCAGACCATCCCCCTAATTCCTAATTGGTCAGTCAAACACCAGTTATTATGGGAACTAATAATGTTTATTTTATGAATCTATAAGTTCTAAGATTACGCTGTTCTCAGTTCGTTGATTGGTTCACTGTACGATGTCCTCATTATCTGACTCATCAGGTATCGAAAATGTTGCATCTTCTTCTCCAGTCAGTGTCTCTATTGTTCGAGTCCTGGGAAAAGTACATCTTGTCTGCTCTACACAACATATGTGGTGATTTGATTCCCTCATTCTCCTGTCCATCGGTACATTGCAGAAAATTCGAGCTAAGCAGACGTTAACACTGAATGGTTCATGGTCAGTTCAATACATCAGCTTTTCTACATTGCTAGTAATTCAGCTTCTGCATGAGGCCTGGCAAAACTAGGCAACAACTTCGGCTAAGTTAGCTCTACAATAAAATGCAAAACATACGTTATACATCTTAATAGGACATATTTCTACATTTTATTACGCATTTCCAATATTTCACGCATTTTTTACCATTTTTAGTATAACTCGTGAATGATGGTGTCCACTCTTCGTGGGCACATTTTCAAACGTGCACATTAATTTCTCTATGTTTAATTTTCTTACATTTTCTTGTCAATCAAAAATCAAAATGCATAAACATTCATTCATAATCTCTAATTAACATATCTGCTTCAACAGGTATATTAATATCCTTCCTTAGGTCTGCAGTTTCACTGTTGAGGGCTACATGAGACCTAAACAGGTTAGAGTAGGGCGGCTCTTTAAATTGCTTATGCCAATGCACAAAACAACAAATGTGCAATCATGTGAAAATTGTATTTAAAAAGGAATACTTGTGGACTATTGTAAATTGCATGATATCTTTATTTCACATGTTTTTTTTGACATTTTATTGATATTTAATACTTACAGGAAAGACAGTGCATTTATGCAGATGGAACATCCATATTCACTACACCTAACAGAGACAAAGGGCATAATTTCTAGTTTGGCAGAGCAAGGGCCCCACTGTACACCAACGTGCCCCAACTCCATCAAATGTGTTTTCACTTTAGAGGTATGGCAATGCAAAGATTGACATCAGCATGGCCAAAACTGGCTCTACCGGTATAACCTCACACCCAGCAGCCAGTTTGTCACTGGCCACCAGGTCACAGCAGTGCTTAATTTGTAAATAAAAACGTGCCGGTGCCCAAAGCCCTCCTCTTAAATATGTGGCTGCTCCGCACCGGAAACAACAAGCACAAATTCAGCACTGGGTCACAGGTACAGGATCCCTGTCATTGTTCAGGGCAGGGCAATTGGCACTAGATTTACATTCTCCGTTCCAACAAGGGAAACCAAACAGTCAGTGACCCTGATAGACAGGGTTTTTAGAACTTCATGCACATCTAAGCCATTGTTTTTCTGTTTGGAAGAGGTAAAATCCTCGCTTGGTGAATCAAATGTTGCAGAGAGTGTCTTACTGTGGGCTGAGACTTCTAATTAGTGTTGGAATTGGGGAATGTATATTTGTTTTGGTTGTGATAGTTGATCACAAACGAGGTTATTTTCAAAGTCTTTGAGGGCTGTGAGACAGATGAAAAGCACGAACTTTGCTAAGCCAATCGATCTGATTGTTATTGTTATGAGATGGCAGAGCTCTAGGCTTTGATAATATTTGTTTATTTTGGCATACATTGTTGCAAACAAATATTAGCAACAGCTGTCCATACTGTCACTAGACTGTTGATGCAAGTGTATGTAACCTACAATGTCTTTTTTTATGAACTATAGAAAAACATTATAAGGCAGCACCCATGATTCCTCTGCACTGCAGCCATCGTGTAATGATATTTGTTATACTTTGACAAAAAATATTCCAGAATGGCTGCCTGTGTGTCCACGCACTACCACAGCTAACATTCTTGCAATTATTTATTTGTTCTACATTATAATTAACTTAACGTTCTACGATGAACGACAGACGTGATTTCTGAGAAAGAGGGTGTGAGAAGAGAAGTGGAGGGAGAGCACAGTGGAATCAGAACAGAGAGAGCAGGGACACGAAAGGGGTGAAAATAAAAGGGAGACCACAGGGAGGACTGCTACATATCTTTTACCAGGTTTTCCTCTGGATTTGTCCTGCCCAGGCATACTTCACTATCTTTCAGGACTTATCACAGATGTTCATGCGCCACCTCCCCCACCGACCAGGCAAGGTGGACTAGATTGCACTCCCAGAAGAGCTGTGGTGAGTTCTGACTTAAGCCTGCAGCCCCAAGACTTCCAATAATTCACTTTACCAGATGAAACTTGGATTTTCAAGCGCCAGTTGTCCTGAGGGAAACTTTGGAGGAAACCAGCTACAAGTTGGATTGATTTGTCTTTCATCTTTGTACCCAGTTTGCACAACCAATTTGCATCGCTACACATTAGGAGACCAAAGGAAAATAGCAGTAAGCAGTAAAGCTCCTTAGCAAGGTTAAAGCTCTGGCCCATATCTCTGCATCCATTGTGTGATAGGAAATAAATTACCATGTTAAAAGCAGGTTGATAAAAAGCACCTCACATTTCACGTGGAAGAATGCACATTTGCATCAACGAGAACTGGTAAGAAAACAGTAATCTACTAGGCAGGCCACATTAGAAACTTACAGTTTAGTCATCAAAAAAACTAATGGGGGCTGAACCAAATAAGCCATTAGTAGTAATGATCAGACCCAAAATTGAATATTGAACACATTAGGTCTTCAACAGAAAACATCTAAAGCGTTCTGCAGGCCAGACTAGGAAGGATTTTGGAAAAGATGCAGGAACAACAAACATACCCACTTTATCACTGTGCAGGCCATTGTGGACCACCGTAGAATTATCACAAACAGCCTTGCCAAATATCCAGGAAGCGTCCATGATGCTTACATCCTCAGGCATTCCACCATAAACCAACAATTCCAGGATGGATAATATGGCAATTGCCTACTTGTAGGTATGATACCAAACATATCATATCACATACAACACAACAAACTTGTACTACAAACATAACATCAAACATACATGGACAGGGAAACAGATGTATAGACCACAACACAGAAGCCACATGCCACACTACACTGTATGCAATATATGTCATCCTCGCATAGGGACCTACAAGTCCCTCACATCACCTGACACATCTCTGGACAGACAGGTGGAACAATGTCCCTACGATTACAAAAGCGAGACTCAAACAAATGTGTCCACAGGTTGACAACAGAAAACAGATCCTACACACATAAATAACTTACCAAGGAATCACTCTGCAATGTGATTTGTATTGGGCATTCAAATGTCAAACAAAACACGTATGGGCACTGCCCCACATTAACTATGCAGTAGAAGTCTGGGGCAACGCTGATATCTATTGCCACCCGGGTGGTCCCATAACCATCTACATACCACCGAAATATGTCATTCATTGTGTACAACTTTCTCTTGTGTGGTGCACAGTGCAGCACACATTGAAATACAAAATCACTACCAATGAAAGATCATGTGCAGGTATGGACACTTCACAGCACACCAAAAAACAGACCAGTAAATCCCACATCTCCGTACCATGATACAAGAGTATCAACAATGGACTGTGCCAGATATACTACTGACAATGTACAGCGAGAGGCCAGAAATGCACATGAATACATGGAACTTAGAAGGGCTGGTCTACTGATGCAGGGCACTGCTCAAAAACCACAGAATAACCCTGTCCTGTCCCACGGCTGTCTGATAAATCATGCATACAGCACAATACATCATACATAACTGTTCCACACTGGGCATGGGAATCTCATGCACATACATATGCCAACAACCCATACAATTGCAAACAACAATCCTTTGTGTAAGGGAGGCATTCCTAGGGCAAAGGGGTGGGAATTACATGCAGCACAAAGGGCCCTATAACTGGTGCATGGCACACAGCAAACAAAATATGAATATATATTTGTCTACTATATCACTCTTCTGCAAGACTAAAGTGAAGGCACTGAGGGCCACATGTCAGAAAAGTTGGACAGCATCTAAAGCAGTGCTGCCTCACTTGGGCACCCTAGCGCCCCCCCTACACCCAACATGTGAGTGCTGTAGTCAATATATGGTGAACCATGGCGCATAGTAGGTGCAATCAACATGATGGATGCAATTGATGGACTGTGTAGGATATATGCCAATTGTATGGTGCAAATCCTGCACAGTATATTGGCCTACATGTAAAGCAATGGTGTGACTCATTTTTATTCTTGCTCTGTGCAGATGTCAAAAGTACCAGATAAAATATGTTTATTTGAACCTCCCCTATACCTCGGCACCATTTTAGCATTAGTCCAATGGGGGAAAACACCCCGTGCATACATGATGCTTTGCACAGGCACAATATGTTGCTAAGGTACACTAAGGTGTTCATTATGACTTTTGCGGTATTTCAGAAAGACTGCCTTGCTGGCGGCCGCCAAAATACCACCAATAATGGTAGTCTGCTCACCGCAGTATTACGAGAGCACACAGGAGACTGCTGAAACCCACCATCGCCAGGCAGACCGATGGCAAGGAAGAAGCAGGTACACCACTAGCTCAGCGCACCACATTAATGGTAGTAAGATGGCACAGCGGTGCAGCATTGGTGGTTCGAACTGCTGACACCTACCCCCTCCCCTGAGACCACCTTGACGTGGGCTGCTGTGTGGCCCAGACATGTAGGTGGCCTGACCGATGTGTGTGTGTGTGCCATAAGTTCAAGTGTGTGGTATGTCCGTATACGCATGCGAGCATGTGTGTGTGTCGAAATGGGTGTACAAGCATGTGTGTGTCGGGATGGGTGTGCAAGCATGTGTGTGTGTCTGTATGTGTGCGGAGAAGTGGGATGTGTGTCTTTATGTGTGCGGAGGAGTGGGGGGGTGTATGTGTGCAGAGGAGTGGGAGTGTGTGTCTGTATGTGTGCAGAGGAGTGTGGGGGTGTGTCTGTATGTGTGTGGAGTAGTGTGGGTGTGTATGTATGTGTGCAGAGGAGTGTGGGGGTATGTCTGTATGTGTGTTGATGAGTGGGGTGCGTGTGCCGGCGATAGGAATGAGGATTCCTTTCGCCGGGTATGTTACCACCAAGGTTTTGGTGGCAGGCGATTGCAGCGAAAAGCTTGGCGGTTTGCTGCCTCGTAAAAGGGCCAGAGGTCCTAGGCATGCTGCTGGCCCAGAGGAGCTCATCACCGGCAGCAGTGGTCAGCCCACACCGGCGGGGCTGGCGGTGTCGTGGAGGTTTGGCTTTGGCCAAGCCACCACACTCGTAATATGGCAGTCTTTACCACCAAGAACGTGGCAGTGAGACTGCTACCTCCAATGCGGTGTTACACATACCGCCAAACATGTAATGTGCACCTAAGTGATGCACAGCATGGGAAAGGCACTTTCTAAACATGGCACTGTTATTATTTGCCTAGTTGGCCCACAATAGTGACTTCGAAAATGAGGCGGTCTGCCCGCACCAGCGGGACTGGGGGCGTTATGGCGGTTTGGCTTCAGCCAAGCTGCCACACTTATAATGTGGCGGTCTTTACTACCAAGACCGTGGCAGTGAGACCACCACCTCCACCGTGGCGGTACACATACCTCCGAACTTGCAACATGCACCTAAGTGTTGCACAACATAGGTAGTGACACTTTCTAAACATGGCACTGTGACTATTTGCCTAGTTGGCCAACAATACTGTTTACAAAAATGAGGCTAATGTGGTACAAGGAGATTCCTGGGCCTTGTAACTTTGGTCCCCCGGCTCAAATAAAGAGAAAACCACACACATTTGGCATGTGTGAACTGTCAGACAAAAATTCCAAGTACAACTACCATTTTCCTAAGCCACAACCCATGATCTGTAAGTGCACCACCTCAGACCAATCTAACCATATATCCAAGCAGGAACACACACAATACTGGATGTTAGTTTGATACACCACTCCACTCAAAACAAATATGGGCCAAAGCACCTAGCAATTGGCTAATGTGCATGATTGATACATGTTCTCACATTCCTTTCAAGCTGACCAAGTTTACGGCATACAGCCATGTGTCATGACACCAATTGGAAATCCTGCAATGGATACACTGCGGACCTACAATAAAGCCCACAAATGGATGAGAAATGTCTTGGAGAAGACATTGGGCCTCTTCAAATCAAGGTTCAGGTACCTATATCTTACAGGAGGAGGACAGTTATATGCACCACCCCTTGTCTGCAAAATCTTCCTTGTGTATGCCATTTTGCACAACATCTGTGTACGCACATATGTCCCCTGGGATGACCAAGTAGATTTCCCAAATGAGACAACAATGGTGTACAACTGGAGGAGGAGGAACAACAAAATTCTGCTGCTGAAGTACACAGAAGAGAACTAATAATGCACAACGTTTTCACATAAAACTGTACTCCAATAATCACCATGTAATTAATCAAATAATATATGGAAACTCAGAATGAACATGGCGTACTCTTTTACACCATCACATACCAATTGCACCTTGCACATATCTCAGAGAGCATGACTCCACCACAACAGTTGTAAACAGCTTTGGGACACTGGCCCTGATTTAAGAGTGCCCAGTGCATCCTTGTGCCACATTAGTGTCAAACATCTTACGCTAATGTGGCCCAATATCTAAGCAGCAGAAACTCACAGTGGCACAAGTCATGCATTGTGCCACTTTATAACATCTTGTGCCACAAAATGGCTGTGACAGGCATTAAGTATGCAAGGGGGGTGTACAGCTGGTGGGGGGAGACAAAATAGTGTAGTGGTATGTAACAAAAACAACTGTGGCAAATACTGCTGCTACTTTTGACACCTGCTCAGAGCAGCTGTTTAAAGGGGGGACACCATTGGTACCAATGGGACCATGAGCAATGTTCATGGTGAGGGCCTAAATCTTGGCTCAGAGCCTGAACAGTAAATCAATTGTGTCTAATACCTCATATGCTATGGCACTCCTGCCTGCCCCATGGTGTAGATACTGTAAAATACAACACACACATGGTTGTGGTAGGGGGATGCTAAGGGTGGAAAGAGAAGTGACTCTGCACTGGCTTCTGAGCCACTTTACTTTAATCTTCCCCATAGTCAGGAACAGTAAACATCTCCTAAATAATTAACTATCAAATGAATGTGTTGGTGGAATGTCGCGTGGGCTCTCATTATTCTATTCTGTGTATTCGTGAAAAGTATTTGTTCCCCCATCCACTGCTGGAAATCCGACCCAAGAATAAAAAAGTTCCGTTCTATAGGCTGCATGGGCACCACAAAAGTGACTGGACCCCCCTGGACTGTCAGTCCATGTGTCAACAGATGTCCCGTGAGCGGGTGACGCATATTAATTGCTATATTCACTACATTAGGATTCGCCATTTTGTATAAATAATAGCTTCAGGTCAGAGAAGGCACACCAATATCGGGGTTTTCCTTTAAAATTTCAAGCTTGAACAACCAACCACTAAGCAACAGGAAGCACCTATGCCGTGGCGGCGGAAACCCTCAGCCCCACGGACGTCTCCGTATACGGAACCGAGGAGTCAAAATATATATGAGACCAAGAGAGTCAGTCGGACCCAATCATTAGAGCCAGACCAAACGTTGGCGGCGCCATGTCGCGTGGGCCCTCATTATTCTAAATGAGACTACTGGATTTCTAGGTAGCAGGATCTATAACGGTGTGGGGGACTGAGTCTGACCAACGTGTAAAGAACTCTGTCACCCTAAATCCGGTTTTTGCTCCGGCTAACTAGCAGTGCCATGTGGAAGAAATGATTTGGCAGCCGAGCGCATTACATCTTTGGAACTTCTCAGGGAAGTCGTGGTTACTCAGATCCAAACCAACTCTCTTATTTCCAATATGATCTCATATACAAATGACAAAGACAGTATAAGTTTTATATAATGTTTTTAATGAAACGACTGTATTTTAGATATTAAGGCGTGAGCCGCAATAACCAGAACGATACAACACAGTGGGATTGTAATAGTCACCAGGAGAGTAAAACATAAGAACAAAGCTATCATATTGTCAAACAGTTTCTACTCTCCCTCTGCTTGTTCTATTTAGAGCACAGCATGTTAAGCTTCTAGCTTGCCTATTAGAATCACTGTGGAGACATCAGCCCTCATGCCTGAGCAAAGACCTGTGATCTTGGTTCAGCATCTGCAACGAGGCAGTCAGCGTCTAGTTGTGGTTCCCTGGTCGGAATCTCCCTCTTGCGTGTATTGGGACAAGGAAGTGATTTTATGACTAACATGTCATCGTGATCACAAAATGTCCCTAAGCAGGAATGCCAAGTCTAAACTCTTACCACGTCTATCGGCAATGTACCAGACTGTATTCTTGACTGAAGCACAGAGTAAATATGTTATGGAGAACTCCAGTGCTGAAGTAGGCAAGACAGTGTGATATGAATAAAAAAACAACACCGTAGAACTGGCTATTTGAAAAATAACAGTACGAAGCCTAATAAAAAGCATGTAGAGCAAAGTGCACAGAGGCTCTAAGCTGTCAGCAAATGAATAAAATATATTCAGGGCAAAGTGCACAAAGGCCTAAAGCCTGAAGCTAAAACGCAATGAATACGTAAAACTAACCACACTACACCCTCCCCTTGTCGCTAGCAAGTGGTTCCAATAATATAAAAGGATGCCCCAAATATAAACAATACCTAAAACAATTATTTCGACAAGGTGAGAAGACAACAAAGTCATAAATTTAGGTAACATGTGATCATAAAGCCAAATTCAATATAGTGTCAATTTCGTAAAAATCCAATCGTCAGATAGAAGCAATAGAACGCAGGAGTTCCTCCACTTAGATATATGTCAATATCGGAAGATCCACGCCACAAAGTACCATGGAGCAGGTGTGATCCAAAGCCCCAAAACCATTCAGGGCGGCACCCCGTGCAGGGCCTATGAAAGAGATAATACCATCTTCCTCCAGGAAGGAAATCTCATAAACTGCCTCACGAAGCAAGCGCATCCGTAGTGCACAAGTCTGGGAATGAGCCCTAATCGGGAACATCAACAGATCAGTATCGACCATTGGAGGGTGCTGCAATGAGAGACAGAGAGCCAGTGCATGTTCAAACGAGCACCAAAGGCATCGAAACACGGGTTGCACACAATCCAAAACCGGTCTGAATGACAGAGACCAGTCGCACTCCAAATGTCCCAGGAGTGTCACTCCAAAATGCTGCATCATGCGTTCACGACACAGCTGCGCTGACGGGAGCAGCAATACAGGATCTCGTCGTGACGGGACAGCCATTGCGAAAAAATGGCAACAACAGCAAGACTCCAGCCAATAAAGCCAAAGTAATCGGGAAACCCCCAAAAATGCTTCCGAAAATAGAATGTATAGCCAAAGGTATCAAACCGAATATGGAAGAGAAGGTATGAGCAAAACCAACACCAACGACTTTGAAAAAATGTGCAATACCAGCAGTACTGGATGCATTAAATATACATCCCACAAGTTCACCGAAGTGATTCGGAAAGTTAGTATTCAAAAGGGACTGTATCTCCGCCGATGACCTTGCTACCTGAAGTGCGTAGGTCTCGATAGCAGATGTAAGGGCCACATGCTTTTGAAACAATAAAGCTTTTAGCCGACTCAACTTGTCGAAATCAACCTTGGAAGTAGCAATATGAGGCCAGATGTCCGCTACCTCCCTAAATTGAGAGGGGGGAAACAACACATTCCCGCAGCACGTAACGGCCTTGTTGACAACGACGATGTAAACTATTCCGGCACGCATGCCACAGCAGCGTTCGCTGTTAAGAACAATGTAACTGCCGTTAGAAAGCACCTGGAAAGTGTTTTTAATAACCGGGACTGGAACTCCCTTCAGATAACAAGCTAAGTTAGCAATCGAAGCGTTACACGCCCCGTGCAAGGACAGCTGTTTACAAACCATTGAATGGCTGACAGAAGCTTTGCATTCGCTGCTGCTAAGAAAAACCTCCTTCAAACCATTAACACATCTGTACTGGAAGGGAAGGTCCCACACCTCGTGTACAGTAACGTGAGATGTGACTTAACTGCATCCAGCGTGGATGACTTCAACCATTGCTGACAAAGCTTCCCCACACTGTATGTAGTTATAATATCAGCATGTTCTGGTGAAACATAACAAGGGTCTGCCCTACTAGTCCTGAACCCCCCTGAAAAGGTGACAAAACGTTGATGACACATATTAGTGTCTACAGGCCATAATAACCACCCGCCTGGATGTAACGATGAAGTGTTAAGCGTACCATTCTGGACCCAATGTGTAAAGTCACTGAAAGTAGCATTCACATAGTGCTGCCAATTTTTCAATTTAGAAGGGACAGGTATACTAGGCAAAGTCAACTCTCTAATTGTCGCTAAGCCCAAACAGCTAGTCTGTTGTACTGTGTCATTGAGGAAAATAATCTGCACAGGGATAATACATGCTCTAAATAACTTGTCCCTGCCTTGCATTTGCCAATTTTTCGTACCCCAAACACTTTTCAAGTCAACAGTTTTAAACCAGTATTCATATCCCTTGACCGAAAGTTTAGATACAAACAAATTAGAATACAGTAATTTAGTATCGGTCAATAACATTTGCTTATTAGAATACGGTGCAACTTTAAAATAGTAGGACTTAGCATCACGTGGATCATGCCCAGCAAAATATGCAAATTTATCATAATACGTTTTTGAACTCCCTTGTGGAGGAGTCGAGCAATGTTCCCATTGCACATAATTAAACATGGACTTGGGGCTACTAGCTTTATAAATAAAGTGGTGTCCATAATAGTTGTAACAAAACATGTCACCATCATCATCGTCATAGACAGTATAATATTGCAAATCCGTTAGCATAGAATCTACTGTCTTCACATCCCAATCATCAGAAACAATGCCAGGTATAACAATATCATTCATTGATAATTTGAGGACATACGGTATTTGAATCAATTCAGTGGGACCATATATATCAAACATTACTTTATCCCACACAATTCCATCCGGAACTGGTATTGCAGAAATGTTTACTGTGGATAAGTCTCTTCGAACCATATGAGACGAAAAATGCGGTTTTAACACAGTCTCCACGTGCTCAATGTCAGATCGATCAGGAAGAAAATGACCATGTATTATCAGAAAAAAAGTAACCACAAATCCCAACCGTAATAAAATAGTCATCACGGCCAAAAACAGCCAAAAATAGTTCCAAGGAAAAACAAAATATGTGCGTTTAAGCCAACCCAGCAGCCGTCGTGGACCGTGGACAGAAGACATCGAGGACGAGGAGCCGGACACATCATTATCAGCGTCGTTGAAGCAGCCAGAAGCAGTTCTAGCAAAAGATGCAACCGTGAACAAAGAAGCAGATGGAGGCTCTCGCCGTGGCAAGCTATAAACCACATGTTCAGAAACGTCAGTAGAACGTACAGCAATTTGATCACAAGATTCCATATTAATCGCCGTCGGTGGAACAATCGCAAGATCATCATCCACCCTCCCCAAGCTCGGAGAGGAAACAGTGTCGGTGAAAACCACCTGCAGCGGGACTTCCTCCCCAGTAGTGAGAGGGATTCCGGAACTACTGGGTGTCCCTCTTGGTCTGCTGTGCAGAATCGGCCACATGTTGTAACTTGACATTATCAATGGAAACAAAGCGATTTCCTTTGGCCCCTCGTAGCGGCGGTAAAATCACAGTTCTCATGCCGCTCACCCCCAACACAGGGACAGGTTCTCGATAAGAAGGACCAAATTATTTTTTAAGTGCGACCTTTTCACGCACTAGATCCCCAATCCTGGGTATCCAACCAGTAGGTGTTACTGGCTCATCCTTAATTCCTGAGGAGGCAGCACTGGCAGAAGAGTTATCTTCACGGAATTGTTGTAAATCCTGCAAAACAGTGACACGATCATTTATGTCAAAGGGCGTATCTGCCGTCTCCACACCAGGACCATCTAGATCAGGAACATACATTTGTGTTCCAAACAGGCACTCATATGAAGTACGATCCCCCAGTGACCTTATAGGCAAGTTATTAAGTGCTCTCTGTACTCCATATAGGTGGGCTAGCCAACCACGACCCGTACCTATAACTCTGGCCGTTAAGGACTGCTTTAAATCACGATTTAAACGCTCCACAACAGAATTTCCCTCGGGATGAAATGGAGACGAGAATTGGAGTTGGACCCCCAACGAAGCCATGGTGTCCGTCCCTGAATGCCTTAGAGGCAAAAGCAGGGCCCTGGTCCAAATGAAAAGCCGCAACTGCAAATATATCGACAAAGATGCGCAAATCTTTAATAACAGTTGGAGCGTAAGCCGAGCGTTGAGGCCATACCCATACAAATCTGGAGCACGAATCTACAGCAACCAATATATATTTGTATGCACAATCTGGTGTCAGCGGACCACAATGATCCAAGTACACACACTGTAATGGTTTATTTTAAATCAGAAGGGGCGTCTGTTGCGGGCGTCTAGCCGACGATGCTTTAATTTGTTGACAAACGTCACAACAAAGGACACATTGCTTCGTCTCTTTATAGAGACCAGGCCACCAGTAACGAGCCTGTAAAAGTGAAATTGTGGCAGCCAACCCAACATGTGCAGAAGCCACCCCCTCATGTGCTGCAGAAATTAGTCGAGGTCTCTCAATTTTATTGGGAATTTCACGTACACCAATGCCTGGAATTGTAACAGTAGCATTCAGCGCAGCATTCAAGCAGTAACTATATTTTGAAGGAAATCCTTTAGGAAAGGGCGTGCCAGCAGCCGTAGCCTTGATGGCAGCCGAAATTTCTGTTTCTGGTTTGGAACTCGAACGAGTCACTGCGGCCACAGTGGCGACAGCCACTGCCGATTTCGCGGCTTCATCAGCCAAAGTATTCCCAGCAACGTGTATTCCAATGCGCTGGTGTCCAAGTGTATGCACAACATGGACTTTAGGAAGCATTTCCCTCAGATCCGCAACCTTACCCCACAACATTTTATGTTTAATGGTGCTGCCTTTAGAATCTCTGAACCCATTCATCTTCCAATAGTGTAGATATTCGTTGAAAGACTGCACAAAGTAGTAGGAGTCACAGACCAGCAAGGTTAAAATCGCCGGATCCGCGTGCTCCAATGCTAACAATAGAGCTTTGAGCTCAGCCAGCTGTGCTGTGCAATCTCCCAAGGTTTTAGTATAAGTATGTCGGGGGCAGAACACGTCCCCCTCCATAGTGCCGCTCACCACCGCACATGCAGCAGAATACTGTCGTTTAATCCCAACCGCTGGTTGCGCAGAGCCATCGGTATACATGACCACTTGATATTGGTCAATAGGCAACGTACCAGCAGGAACAGGGTATTCCATTTCATATTGAAGAAATTCTTGCGTCTGCAGTTTAGGGTCAAATACATAATCTACATCAGTGGCTGTCAAAGACGTAGCCCATTGTATCCATCGCGGGTGTAAAGCTTTTGAATTTGGAACACTCGCTTTTGTAACTGCCTCTAAGGCCGGAACTGGGGAAACGACAACAATGCGTTGCTCCTGGGCCAGCGGTCTTTCTTTAATAACAGCCATCTGTACTGCAGTGAGGATTTTCTCAGTTTGTGCAAAACGTTGCTCTGCAGCAGAATACAAGTGAGACTTGTATGTAATCGGGACTGTCTCCCCTTCATTAAAGGTGACATAAGTAAACCCAACAGCCCCAGGTATCACCCTAATGACTAAATGTGTCTTATTGTCCCGTGTGTGTAAGTGTTTAACTGCTAAGAGATCACTCTGTAACTCTCGCAGTATGTGTGTATGTTCAATCGTCCACAATCTACTCGAAACATTCGGGCGAATCAACTCGTATAAGGGCTTTATACGCGTCGCATATTTAGGAATGTAAGTTCTGCCAAAATTCAGAAACCCCAACAAGGACTGGAGCTTCCGAACCGTATTAGGAGGCTGCACTAAAGCACATTTCTCCAAAAAATGTGGCGCTAGGCTCTTGCCCTCACTCGACAACTCATATCCCAGGAAAATGACGCTGAGGAAGGCAATCTTTGATTTCTTAAAATTAAACTTATAGCCAATATCAGCAAACCCCACAACAATGCGCGATACACGCCTTAGATGTTGCATAATCTCATCATCTGTCAGATATGTGTCATCGACATATGACAACGCTTCAGGGTCGAACTCATGCAGCATTTCAGTTACACGAGCCGAAAACAGTCCTGGGCTATTCTTATACCCCTGAGGCAAACAACAACAAAATTTCTGAGAGCCAAACGCACTGAAACAGGTATAGTCCCGACTCTCGGGCGCTATATTCTGGCAGAAAAATCCATTTGAGATATCCAATGTTGTCTTGTATTTTTTACGCACTATATTATTCATAAGCGCTGCGCTGTGTGAATTTTGTATTGCATATGTGCGTGTATGACTATTCAAATGTCTATAATCCACCACTATCCTATATGAATGGTCCGGTTTAGCAACCGGAAACAAGGGATTATTCATCGGCGAGACACAGGGCTCAATTACACCCTGATACTCCAATTGTGTAAGAATTTTCCTAACCGACGCCCTTGCTTCAAATTTTATAGGATACTGCGGTTGTGGCTGAGGTTCGCCCTTTATTGGAATTACATGATAAGGTGATTGTCTGTCCCACCCCACATTATTTCTATATAAGGCGGGAGCTTGTGCCAGAGCCCATGTTTTACTATAGGACTCCGCGAGTTCTCTCGGAACAAGTGGTGAGAAGGAAGGTGTAATAACCTCCTCCCCAACCGGACAGTCGCGAACAAAGTCAGGTGGCCAATCTTGTTCGGCCAGCAGAACATCATATGATTTTACCACATGGTCCCAAAAAATGGCGTTTATAATACGGTCAATGTCCCCTTCCAATCGCAGAGTCACTTCATATACTCTATCAGGATCAGAGACTCGCATATCCGCCGTCTCGACTTGTATGAAGTCATCAGTTGCTTTCACCTCCAGATGCTCTAGAAGACTCCGGCGAACTATTGTGACCTCTGCCGCGCTGTCTAACAGTGCTAATGCCCACGTCTTGTTCGTCAAGAGAACTCTCTTCTTGAGCGGCATGTCTAACTGAGACTGCTGCCACTTTCTTCTTTTTAAATTGCTGTTTTTGTTGCAGCGGTTTCTCTTCTTGTTTAATAGAAACCTCCGCTGAGCGTTGTGAATCCTGTCTCGGTTTCACGTACTCCGTCCTCCGCTCTGACCGCCCACCTCTCTCACTTCTCTTTTCCGAGGAGTCCTGAAAGGAACGAGATTGGCGTGTATCAGTATATTGATATCTAGCAGGCGTCTTCAAAGTATCCCTATTCCTGAGATTATACTTATTCTGTGGGGTCTCCGGTTGCGGAGACTGCCCACCATCTTTCTTAGGTGTTTGCTGTTTCTTTTCCCAGCGCTTTTTCGAACCCTCACGTTGTTGCTGTTTAGCATTGTCTTTATTATTTTTACCCTGTAACTGGGGTTTTTGTGGTCTAGCCCCCAGGCTATCACGACCAATACTAGAATATGTTTCCGCTATTATTCTCAGAAGCTCCCGCTCCTGATTAAGCAGCGGAACATCCCAAAGACGCATTCGCATAGCTAGTGCTTCTGCCTCTCCTTTGAGATTACTCAAAATAATAGAAGAAACTGTGGCAAAATTGCCCAGCAACTGCATGCCCAAATCCAAGGCAGGGGCAGCCCCATATTCATCCTGAATCTGTTTAAGTACGTCCGGTAAATTAGCTAATGTCGGTGTACCGTGTGCCGTAGTGTAGAGCGCGGCAAACACCGTGCCCCAGGTATTACAAAGGTCCACCGGAGGAACCATCCCGTACGGCAAACACATCGTCAAAATTCTATGTTTATCCTGAGGTCCCGTATGGGGAAATACTGCTTCCAGCGTATTATTTTTTTGCGCCAGCCAAAATGGAGTCTCCTCACGTTTAGCCAGTACTTTACCCATAACAGAGTGTACAGTGGCCGGATTAATACCCGGAACCACTGCCTGTGGGTGCGTGGAGCAGCACGCGCTGCATTCGTATTTAGTGTCTGCATTACAAACTGAACTAATCGTCTATATGTAGCCGTTAATTCTGTATATAAACGACAAACTTCAACCACTGCCAATTGAGCAACCGCAGGATGTGGTGTATATGTAGCCAATAAAGGCCAGGTAGGACCATCATTACTCAGTGGACCTAACCTAACTTGTGCTACTGAGTGTGGGAGGGCGCCATCAAGCCAATTATGGTGTTCTTGATAAGATAGAGGTATTTCTAAATAAGCGTAAGCCCTGTATTGTCCAGGGACATTCGCAACTTTGTATTCGTGAAAAGTATTTGTTCCCCCATCCACTGCTGGAAATCCGACCCAAGAATAAAAAAGTTCTGTTCTATAGGCTGCATGGGAGTCCACCACAAAAGTGATTGGACCCCCCTGGACTGTCAGTCCATGTATCAACAGATGTCCCGTGAGCGGGTGACGCATATTAATTGCTATATTCACTACATTAGGATTCGCCATTTTGTATAAATAATAGCTTCAGGTCAGAGAAGGCACACCAATATCGGGGTTTTCCTTTCAAATTTCAAGCTTGAACAACCAACCACTAAGCAACAGGAAACACCTATGCCGTGGCGGCGGAAACCCTCAGCCCCACGGACGTCTCCGTATACGGAACCGAGGAGTCAAAATATATATGAGACCAAGAGAGTCAGTCGGACCCAATCATTAGAGCCAGACCAAATGTTGGCGGCGCCATGTCGCGTGGGCCCTCATTATTCTAAATGAGACTACTGGATTTCTAGGTAGCAGGATCTATAATGGTGTGGGGGACTGAGTCTGACCCACGTGTAAAGAACTCTGTCACCCTAAATCCGGTTTTTGCACCGGCTAACTAGCAGTGCCTCATTTCTCCCATGTGGAAGAAATGATTTGGCAGCCGAGCGCATGACATCTTTGGAACTTCTCAGGGAAGTCGTGGTTACTCAGATCCAAACCAACTCTCTTATTTCCAATATGATCTCATATACAAATGACAAAGACAGTATAAGTTTTATATAATGTTTTTTAATAAAACGACTGTATTTTAGATATTAAGGCGTGAGCCGCAATAACCAGAACGATACAACACAGTAGGATTGTTATAGTCACCAGGAGAGTAAAACATAAGAACAAAGCTATCATATTGTCAAACAGTTTCTACTCTCCCTCTGCTTGTTCTATTTAGAGCACAGCATGTTAAGCTTCTAGCTTGCCTATTAGAATCACTGTGGAGACATCAGCCCTCATAACTGAGCAAAGACCTGTGATCTTGGTTCAGCATCTGCAACGAGGCAGTCAGCGTCTAGTTGTGGTTCCCTGGTCGGAATCTCCCTCTTGTGTGTATTGGGACAAGGAAGTGATTTTATAACTAACATGTCATCGTGATCACAAAATGTCCCTAAGCAGGAATGCCAAGCCTAAACTCTTACCACGTCTATCGGCAATGTACCAGACTGTATCCTTGACTGAAGCACAGAGTAAATATGTTATGGAGAACTCCAGTGCTGAAGTAGGCAAACAGTGTGATATGAATAAAAAAACAACACCGTAGAACTGGCTATTTGAAAAATAACAGTACAAAGCCTAATAAAAAGCATGTAGAGCAAAGTGCACAGAGGTTCTAAGCTGTAAGCAAATGAATAAAATATATTCAGGGCAAAGTGCACAAAGGCCTAAAGCCTGAAGCTAAAACGCAATGAATACATAAAACTAACCACACTACAATATCACATAAGAGTGTTAGCTTGACACATGCCTGTAGAAATCCAGGAAATATATCTGAAGACTGCTGTACAGATGTATGGGCTAGGTATGAAAAGGCTAGCAAGCACCTACAATGGCAGGTTTGTGTCTGCTTAGTAACCTAGCCAATTCTGAATGACAGCATCACATGTGAGTAATGAGAACAAACATCTCAGTGCCACTCACATGAATCAGAAAGAGAGTGACATACAGGGACCAGAATACATAAATGTCTTGGTGTATTACACCCAAATAAGGCGGAATGTGCATGTAAGCCAAGCAATGTACTAACAAGTTACAGACCCTTGCCAAATTTTATGTGTGAAAAATAACATAAAAAGCTTGAATATGTCATTCCCTTTACTCATAACTGACATGAGTGACCACAGTACCAAATTACACTCATTTGGAATGTTACATAGGTTGTGGAAAGCAGATGTGAGCATGTTGCCATGTATGAAAAATGATGTGAATTCACAGTAGAACAGTTGTGAGAGAAGTTGGAAGACTTGGAGGGCTGGTCCTGCAAAAATGATCTATGGATAATAGTGTTACCTCAATATACGAAGGGTCTAGCCAAGGACCTGTTTGTGGATGATTTGATCCTGAAACAAATGCAAACACGCAGACTCCCTAAAATCTTATAGGTGGAGGGAGCCCACCACATCCCAAGTGCACCATGGAAGCCTGGAGCACATACTTGGCCCATCATAGCAAGTCTCATAAACGTTCAATACTGGGACATGAATCACCAAGCAGCTCGCTTTGCCCCTCCATTGCATATAGGTAAAACTTGGGTTTCCTTAGTCCACAATAACTGTCTTTGGGTCCACAGGCTGCATTGCAGTGTTGTCTAGGTAAAGAGGGCTCTGAGGAAACAGGATCACAAGTACACAAAGACTTTTCCGACACAACATTCATGACAGCAAAGCGTCTTGTGGTTGGGCTAGGAGCAGGCTGTGATGGTCCTAAATTTGAAACTGGCAGCAAGATTATGAACAGAGGATATGAGACACCAACTTGGTAAAGACATTCCAGTAAGGGGCTTGGTGGGGGCCATAAGGCAGTAGTGATGCATGCTAGTTATTAGTATGTTTGTTTGGACCAACAGGCACTATGCGCAGTTTGGGAGGTGGGCAGTTTGGAATCTGCAGTGCAGTGCAGCAGGGAGGGGAAAGTGATGATTGCAGAGGGTTAATTGGATAGTTGTTGTAGTTGATGTTCAAGCAAGATACATACAGGCAGTCAACAAAGCTAAGGCACACTGGATAATCACTGTCACAGTCTGAATCCCAAACAGCTTAGGGCCAGCACCCCCCGTGTGTGGCCCTTTAACCATATAGTGAGATGTTCAAAGTTAGTATGTTAACCCTAAGGGAAGTATCCTGGAACCTCAATAGCCTACCAGACAAAGTCAAATGGGGAGTGGTGCCCCAGTACATCACACCATATTCTCCTGAGATGGTTCTCATAAAAGTGACTCACCTTCTAGGTCATAGGTGCAACGCCTTTCACCATTGGGGAAATAATAAGGCTGCTAATGTGGGCAATACCACCTCCTCTAGAGGAGTAGTAATGTTTGTGAGGAGAAAGCTGCCCTGGTCATTTGGAAAATATGGCTGGATCTGCTGTGTCCCTATGTGGTGCTCTCTGGGACCTGGGAGAAAGGGCATCTTAAACATACCTCCAGTCGATATCACAACATGACTTCACAAGTCCTTCCTACTAGCCTTGACCACTCTGCTACACAGCCTTCCAGATGGGGAAATGATCATGTGAGGGGACCTCAACGCAACACTGAGTGATTGTATACACCTACATCCCCTGAGGCCTCTGGACTCAGTCAGGTGACCATTAGCAGACTTCCTCACTGCCCAGGGACTGGCATATGTATAGTGTCCTCTTATCATAGCAAGCCAGCACTTCATCCTTTTACTTACATTATAGTCTTTCCTGAACTGATCCCTTTCTCATGATGACTCACCAGCTGGTAAACGTCATTGAGGCCACTAACTTAACCAGTGGTATTTATCACTATTCCACCCTGTGACTGGTATTGGGTAGCCCTGAAAGGACAAACACAACCAGCATCATATTGAGGCCTTGGTACCTTCAATAGACAAAAAGGTGAGATGGATGTTAGACACAAATGCTCATAATTTACAGGGAAACAGTATATCAGTGAAGACTCCACTCACATTGTGGATGGCCTATGAGACAGAAGTCAATCAGGTGAATCTCACCATGTTGGTGCAAGGGAACCAACTAAAAAGTGACTAAGTGAAGGCTCTTGAATGTGAGCTTTAGTCCTTTGAGGCTGGCATACCTGATGCGGAGGGATCAACAGGAGCCCACATCCTGGCCCTGAAGCAAAACCAAGCTGAGACATGGCCCATAAAGCTGCATATATGCACCACAGGGCAACACAGCACAACATCAATATAATGGGGGACACAACAGGAGAAACATTGGCCTGGCTGGACAGGTATGGGACAGCAGATAGATGGGTACCGGGGATCCATAAGGGGTCAGGGGGTCTTGCTAGTAGTGGACAAACCATAGCTGAAATGTCTGGGCACTACTGTGGGAAAATTGATTATGCAAGGTATTTCACCCCAAAAAAACAAAGCAGACAAACTCCTGTGTGACATGCCTCACACAAGCCTCACTGCAGAGCATAGGGAAGCTTTAGAAGATGCACTTTCCCTAGAGGCAATTGTAAGAGGCATCAGTGTTGTGAAGCCTGTCAAAGCTTCAGTGCCCAACGCGGTAACAATGGACAGCCACTCGGATTGCCTCATATCTGAAACATATGTATGAGAAGAGCCAGAAGGGTGAGTACTCCCATTAGACCAATAACATATATGTTTGACTAATTGAACTTAGAAAATGTATGTTGTTCACACAAAATACCTAAATGTATCCACACATGTCCCAGCTAGGTGGACCAGGCTTGTTGTTGTCAATTTGCAGATGGACAAATGTGTTCAATTAACATCATTGAATGTATATGTGTCACATAATTACTTACAACTGATCATGGCCAGAACAAATGTCCCCTCATTGTGAAACATGTGTTACATAGATATGAGTACACAGCTTTGGAACAGCGGCTTACATATAAAATAGCTGTATTCGAGATTTGGTATGTGTCCAATACCTAAACACACCACTTTATCATGCAGCACTTGTCAGACATGATGTATATGTCATCACACAGAATACATGTCACATATGTAGCTATAATCACATATGTCAGCACACCATCGCCAACATTTTGCATGCATGGGGAACCATACGTTACATGTGTTGCTCTGCATCATTAACTCTGTTCCTTACAACACACTTGAGTGTGCTCATATGTGCACCCACACTGAAATGGCTGACAGGATCTTCTGCTGTCCTTAGTCAACAACATCCCATATGCACACTCAGTACACATGTGTAAACATGTGTGTGGCTAAGAGTCTTCATACATAGGAACATTTGCAAACTGTATTGGTATTCACATGCATCACACACTCCTACATGTATATGGTAACTTATTCCTATGTTATGGGTACACAATAAAATGCACATGTATACACATGTGGACATACCATACAAAATACATAGACGCATAGCCCCTGTCAAAGAATGTGAATGTGTGTGCACTGTCAGCATTTCCACCTAAATCCACGCATTGGACTTTCTACTTCAAAAATGTTGACGCATATGGAACATCTACATTCAGCGCAAATAACTAAAATGATGCCTGGCACCATCTGCGTCTGAACTGTCTTTCTGTCTCAGCCTTCCCATTAAAATCCATGCTATGCGTAAAAAATGTCGACACATGTCCTACAGACATCGCTAATTCCAAAAATGACTTCTGGCCTCTGCATGTCAATTGCAAGTCAACAGGCCTTGTCAGCCTTCATGGTAAAAATCCATGCATGGACGTCATGTGTCAAAAAAAAGGTGCATATCAGGAAACATGACGCATATGCCCAGGAAGTGATGTAAGAAGACTTCCTTGTTGCGCACATGGCAAAGTGAATTTACTTTCACTTTTACTTTACAGTCTATTCTGTCCTTGGTTGGGAGAGGTTGTGTGGAGCTTGTGCTGGTTGAGGAGTGGGGGTCGGTGAGAGTTTCTGCTGTGTTCAATTGCAGTTCAGTCCTTTTTGTTGTATTTGTCAGTTTTGTGTAGTGTTTTTGTCCTGTCATTGTATTAGTATAGTCGGGTGTTCGTCTTGTGGTAGTGTAATTTGTTTGGGTATTTGGGGTTAGTTGGGCATATATTATCTTTTCTTTCTTGGTCATTAGTTTCTGTGGGGGGAGACTGCAGGATGTCTGAAAAGGAAAGGGCCCAGCACATGAGTCCAGATGAACTGGGCCGGGTTAATTTGGTTAGTGTGCCACTACCTACCCAACATGTTAAGGATGGGTGGCCGTTTGATCATGGGCTACCCTACCAAGGCCAGGAAGTTGTGCTGTGGGAAAGTCCTGTTCTAGCTGCGCAGGATCTTCAAGGTGGACTGCACATACTCCCAAATCAAGCACTGGTGGGCAGACCTCAACACCAGGGAAGGCGATCTCCTGGATCACCTGGTAGTTCGGGTAAGCAGACCTGTTGGTAAGTAACATTGCTACATCCTCCTTTGCATGTGCATTACAGTAGGGCATTAGGGAAATAATAACATTTCATGAGAAAGGTGAGGACATCAAAGGGCAAATGTAAGGAAAGTGTTGCTGCACCCAGTGCAGCACCACTTTCCTTGCACCCTTTAGCATCCCACTACTGCCATCATGTGTGCGCTGTACCTAAGATAAGGCACATACATGGTGGCAGTAGGAGGGTGCCAAGGGGTGCAAGGAAAGTGGTGCTCCACTAGGTGCAGTGACTCTCCCTATTATCTGCCCCTAGGCTTTTAAAAATTAACATATCCTGTCCTCCAGTAAGTGTGACATATGAATCACAGACATGTATGTATGTGTGAGTCACATTGCTATATATGTTTTTGGGTGGTACCTATGTCTGTGTGACTGACATGTTGTAGATGGCATTGGGTCATTCCAAACACTGTTGACTATGTCACTCAGATAAACAAGTGCAATATGTAACAGTTGTCCATGCTCATCTTTTTTTTACAAATCATTAAGCTATGTTTTCCTGTCATGTCTTGCAGGTAGACCGCCAAACTACACCATAGGAGAGGTTTCCACCTTTGAAGACCCTAATGCAACCAGTAAGTGTCACTTGTATGTCACATATGTACATACAGTGTTTTGTCTGAGAGGGCTTGATGTGTATCAAGCCATGTACAAATGGTATGTGTGTCGATTTCGACACAATCATCTATCCTTGGGTATCTACATCATGTCTCAGGAAATGTCTTCTATGGCCACAAACACACTGATGTCAGTCATGATATGTGGGAGAGATGCTGGCTCTCTGCAATGCATGGATTTAGCAAACATATGTTTTCACAGCCGGTGCTCCAGCAGTGTGTGCCATACGTTGCACAAATTTCGTCAGGACATGGTACAGTATATGTACCTGGATATAACTCTCCAAGAGCCTTTCCCAAGGAGACACTTGCACCTCCGGTGCTTCACTGCCCTTCAATAATGAAGTGAGGCACTGGACATACAAGGAGCTCTGAGAAAGAAAGACAACAGTCAGATGAGTACACATTAAGATTTGCGCTCTTCTCCAGATGGATGTGGGACAAGTCCATGAATTGTAGCGAAAAAGATGTGTGCAGATGATGTTGTGTTTTAGCCATCATGATAGTTGTGAACAAGCATGATCACATTACATGTGTATAAAATGTGCATGGTGATTGTGTACCTTTTAGACAGGAGGTGCATCACGTTTGTGCACAGATAGGGACAGATACAGATAAACAGATGCTGCACCCAGTGCTCCAGTACTTCTCTTGCCGTCCTTAGCTCCTTCCTATTCGCCACCATATGTGTGCCATATACGATGTATGGCGCACCATGGCACTGGGTATGTGCCAAATGTTGTTAACATCTTAATGTACATGGTGCACTATTCATGATTAGTGCTGGAGAATTTAATGCTAACCCTGGACTGCACATAGGGGCCCATTGTGACCAATTGTGTGCTTCCTTTTAGTTCCAGCTATGAGCTGGCATTACTACTAGGAATACAAAAATGTGGCAAGCTGAATCTCTTAAATTGCAGTGTGCCATTTTGGCACCCACATTACCGGGGTAACACAAATCTTACATACATCATGCCTGGCACAGGCCTAATGTTGGCCAAGGGGTGACAAAGTGACACAATACGGGTAGTGCACCACTTTTTTGAGATTCTGCCAACCATTTGACCTTGTTGTGCCTTATTTGTGTCATATTGCTTATGATGTTAATGTTGTGGAAGGAGGCCCCTGGCCTTAGTGTGCAACTTTGGAGAGCCATTAACCCCGTGACATGTACCAATACTGTAGATTCTTGCCAGGCAGAATTCTATGGACTTTGGTCTTGCCCTTGTTGTTGGCTTAGTACTTGTCAACATTTACCATCACAAACTGTTGTTTACTATGCATGCGTGTTCTTCCTCTACCCAATGAAGTTACTGGCAACATGTTCTCCTCATGGTTTAGCTGCCACAATGACTCCAGTGCAAAAATAGAAGTTCACTAAATGCACGGAGAGGCTCTGCCACCTTTGCAAGGTCGAGGCTGGTCACAGAAAGATGACAAGAAGATACCCCATGGAAAAGTTGTCTGGGGTGTGGAAGGCCTTCCCTAATGGTGGACCATCCAAACATCTGAAAACCACCTCAACTACAGGAGTGTCCTCAGCACCCATAGTCCATGGTGCTCCTTCAGGTCTTGCACCCTAAACATCAGCGGTACATCAGACAGCACCAGCACCACGACAGCCACCACCATCTGCCACTGACCAGATTTGAGGCAGAAATGCAAAATGAAATGGCTGAGCCTAAGGTTAGGTTGGCCAGCCTGGAGGCAGACAATGCTCAAAAGTATACACTGCTCAAGTTCATTAAGCTCAAGAAGCTGTAAGTGTGGCCACTCACCACTTCCATGGACCTTCCCTCCCCAGTGTGCATCGTTCAAAGTTTTAGTGGGTTTTCAGATGTTAGACATAGGTTAGGTAGGATAGTGTAGGTTAGTTGTAGGATATAGTTAGTGTAGTTTGGGGGTGGGACGTAGGCATTGTTTTTGTTTTGGGGTAGTTCAATGGGGGATTATGTTTAGGGATATATGTGCAAACACCTTTAAAAAAAAAAAATGTTTAGAACCTAGGATTAGTTAGTATGTGCATAGTTTAGTTCATGTTGTCCTAAACGTCTGTTGCCTCCAAAGGGGCGTGGGAGGGGCAATGTTTATAACGTGTATAAGTTAAGTTTAGAACAGGATAGACAGCTGTGGAGTTAAGGAAAAATAAGTTAGCATAGGTTAGCTTAGTGTAGGTTAGTGAGTAAGTTAGGTTTTTGATAGCTTGTGTTTTTAGGTACCAATATATTCTGTCATTATTTTAGACAATGAGCTGTCCATGATGATTGAATTTCTGGGTGTTCTCATGTCTGCACTGTCCAAGTTTGGGAAATGCCTTGGGGTCTGCATTTAGTATTGATTTACATGTATGACTATGTGTATCCCTAATGTCCAAGGAGCTGTCT
Organism: Pleurodeles waltl; assembly: GCF_031143425.1. Classification (NCBI taxonomy): domain Eukaryota; kingdom Metazoa; phylum Chordata; class Amphibia; order Caudata; family Salamandridae; genus Pleurodeles; species Pleurodeles waltl. Next base: position 893,889,858 of record NC_090447.1, on the reverse strand, counting down.
GATTGGCAGTGCTATGACATTAGCTACTCAAGACAGTTTTCATCACAGTTCCTGACACTCTGATTGTGTATGGATACAATATAATTGACATGTAATGATGCTACATAAATTGTCATTGCTAAGATCTGTCGCAATCTTTTTAGAAATGTTTTGCATAGTATACTCCACCTTATGTGGGGTATGGATACTGGCAAACTGACAGCTACCTGTCACAGTTTTGAATATGCTCTTCAGTTCCTCACATATGTGTTGTACTGGTGCATTCGTTAGGGACATTTCCTGACACTTTAAATCTGAACCATTATTGCCATATGTCAACTTGCATGAAAATATGTTTGATACATGCTTGTGAGGCTCAGTAAGGTCTTTTCAGTCCGCAGTACTATTGGTCACCTTTATTATCTTTGAGTCCTAGTGTGTGCCTTTGTGTCTGACAGTAAGCCACACATGTCATTTGGTTCTGTTCTCATTGACATTGCTTTTCATAATGCATACATTTATATGTATTGATTAAACACTGAAAACTGCATGATACATGTGATTATGGTGATTTATTTACATCTTCAAGATTATTTTCAAATGTAGTACAATGTCCAGTTCACTGACCCCATGGGAGATCCTGAGCCATTTGATGTACATTTAGAGTCCAAGGGTAAAGGACATGTCATGAGACATGGGTGGGAGAGGTGTGAAATAGTGAGGAGGTGTCCACATTAGGTAGGAATTGAGACAATGACATTCCATAGCAGATATGTCAACAGTGGTTGAATGAAGAGGGCAAATTGCCAGCTGTCACAAAACCGGTATGATCTTAAGCACAGAACTAAGGAGATCCTGTCCATGTGGCACATACTGGTGCTACCGGGTGGTTTTATGTGTGAATGTTATTCCTTCCACATCTTCATCCTTTCTTGTGTGTCGTGCCTATTGTGCCATGGTTGGTGCTGTTGTTGAAGTTGAGGGGGCCACACACACATCAGGGGATATAGGTGTGGAATCAAAGGTCCCAGCAGCTGCCATTTGTGGGAACACATAAGGCATCACTGCAACAAGGATGAACTGCTGATTTCTCAACACCGCAGGTACATCACAGTGGTAGGCAGCCATGTTTTCCCTGAGGGTAGCCACTTCCCGCTGTATGGACTCCAGGGTATTTTGAATCACTCCCAGACTGGTATCTATCATGCTGCTGCCATTTTGGGAGGGCAATTGTTCAAGCCTTTGCCTCATGACAGCAGCTATGTCAGCCAAGGACTACTGGAGTCCATGTAGTGAGGAGTGGGTACCTTTGATGGCAGCTGAGTTGTCCTTATTTGGACTGAGGCACCTCTTCAATCCCCCTATGCTGCCTGCCATGTTCTCCATCCCCATCCACATCTGCTTGCCCAGCTCCCGCTGGACTCCTACCACTGTCCTCTGAGAGGTGATGTCTGGGTCCTCAGAGTCCAAGGCTGTGGCAGGTCTGGTTGGTGCTGTGTGTTGGTAGTTGGGTGGTTCATGTAGAGACCCTGCAATGCTGTGTATCCTCCCTGCCATTGGAGGTAGTGTCTGCAAGGAACCTAGGGCATCCTGGAGAGTCTCTTCACTGATACTGAAGTCAATGTCGTCAATGTCATCTGTAAAATCCAGGACAGGCAGGCTGTGAGGGGGTAAGGCATCATCCTCTGCAATGAGATAGTAAAATGTCAATATTTTACTGTAGTGGCTGTTGACATGGCTCAACATTTACTTGCTGCTAGTGGCTCAGTGACAAGTTACAGACCCCAGGTTGTAGTTGTTTATGATGTGTTGCATTGTGCATCACACATGGGACAACCTTTCAAGGTATTTTGTGCATCGATCCCACACCACCATATTCCTAGGAGGCCCCTTGTCCCAGCCACTCACACCATGGTAGCCCGTTATTTACATTCCTATTCACCATGGTGGACATTCCCACAGTAGTGTAATGAGTTTTGTCACTATTTTGGTGCTTTACTAGATTGGCAACATGAAATGATGGCAGTAGTACAGCAAATCACTGGGAAGTCCATTGCTTACAATACTTGTGCATCTTTGTCATCCGCCTTTAGCAGGCCCCATACATGTGCTAATTGGATGTCACATTGTAAGCTTTATGCACTGTCTGTCCAAAAAGTTGGTCTCTCCCTACATTAGGGACATTTCCAAGCACACAGCATATCAACCATAGGCATATGTTGGTGTGAGGATTTACAATGCGGATCAATGCATGCATTTTGTGAGTTTATTTATGTGGCAAAAGGGGAATGGGCAGCTTGGATCCACATTGGCAATTATCTGTATGATGGTACTGTTGCATTATGGGCTAGTGACATTGTGCCTGTATGCAACATTGATGCCACTTGTTCCTGTTATTACGCATGAAGTGTGAAGGTTTCCCTTTATGCCCAACACCAACCATTCCCACAACACAGGCAACCTTGTTACATGAAGTAATTGAAGCTACTTGTACAGCAGCACAAATGATGATCACAGACATGCCTCATATGTTGTATATGTTCACTTTTGTGCCATTCCCAAATGGTGCATGGAGGTGTGTGAGAGTTGCTGTTGGACCACCCTGTGCGAGTAGCATCGGACATGTTGCACCCTGAGGCCCTGAATATAAGTGGCACAGCTCGCTGCTCTGTGCAGTGGCAAAAATAGCTGCACCTTGCATCGCCACTTTTAAAACAAAGGGATGCGCCATATTTACAGGGATACAGCGCACCCCTGCCTTTCCCCCTACACCTGTGCAGATCTGAGACCCCTGCACCAACACATGCATTCTTGCCCCATAGTGCAAGGGTGCCTGCGTTGAGCGGATAGATTATTTATTTGCAGGAAGGTGTCCCTTCCTGCACATGAACAATCTATTATGGCGATTTGGCATTTCTATGTGTGTTGCAGGCTGCAACACACATAAAAAGAAGCACACGTAATAAGGGCAATGACACAAGGAGGAAGAAAAGCAATTAGCCTTGTTGTGCCATTCAAACACCACACCTGGTGTGGTGCTGAATTTAGTCACAGCCTCAGGTACACAGGTAGTCTTGGATCCAGGGCAACAACAATATGCAATGGGTGTTGTTATGGCACAGCCACAAAGATTGCATCCCCATACCAGGCAAGGTGCTGCAAAGTATAGGGGTCATATTTACAAGCTGGTGTTAAGCCACAGTAAGTGGCTTAAGACCACGTTGCGTATATATTGGAGTGCATAGTACCATGACAGTGTCATGAAAAATGAGGCTCTGGTGGTGACGGGCCTTTTTATTCTGGCCTAATGTGTCCCCATGCAACCCTTTTGCATGCATTAAGTGTGTCCTACGTGCCTCCTCCTTCTGACGTTTGTAAAATTTTAGATAGTCCTGCCTGCAACTTACCCTGCATTTGTGGTAGATCTTGGTAGTCTTCTCTGTCCCTTCCTCAGATTCCAGTGACCAGCTCCTCCGAGATGACCGCTGCCACTATCTCCTCCAGCTCATCCAGGTCCTCCATGGGTGCAAGACTTCCACCAACAATCTGCAGTGCTGCCTTTCGGTTCCTGACAAGTACCTCCTTATTTCTACGGTTGCAATTGCATCAGTGCTTCTTACAATGAGTGACATTCCTCTTCACCTCTGACAGGCTGTCGATTATATCTATTGTTGCCTGCCATATAGCTTCTCTCCTACCTATTGGCAATTTGGAGGTGACAAAAATGCTGATATTGGTGTTACCTCTCTGACCAAAATGTAATTCTCCTCCTCACTAAAGCAATACTTCTGCTTCCTCTTCTCCTGGGACTTTGCTGGTCCCTTCTCGCTGGTAATGGGTTGGTTGGGGTCTCTCTGAGGTCTCTCCTGGCCTGCATTCTCCATCTTGTCTGCCTATTTTTTTTTCTTGCTTGCAAGTGTTTTTTTTTTACTATAATGCTGTAACACGATTAGTTTTGAAAAATGTGCCGCAAAACGTTCTAACACCACTTTTACAGCATTAGCTCTTTCCGGCATGCTGCAATGTTTAGCGTCTTTTTTTTCACATTAACCTTTCCTTAGAGCCATGGTGCCTCATTTTTTAAATATGGGGCACGGATGGTGCTATGGAATGGCATTAGCTGGCAGTCATTTTTTTAAACGCACAACTGAGCTAGCACCGTTGTGTGTCATTTTTCTTAAATCAGGGCCAGAATTTCTTTGACATAATATGTCTGCGGCAGATACCACAGCTCTGAAACAGACACAGGCAATCACTGATTCGGAGCAGCGTTGTTGTCTGAACATGTGCTAACACAGAGAACACTCTAGTTAAATCATACAACAGACTTCGTTTTTTTAGTTGACTTCCCTGAAATTTCCCTGGCATTAATGTACTTTCATGGGGAAAAGAAAGTCCCCCCCCCCGATTTTTTTCTCCAAATGTCCTTTTTTTCTAATTTCAAAATGTTGACAGAGTGCAATCTTCCTACGCTATATAATTTGATCTATTGGCCATTAATGGCATTAAAGTGAATATTTTATTAATCTATATATTCCACTTCCCTTCACCTTTCTGGTGCACTCAACGTTATTCTCGAGTCATAAATGCAAACAATGAAATATACTGCATAAACCAGTAGCACGGCAGAAGTGCAGTCACATTGGCCGTCTCTTTGTTAAATAAAGAACGATCTTAAAATACAGCGTGTGCGGCAAGATCTTTCATATTTTTATAAAATCATGTGACTTCAGCTTTCCATCCGTCAATCAGAATCCATCATCATACAAAACTAATAGGAACTGACACTACTTGAAGTGCAACAGTGCGTGTTTGCATTGCGCAAGATGGGTAATAATAATAATTATTAAGGATTCTATTACACAAAAATCACTGCTCGCTCTATCCCTCACTTGACTCTGACAGGGCTCTACAGAGAGTGCATGTTAACGAATGCAGGTAGATTTCAATCTAAATTGTCTATAAGAGCTCACGGGGAAAGTAGTCTCAGTAAATATTACAATTTAGAAGTGGGCAGCCTGAGAGAGTTGATGTATCTCATGAAGAGTGCATTAATAACATGAATCTCATAAAGGCAACTTATACAGTTGCCATTTTTTAAAATTTATTTCATGAATTTGACGAGCTTCAATGACAGGCAAAGTTCTCGGAGGCGAAGATTTACTAAGGCTTTTTTAAGCCAAAAAGGCACGATGCGCTCTTTCCCGTCACTTTGCCTCGCTTTTCTTCAAGGGAGCTTTTTTGTGGTGTTACATGGGTGGATTAGCTTTTGGCAAAGTCCTATCTAATAACATATACAGACAGGGCTTTGTGTCAAAACATTACTCCTCCTTCAAGCTAGCGCAGACCAAGAGAAATGTTTTTATTTTCAAAATCACGCACGCACATCACACATCCAGTGCGTTGGGTAATTTTCTATGTATCTGCATAGAGAGTTTATACTGAACGGGTATGATTCCAATCCAAATCCAGTGCTAGGCAGTACACTTTGACCTGTGCAGCAAGGCTGCACATAGCACAAGGCAGTCTTTAGGGCCTTTAACAAAAGAGAAGCTAACAGAAGGACAAAATGATTCTGTGCTGTCGATTCCTCCTTGTGCAATGCAGCACAGCGAATTTGGTTGCTGGGCTGTTTTGAGTGACACATTAATTTTTGGAGCACAATCATCTACCAGATGGTGCTATGTTTGGAAAAGTGTACTCCTGGGGCCATGATGACAATTTACGTCAAGCGTCAGGAATATGATATTGAGACACTGAGCTTAATATTATTGCATAATTCAACTACGCATATTTTCAGATATGAAAATACCCATAATTTAGACACATTATACACAGTTACCAATTTATCTACACAGATCTTCATATACTGATTTTGAGAAGCAAGGTTAAACAAAAACTGTGGGTACCTCTCCGTAGCTCCAATCATATCACTGTCCGGTTTATTGGTTCCCAGGTGTCACACATGTCATTGACAGAGACTTACCTGACTCTGCTACATCTGCAGCTCTAATCATATCCAGGGGGCTTCTGAATAAGGGCGGAGAAGCGTCGCCACCCTGCCACCAGCGGCAGCTGCAAACCTTTTCACAAAAAAGATTATAAACTGTGTTTCTGATAATTTTTTGGGAAAAGAGGCGGGGCCACAGGGTGACGCGCAATGAGGGGAATGCACAGCACTCCCCTCAGAGCGCGTGTGTGTTTGGCCGGCCGCCTCGGGCTGGCCAAACACACATGCACAGTGGGCTCTGTGTTGCTGGGCTGGAGGGAGCCTGCACAGAATAGCAGTTTGCCTGGGAGCACCCTGGTTGGGCACTCCCAGCAGATCCAAATGCTGCTCTAAGCAGCGTCAGGATTGGCGCAGGGCAGACTGGGAGCCTGTGCCTACTTGCAGCAAGACGGGAGGAAGCAGAGGAGCGGCACGGCGAGGGAGCAGAGGTAAGTGTTTTTCTTTTTATTATTTTTTATTTAATTTAATTCTTCTCCCCCATTGCTTGCGCCGCCCTACCCCATTTAATTAGTGCGAGCCACGACTGATCATATCACTGTCCTGTTTATTGGTTCCCAGGTGTTGCACATGCTATTAGCAGCGACTTACCTGACTCTACTATATACCAAAATTTACATCTGTAGTAACTCAATCTGGGTCTTGCAGTGTTAACTGCAAGAAAGAAACTGATGAAAGTGGTGGTGGGCAGGCATCACAAAGTATATATATGTGGACACTGACAATGCACCATCAAACTGGTGTTACTTTTGAATTACCAGATCACATTTCTGAAACTCCTCCAACAGTGATAGACCTTGATGGAATTTACAGTAGAGGTCATCACCACTAAGGCCATCGCTTGCTAGCAACGCACCCCTGCAATGTTTCTCAGGTAAATTTTGTCAGGTTAAATCAGGAAAATTGCTTGATTATTATCAGAACATGCAGCTTTTGATGCAATAAGCATTAAAATCTACGATAAACCCCAATAACCTGTAGTAGGTGCTATCACTCCTGATAAGCTGCACACCCTTCCTGGGGTCAGATTTTATCAGGTGAAATAAATATTGTACCAAACACTGAACGCCCATAATGATGGCCCAAGTAGCTCCTACAGTGTCTCTTCTAAAATACACTTCAGTGGAGAGACCTCTGTAAACATAATAGAGCACTCTATATTTGGCAGATTTAAGATGGCTCCCTAGCAGTGGTAGATATTCTACCACACTGGAAAAAAGAAAGTACAACTCGATAGAAACATGTAAGAAATGTCCACAACTAGGGATTGCAATTCAAATGATTGAGTTTCAAGGTCAAAATCTTGGATGCAACTCACAGACCCAAACTTTGCTAAAGCGCATTATTTTCTTAGCAAATCAAAAAAATACATTAAATTTATCAGATTCCGGGGGTTATTACAACTTTGGAGGAGGTGTTAATCTGTCCCAAATGTGACGGATATACCACCAGCCGTATTACGAGTTCCATAGGATATAATGGACTCGTAATACGGCTGGTGGTATATCCGTCACTTTACCGTCACTTTTGGGACGGATTAACACCTCCTCCAAAGTTGTAATAACCCCCTCTATGTTTTAGCTCCTGAAACAACCCATGGACAAACTAAGGACCTTATTTAGAGTTTTGTGGATGGGATACTTTGTCAAAAAGTGATGGATTTCCCATCTACGATATTGTAAGCGACACCGGCTATAATGTATCTGTAATAAGGTAGACAAGGCATCTTCCTTGTTGGTGATGGCGTATCCCATCCATCAAACTCTAAACAAGGCCCTTCGCATTGTATTGCGGCATGCTCGATATTGATTGGTGCCCAAAAGACCTTAAAACAATTTTGCCTTGCACTGTTGTTTCTCATCATCATAGGGATTCTAAGGTTACCAAGGGAATGTGGATTTCCTTTAAAGGGACTAAGAAATGAGCCAAAATATAGCTAACGTGTTTTTTGGGAAAGAAAATGCTGTGCAAGAAAGTGTAAATTTTTCCTATAAATGGATTAATGAAAGGTTTGTTGTGTTAAAATCATCATTGTCCCAACTTTCATGAACAAGCAGAGCTGAATAAAAAAAAACATTTTTACTAGAGTTCTGGCATTTTTCCAAGAGGTAGTCCACCATTCCTAATTTGTGTACTTTCAACCTACTTCCAGTTTGTGATGTAAACAAATGTGAAACTTGTGTGTGATTCTGAAAAGCTATACATTTCTGAAAAGAAGACTAATTTCTGAATTTAGCAAGGGGTTATTGTGTACATCCCTTAAGGTTTTCTCAAAGAAGCTAACTGTTGAAAATACTGCAACTGAGTAGAAAAAACATGCATTTGAGACAACATTTTCATCTGTAACTTCCTGTGATAATGGTTGATTTACAAAAACAAAATACTGTTTAGTCTGCAAGAGCCTTCTGGTCAGAGGACTTTGTAAGCTCTAACGGACTCAAGCTCAGCCCTCTGGTAGCTTGGCACTAAGCAGTCAGGCTTAATTAGAAGGCATTGTGTAAAGTATTTGTGCAATAAATCATACAATAACACAATATAGCACCACAAACATACACCACACATTGTTTAGAAATATATATAATATTTATCTGGATATTTGTAGGTCAAAACGCTCAAAGATGCAATAAGTAAATGTAGAGATATCACTGAAAAGTGATATAAAATGTCTTGTCTTTTTAAAGCAAAGTCTCTTTTAGCCCAAAGTACCCCGTTCGCGTGAAAAATCTCCGCAATGAGCCGCAGAGGAGGAGAAGCGTGGAAACAAAGGGGGTGTGTGCCGATTTGTCGGGCCGCACACAGTGATGTGTTGTTTAGTTTCCACGCAGGGACGGCTGTGCGTCGTTTCCGGCGCTCGGTCGTGGATCCTCTTTGGGTTGCGGGGTTTTCCGATGCCCCAGGGTCAGTGCATGGAATCCTGGGCTTGTGGAGCGAAGTCACAAGCGCTGCGTCGTTCCGGTTCGGCGTGCAGTGACTTTCTCACCGGGGGGTAGGCTGTGCGTCATTTTTAGCAAGCTGTCCATCAAATTTTCACCACACAAGGAGTCCAGTTGCAAGAGAGAAGTCTTTTTGGTCCTGAGACTTCAGGGAACAGGAGGCAAGCTCTATCCAAGCCCTTGGAGAGCACTTCTTCACCACAGCCAGGGAGCAGCAAGGCAGCAGGGCAACAGCAAGGCAGCAGTCCTTCACAGAAAGCAGTCAGGTGAGTCCTTTGGGCAGCCAAGCAGTTCTTCTTGGCAGGATGTAGGTTCTGGTTAAAAGTTTCTACTAGAGTGTCTACCTCAAGAAGTGTCTGAGTTGGAAGGGGCAGATACCCTGTTTATATACCCAAATAAGCCTTTGAAGTGGGAGAGACTTCAAAGAGTGGCTTAGAAGTGCACCAGGACCCCTTTCAGTTCACTCCTGTCCAGTAGGGGGGTGTGGCAGTCCTTTGTGTGAGAGCAGGCCTTCCGCCCTTACAGCCCAGGAAGACCCATTCAAAATGCAGATGCATGCAAATGAGGCTGATTATCCTGTGTTTGGGGTGTGTCTGAGTGAATGCACAAGGAGCTGTCAACTAAACCCAGCCAGACGTGGATTGTAAGGCAGAGAAAGATTTAAGTGCAGAGAAATGCTCACTTTTTAAAAGTGACTTTTCTAAAATAGCAATATTGAATCCAACTTCACCAGACAGAAGGATTGTATATCACCATTCTGGCCATACTAAATATGACCTTCCTACTCCTTTCAGATCAGCAGCTACCACTCAAACAATATATGAGGACAGTCCCAATGTTAGCCTATGAAGGGAACAGGCCTCACAGCAGTGTAAAAACAAATTTGGGAGTTTTACACTACCAGGACATGTAAACTACATAGGTACATGCCCTGCCATTGCCTACAGAGCACCCTGCCCTATGGGTTTCCTAGGGCATACCTTAGGGGTGTATTATATGTAGAAAAAGGGGAGTTTTAGGCTTAGCAAGTACTTTTAAATGCCAAGTCGAATTGGCAGTGAAACTGCACATACAGGCCTTGCAATGACAGGCCTGAGACGAGGTTAATGGGCTACTTAAGTGTGTGGCACAACCAGTGCTGCAGGCCCACTAGTAGCATTTAATCTACAGGCCCTGGGCACATATAGTGCACAGTAGTAGGGACTTATAAGTAAATTAAATAGTCCAATTGGGTATGATCCAATGTTACCATGTTTAAAGGGAGAGAGCATATGCACTTTAGCACTGGTTAGCAATGGTAAAATGGGCAGAGTCTAAAAACCAGCAAAAATGAGGTCAGAAAAAGAGGAGGAGGAAGGCAAAAAGTCTGGGGATGACCCTGCAGAAAGGCCATTTCCAACATATCACCCTTCCAGCCTAAAGCCTGGGTAGACTAATCGATACTCTGATGGACTTTCCTGCTTAAGGTAATAGAACATGGACAATGGCCCAATACTGCAGGGGGACTTGCCAGTTCTACGCCTTTCTGAACTAAGTGAGGCTTCTTTGCGTATACTCTCTGGGGCCACTGAACTGGCCCATGGGGAACCCTTCTCATCACCCGAGGACCCCATCTGTGAAGCTCCTAACTTTAATTTGCTTACAGATGCATCCCAGTATGCCAACAGTACCACCATGGCCAACAAAGTGATGTGGCCTGTTCCATTCCTTCGGTCCGACTTCTGTCCCCAACCCAGGGAAAACTCTGCCCACAAGGACAGAAACCAACAGACGCCACTGACAGCTGTCAGTGTCATGAGCCAGGCCCCAGACCATCCACTGCTAAGTGGAGACCCTGAGGGGGCCCACTGGATGAGCTTCTCCTCCAGCTGTGGGGCTGGTAGGGAGCTCCCAAGGGGCTCCTGAAGCATCCCAGGATGGGGGGCAGTAGCCCCAGGGGTCTTGCACCCCTTCTCCATTCTCACCAGTTCAGGGGTGGGTCCCTGATACTGGTCACTCAGCCGAGGGTCTGTACCCTGAGGCTGATCAAAGGGAACAGGTGAGTCCTTCCTCACCGTGCCTCTACAGTTGGGCACACATACCCTCCTCTGGGGAGTGGTACTGCCAGCCATCTGAACTGTCAGGTCACCCCTAGGGGTCAACCCTCTCAGTTCTCCTGATATAGAGAAAAACTCATTACCCAGAATGCAGTCAATGGGCATCTGGGGGCTAATTATGACCCGCCTCTGGGTCACCTCCCCACCCCACTCTAGGGACGCCAGGGCCATGGGGCGGAAGAAAACTTCCCCAATGGCTGGAGTCACTCTACACACCTGTCCGGTGTACTGCTCTGGTGACACTAATCTCTCCACCATTATGGTAAGAATAGCCCCTGTGCCTCTCAGAGCGGTGACTGGGAACCCATTCACTCCCACCACGTGGAAGTGATAACTCCCATCCTCAGGGATCACCAGTTTACCCTCTAAGTCCACCTCCCAACTAAAGGAGATGAAGGCATGGTCTACGTCCTGCCCCTGGAGACTTCTTTCCCTTAAGGCCACATGGCCACTCCTGTAGAGGTCCCAGTACTGGGTGATTTCTTTGGACAGACAGAGTCCCCTTTCCTGTGTCCTATCTGGGAACACTCAAAGCAGCGGGGTTGGGAATGGGATGCTTTGAACCACTGCTCACCAGAACCACCACCCTGTTTCTCAGATGGGGCATGGGAACCCTTTCCTCCCCCCTTACTTTGGGACTTTTCTGGGTCATCTCTAATCTCCCCCTTACTCTGTTGGGGGGAACTGGAACCACCCTTCCCGGAGTCACTCCCAGATACCTTTTTGGAAACTCTGGTGCTAGCCCAGACGTCCGCCTCCTCAGCAAGCTTCCTGGGATCAGTCAGCTTACTGTCTAGTAGGTGCTGGCGCAATTCTGTAAAACAAGTATTGAGTATATGCTCGCTCAGAATCAAGTCATATAACCCTTTATAATCATCTACTTGCTGCCCCGCACCCATCCATTCAGTGCCTTAATGGAAGAGTCAAAGAAATCTACCCATGTTTGTGTGTACTATTTGGTGCTGTCCCTGAACCTCTGACGGTATTTCTCAGGGGTCAGCCCAAACTTGGCAAGTAAAATGGCTTTCTGAAGTGGGTGTGTGTTTTGATCCTTTGGTTCCAGTGTGAGAAGTGTGTCCCTCCCCAGTTCTGGCACATAACTTCACATAGCTGTACCTCATTGCCCTTCAGGAACCTCATGAGCCCTTAGTGCAACTTCATAAGCACCTAGCCATTTATCCATGTCATCTCCAACCACAAAACCGGGCACCACATTTTTTGGTACACGCACCTTCTTTTCTCCAGAAGGTCCTGCCTGAATGCTGCCACTATTACTGCTGGACTCAGACTGCCTCGCCTTGATCTCCAGCTCCTTGAGACTCAGTTCATGAGCCAACAATAGTTTTTTTCAGCCAATGCTCTCTCAGCTGCAGCTTCAGCTCTTTCAGCTTCACTCTCTTTAGCTGCTCTTTCAGCTTCAGCTTGCTTGGCTTCTCTCTCTACCCTCCTTTCCTCCTATTGAGCCTTAATTTTTAGCCTTGCCATTTGCAACTGAAACTCTCTCTCCTCTCTCCTTCCCTCTGCGGTCAGGCCATGATCAGAGATACTGCTCCCTCGTTTGGTAGGGGCACAGTTGCAGTAGTAACATCCACTGATGGCAGAAAACCCTCTGGAGAGCCATCTTCTGGCTCCTCTTCCTCAGCATCCTCCTCTGAATGGGCTTCGGCCCAGGCCCTCAGCGCCTTTTGAAATTCCTCCTTTCTGGAGGCACCTTGGGTAGGTACTCCCATATCCCTGCAGAACCATTTCAGCTATTTGACAGTGTATGTCTCCAACAGGGCCAGGACAAAATCTCCTGCTTGAGACCCAGCCTGAGACATGTTGAGTGAGGATTTTGGTCAAACAATTGACAGGAAAAATATAAAAATCAAGTTGACCTTCAACTGTGGGTAGGTAGTGAAATACTTAGTTACTGTATGTCATAGCACAAATACAAGTCCTATCCTCATCGCTGATCACCAATGTTAGAAATGGGGTCTTTGGTTGGCAGTCAGGTTACCCCCTTGTCCAAGCAAGGACCCTCATTGTAGTCAGAGTAAGTCACACACAATCAAAATTATCCTGTACCCACCCTCTGGTAGCTTGGCACTGAGCAGGCAGGCTTAACTTAGAAGGAAATGTGTAAAATATTTGTGCAATAAATCATACAATAACCCACCATGTAGCACCACAAAAATTCACCACACAGTGTTTAGAAAAATATATAATATTTATCTGGATATTTGCATGTCAAAATGATCAAAGATGTAATAAGTAAATGAGGAGATATCACTGAAAAGTGATATAAAGTGCCTTAAGTCTTTTTAAAGCAAACAAAGTCTCTTTTAGCACAAAGTACCTGGTTCGCATGAAAAAAATCTCCGCAATGGGCCGCAGAGGAGGAGAAGCGTGGAAACAAAGGAGGTGTGCGTCGATTTCTGGGACCGCACATGGTAATGCATCGTTTAGTTTCCATGCAGGGACGGCTGTGTGTCAATTTCCAGCGCTCGGTGGTGGATCCTCTTTGGGTTGCGGGGTTTTCCGATGCCCCGGGGTCTGTACGTGGAATCCTGGGCTTGTGGAGCAAAGTCACAAGCGCTGCGTCATTCCGGTTCGGCGTGCAGTGAATTTCTCACTGCAGAGCAGGCTGTGTGTCGTTTTTGGCAAGCTGTGCGTCAAATGTTCACCACACAAGGAGTCCAGTTGCAAGAGAGAAGTCTTTTTGGTCCTGAGACTTCAGGGAACAGGAGGCAAGCTCTATCCAAGCCCTTGGAGAGCACTTCTTCACCACAGGCAGCGAGCAGCAAGGCAGCAGGACTACCGCAAGGCAGCAGTCCTTGACAAAAAGCAGTCAGGTGACTCCTTTGGGCAGCCAGGCAGTTCATCTTGGCAGGATGCAGGTTCTGGTTACAAGTTTCTTCTCCAGGAAGTTTCTCAGAGGTAGAGTGTCTACCCCAAGAAGTGTCTGAGTTGGAAGGGGCAGAGGCCCTGTTTATATACCCAAATGCACCTTTGAAGTGGGGGAGACTTCAAAGAGTAGCTTAGAAGTGCACCAGGTCCCCTTTCAGTTCAATCCTGTCTGCCAGGGTCCCAGTAGGGGGTGTGGCAGTCCTTTGTATGAGAGAAGGCCCTCCACCCTCCCAGCCCAGGAAGACCCATTCAAAATGCAGATGTATGCAATTGAGCCTGAGTATCCTGTGTTTGGGGTGTGTCTGAGTGAATGTACAAGGAGCTGTCAACTAAACCCAGCCAGACGTGGATTGTAAGGCACAGAAAGATTTAAGTGCAGAGAAATGCTCACTTTCTAAAAGTGACATTTCTAAAATAGTAATATTAAATCCAACTTCACCAGACAGCAGGATTTTATATCTCCATTCTGGCCATACTAAATATGACCTTCCTACTCCTTTCAGATCAGCAGCTACCACTCAAACAATATATGAGGGCAGCCCCAATGTTAGCCTATGAAAGGAGCAGGCCTCACAGCAGTGAAAAAACAAATTTAGGAGTTTTACACTACCAAGACATGTAAACTACATAGGCACATGTCCTGCCTTTTGCCTACACAGCACCCTGCCCTATGGGCTACCTAGGGCATATCTTAGGGGTGTCTTATATGTAGAAAAAGGGGAGTTTTAGGCTTGGTGAGTACTTTTAAATGCCAAGTCTTATTGGTAGTGAAACTGCACACACAGGCCTTGCAATGGCAGGCCTGAGACAAGGTTAAGGGGCTACCTAAGTCGGTGGGCCAACCAGTGCTGCAGGCCCACTAGTAGGATTTAATCTACAGGCCCTGGGCACGTACAGTGCACAGTACTAGCGACTTATAAGTAAATTAAATAGTCCAATTGGGTATGATCCAGTGTTGCCATGTTTAAAGGGAGAGAGTATATGCACTTTAGCACTTGTTAGCAGTGGTAAAGGGTGCAGAATCTAAAAACCAGCAAAAATGAGGTCAGAAAAAGAGGAGGAGGAAGGCAAAAAGTCTGGGGATGACCCTGCAGAAAGGTAATTTTCAACAGTATATATCTGACTGAGTGTGTCAGTACCTTTATAACTATCCCACCACATATTTAAGTATATGTCGTGAGTAAAGGGATATGCAAATGTGAGTGCAACTGCTGCCAATAATGCTAGATACATAACTGCTATCTTGGTGTTTATGTGAGAGATATTTTAAGAATTAAAAAGCGCCCTTTGTAATGGCATGTTTTCCTTGTAGGTCTGATGCATATTTAAAGTAGTTCTTCTGTGGATGTATGAGCAGATTCTGTCAGCATTTGGTACATATCTGAGTGAGTGTATCAGTACCACTGTGAGTGTCCCACCAAATGTCTAAATGAATTAGGTGAGTACATAGTGAGTACACAGTTATGTATTTGCGTGTGCAACTGACTCACAGTCTACTGGAAACATAACTGCTGCCTCCATGTGTGTATGATTTTAAAAACAGCCTCCTCACTGTCTGCATAGCTGAGTGAGTGGCTATATCCTTTCCTTAATAGATGTATGAGTTGAAGTATGAGCGGGGCACTGCTTATATAAGTGAGAATAGGAGTGTGGCAGTGCTGGTGTAACTCAATAAAACTTAGAAGTACCTGTTTAATGTTTTAACCACAAAGCACTGTCCTCTACCACCTACCTACAGACTATTTGAGTGCACAATTTACAGTAGTTAAACCACAGTTTGAGAAGTCTCAAGCAGCATTTGTAATAGCTACTCAAGCTGACAAAAAAAAGTGCAAACTTAGAGTCTCCAGGATTAGGCCTCAAAAATGTTTAAACTAGTACTTGTGTTGATAAGTGAGCAGGCTGTGTCACTATTTAGCTACCCATCTGTCTGGCTATATCAGTTTGTTGATTAGTCCCCCACCAGATTTTTAAGTAAATATGCTGAATACAGAGGTGTTTAACTATCTGTGCAACTGGCTCCAATACTGCTAGCAACATAACTATTGTCTGGCTGTATGCATGAAAGTATAAGCAACCCTCTAAGTACCTAAGTTTTATGTCAGTGGCTATATACCTCAGTTAATAGCAAAATGAGATGTACTTCCTCATCAGTGTTAATACATACGTGAGCATAATGCTCTGCAAGGCCACACATAACTCAGTGACACTGAGTACAACATGTTTTATCTCTTAATAACAGTCTACCTTGCTCTATGGCATATATATTGCCTAACTAAGGGCTTGCTCTGATTATTATACCTTCATTTATTGTTATCATATAGGTATTTATATACCTTTTTAGTGCTTATGAATATACTAATCATTCTCATGCATCTAACCTACAAGTACCCATGAAGTAGCACATATAATTTAAAAAGTATTATACTGCATATACCTCTTAAGTATGTTTCTTACTCTGTTTATTCATCTCTCTGAATTCATTTGCATTTATTCTCACTTAAAATACACAAAAAAACAAGTAGAGAAATGACAGATCTCTCTCAAGCAAGTGAACTATTCATGGCAAATTTTTCAATTTTGCTTTCAAGTTTACTCAGTCACAAAGCAAACCAGAATCTCTCTTTTTCATGTAAATTATGCAATACATCTTCTGAGTGGATATCATAGTTAACCCTTTCCAATACTCCTCTAAAGATAGCCCAATTACATACCAGTTTTCACATGAGCTGCAGATCCACTGCAGAGCTCCGCACAACACCCTGTGTAATTAACAGGGAAGGACAACATTTACTTTTAGTATATCTTCTTAAATAATGCTATATATATATTCCTCTTTGAATAAACAAATGTAGTGTCACCTAAACTTACTTTTAGACACTTTTTTCCCCCGTGGAACTGTAACTACCAAGTCACAGTCTAGTCTTTTTTATAGCCTTCTGCCAATGCTCCTCTAGCTGTGCTACCATGGTAATGTAGTTTGTACCATTCTCTTGCAGCAGTTTCTCACACATTTGTAACAGTTTCTGCAAGCACCATCCTTACATTTAAATTAAAAATAGCAGGTGTGGTTGACATTTTCAAATAATGCACATATCGCAAACAGCAAGTTTTTCTGCTTTCGCAAAAGCCAATCCCACATCTGTTTTCTTTTCTCACAATATCACTGTCTAACTTAATGTACCAACATAGACATAACAACCACTAAATACTGATGTTTCAATTTTAAACTACTACTCCCCATTGTCAACTACATTTCTGCATTTCATGTCAACACTACCTCATTCAGCTGTAGCCTTGTCTTCTGTAGTGCTCCAGCTTCCCTCTAGAATGCTCAGAGTGTTGATTGGGGACACAGCTATGTGTTTTGGGCTAGAAAGGGTGCAAGAAGGAGTAACATTGACAGGGACTATCTAATGTGGACATTACTTGGATTGGCCACCAAGGGTTAAAGTGGCATCAATTGCTCACTTTGGTTCAAAGCATTATGGATTGCCAACACCCGGACCTTATGATTGTACACTGTATTGGCTGCGACCTAGGCACAGTTACAGGGGTAGGATTGGAAACCTAATGAAGAATACCTTTAGAAAATGAATGGCACTTTTCCCACATACTGCCTTGTTTTTTGGTAACATTTGACAAAGGTAGAAGTGGAAGTGGCAACTAAATTCTGTCCACAAATAGACAAATCCAGGAAGCATGTTAACAAAACTTTTTCTGCATTCCTCAGAGACCATAACATGGGCTCTGTATTCCACAATAATTTGCGGTTTGATATGGATGGCACATATAGAAATAATAAAGTTCACCTGATAGAGAAAGAACTTGAGAGACTGCATCCTGATCATGTTTAGTGATCACCTAGACATCATAAACACAAAAGCACTTTTCAAGGCCAATCCTTTTAACATACACATACACATATTAATTTATGTTGAAATACTTTATTTTTCAAAATCGCATCCGGATCCACAGATGCATCCGCGGATCTCGAAAACAAAAACAAAAACAAATTTTCACATTTTCTTCTCGATAATTCCTAATGTGCGACATGTATCTTAACCCCTCTTGTCAGGGAACTCTTACCCCAACCCCTTTATATGTATTACTGCCCACACTTGTGTTCTGGGACCCTTTCTTGTTGCAATAAAATGGAACCCATAAATCTAATCTCAGGTCACAGCCAGTCTCAGTGACTGTTTGGGTATGGGAGTGGATGTGAGAGGGTATGTGTTCCAGTGACAATGGCTGTGAGATTGTCTCTGTTGGTGTGACAGTGGATGTGAGAGTGTATGTCTGGATATGAGAGTGGATATGACAGTGTCTTTCTGGGTGTGGGGTGTGACAATAGGTGTGAGAGTGCCTGTCCAGGTGTGAGAGTGGATGCAAAACAGTATTTCATGGTGTGAGAGTGGGCGTGAGAGGGTCTCTACTGGTGTGACAGAGGATGTGAGAGTGTCTGTCTGGATGTAAGAGTGGATATGACATTGTCTTTCTGGGTATGGTAATAGGTGTGAGAGTGCCTGTCCGGGTGTGAACGTGGATGTGAGACAGTATGTTTTGGTGTGACAGTGGATGTGAAAGTGTCTCTCTGGGTGTGCGAGTGAGTGTGAGAGTGTCTCTCTGGGTGTGAGAGTGGATGTGAGAGGGTATGTCTTCCTGTGAGAGTGACTTTGAGAGTGTCTCTGTTGGTGTGACAGTGGCTGTTAGACTGTCTGTCTGGGTGTGAGAGTTGATGTGAGAGTGTCTCTTTGGGTGTGATACTGAGTGTGGAAATGTCTCTCTGGGTGTGAGAGTGAATGTGAGAGGGTACGTATTGCTATGACAGTGGGTGTGAGAGTGCCCCTGTTGGTGTGCAAGTGGATGTGAGAGTGTCTCTGTTGGTGTGAAGGTGTCTGTCTGGATGTGAGAGTGTCTCTCTGGGTTTGATATTGTCTCTATGTGTGAAAGTGGATGTGAGAGGATATGTCTTCCTGTGAGAGTGGCTGTGAGAGTGTCTCTGTTGGTGTGACAGTGAATGTGAGGGTGCCTGTCTGGATGTGACAGTGAATGTGAGAATGTCTCTTTGAGTGTGACAGGGAGTGTATCTCTGGGTGTGAGAGTGAATCTGAAAGGTTGTGTCTTCCAGTGACAATTGCTGTGAGATTGTCTCTGTTGGTGTGACAGTGGATGTGAGAGTGTATGTCTGGATGTGAGAGTGGATAGTACAGTGTCTTTCTGAGTGTAGGGTGTGACAATAGGTGTGGGTGTGCCTGTCCAGGTGTGAGAGTGGATGCAAGACAGTATGTCATGCTGTGAGAGTGGGTATGAGAGTGTCTCTACTGGTGTGACAGAGGATGTGAGAGTGTCTGTCTGAATGTGAGAGTGGATATGACATTGTCTTTCTGGGTATGGCAATAGGAGTGAGAGTGCCTGTCCGGGTGTGAAAGTGGATGTGAGACAGTATGTTTTGGTGTGAGAGTGTCTCTGTTGGTGTGACAGTGGATGTGAAAGTGTCTCTCTGGGTGTATGAGTGAGTGTGAGAGTGTCTCTCTGGGTGTGAGAGTAGATGTGAGAGGGTATGTCTTCCTGTGAGAGTGACTGTGAGAGTGTCTCTGTAGGTGTGACAGAGGATGTGAGAGTGTCTGTCTGGATGTGAGAGTGGATATGACATTGTCTTTCTGGGTATGGCAATAGGAGTGAGAGTGCCTGTCCGGGTGTGAAAGTGGATGTGAGACAGTATGTTTTGGTGTGAGAGTGTCTCTGTTGGTGTGACAGTGGATGTGAAAGTGTCTCTCTGGGTGTGTGAGTGAGTGTGAGAGTGTCTCTCTGGGTGTGAGAGTTGATGTGAGAGGGTATGTCTTCCTGTGAGAGTGACTGTGAGAGTGTCTCTGTTGGTGTGACAGTGAATGTGAGAGTGCCTGTCTGGATGTGACAGTGAATGTGAGAATGTCTCTTTGGGTGTGACAGTGAGTGTGAGAGTGTCTCTCTGGGTGTGAGAGTGGATGTGAGAGGGTATGTCTTCCTGTGAGAGTGACTGTGAGAGTGTCTCTGTTGGTGTGACAGTGGATGTGAGACTGTCTGTCTGGGTGTGAGAGTTGATGTGAGAGTGTCTTTTTGGGTGTGATACTGAGTGTGAAAATGCCTCTCTGGGTGTGAGAGTGAATGTGAGGGGGTAGGTATTGCTGTGAAAGTGAGTGTGAGTGTGTCCCTGTTGTGTGCAAGTGGATGTGAGAGTGTCTCTGTTGATGTGAAAGTGGATGTGAGAGTGTCTGTCTGGATGTGAGAGTGCCTCTCTGGGTTTGATATTGTCTCTCTGTGTGAGGGTGGATGTGAGAGGATATGTCTTCCGGTGAGAGTGGCTGTGAGAGTGTCTCTGTTGGTGTGACAGTGAATTTGAGAGTACCTGTCTGGATATGACAGTGAATGTGAGAATGTCTGTTTGGGTGTGATAGTGAGTGTTAGAGTGTCTCTCTGGGTGTGAGAGTGGATCTGAGAGGTTATGTCTTCCTGTGAGAGTGACTGTGAGAGTGTCTCTGTTGGTATGACAGTGGGTGTGAGAGTGTCTGTTTGGGTGTGATACTGAGTGTGAGAATATCTCTCTGTGTGTGAGAGTGAATGTGAAATGATAAGTATTGTCTTGAAAGTGAGTGTGAGAGTGTCCCTGTTGGTGTGCAAGTGGGTATGAGAGTGTCTCTGTTGGTGTGAAAGTGGATGTGAAAGTGTCTGTCTCGTTGTGTATGAGATGCAAGAGGTTATGTCTTCCTGTGAGAGTGGCTGTGAGAGTGTCTCTGTTGGTGCGACAATGGGTGTGAGAGTGCCTGCTTGGATGTGACAGTGGATGTGAGAATCTCTCTGGGTGTGACAGTGAGTGTTAGAGTGTCTCTCTGGGAGTGAAAGTGGATGTAAGAGGGTATGTATTGCTGTAAGAGTGGGTGTGGGAGTGTCTCTGTTGGTGTGAAAGTGGGTGAGAGATTATCTGTCCAGACATGAGAGTAGGTGTTAGAGTGACTATCTTGGTGTAAGAAAGGGTGTGAGAATGTCTCTCTGGGTATGAGAGTGGATGGAAGAGGGTATGTCTTGGTGTGAGAGTGGGTGAGAGTGTCTCTGGTGGTGTGCAAGTGGGTGTGAGAGTATCTGTCCGGATGTGAGAGTGGGTGGGAGAATATGTGTCTCAGTGTAAGAAAGAGCATGATAGTGAATGCGAGAGTATCTCTAAGGGTGTGAGAGTGGCTATGAGATGATTTGTTGAAAGTGGGTGTGATAGTGTCACTATTGATGTTACAGTAGATGTCAAAGTGTCTATCTGGATGTAAGAGTGGCTCTGAGAGTATCTGTTTCAGTGTGAGAGTAGGTGTGAGAGTGTCTGTCTAGGTATGATAGTGGGTATGAGAGTGTCTGTATGGATCTCAGTATACGTGTAACAGAGTCTATTTGTGTGTGAGAGTGAGTTGGTGAGTGTCTGTCTCAGTGTGAGAGAAAGTGTGAAACTATATGTGTGTGAAAGTGAGTGTGAAATTGAGTGTGAGAGTGAATGTGAGAGGGTATGTCTTGCCATCAGAGTTGATGTGGCAGTGCCCCTGTTGGTGTGAGAGTGGGTGTGAGACTGTATGTCTGGATGTGAGAGTGGATGTAATAGTGTCTCTCTTTTTGTGAGCATTGGCGTAAGCGTGTCGACCTGGGTATGAGATTGGGTATAACATGGTAAGTCTTGGTGTGGGAGTGTCTGTATGAATGCCTGAGTGTGTGCACCACTATTTTATATATTTATTTTCCATTTTTGAGATCTGCAGATTCATCCGTGAGGCTCAGCACAGATCCCCCATGTGAATTCCCAGGTGGATCCACGGATCGCAGAAAACATTAAAAAAATTTTTTTATACATTTTTCACAAATTATTTATTCCTCAGGCACAATTACATGATTCCTCTGGAGTCAGAGAACTCCTACCCTGACCCCTTCTTATGAATTGCAGTCCACATTATACACGGGGGACCATTCCCAAGGAAACAAACTGGTAGGTGCATCTCACCCTGGATCTAAAATAGATGGAGGTTGCACTGAATGTGAAAGGTGTCAGGGAAAAGCATCCCTGACCCTAGAGGGATCATGTAAATGTGCCTGAGGAATAAATAATTCATAAAATTGTGTATAAAGTAGGGATGTGCAGGGAGTTTCGCTACGATGACAGAGCTAACAGAGTTTTTGGAACTCTGCACTCCGCTTGGAGCGCGGAGTAAGTCCAAAAACTCTGCTAGCCCCACCAATGGAGCGGAGTTCACCTTGTGCACGCGGCAGCCCAGTTATTTGCGCTTGCAGACAGTTTGCGCTTGCATTGTGCAACCCATAACTGGGCTGCAGCGTGCATATGAGCACAGAGGGGGGCAGACACTGCCGGGAGAAACTCATTGCCCTCAGATGACAAGGAGAGGAGGACCGTCAGGAAGACCCAGGTATGTGCTTGTCTCTTTTATCATTGTTTTTGCACACTGCTGCACAAACTAGGACTGAAATAGTAGCTTTCACTGCCTACTGCCATGGCCTGAATTGAGGCCATGGCCGTAGGCAGTGAAAGCTGCTTTTCAGGACTCTTGTGCACCAGCCTGCCCAAGGTGCACTGCACACAGGACAGGCCAGTGCACAACAGGCCTGGCAGCTTTTGCTGCCTACGACCCTGGCACTGAGTTTTCCGCAGAGGCAGACTCCATGAACTACGCCCAGGCCTAGTAAACAGTATTTTTTGATGTAGATAAATAAACACACAATTTGTGGTAAAGGCATTGAGTGATAAAGCCTTATGCATGGTAATGACTTGCATGGTAAAGGGAGTGTGTGGTAAAGGCCTTGCATGGTAATGGATGGTAATGGATGTGCGGTAAAGGTATTGTGTCATAACAACTGAATTGTGAAGGTTGTTTCCCCTGCATCACTGGGGAAGCAAAGAAGATCCATGCCCAGGTGTCAGCTAGCATTTAGCAGTGACAGAATATGCCTCTTTGAAGTTAAGAAAGTCATTTTATACAGCCTAGATACTAATCCAGCTCTAGGAACAGAAAGACCTTCCCACAACCAAGGTCTTTTTTATGCTCTAGGAGCAGTTTTCACACACCATCAAGTGGGCTAAATAGCTGCTAAGTAACAGTTGGAGCTCCTGTAAATGGGCATTCAGAGACTTTAGAAGGGACAATGATAGCATTTTCAAAGTAAGTTATCCTTCAAAGGTATTAGAAAGTATATTTTAGCATTACATTTAATTTGATATAACTATTTAAAAGACTCTTTGAATTGCTTTTTTAGCTGTTTCCTAACCAAAATTATAATTAAATGCAATAATGTAATGCTGTGCTTTCTGTTGTACAGCCAGCCTTGCTACAGTGAAAATAGCTTTTTGGGTATTTTCTCAATGTAAGGACCTGTGCAACATAACATTTCTACATGTCTTTCTTTTTTTTTTTTTAATACAATGCACCTAGCCTCAGGGCGTATAATCCCTGCATGGGGTGACTTTTTACTGTTTAAAAGGAAGGTCTGACCTGTCAAAAGGGTTTATTTATTTGACAGGCCAAATTGCAGTTTAAACCTCCAACAGCCAGACTAGAACGGTATGCCTGTAGTCGTGTTTGTACTGTCTGTGTAGCAGGTGGCACAATGGGCACTGCAGTCAACTAGTGACATTTAACTTACAGGCCCTGGGTACTCTTTGTACTGTATACTAGACACTTATAAAGCATGCCTTCTCATCATGCCTTTGTCAAGTGTTTTTGTCAGAATCGTTTATGCCATTGTCAATTTGAATATCGCCTTCACATTTGCCTTTCCATTGGATACATAAAATAGATGTGCATATGGGATGGAATCAGTAGATAAGCCTAGATATGTAAATGAAAGTTGAGTATCTGAGAATTTACATAGCAACATTCTCTTTCAGTAGCAGTGTCATAACAGTCAGGGGAAGAATGATTTATGTTTCACAAAGCACAACAACAGGAATTGCCATGCTGCCTTGGATGAGAAGGCAAGAGCAGGACAGCACCACATCTACTAAGCTATTGTGCAGCTCTTCTATTCCATAGAGCAGACATACTATCAGGTTGCCCAGTGAAAAGCACAAACCTTTACACCATAGTGCAAATCTCCTTCTGTTGTGTCTAGAAGAGATTTTGTACTGGAAGGGTATTTTTGAAAGGCAAAACAATAAGCTAAGGCATGCTTTATAGTTTTTCCCCAGATGTATGTGTGATGTACAGTGCAACTCACATACAAAATTTGACAAGCTTGGAGAAAATAAAACTTTTCTCTTGCTTTGCACTTGCTTCAAGGGAGAATGTTTTTGGTTAAAGCCTTATCTGTAGATGCTAATTAGAGCTTTGTTTAAAAACAACAGTGGGCAAATGTACTAACATTTCAAACAATGCAACTCAGCAAGGCAACTTGCTGCACTGCATTGAATGAAAGGTAGACATCGGAAATGTGCCATATTTACAAAGACAGTGCATTTCTGCTGTCACCTTGTGCTGGCTCATTATTTGCTGCCTAGCTCCAATGCAGGCATCCTTGCACCAAGGTGCAAGGATGCACAATGGAGCAGGATTGTTTTTTTGCAGGAAGGGACACCTAACAGTCCTTAAATGCATGTTCCTGTTTCCTATGTGTGATGTGGAATGCAGCACACATAGAAAAAAGAAGTAACAAGGAAAATAAAGATATTTCCCCTCGTTCCACCTGTGTATGGGAGGCATATCATTTTTACACATTTCCAGGTTTACAACTCTATGTAAATCTGGAAATGTGCCAAACTCTATACGTAGATGTGTAGGAATGCCTACGCTACACCCATGGAAAGGCTCCCTGCCACAAGGTAACTCATGGCAGCAAAATGTGATGCCTTATGTCATCTTGGATTTACTAAACCACGCAGAGCCATTCAAGTTGGCTTTGTGTGGCTTAGTAAATCCCAGTTATGTGCTTGTGTTGCCTTGCATCATCTTGCTTGACACAAGGGCAACACAATCCATTAGTAAAACTGGCCTCAAATGTGGTTATGTGGGAACATCCATGTACCACACATGGGATACCCCTTAACAAACAAATAATGCAAAGTAGCACACAGTGCTATCTGCATTACTTAATAATTTTCATTTCATAAAGGTTATGTGCTGGAAAGTAAATAGTTTATCAAGATTTTGGGTCTTGCATCACTTTGTATGACTTGTACTGGTTCAAAGCATTCATAAAGCCGCCCTGTAGTTTCTACAGTACACTGCAGTTTAACGTTTAAGAGCACTTCTTATGCTTTCTTTATGTGTGTGCAACTGCAGGCAGCTTTGTAATGCTGGATCATGGATCACAATGGACAGAGCCTCGGAACGAACAAATCTGTCTCCCTATGTGTAGCCTAGAAAATCTATCTTTTTGATGTAATCAAATGGACATTAGTCCCATCTGTACTCGTATCATCTCTTAGTGATGTGCCTTGCACATGCCTTTGGTGACAGATCTCCTACAGAGGTGAAATCTAATGGCGTGTTTGTGACGTTCTGAGTACAAAACAAGCAGGCATTTAAAATTTCTACAAGAAGAGTGGCTTCTGAGAGGCAGTGACACCTCTTCAGAGGTGCTGTCTAACCTCTCACACCTCTGCCTGGTTTCTTTTATTGAAAAGCACTGTCGCTGAGAGAACAAAGACTTTACTAGAACAAGGAATTGTTCAGAAGACAAAAAAAAACAGCTCCTCCAAAGGTAAAAAGACTGATTTCAAATGCAATTTATTCTATTGAAAGAATCTAATGGGATCTGGAAAACTGTGCACATTTTAAGTTCAAATGTATATTTAGATTCATTTGGCAAATTAGATCATCTTGTCTGGACTGGTGTATATATTGTTAATGACTGCATTATTATTTTGTTGCCTATTTTTGAAACAGAAGTCTTATCTATATGTGACAATATGACACTTTTTTCAAACCAGACATTTAAGAAATGTGGTTATTGGTTGAGAAGTGGTAAAAAACCTACTCAAGGAGCAACCACAATCCTTGTCATGATGAAGTCGCAAGAAAACCCCAAATTATCCTTTGCTCAGGTCTCTGGCAGCTTGGCACAGAGACGTCAGACCGTAATAAAATAAAAACACTACTCAAAAATTAGCCCTCTCTAAATTAGAAATATATAGTAAATTTTATTAAATAAACCAAGACCAAAATGATAAAAATCCATTCAGTAGAACCAGAGTTATGCAATTATAAACATTTAGGTTAAAACAACCAAAGCACATGTCAGACCTGTCAGCCCGTCTCTGCTCTCGTGACTGGGTGTAGCTGACAGTTGATCTTTGTGTATTTCTCCTATACAGCTACACAGAGACGAGAGACACAGGGAGACGCCGCGGACGCAGCTGACGCTTGGGGTGGGGCATAGCGAACAGGCAGGCAGTGCGAAGCAAGCTGTTGGCTCTGAGGACCGAGTGCCAGAAAACTCCTGAAAAACACCAGGGAAAAGCCGAAGAAAAGCACCGGAGCACATTCTGCAATCAGCGACCGCTAAAGACCCCACTCTCAGTGAGCACAGTGTCACGCTGGGCTGGGAGGGCAGGAAAGTTGCGAGTTGAGCGAAGCAGTGCAGGGAATCCATGGAGTTATGGAGGTCACAATGGTGACACAGTGAGGGCAACAGTGACACCAGATACCCGACCCGACGAGATGTGGTCCTGGCTTTTATATCCATCTATACCCATCCATACTTGTCTCTGCTTGTCACAGATTATTCCTACCTGCCATCCGTCACTTTGCTTTGCTCTGCCCTGCCTGCTTTTCTTCTGGGAAAGACCTCTGAAAAGACTTGTAAAATGGAAAATTGAAAGAGACTGAAATATTGACAAGCAGCATCATGTCAGCCTGTCAGTTCAACCCTATAGAGACCGTATTAGCAAAGTGTGACCCATGGACCCACATACCCAAAGCCAGGGGAAGGGTCCCTGCACAATCCTCCAGCCCCTGCCACTCATAACTTCATAACTTGGCACCACAAGGAGTGTAGGTGCAGGCAAGGACAGCAACTATCATTGTCACTATCATTAGTGACAGCAGAAAATCTAGTATCTGCAACCAATGTTAACGTCCACGTCGAATTTGTGGCTGAGACTGTGGCCTTGGCATAGGGCAAAGCACATAAAATTAGGGAAAACAGCAAGCCGCAAGCAGCAGCGAGTAGCAGTGGGTAGCGTGCTCCTGCCCCCTCCCACTTCCCCCAAGGGCGTGTGTGGCAGCGCTTAATCCACTCCAGCATACGTCCTAACAAACGTCTAGTGCAGTCCACACAGTTCGATCAAGTGGTGTTCCCCTCCTGGTCCTGAGTTCTACTAGGCGTACTGGGCGCACTGCAGCACTAATCAGAATGAAGCACCATGAAGGAGAGGACAACGAATCAAGCACTGTGGCAGGCCAGCAACTAGCAGATGAGAGCAAAACTCCAATGTACTCCAAGACTGCCTTTAAGCGGAAGGCTTCTAGCTCTAAGAAAATTTACATCCACAACAACTTTACAAGAGCACGAAGCGGGGAAAGAGAAAGAGACAAAGAAGGAGACCCCATTATTCCCTTGGATGACCCTGATCCACAGGCTCTAGTTACCCTGCCATATCCGATACTGGAGCACGACCCAGTACCAAGGCTGACACGAACTGAGCACAAACGAGAATACTGACCGGAACAGGAGCAAGAGCAGGACTCCATTAGCTGTGCAACAAGCTTTGGTACGGGCTTTTCGATAATTAAAGAGTTGGTTGTATTGGCAGACACTGCCTCGGAAGAGAGCCAGAATAGCCCCAACAGTAAAAATTACAATAAAGACAAAGACAAAAACATGCTTTGTGGGGGAGCCAAAAGAAGCAATTTGTACCCGGCAAGTTCTGAGTATGAGCTTGAGGCATCAGGAACAGCATCCACTAGACGGAGCGTCAATTCAGAACCAGGAAAAATGAAGATGGAACCTCCAAGTGGGAAAAAAACGGTTATAGTGGTTGAAATTCGGGCGTGACTTGGATGGCCAAGATGGCAGAGGTGTGAAATCACGGCTCCGCCAGGGCCCATTCATTATCCTTTTCATCCCTGACCCACCGGGAACTGAAGGTGGCAAAGAACATAGGGGGAATGGCGGGGACCCCTTGGGCTGGAGCCTGAGGCTGCTTTTGAGCCCTTCGGCGAGGATCGGGAGGAGCGCTGCCGGGTTGAGCGATCTGACAGAAGCAGAAGCAGAGTAGCAGACAGCAGGGGAGCGCCCGGTGCGGCAGTGGGCTGCAGAAAGAAGAGGCCTGGAGGGCCCAGTGGCCTGAGACACGGCAATCAGCGCTCCCCGGCAAACAAAGGTGAGCGGCGCCAGACAGAGGATGATGGCACGTGATAGGGTGCCGGTGGAGACTTGGCCCGCAGACAGGGAGATCATGTGCTCCCGGCGGCAGGTGGGCAGAGAGTGCCTGGGGCCGCGAATGGGTCGCAAGTGAATCGGGCCTGGGGATGCAGCGAGTGGCACTTGGAGCTTGCCGGTCAAGGAGGCGTGCTGCTAGAGGAGCGCAGTGCGCTCCTGGCAAATGGTTCGTGGAGTGAGAAGTGAAATAGATCAAGAGTGTGGTCCGGCGGCGCAACTCCGAGCCAGCGGACACTGGTGAGGAGCAGTGGTGGCGCCCCTGGGGCAGCGCTTAGCTGGCGTCTGGGGGCCAGCATGAACTGAACATTGGGCGAGGAGCGGCAGTGGCAGCAAAGATTGGGTGGAGGGGCTCTGACTCGGACTGAGATACGCGGGGGCCCCTGCAGAGAAGTCTGGTACTGGGGAGCCCAACGCAGCCCTCATGAGCGGCATTAAGGGACGAGGACTGTTTTTTTTGGAAGCCCAGGTGAGCGTCAGGGGACAGCGGCCTAGTCTGGGGGCCATCAGCATCGACCCATGGACAAGACTAGGAGCAGAGAGCGTGACAAAGAGAATTCCTGGTGGAACTGTGTGTCCAAATCCTTGTTGTGAGGGAGTGGGGGTTGTTAGCTTGACACCCCAACATAACTGATGTCCTCAAGGGTCCGGAACAGAAGTAAAGTGCAGGCCCGCAAGCACATGGGTGACTCAGCAGGAGGAGCAATGGCAGAACCAGTGACACCGCCTCTGCAGGCCACGTTGGACAAGATTCTGGAAGCCATTGAAGACAGCAAGACGACTCTCCAATGGGACATTGGCCAGGTATCGGTGAAAGTAAACCTACTTAGGGCAGATCACCAGAAGCTGGCGGATAGGGTCAAGGAAAACGAGATAGTACTTGCGGAGATCTCACCAGTGCAGCAGGAGGTCAAGGCCACAGTTCTCCAGCTGACGGAAAGTGTGCAGTGACTGGAGTGCAGGGCGGAGGACGCGGAAGGCAGCAATCGCAGGAATAATGTCAGGATCATAGGCCTCCTGGAGGGTGTTGAAAGTGTGGATATGGTGACTTTGCTGGAGGGGTGGCTACGATTGGACGTGGCCCCAGAACTACTCACTCCCTTCTTTGCATTGAAGCATGCGCACCTGGTGCCATCGGGTACTCTGGCCCCGGGACGACCCCCTCGAGAAATTGTGGCCAAGTTGTTACACTACCAAGACAGAGATATACTGCTGAGGCGAGCAAGAGAGGCCAGACCCTTTCGTGTTGCCAATGGAACGGTAACATTATTCCCGGATTTCACAGCGGAGGTACAGAATAAGTGAGCCTCTTACATAGCAGTGAAGAGGGCGCTCAGGGACGAAGGTATTCAATGTTCCCTCCTGTTCCCGGCTAGATTGAGGGTGATCACCGAGGGCCACACCACCTTTTTCCAGATGCCAGATGAAGCATGGCAATGGCTGGAGACGCATGAAACAGGGGAGGGTCCTGGGAACAGAGTGGGGTGCGCAGGACATCGGAGTCGTAGAGGGCTAAAGAGACAACTAAACAAGCCCCAATCGAGAGTGAGACCAACACAGGCCCAAGAGGAATCTGCTAGGAAAGCGGCGCTGGAGGCGGTGGCATCATTACGGAGTATAGATTCATCGGTGGAGGCCAGTAAGAGGGAATCGGACCGAGCCTCAGATGCATCAGGGACAGGTTCTCGCAGCCCCGATGGGACCCCAGGGTGACCCCTCAAACTGCTGATGATTTGGGTTGACACTTCCTAAGCTGCTCCAGCCCTATGATGGGGATTCTGGATTGACTTTGGGTTCCTGTTGGCCGCGGAACGCCCCCCACCTAGATTCCCAGCCATGGAGGAGTAAATGGCAAGAACACTGAGGCCCTCATTCTGACCTTGGCGGGCGGCGGAGGCCGCCCGCCAAAGTCCCGCCGTCAGATTACCGTTCCGCGGTCGAAAGACTGCGGCGGTAATTCTGACTTTCCCGCTGGCCTGGCGGGCGGTCGCCTTCAGACCGCCCGCCAGCCCAGCGGGAAAGAGGCTTCCACGATGAAGCCGGCTCGGAATCGAGCCGGCGGAGTGGAAGCTGTGCGACGGGTGCAGTTGCACCCGTCGCGTATTTCACTGTCTGCGCAGCAGACAGTGAAATACATGTAGGGGCCCTCTTACGGGGGCCCCTGCAATGCCCATGCCAGTGGCATGGGCACTGCAGGGGCCCCCAGGGGCCCCGCGACCCCCCCTACCGCCATCCGGATCCCAGCGGTCGGACCGCCGGGATCTGGATGGCGGTAGGGGGGGTCGGAATCCCCGCGGCGGTGCAGCAAGCTGCGCCGCCGTGGAGGATTCAATGGGGCGGCGGTACACTGGCGGGAGCCCGCCAGTGGTGCCGGTCCGACCGCGGCTTTACCGCCGCGGTCGGAATCCCCATTGGAGCACCGCCGGCCTGTCGGCGGTGCTCCCGCGGTCCTCCGCCCTGGCGGTCAAAGACCGCCAGGGTCAGAATGAGGGCCTGAATGGCTTACTGTTTTGGTTGTGCTTATGCAATGTTTATTGGGCGGCCTACCCTTGTAGAGGTACCCTGGGGACGAGGAGTTGGGGCTTACAGTTTCATGTTTTGTTTTGAGAGCAGAGAAAATTTATCTTCCTGTCCTGAAGCAGGTGCTGGTAGTGGGGGGTGGCGGAGACTGAATGGGGCGGATGCTGGGGCAGGTGGGCGGCCTTCCCTTGTATAATACAAGTACAATGGCAAACTATAACCTGATAACATGGAACATCAGGGTGATGGGGACACTGACTAGGTGGCACAGAGTTTTGACATATTTGAAGAGGAGGGTGGTGCATATAGCACCATTGCAAGAGACCCATCTTAACTCCAGTGAGGTAGACAAATTAAGGCGTAGTTGGAGGGGACAAGAATTTGCCAGCACATCCTCAGCCTTTGCACGCTGTCTGCTAGTATGGATAAGAGGAGGGGTCCCATTCGAAGCTACAACAGTTGCTATAGATCAAGATGGTAGGTTTGTGATTGTAGAGGGAAGAATGCACGGGAAGCAGGTGGTACTAAGTTGTATATATGCCCTGAATAAGAAACAGGTGCCCTTTCTGCAACATCTTTCGGGCTGACTCACTAGACAGCTGGGGGACAATTAGTGGTGGGGGAGATTTTAATAGTGTTATAGACACTGAGTAAGATCGATCAATCCCTCTGTTACCAGAGGCATAATCATATAAGCTAGCTCAAGGACTACAAGACTGCATGGCACACTGGGGACTAGAGGACGTGTGGCAGACTCAGCATCCGGGAGCGAGGGATTATTCCTACTACTCAGGTTTGCACCAGGTACACACTAGAATAGATAGGGTGGTGTGTATTGGGAACATAAGTACATGAAATAAAACACATTGAGTACTTGGAATGTACCCTATCAGTCTATAGCCCATAGCGCCTTATTTGGCGTTGTGCGGAACCCCAAACACCCATTCCGATGTGGAGACTTAGACCGAAGGCACTGGAGGACCCACCCTATAGGGAAACGCTTAGAAGACACTGATTAGAGCACACCTGCATCAACCAGGGCTCATGGCCTCCAGACAGGTAGAATGGGAGACCCTTAAGGTAGTGGCCCGGGGACACTGCATGGGACAGACAATGGGGATCACAAGGACTTTAGAGTGTGAGCTTGTTTGCCTAGAAATGCTAATACATGAGAGCAAGACTGAGGGGGTATGGACTCTATAGCATGAAACAGACTCCTTACAGTGAAGGAATCTTACAGCCTGGCTGAGGAACAGTTGCGACGACATAGCTACCAGAGGCGCCTGGCGGCTGTGCATGCAGAGGAGGGTAGGTCGGGCAGGATGCTGGCATGGCTGATGAGACCCCAGGTGGAGGGTGCGCCAATAACGAGCGTGTGTGGTGCGGGAGGGGTTCGCGTGCACAAACCGACTGAAATAAATGACAAATTTATGTATTACTATGAAGCCCTTTATGGTCGTCCGGCAGTGGGCCTACCAGAGGTGCTGGGGACCCACTTGCACTCGCTGCCATTGCGCACACTGACGCTAGAGGACCGGGAACAACTGGGGGGCCCGGTGACATTAGAGGAAGTCAAGACCGCCATCTCACAACTAGCGGCGGGTAAGACACTGGGCACGGATGGACTCCCCATGGAGTTTTATAAGTAATTCTCTGATATTCTGGTGCCTATGTTGATGGAACTCTTCGCAGAGGCTCTTCAGCGGGGCACGCTTCCCGAGACAATGAGAGAAGCGCTAGTGGTCCCATTGCCCAAGACAGAGTCACGGGAGGCACCAGTGACCAATTTCAGGCCGCTTTCGATGCTGAATTGCAACTTTAAGATACTAAGGGGCATATTTATACTCCGTTTGCGCCGAATTTGCGTCTTTTTTTTCGCCGCAAATTCGACACTAAACTTACTCCATATTTATACTTTGGCGTTAGACGCGTCTAGCGCCAAAGTTCATGGAGTTAGCGTCATTTTTTGGCGTGAACACCTTCCTTGCGTTAATGATATGCAAGGTAGGCATTCCCGTCTAAAAAAATGACTGCGATGCTATTGCGTCAGATTTATACTCCCGGGCAAAAATGACGCCCGGGAGTGGGCGGGACTAAAAAACCTGCATTTGCGCCGGATTTTAGCGCCTGGGTCAGGGCAGGCGTTAAGGGACCTGTGGGCTCAGAATGAGCCCAGAGGTGCCCTCCCAAGCCCCCAGGGACACCCCCTGCCACCCTTGCCCACCCCAGGAGGACACCCAAGGATGGAGGGACCCACCCCAGGGAAGAAAAGGTAAGTTGTGGTATATTTTTTAATTTTTTTATTTTTTGTGGCATAGGGGGGCCTGATTTGTGCCCCCCTACATGCCACTATGCCCAATGACCATGCCCAGGGGACAGAAGTCCCCTGGGCATGGCCATTGGGCAAGGGGGCATGACTCCTGTCTTTGCTAAGACAGGAGTCATGTTAATGGGGATTGGGCGCCCCAAAAAAATGGCGCAAATCGGGTTAAGACGTTTTTTTTGCTTCAGCCTGACTTGCCCCATTTTAGGATGCCCAAACGCCATTTTTCCCTACGCCGGCGCTGCCAGGTGTACGTGTTTTTTTTTCACGCACACCAGGCAGCGCCAGTCGGCTAACGCCGGCTAACGCCATTCAATAAATACGGCGCCCGCATGGCGCTTCAGAATGGCGTTAGCCGGCGCTAATGTTTTTGGCGCTAAACTGCGTTAGCGCAGTTTTGCGTCAAAAAGTATAAATATGGGCCTAAGTAAGGCTTTGGCCAACAGACTGGTACAATATATCCCCTCGTTAATACATGAGGACCAAAATGGTTTTATACCAGCACGTAGCACGTCTCTTAATCTTAGGGGTTTGTTTGCTCTCTTACATATGCCGAGAACTGAGCGGCCACCTGGGGCAGTGTTTCTTTCTGTGGATCTGGAGAAGGCGTTCGATTCGGTGAGCTGGGACTACTTGAAGGCAGTGATGCTCAGGATGGGCCTAGGCGAAGGATGGGTGTAGGAAAGTACCATCTTGCCTGGCATGTTATCCCCCATTTTATACCTGTGTGTATGTTTTTTTTGCCTATGTCACTGGGATCCTGCTAGCCAGGACCCCAGTGCTCATAAAGTGTGCCCTGTATGTGTTCCCTGTGTGGTGTCTAACTGTAACACTGAGGCTCTGCTAACCAGAAACTCAGTGTTTATGCTCTCTCTGCTTTTAAAATTGTCACTGCAGGCTAGTGACTATTTTCACCAATTCTGATTGGCACACTGGATCACCCTTATAATTCCCTGGTAAATAGTACCTAGGTACCCAGGGTATTGAGGTACCAGGAGATCCCTGTGGGCTGCAGTATTTCTTTTGCCACCCATAGGGAGCTCAGACAATTCTTACACAGGACTGCCACTGCAGCCTGAGTGAAATAACATCCATGTTATTTCACAGCCATTTTACACTGCACTTAAGTAACTTATAAGTCACCTATGTGTCTAACCCTCACTTAGTGAAGGTTAGGTGCAAAGTTACTAAGTGTGAGGGCACCTTGGCACTAGCCAAGGTGCACCCACATTGTTCAGGGCAATTACCCCGGACTTTGTGAGTGCGGGGACACCATTACACGCGTGAACTACATATAGGTCAATACCTATGTGTAGTTTCACAATGGTAACTCCGAACATGGCCTTGTAACATATCTAGGATCATGGAATTGTCACCCCAATACCATTCTGGTATTGGGGAGACAATTCCATGCATCCCTCGGGTTCCAGCATGGACCCGGGTACTGCCAAACTAGCTCTCTGGGGTTTTCTCTGCAGCTACTGCTGCTGCCAAAACTCAGTCAGGTTTCTGCCCCCCTGGGGCCTGGGCAGCCCAGTCCCAGGAAGGCAGAACAAAGGATTTCCTCTGAGAGAGGGTGTTACACCCTCTCCCTTTGGAAATAGGTGTTAAGGGCCTGAGAGGAGTAGCCTCCCCTGGCCTTTGGAAATGCTTTCAAGGGCACAGATGGTTCCCTCCTTGCATAAACCAGTCTACACCGGTTCAGGGAGCCCCGTCCCCTGCTCTGGTGCGAAACTGGACAAAGGAAAGGGGAGTGACCACTCCCCTGTCCATCACCACCCCAGGGGTGGCATTGTGAGCTCCTCCAGTGTGTCCTGGACCTCTGCCATCTTGAATGCAGAGGTGTGAGGGCACAATGGAGACCTCTGAGTGGTCAGTGCCAGCAGGTGACGTCAGCGACCTGGTTAGGTATCCAATCCTCCTCTGTGGGCTATTTAGGGTCTCTCCTGTGGGTTTCTTGTCAGATAACGAATGCAAGACCTCACCAGAGTTCCTCTGCACTTCCCTCTTTGACTTCTGCCAAGGATCGACCGCTGACTGTTCCAGGACGCCTGCAAAACTGCAACGAAGTAACAAGACGACTACCAGCAACATTGTAGCACCTAATCCTGTTGGCTTTCTCGACTTTTTCCTGGTGGTGCATGCTCTGAGGGATGTCTGTCTTCACCCTGCAGTGGAAGCCAAGAAGAAATCTCCTGTGGCTCGACGGAATCTTCCCCCTGCCAATGCAGGCACCAAACCTCTGCATCACCGGTCCCCTGGATCCCCTCTCATCTTGACTAGCCTGGTCCCTGGAACTCAGGAGCTGGATCCCAGTGACCCAGACAGTCCAGTGGTCCTTCTGTCCAAATTTGGTGGAGGTAAGTCCTTGCCTCCTCACGCCAGACAGTAATCCTGTATACTGCATGATCTGCAGCTGCTAGGGCTTCTGTGCACTTTTGCAAGACTTCCTTTGTGCACAGCCTAACCCAGGTCCCCATAACCCGGTCCCACATTGCCAAACTCGCTGAGTTGGACTCCGACTTCGTACGACCCTCTTTTGCTGTGCTGAGTCGAATTCCGCGCTCAGATCTTCTGAACGCCTGTTCAGGTGCTTCTGCGGGTGCTGCCTGCTTCTGCGTGGGCTCTCAGTATTGCTGAGTGCTCCCTCTGTCTCCTCTTCTAAGGGGCGACCTCCTGGTCCTTCCTGGGCCCTGGCAGCACCCAAAATCTTTAACCGCAACTCTTGCAGCTAGCAAGGCTTTTTTGTGGTCTTTCTGTGTGGAAACAACTCTGCATCCTCCAGCACGCCGTGGGACATCTTATGACCAAAGGAGAAGTTCCTTGCACCTTCTGTTGTTGCAGAATCTTTGGCTTCTTCCACCCAGAGGCAGCCCTTTTGCACCTTCATCTGGGGTTTAGTAGGCTCCTACCCCCCCTGGACACTTGCATGAGTCTTGGACTTGGTCCCCTTCCTTTGCAGGTCCCCAGGTCCAGGAATCCGTCTTCAGTTCTTTGCAGTCAGTTGTTGTCCTTGCAGAATCCCCTACCTCGACTTTAAAGTCTTTCTGGGGTAGTAGGGTAACTTTATTCCTTCTTTTCAGGGTCTTGGGGTGGGGTATCTTGGACACCCTTTGTGTTTTCTTACACTCCCAGTGACCCTCTACACACTACACTAGGCCTGGGGTCCATTCATGGTTCACATTCCACTTTTGGAGTATATGGTTGTGTTGCCCCTAGGCCTATTTTCTCCTATTGCATCCTATTGTGTTCTACAGTGTTTGCACTACTTTTGGTGTATTACTTACCTGATTTTGTTTGTGTGTATATTTTGTGTATTTTACTTACCTCCACGGGGGTTATATCCTCTGAGATACTTTTGGCATATTGTCACTAAAATAAAGTACCTTTATTGAGTATTGTGTTTTCCTACGATATAGTGCTATATGATATAAGTGGTATAGTAGGAGCTTTGCATGTCTCCTAGTTCAGCCTAAGCTGCTCTGCTATAGCTACCTCTATCAGCCTAAGCTGAACACTACTAATCTACTAATAAGGGATAACTGGACCTGGCACAAGGTCTAAGTACTACGGGGTACCCACTATAAGCCAGGCCAGCCTCCTACAATGGGTGCAGTGGGTCGACTTACTATACAGTGGCCCGATGGCGCAGGTGAGGACGGGCCAGACTGTGTCAGCGGCCTACCCCATTTTCAGAGGCACCAGACAGGGTTGCCCGTTGTCTCCTCTACTGTTTGCGTTTGCCGTTGAGCCTCTGCCGACAAGATTTCAGGTAGATGGTCGAGGGAGGGGGTTGATGTGGGGCTGCACGGAGCATAGCATTTCACTTTATGCAGATTATATATTAATCTATTTGAGGGAGGGTGATTCCGGGGTCACATGGGCGCTTGCATTACTGGAGGGGTTTGGAGATTTTTCAGGCTTGCGACTAAATAGATGTAAGACGTATGTATTTCTGTGGGGGGGCGGGAGAGCCCCGGCTATCGTCCTGTCCTGTGGATATAGGATGGGCACCCACACCTTTAAATACCTGGGAGTTCAGTTGTTTCATGACCTAGGGGACCTTCGTGATGGCCACTTGGGCAGGGCACTCCGATCTTTGAGGCCTTCTGTGAAGCTCTGGCGCTCTCTTAAACTATCCACAATGGCACAGATATACCTCTCTAAAATGATTATGATGCCTCGCCTTCTCTATTATTTCTCCAACCTACCGGTGATGGTCTCTGCGAGTTGGTTCAGGGAATTGAACACACTGCTTAGAGAGCTAATATGAGATGGGGTTCCTGTGGAGGAAGGTAGACTGGGAGTCCCGTACTTTGAACTTTACTACATGTCGAGCCAACAACAATGGATGGTCAGATGGTTTGCAGGGGAGGGGCGTTTGGACAGAGTCAGTGCCAGTGGAGAGATTGGGGAGACTTGATACTGGCGCGAATGATCGACAGGCAGATTCCGTTGCCAGGGGGAAACACATTGCTGAAAGTAGCATTCTCCTGATGAACGAGATGCCTGAAACGCATGGGAAACAGGACAGCATACTCACCAGCAGTCCCATTGAAGGCATTGCCTCGGGTCTGACAGGCTGGGTGCTACCGAGATCACAGGTTGGGGCCTGGGTCCAGGCAGGAGTGGAGTCCCTGGGGGATTTCTTCAGTGACGTGGTAATGAGATCTTGCAATAGTATGATGGAGGAGAGCAGAGTTCAGAGGGGGAAATCCTTCTTTACCAAACACTGACATATTCCATACGGGAGCACTGGCACATAGTGAATGTGGAACCAGAGGTTCATACAGTACTTCACCTCTTACTAACTATGGGAGGAGACACTCACCTCATCACTGGGCTATATAGAGCCCATAATGAAGCCACAATGGAATCCCTTGAGGACCTTAGAGTGAAGTGGGAGAGGACGTTAGGCAGAGACGTGACTGAAATGGAGTGGCGGAGGGCACTGGCGTACCCTCGTAGGGTGTCACGGGAACACTCACCTCAGATACATCAGTACAATTATGTGCATAGAATATACCTTACACCACATAGAATTCAGGTGCTATATGGGGGTAAACCCCGGGTGTGTCCCAGATGTGGTACTGAGGATGCAGATTTGGATCACATGCTGTGGCACTGCCCTGAGATGCAGCAATGTTGGCGGACGGTGGTGAATGACATGGAAGGGACACTTGAAGTGAGTGTGAAGATGGACCCCTATGTTTGCCTGTTGGGTTTGGGCCCCAGTCAGTCTCCCGAAAAGTAGGTAATAGGTTTTTAGGCTTGGCACTGGCACTCTTCAGGCGCTGGATTGCAATGAACTGGAAATCACCTGGGGGCCACTCAGTGGTGGCCTGGAGGCATGATGTATCGACCTGGGAGCAGGCTGAACTACATGCGTTGCGGCGTGAAGAGGCCCAGGGGGGTCCATCAGCGCCCAATTGCCCCACTCTGGGCTGAATTACTGATAGCTTGGGAGGAGAGGGCATCAGTGGTAGAAGATAACCCAGGGACAGGGGAGGAAGAAGCTGACACGACACGCACAGGACAGGG
Source organism: Pleurodeles waltl (assembly GCF_031143425.1). Taxonomy (NCBI): domain Eukaryota; kingdom Metazoa; phylum Chordata; class Amphibia; order Caudata; family Salamandridae; genus Pleurodeles; species Pleurodeles waltl. The sequence goes on along the minus strand of NC_090447.1, from coordinate 893,851,170 downwards.
CACAGGAGATTAATAGGGTGGAACTGGAGTGTGTGGAAAGGAACGAGGGACACTACTAGCGATGGGCACAACCGAGGGAACTGCGATATTGAGCTTAGGAGCACCCCGGTCCCAAAACATGATGTACTGAGAAACCAACTGTTGAACACTTTGATTGAACCCCGGTGAAAGGGCTGCAGAGAAAGACAAGGATGGGTGGGAGCCTACCTGCCGGAATGGTGGGCCTGTGGCCCTGAAGACGCTGAACCCCACACCAGCATTGGGACTATCTCACCAGCGCAAAGTTAGATTTATTAGTTACTACGGTTTATACGACATGAGGATGATTGGATGCAGAATGTGACATTTTGCATATTGGGAAGAAGAAGAGGGTTATAAAATAAGAGTACGAGGGAATTATCTTGATATATAGAATATAACTGTTAACATACTAATCAAATGCCCGTTCTACTTTTTCAAAGTTACGAATATTGTGATATCTGTATTGTGAATTTGAGGCATTGCAACATGACTGGTTAATTGAATGAAGATGTGAGTTACTGGGAAAAATGTCAATGAACACATTTTTAAGAAAAAATAGTGGTTCAAATTCACCAGCAGTCTCAACCACAAACAGAGGTGGTTCAAGTAAATGAATCCACAGTCAATGGACGAGCTTGCTCCACCCCGTTACAAAGCTTTTTGAAAGCCTCACGGGAATGGACAATCATAATAGAGCAAGATGATTGGCCACTGCGAGAAACAAACATGGGAGCGCCAAGCACCGGGAAAGGGACCAAGAGTCCCCAGGGGGAAAAGCCACCCCAAAATGTCCCCCACAAGGAAAGGGGAGATGTAGTTAGATCAGATTACATCATAGAGAGATTGAATGCCTTCCTTTTAGCCACAGTAAAAGCCTTAACCTGGCTGTAGGAAAATGCCACAGCTGGCATGGTTACCACCTAACTTTTTGCCTTTTGTTGATGTTAGTTATAATTAAAAGTGTGCTGGGACCCTACTAACCGGGCCCCTGCACCAGTGTTCTTTCCCTAAACTGTACCATTGTCTCCACAATTGGCACACCCCTGGCACACAGATAAGTCCCTTGTAAATGGTACCCCTGGTACCAAGGGCCCAGTGGACAGGGAAGGTCTCTAAGGGCTGCAGCATGTATTATGCCACCCTGGGGCCCGCTCTCTCAGCACATGCACACTGGCTCACAGCTTGTGTGTACTGGTGGGGAGTACCATACCCACAACCCAATGCCTGTGGCATAGGTAAGCCATCCGTCTAGCAGGCCTTCCAGCCCTAAGGCAGGGCGCATTATACCACAGGTGAGGGCATAGCTGCATGATCACTATGCCCCTACAGTGTCTAAGCCAATTCTTAGACATTGGAAGTGCAGGTTAGCCATAAAGAGTATATGGTCTTGGAGTTTGTCAAACACGAACTGCACAGTTCCATAATGGCTACACTGAATACTGGGAAGTTTGGTGTCAAACTTCTCAGCACAATAAATCCACACTGATGACAGTGTGGGATTTATTGAGAAATGCACAGAGAGGGCATCTTAGAGATGCCCCCTGTATGCCAGTCCGACTACTAGTGCTAGGCTGACCAGTTTCTGCCTGCCTGCCACATCCAGACGGGTTTCTGGCTACATGGGGTGAGTGCCTTTGTGCTCTCTGTGGCCAAGAACAAAGCCTGTACTGGGTGGAGGTGCTTCACACCTCCCCCTGCAGAAAGTGTAACACCTGGCTGTGAGCCTCAAAGGCTGAAGCCTGGTGTTACAGCGCTCCAGGGCACTCCAGCTAGTGGAGATGCCCACCCCCCAGACACAGCCCACACTTTTGGCAGCACATCCAGAGGAGATAATGAGTAAAACAAGGAGGAGTCCCCCTCCAGCCAGGACAGCCCCTAAGGTGTCCTGATCTGAGGGGACCCCTGCCTTAGGAAATCCTTCATTTTGCTTTGGAGGATTCCACCCAATAGGATTAGGGATGTGCCACCCTCCCCACAGGAAGGAGGCACAAAGATGGTATAGCCACCCCTTAAGGACAGTAGCCATTGGCTATTGCCCCCTAGACCTAAACACACCCCTAAATTGAGTATTTAGGGGTGACCCTGAACCCAGGAACCCAGATTCCTGAAGACCTACAAAGAAGAAGGACTGCTGATCTGAAAGCCCCACAGAGACGACAACTGACTTGGCCCCAGCCCTACCGACCTGTCTCCAGACTCAAAGAACCTGCACAGTGACGCATCCAGCAGGACCAGAGACCTCTGAGGACTCAGAGGACTGCCCTGCAACCAGAGGACCAAGAAACTCCTGTGGACAGCGGGTCTGTCCAAACAGCAAAAAGAAATCATCTTTAAAGGGACTCCATCCTCACTCCGCAAGTGTGAGTCCCCAATGCTCTGCATCTGACGCCCCGGCTCGTGTCCAGAAGAACCAACACTGCAAAGAGGACCCCCAGATGACTACAATGACGTGGACACCCTGAGACGACCTCCCTGCACCCCCACAGTGACGTCTGCAGAGAGAATCCAGAGGCTCTCCCTGACCGTGACTTCCCTGTAACAAAGAACCTGACACCTGGAAGAGGCACTGCACCTGCAGCCCCCAGGCCCAAGAGAATCCAACTACTGGTGCAGAAGTGACCAGCAGGTGGCCCTCATCCTTTCCCAGTTGGTGGCTGGCCAGAGAAGCCCCCCGTGCCCTGCCTGCATTGCCAGAGTGACCCCTGGGTCCCTCCATTGCTTTCAACGCAAAACCCAACGCCTACTTTGCACACTGCACCCGGCCACCCCTGTGCCGCTGAGGGTGTATTTTGTGTGCCTGTTTGTGACCCCGCAGTGCTCTACAAAACTCCCCTGGTCAGCTCCCCAAGGACACAGATACTTCCCTGCTAGCAGACTGGAACCGGAGCACCCCTGGTCTCCATAGGCGCCTATGCTATTTGGGCCCTACTTTGACCTCTGCACCTGACCGGCCTTGTGATGCTGGTGCTGAGTGTTTGGGGTTGACTTGAGCCCCCAACGGTGGGCTGCCTATGGCCTGGAGGCGGAACTTGTAAGTGCTTTACTTACCTGAAAAACTAACTATTACTTGCCTCCCCCAGGAACTGTTGATTTATGCTGTGTCCACTTTTAAAATAGTTTTTTGCCATTTTTGCCAAAACTATGTGCATTACTGTTTTAATTCAAAGTTCCATATTTACCTCTGCCAAGTACCTTACCATTTATGTACTTGAATTCTGAATCTTGTGGTTCTAAAATAAATTAAGAAAATAATATTTTTCTATATAAAAACCTATTGGTCTGGAGTTAAGTCTTTGAGTGTGTGTTCTCATTTATTGCCTGTGTGTGTAAAAACAAATGCTTAACACTACCCTCTGATAAGCCTACTGCTCAACCATACTACCACAAAATAGAGCATTAGTATTATTTAATTTTGCCATCATCAACCTCTAAGCGGAACCCTTGGACTCTGTGCACACTATCTCTCACTTTGAGATAGTATATACAGAGCCAACTTCCTACATTTAGCCGTGGTAAAAGACTTAACCTGGCAGTCACGCAAAATTGAGATCCATCTAGAATTCACCCACATGCTAGCCCAAAGTGTATTAACCCTAGACAGCAAACTGAACTCACTTTGTGGGAAACTAGGCAACTGGGACCATAGTGGGAAGGAGGATAAGGTGGCCGTGGGGTCAATAAATGATGAACTAATAGATAAACTAGCGATCCTCCCAGATTTACTAACTAGCATTATTCAGCACTGCAAAACAGCTGCCAGACACTACAACAAAACAATTGGTATGGGAGCAGTGGAGATCCAGCAAGAGACTGTGCCCTTTGAGTTACCCTCCAAAGAGGGCCTAACAATGCTTACAGAAGGGGAAGAGGGAAGTAGGTAGTCGGAACCAAACAATATGCAACAAAAAGCTAAACCCTCTAGAATTGTGGCTTTCTGTAGCAACTAATGTGCCAATAAACAGTATAGAAGAGCAAGCTTCTGACGTAAACCACAAGTCACCATGTGAGCACAATCTCAGGACCAAGCAACAATCACAATTAACAAAACAACAGGAAAAGAAGTTGAAAAAAACACTTAAAGTCGCAAAATAGAAAATAAAAACATAGACACAGCAGCTTTGGGATCCCCCACACGTATCTGGGCAGATTGAGTCATATCCAATTTTTCAGTAGAGACCACAATCAAATGTGACATATGAGACCTGTGTCCCGGAACAAACTTGTACAGTAATCGATTAGTCTCGAACAGGGAAGGTAAATTCTTTTAAGGACATAAAAATGGAAGACTTCTCTAATGCAGGGCCAAATGAATACAAAGTAGCCACCGATCAAACACTCTCTGATAGCAATGTTCATGAAACAGCAAAGGATATCTCAATTCCAATAGGAGAACAAGCAGCCTATTGACCGGTGAGATAGAAGTTGCGATGGGCCTAGAACAACTGGCCACAGTGGAGGGAGTCTTGGCCATCATAGAAGGGGCTGTTAACAAGAAGCAGTCCCCATTGACCTATCAGTCGGTCCCAGACAATAAAAGGAGCATTGCATGGGATAAGAAAGCAGAGACTCCCTCATATATTAACAATGATGGGCTCAAACGGTATGAAACATATAATAGAAAGGTCATGGTGAGTCCTGCAACTGGACATCAACACCAGGAACCATCTATACAAGGCCACAGTAATCAACCGTATAGAATGGAACAGGAAGGGAGACAGGAGGAATACCTCAAGGAATCTAGTCTAAGCAAAAAAAGAGTCAACTGAAATCCAATGAAGAATTTTCTACATGGAAACATGCAATGGAGTTTCCTCAGGGGAATGCCTGGAGCAGAGAGCATAGACAGCAAATATTCGTACACAATGCCCAATCAGAACACCCCATCACAAATAAGCTACAGAAAGAGTGGGTGTACCAGGTGACTTCAAATACAAATTGTACAAATTGGAAGGAAACTGGTGAACAGCCGACAATATTATTCTCCGTCCTATGTGTATCACAGGGTCCTGGGATATACTAAACAGGTCAAACATCTTGTGATTATTGCACCACATACCATCACTTATGACCCTCACATCAGGGGACCTGCTAACAGTAAACTTCAAAAAATATCCATGGATTTGCCCAGGAGAATCTACACTAACATCTTGGATTAACCTGGCCTTGGTTGATAAAATCTTTGAATATGAGGGACTCCTGGAAGACTGGGGCATAAAAATTAGCAAACCAAAAAAGGAGCGTTACCGGCAAGTGCTGACCAGGGAAGCCACACGCCCAAAAAAACATTCAGCGCTTTGAGGGGCACTCCGGTGGTAGAACCCTTGATAATAGATGAGAAGATCTCTGTACAGTTAATAAAGCACGCTGGAAAGCCCCAACTAGAGAGCGCAAGAATGGACTATAGTATCTCGGGTAGACCGACCTGGGATTGGCTCCACACAGCTTTGAACATCAAAGAGAAAACGTATCTTTAACTACCTTGGTCCCCTACAAACTAACATAGATTATGATGAAGGTCATCAGTTGGAATGTGGCAGGGCTAGACTCTCTCATTGCTATCCCTAACATTGAAGATTTCCTAAAAAACACAGATATCCTGTGCTTCCAGGAAACCTGGATGAAGGAACCACAAACCATAGCTGTTTTCGTAACCACTTACACTCCTGCAAAAAATAAAAATAAACTTGTGTGGAAGACACATGGGTAGTCTCGTAACATATGTCAAACTAGAACGAGCAGTGAAATTAGTCCCTTGGGAGCAATCAACCAGTGAGATTCACGTAATAACCACATATGGCTTTGCCCTGATTAAAAAAGTAATACCAATTGCAATCATAAATGTATACATAAATCCTAACCGAGAAACTAAACAGACAAAGCTTAATTCTCTCTTGTCTACACTAAAGGAGTATGTACATGAGTACCCGGAACATGAACTTTTAATCACTGGAGATTTCAATACCCGACACCTTGGGCAGGGTAAGAGTCTCCACGGAGATTCCTTGAGATCCGCCCTAGAGACCTTTTTCACAGAATACCAAATGAGATCATCACATGCTAAGATCAAGAGACCCGGCCCATCTATTCCAACATTTAAAAATATCTATCCACTACGTTATATTTTCATGAGCCCTGCGTTATGGCATAGATGCCTAAATTATGAGGTGACCCAAAGACCTGAGAGTGATCACAACCCTGTCACAATAGAAATAACCCTGGAAGCTGTGAGTCTACCATCCTACATAGCTAGCAGCCAGCAACTCGTAACTAATTTATGTCCACTGACAAAGAGAATCAAATGGAGTGAGAAGGATAAGGTAAAATACAAGCTTTGGAAGAAAGCCTATGGATCCCCAATCTTAGAAGGAGAGATTAGTAACATTGGTAAACAGTGGGCACATATGATAAAGCATCTATATTCTTCATTAATCTGCCCAGTCCAACAAGGGCCCATAGATAACAACAGACAAAAGGCATGGTTGTCCAACACAACAAGGGGATATTTTCAGTGTAAATGAAAGTGCAGGCAGCTAGAAAAAAGATACAGAAGGAATAAGTCCTCTGCAGAAGAAATTTTCAGGAGACAGGTGAGGAAAGGTATGGAAACTGAAGCAGAAGGAGATTGAAGAACACTGGATCCACCTACAAGTTTTGTTGCCCCCTAACAAAAGTAAAGAGCTTTTGGGGTTAGCAAGAAAGGCTAACGCAATAGCAGCCAGTGTCTGGGAAAAACATGTGGGCTCCCTTTATGTGGATCCAGGACACACTGACACTCAGGGCACCATGGGGAGGCAATTCGATCTCGATGGCCTAGAAAGTACTACATTAACGGTCACAGCCAAATCGACTTAAATGATCTTAAGCAGTATTAGGCGGGATGGAGCTCAAGGCTCAAATGGCCTACCCGGGAACATATTTGAGGATGATCAAGACTTTTCGGCCGCCCCCTTGAACACTCTTTTCAACAACTGCCTACATCAATCAGACATTCCAGGAGCCTGGAAAGGCTCAATATTGCATCCAATTTTTAAAAAGGGAGATTCTACTATCCCGGGAAATTATAGGTTAATAGCTCTATTGGATGTGGACATCAAGGCCTACGCAAGGGTCCTGCTTTGAAAACTGGAACGTTGGATTACAGAAAATAATATTATACCAACGTACCACACAGGATTTAGGCCATGTTCATCCACTCTAGATAATGTGCTGGCTCTCACATATTTAGGACAGAAAACCTTGAAACCAGCTGCTCAACCTCTCTTTGCGTGTTTCATCGACTACAGTGAGGCTGTTGACGACGTAGTACGCCACATACTCTGGAAGAAGATGGCCACCTGGGGGATACCAGGGAATTTATTGGAGGCAATAATGGCACTTTAGTCTGACACATGGGTAAGAGTAAAGATCTCGAACACGCATGTGACCAAAATAATATATACTAATGAAGGTCTAAAACAAGGTTCTGTCATTGCTCCTAACCCTTTCAATCTGTATACGGCCAACCTTGGTAAGGACCTACTCAGAGGAAATACATTTCCCCCGAAACTGGCAAAGACAGTGATTCTGATAATCTAATACACGGACAATTTAGTCCTGCTTACCCAAACTCAATTAGGCTTGAAAAGGGGCCTGGTCATTTTGCACGACTACAATGAAAAAAAACGCACTGAAGGTTAATGCACTGAAAACCAAGGTTCTGGTGTTCGGATGCCAGTCGCAGAAATATCCAAGAGCGTGGAAGCTTGGTGCATTACAAATAGACACAGAAGAAAAATACCAGTACCTTCGAGTGTGGCTATCTAATGCCGGTAAAATAGCACACCAGGCAACAGCACTAAGAATTAAGGCAGAGAGAACTACCTACACTTTGGCCAAACTCTATCTCCAGATCCAAGAAGTTACATCCAAATCAATTAGGAGAGTTGTAAAAGCAAAATTTCTACCCACCATCACTTCTGGCCATTTAGCATACCCAGACAGGATAACAAAAACTCTGGAGAAATGTCAAATGAGAGCATACAAAAGGATTTTTCAAATCCCCAAATCCACCAGACATGCAGGGATACGTCTAGATTTTAACATAACAAGTATGGACATAAATTGCAAAATGGACATAATTAAGTTATCTCATGATGTCTTCAGTGCCAATATTGACAGTTTGATGGGCTCGCTGAAAGTAATCTTTGAAGATGTTTCCAATAGCTGGGCCATCTATGTCAGGCAAACCGGGGAATGTTTTTGACCTAGTCCCCACGTATTCATCGGATCCTCTAATATCGAAGGCCCTCCTGAAAAAGATATTGAAAGATCATGGCACGCAAATCTCCAAAGAAAAGGACATTGCCATAATCAGGGAAATTAGGGGGGCAGAGGGTTTGGCTGAGATATACAGCGTCGCCAACCTCCATCTATATATGAAAGCAGCTCGAACTTTTCAGACCACTTTACATAAGCGACTCTTAACATTAACAGCTTGGGAAATACAGTTGGAAATCAATGTGGGGTCACTCTCAGGAATGTATTCTATGCAACTATCACATTAAATCCATTTGTCATTTAATATGCTGCTGCCCGGATCTGACCTCAGAGAGACGCCGACTTTAAAAACCTCTTTTTAAAAAAATATGGCCTAAGGACATGTAAAGAAGATGTTATATAAATATTTACTGCTGAGGACCCCATGGAGCTGGCCCGCTTCAGGACATTTTTCATCATCATGAGGAAATATTTACTGCTAGCACGTGCCCACCAATTTACAGAAATTAAAAAGGGGGAGCCAGCACCTAAAGTAACGTTTTTAACTAAGTGGCTGACGCACTCCTCCAAATGTTGACTTTGATTAGTTTCAAGAGGGCAACTGTTTGCTGCACTGGCACTTACATCTGAGACCGAACATAGACCTTGAACATCAGTACATTGCAATATGGGGTAGGAGCTGAATGGAGGTGGATACTGCATTGTAGGGCACCTGAACCCCGTTTTAAAGTATTTTTTAGAGAATTATCACATTCATTATTACATATTTTTCTTACTCCATAGTTTTTGGTATTTTATTACACTTCTTTTGGGTAATAATGTTCTGTATGCTTACAACAATCAAGTTTTATTCATGTCTTGCAGGTTTGTACACTCCATACATATAGCGGCTTCTACCATATAACCCCCTATAATAAACTTTTGCAAGTGTATACTGATTCTACAATTTCAGTAGACTCAGGGAATTTTTAGGTAATGATTTATTAATATGTATCACAAGGAGTCTTTATGTTATATTTTTAAAGATGTTCTTCACGCCAAAGAGCACTTTATAACAATAACCAAGTTCTGTGATTTGAGTCTACTCTAGTCTAAGAGAACTTCAGGTAATGGCGTGACGATAGATGTTGCGAAGGATATGGCTTTTTATGATGAAGTGCAATTTTAATTTCACTGTGGCTTTATTTATTTTCAACTATTGTGTTTTGAAAATGTTTTAAATAACAATGCAAATAAAGATTATTAATTATTTCATTCATACAGCCACAAACAATAGGGAGCTTAGGTGTTCCTGTATAGGCTATTACTGGCAGGATGGGAAGAGCTTGCTGAGAACAGCCCCACTTCTACCTGAAAAGGCTGCATACCCCTGTAGTAAGACTGGAGCCACAGCAGGTAGGGCAGGATTCCAGGGAACCTCAAATGGAAACTTCTAGAAGCATCTCCCCCACTTCAAAGTCACAACTGGGTATGAATAGTAGACCTCAGACATCAACCCATCAGTACACTTCTGGACCTGTGACTATACTGCTAGGAAGAAGGAGTGTTGTGCTGTGTACAGGGCGTTACCCCTTGTTGAAACGGACAAGGAACTGGGGCCGACAGGATAGTGCCCCAGGGGGACGATCAAAGAAATCACATGCCGACGTCAGCATGCAGGAAGAGATATCTGGAAAATGGAAGGGACGATGGCACACACGAGGAAGAGAAAGACGTGGGGGAGGACTCTGAAGGTTTTTGTGGGGAATCTGAGACCCAGGAAATGGAGGGAGAAGACACCTCCAACACTGAGGAAGACACGGAGCAAGTCGAAGAGAGGACAGCACGAGGGGAATGGGAGACGCGCTCACAAGAGGAGGATGAGGAAGGGACGTGTCTGACTGCATCTGGAAAGAAGGAAACCAGAAGTGCCAGGAAGACCAAATGACTGAAAAGCCCCCAGGAACCCAATTTCGTGACCCCGCAATCCACCACATCCCAGGAGGGACATGGCTAGCCCAGGTACGTGATTGTATACAGGGTTCTGCTACTAGAGTATTAAAAAGGGGAAAAAGGAAGTGGGGAATGATAACAGGGGGGTGAAGGGGAAGAGGCACTACAATATAAAGAAGGGAACTATTTAAAAACGCATGTTTGATGAAGGCACCTACACTTTTTGGGAGCACCAACTTAAAAAAAGGAAAAAGATACATATAAAAAGGATCACCTAAAGCACTAGACCCTCACTTATCCCCCCCCAGATAGTAGTGGAATAAAACATACTATCACCATAACATTTCACTTATCTCTCGCCACTATCTTCCGTACTTTTTCTCATTCCTCTGTCATGGTGTCACAACTGTGAGATCCACCTGGAAGACACAAGAAGGATATTAACTGAGAAGGAAAAAAAAACAAAAAAAAAAAGAAGCTGGAAAAGAGAAAAGGACAATATGAGCACACAAGGGCTATATGAGAGAGAGAGAGACCACTATTAGGAAAGCTGAAAAGTACATAGGCGATCATTACGAACACGGCGGTTCGGCCCGCCATGCCGGCAGTGGCGGTTAAAGCTGCCAGCTCGCATGGCGGGCTGAACCGCCACATAATGAACTGGTTGACGGCCGCCAGTGGCAGCCGTCACCCACCGCCATGCTCCCGTCGCCAGGCAGCCTGGCGACGGGAGGAAACACCATCCGCCAGGGTAGCTGCGTTACCCTGCAGATAATGTTTCAAATGCCTCTAGCCTTTTCCTGGTGGGATATCCCGCCAGGAAAAGGCTGGAGGAGGGGGTGCCCCTGCACTGCCCATGCACTTTGCATGGGCAGTGCAGGGACCCCGGTGCAGGCACCTGTCGCGCTTGTCACTGCCTGATTTACGGGCAGTGACATGCGCGATGGGTGCTGCTGCACCCACCGCACAACAACATTGGCGGCGGCTCCACATGGAGCCGCCCTCAATGATGTGGCCGTGTTCCCCGCTAGGTCGGCGGGCGGAGACACTGTCTTCGCCCGCCGGCCTGGCTGGGAGATCATGATACGGCCGGTGCGGTTTTCCAGAAGGCTGGCGGTTGATGGAAAGACTGCCAGCCCGAACACGGGGGAATTCAAGTCGTGTTCGTAATGACCGCCATAAATGCCAGTAAAGATTTATGGAGTAGAGCAAACTTATGTCAGTCAATCTAGTTTTTAGTGTATGACGTTTTCAGGAAAATAAGACCCTCCCTGGTGGCCTTAAAGACTTCCCTAGAGTAACCCACTACATACTGCTACAAGGATTGACACACTTCCGGCCGCCTGCTCTAAAAGTACTACTGCCTGGCTGACCTGCTGCCTGCTGCCCTCTTGCCTGGGTAAGAAGAATTCAACCGGCAACTTCATCTTGGCCCAAGGATCCCAGATTGACTCTAAAGGCTAGTCTGCTGACCTCCTGATCTGAGCCTCAAAGACATAAAAGGCTCCTTACCCAGCTCACGGACCCAGCTGCAGCGCGTTCCTGACCCTCAAGTTGTGCCTTTCAGGTCCTGGGCCTTTGGTGTGGCTTAAGGGCTCTGAAATCAAGTCTTTGGGTTCTTTATGACTGCGTATGGGCTCATTCACACAAAGATGCTCGCACTGAAATTCAGCATTAACTGCTTCCAGCTGTCACTTTGTAGAGCAGCATCGACAGCCTATGGCGGACTGCCAACGCGAAGCATCAGCCCACCCCTCTATGACACCTGGCCTGCTTTTTGTGCACACCAACAACCACCTGCAATGCTCTCCTTGCTCTCTGCGACTCTCTCCAGTGCAACAAGGTTTTGCCACAAATCTTGAGAAGGGAAAACTTCATTGGGACTTATCTGGGGATGTATCTGACCCATGCACCATTGCAGTCGGCCTGAACCTAAGACTTTGTCCGAGTCCAGCACGACCAGATAGCCATGGTTGGTGTCTTATGCTTTTAGGTGCCATTTTACTTTTTATTTAAAAAAAATTATAATTCTGGTTCTACTGATTGGATCCTCGTCATTTTGGTCCTGTTTTATGATTAAATTGAGCTCTATTTTTCTGACCTGGTATGGGATCTTTTTGGGCTTGACCCAGTGCAGCACAACCAGATAGCCACAGTTGGCGCTTTGTGCTTTTAGGTGCTACTTTACTTTTTACTCTTTCAAAATTCATAATTCTGGTTCTATTGACTGGATTTTTGTGATTTGGTCCTGTTTTATTATTAAATATTTTTCTAACCTGGTTTGGGATCTTTTTGTGTGACGCTTTCACTGCTTAATTGTTGGATAGTGGATTACTGGTAAGGGCAGGTAATTACCTACACTTAGCAATAGGCCACAATCCCTCAGTAGGTCCAGTCATGGTCTCAATAATTTAATTCCAGCTCAACCCTTGGTAGTTTGGCAATGAGCCACTGGGCTTAACTTAGAAGACAGTTAACACAAGCATATAATAATCACAAAAACAATAAATAAGTAAAACACAAAACACAATAAAATTCCATACCAATTTATAACAATAGATTCTATTTTTAGCTATAAGATGACACTAAAATGAAAAAAATCCAATAAAGGCAATGGGAGATATGAATATTTAAAGATTAGGGCCCTCATAACAACCCTGGCGGTATGTGATAAAGCGGCAGTAATACCAACCGGCTGGCGGTAACAAAAATGGAATTATGACCATGGTGGAAACCGCTCAGACAGACAGACAGACACTTTAACACAACAACCCACATGGCGGTCATGGCCAACAGCCAGGCGGAAGACAATGTACCGCCCACTCCATTATGACCAGCCTAACCTCCAGCTTTTCCAGGACGTTACTAACAACATCAAAAGCACGGCAGAAACAGAACACAGAAGTCAAAGGACTCACCTCTGGAGACACAGGGAACAACCACGATGCCATGGAGCCCGAATTGCACATATTTCCCATGCTCGTCTACCTTTTCCTGCATTGCGAACACCAACGCCGGCAAAGACGACCACGTCGGCTACTGCCGCCTAGCACACAAGGGAGGGGGGAGGAAAAAAAGAGTGACATCCCCATGCAACACCCCCAACACCATACACAGAACCAGATGCAGTAACATTACATATCCACCCCGTTCCCCTCAGGAATAATGCAAGGACAAATTGATTGAAAGAAAGTGCGTGTAATATGATTAAAGAACATGAATAAGTGCATTAAATTACACACGTATATACATATTTACAAATGGAGGGACACTGACCAGTCCTCTATGTCCGTGGCCCACAGGGCCACAATATAAAGGCCAAGGCCCCACCTCACTCCTGCAACAACACGGAGAGGATACTGAAGGGGCATCAGGTCGAAAATACACAGGCACCTCAGGGGGATGGGGAGTTGGGGGGCACCTCAGCCGGAAGATGGTACAACACTACTGGTCCTGGAGGGAGCAACATGCCCTGTGCGATGTCCTGGGGAGTGCAAGGCCACAGACTCTCAAGTGGGTGGTTTGCCCACTGCTTGGTCCTGGGGAGTGCAGAGCCAAAGTCTCTCAAGTGGGGGGTTTGCCCCCTGCTTGGTCCTGGGGAGTGCAAGGCTACAGTCTCTCAAGTGAGTGGTTTGCTCATTGCTTGGTTCTGGGGAGTGCAAGGCCACAGTCTCTCAAGTGGGTGGTTTTTCCACTGCTTGGTCCTGGGGAGTGCAAAGCCACAGTTTCTCAAGTGGGTAGTTTTCCCACTGCTTGGTCCTGAGGAGTGCAAGGCCACAGTCTCTCAAGTGGGTGGTTTGCCCACTGCTTGGTCCTGGGGAGTGCAAAGCCACAGTCTCTCTAGTGGATGGCTTCTCCACTGGACCTGGAGGGGGCATTGTGGCCAGTGTGCTTCATCCTGGGAAGGATGGGGTGAGTGGATGGCTTCTCCACTGGTTCTGGAGGCGGCATTGTGCCCAGTGTGCTTCATCCTGGGAAGGATACGGTGAGTGGATGGCTTCTTTCACTGGTTCTGGAGGGGGCATTGTGCCCAGTGTGCTTCATTCTGGAAAGTATGCAGTGAGTGGATGGCTTCTTCCACTGTTTCTGGACGGGGCATTGTGCCTAGTGTGCTTCATCCTGGGAAAGATGAGGTGAGTGGATGTCTTCTTCCACTGGTTCTGGAGGGGACATTGTGCCCTGTGATGCAGATCTTGGGGAGTGCAAGGTCACGGTCTCTCACCTGGGTGTCAGACCCACTGGATTTTTAGGGGCCAGGACGCACAAGAGCCTATGGAGTCAGGACTACACACGGTCCGCCAGCGATGGCGGCTGCTCAGTGGTGGGGCTGGCAGTGGTTGGGGGAGGCTCCAGCCCATCCCCTGCATCCTCGGACAGCTGCCCACTGGAGCTGCTGCTGCTGGCAGTGGTGCTGGTGGCAGTGCTGGTTGTGGTGCTGGTGGCGGGGCTGGCAGTGGAGGGGGAGGCTCCAGACCATCCCCTGCAGCCTCAGACAGCTGCCCACTGGGGTTGCTGCTGCTGGCAGTGGTGCTGGTGGCGGTGCTGGCAGTGGTCGGGGGAGGCTCCAGCCCATCCCCTGCAGCCTCGGATGGCTGAACCACCATGGTTGGTGGTGGGGGCTACGAATCAGTCCCAGCACCAGGCCTCCTTGCTCTTCCTGTTAGGAGCCGGGGATTGCCCCTTGCCCGTCACACCTGCAGCTGGTGGTGCCTCCTTGCCCTTCATAGTCGCAGCTGGTGGTGCCTCCTTGAACTTCCTTGATGCGCCTGGTTCAGGTACCCTGTCAGTGTTGCTGCCCCGGTGCCCGAGATCCCCTCCCACCTGCAGTAGCTGTCAATACTACTGTGCCCTGGACTGGGTGGCTGAGGTGCTGCCCTGGGTTTTCTTCCCTCTGGCCTGACATGAAGGACGGGGAGGGGTAGGGAAGAGGTCATTAGAGGAAAAGCTTCTTAGGGATATTGGGGCCTGAAGAGGGTGAAGGTTTGGGAGTGGAGTGAGAGGAAGTGGTTGTAGGAGGTGCCTGCTGTGTTTGGGTACAGGAGCACAGGCTGGATGCGGTTGTGAGGTGGATGGCTGTTGGGTGTCTGAGTACTTGCGTTTGGGTACCTTGGGGGGAGGGGGCACAGACACAGTGGGAGAGGACTTGTGCATGGAAGTGGTGGTGGTGACTGTCAGTTAGGGGTGTGTAGTGATAGGCGTGATGGTGGTAGTGGATGAGGATATAGTGCATGCAGGTGTGAGTGTAGACGCTGCTGGGAGGGAGGTGGACGAGGAGGAGGAGGGGGACTGAGTGGAGGCAGTGGATGTTAGTATGTCTGCATCTAGATGGTGTTTGTATGAGTGCCTGTGTGATGATGTGTGGTGCTTGTGTTTGCCAGAAACCACCCCAGTGTGTTGTTCTGGGCGCATGTTGGTCTGCTTGTGTGCTTGGAATAGGTTGGGGTTGAGGGGAATGGGACTGGGCAGAGGACGTTGGAGGGGGGAGGCTAGAAACAGGGACAATGGATGTCATCAGGGAGGAGGCCAGAGCCTGGATTGATCTCTGTTAGGCCGCCATGCCAGACTGAATGCCCTCCACAAATGCGTTTGTTTGTTGCAAATGAGTTGCCAGCCCCTGGATGGCATTCACAATGGTTGACTGCCCTACAGAGATGGATCGCAGGAGGTCAATAGCCTCCTCACTCAGGGCAGCAGTGCTAACTGAGGCAGGGCCTGAGGTTCCTGGGACGAAGGAGATGCCCACCCCCCTGGGTGAGCGGGCACGGGAAACACACTGAGGGGCTGCCGGGAGGGCAGTGCTGGTACGGGGGTGGCGGCTGTACTTGTAGTTGGGGTGAGCACAGAGGTGTCCGTTACCACTAGGGAGCTTCCATCGGAGGAGATATCACTGTCAGAACTGTCCCCTCCAGTCTCCGCCATCGTGCTCTCCTCATCCTCCGTCCCACTAGTGCCCTCACCGTCGGTGGATTCGGCCTCCTGGGCCCTGTGGGATGCAGCTCTCCCCATCGCCGATGCCTCTACTCCTCTGCCAGAAGATGCTAATACACATAAGGACAGGGTGACAAAACAAAAAGGTGGGAGGAGGAGACAAAGGATACCCTTGGTCAATGGCAGCAACAACGCCACCGTTGGCATACACAACACACTCACGCACAGGGAACAGCCCTGCACACTAGGCAATGCACTACCAGTCACAATGCTAGTCATCAGCCCATGGACAGGGATACCTACCGCCAATTTAAGCATACCTGAGACCTAAAAACCATTGTCCAGTAGTGGAGGCCTACTAGCTTGTTGGAGGGAGGTTGACCTCAGACCCTGCCCAACATGGGCCCTACCCTGCACTGGCCGGCCTGGCCTAGGGGCACCCACAGGCCCACATCCCCAACCCAGATGCCACCCCACCTCGCACAAGTAGTATACAGTATTTGGGCACTGTACTCACCACCTTGTGGCTGCTGTGATGCCCCCAATTGCCCATGCATCTCCAGACAGGCCACTGCCAGTATGCTGGTCATCAGGGGGGTCAGGGTTCGACGGGCAGCCCTTCCTCGTTGGGAGGCCATCCCCAGCTGGGCCTGCGCCGTCTTAAGTCTTATTCAAAAGGTGTTTATTCAAGTGCTAATGATTAGAGGGGGATGTACAATGGGCTGGGGTGATGGTGGAGGAATGTCCAGGATAGAGTCTAGTGTATTTGTATCACAGGTGCATTGTCCAAGGGGGCATAGGAAAGGGACCAATGGCAACTCAAGGTGGGCAGGATGAAGGAGTGGGACACAAGGGTGACATTCAGGAGAATCCTATTTCCTGGCGGGGTCTTGGCAATTTTCTTTGGCTTCTGACTGGATCGCAGGCACCGTTTGTGGGGTGGTTCTCCTTCTGCAGGGGATGGGGTGCTGGTGGCCTGTTGTTTCTGTGGCAGGGGCTCCTGTCCACTAGCCACAGCAGAGGTGGAAGGCTGTTCAACGCTTTGGCTAGTGTCAGGGGCACGGTGGTGTTCCACTGCCTCCCTCATGGTGTTGGCCTTGTCTGCCAGCACCCCTGCAAAGGAAACCAAGGTGGTGTTGATGTCCTTCAAGTCCTCCCTGATCCCCAGGTACTGTCCCTTATGCACCCACTGGGTCTCCTGCAACTTGCCCAGTATCTGGCCCACCGTCTCCTGGGAATGGTGGTATGCTCGCAGGATGTTGGTGTGTGCCTCCTGGAGAGCTGGTTCCCTGGGCCTGTCCTTCTCCTGTCCCACAGCAGTACTCACAGGTCCTCTGTTCTCCTGTGCCTCTGTCCCCTGAACTGTGTGCCCACTGCCACTGACCCCAGGTCCCTGATTGTCCTGTGTTTGTGGGGTGGCTGGGGTCCCTGTATTGGTGAACACACTGCTGATTGACGTGTCCTGGGGAAAGAGATATGGGCCCGCTGGGTGGGTACTGTGCGACTGTCCCGAGATCCCTGATGGTCCAGGGTGGTCATTCAGATCCAAGCGTC
The DNA here is from genome assembly GCF_031143425.1 of Pleurodeles waltl. Classification (NCBI taxonomy): domain Eukaryota; kingdom Metazoa; phylum Chordata; class Amphibia; order Caudata; family Salamandridae; genus Pleurodeles; species Pleurodeles waltl. The sequence continues at coordinate 893,833,479 of NC_090447.1, read as the reverse complement.
CAGAGCTGCTGTCATCACTGTGGACATCTTCTGGGGGTGGACTGGTAGTTGTTGGTACCTCCTCTCTGGTGACGTTGGGTGGGGGACCTGTGGGGATGTAAATGCAGTGTTAATATTTCTGTGTGTGTCATCTTGTGCATGGGTGTGTTACCCTGTATGATTGTTATTGTCCTGCCAGCTTTGGCTTGTGTGAGTAGTGATTTTGTGGGCTAGGTGATTCTCTCTAATGTGCATGCTTTAGTGATGTGTGTCCATGCAGGTCTGTGAGGGGTGTCCATGTATTGGTGTTGCATGCAGGGCTTGGTATTGAGATAAGTGGGTTGGGATGGTGGGGTATGTGGGAGGTGGTGAAGTGATGGGAGTGAGAGTAAGGGTGGGGTTTGTGAATGGCATGCAGATGGGGGGGTGATAGTAATAGAGATTTGACTTTCCAGAGTCCAGCCCTCCTCCTACTCCTGCCAGGCACTCAGGATGCATGATTGCCAAGAATTGCTCTTCCCATGTTGTTAGTTGTACGTCATTTTTTGGAAGGGGGAACCAGCCTTGCGTTAATTATATGCAAGGTAGGCGTTCCCTTCCAAAAAATGACATTAAGGCCTGTGCCCCTTATTTAAACTCTGGTGTCATTTTGACGCACAGGAGGGGGTGGGCCTTAAAAAACGGCGCACAGCCTGATGTGCGCCGTTTTTTAACGCCTGGGTCAGGGCAGGCGTTAAGGGACCTGTGGGCTCGGAAGGAGCCCAGAGGTGCCGTCCCCTGCCCCCAGGGACACCTCCTGCCACCCTTGCCCACCCCAGGAGGACACCCAAGGATGGAGGGACCCATCCCAGGGAAGTAAAGGTAAGTTCAGGTAAGTATTTTTTTCAGATTTTTTTTGTGGCATAGGGGGGCCTGATTTGGGCCCCCCTACATGCCACTATGCCCAATGACCATGCCCAGGGGACATTAGTCCCCTGGGCATGGCTATTGGGCAAGGGGGCATGACTCCTGTCTTTGCTAAGACAGGAGTCATGTCAATGGAGGTTGGGCGTCAAAAAAAATGGTGCAAATCCGGTTTGAGGCCTGAATTTTGCCTCAGACCTGACTTGCACCGTTTTTTGATGCACAACCCCAATTTTCCCATACGCTGGCGCTGCCTGGTGTGAGTCATTTTTTTTTACGCCCACCAGTCCGCAGCGCCGGCTAACGTCATTCCATTAATAAGGCGCCCGCATGGTGCGTTGGAATGGCGTTAGCCGGCGGTAAAAATTTTGACGCACAACTGCGTTGGCACAGTTGTGCGTCAAAAAGTATAAATATGGGCCTTGGTGTCTTGCTGCTGTGGAACATACCTTCCCCGTAGGTCGTTCCACCTCTTCCTGATGTCATCCGTTGTTCTTGGGTGCTGTCCCACGGCGTTGACCCTGTCCATGATTCTCCACCAAAGACATCCCAAGTTCTCTGAGGAGGAGCTCAGGGTCATGGTGGAGGAAATCGTCCGGGTAGAGCCACAGCTATTCGGATCACAGGTGCAGCACACCTCCATAGCTAGGAAGATGGAGCTATGGCACAGAAAAGTGGACAGGGTTAACGCAGTGGGACAGCACCCAAGAAATAGGGATGACATCAGGAAGAGGTGGAACGATCTACGGGGGAAGGTGCGTTCCGTGGTCTCAAGATATCAACTTGCGGTTCAGCGGACTGGCAGCGGACCCCCACCTCTTCCCCCAAAACTAACAACATGGGAGGAGCAGGTCTTGGCGATTCTGCATCCTCAGGGCCTCGCAGGAGGAGATGGAGGAATGGACTCTGGTAAGTCAAATCTTAACTAATACATCCCCCACCCTACCTGCATGCCAATACATACCCCCACCCTCACCCTAACCCCCATCACTCCAACTCCTCACAAATGTCCCAACATCACAAACCACACATCGTAACACCAAGCATTGCATGCAACAACAAAGCATGGATACCCATCACTAAAGCATGGCCACTGCACATACCCATACACCCCCCTAAACCACCGTCACACAGGGTCCCACACAGGAATGCAAGCACTGGGGTACACGGTCACCCACCTATTGCACACCATGGCACACACAGATGTAATAAACATTCTTTTATACCCCTGCAGGACCCCTACCCAATGTCACCGGACAGGAAGGTCCACACATGTCCACACCACCAACAGAAGAGGCCCACAGTGATGACAGCAGCTCTGTCCAAATGGATCTAGATGACCAGCCCGGCCCATCGGGGAGCTCGGGACAGTCGGTTCCCCTGACACAGTCACAGGCCACTACAGTGCTTCGCCCCTCTGGAAACACCAGCACAGCACCCACCTAGCGGGCCCATACCTCTGTCCCCAGGACACGTCAATCAGCAGTGTGTCCACCACTACAGGGAAACCAGGCTAACCCACCACCCCAACAACAACATGGACCTGGGGGCAGTTGTAGTGGGGACAAGGTCCTGGGGACGGAGGCCCAGGAACACAGTGGAACTAGGAGGGCTGCTTTGCGACAGGGGGAGGACAGGCCAAGGGAATCCACTCTCCACGAGGCCCTCTCCAACATCATGGGAGCCTACCATCACTCCCAGGAGGTGATGGCAACGGTACTGGCCAAGTTTCAGGAGACCCAGCGCCTGCAGGAGGAACAGTATATGAGCTTCAGGGAGGAACTCAGAACCATCAGCTCCACCATGGGCACCATCCTAGGGGTGCTGAAGGAAGTACTCAACACCAGGAGGGACACTGTGGCACAACAAGGGGCCCCTGACACTAGCCTGGACGATGAACTGCCCACCACCTCCGCCGGCGCTAGTGGACAGGAGGCACCGCCACAAGACCACCACACCAGCACCCCACCCCCTGCAGAGGGAGAACCACTGCGCAAACGGTCCCTGAGATCCAGGACAAAGACAGAGAATGATGCCAAGACCCCCGCCAAGAAATGAGACCACCCTGAATGTCATCCTTCTGTCCCACTTTGTCAAACTCTCCATCCTCAAACTGCCCCAGCTCCACTTCCTATGCCCATTTGGGCAATGCACCTGTGAGACTAATAGACTGGACTCTGCCATGGACATTCCTCCACCATCACCCCTCACCATTTTACAACCCCCTACAATGTTGAGCACTGAAATAAACACCCTTGAAGCACAAAACAATCTGAAGTCAGTCTGTAATTTCGAAATAGTGTATTAGCAATTACAGTGTCAAAATGGTCTTTCAAATTTAATGTCAACATACCTATGTCACACAGCTCTAGTCCATGAGGAAACAAAGCAGATGTCACACTGTGGGACCCACATCTGTGAAATCGTAAGGGAAAGTGACAACTTAGTGACCATACCCTCGGTGAAAACGACAGACAGTAGAGAGGTAGTAGTGTTAAAGTACATGTAGTAGGCAGGTTTGTATTCTTACCTGTGTCTCACTGGAAATATTGCAGGATCACGAGTTCCTGTTGTCGATGTCTTCTTCTTCTGCTTCCTCGTCTTCACTGTCCACAGGCTGCACAGCTTCAACAACACTGCCATCTGGACCGTCCTCCTGCAGAAAAGGCACCTGTCATCGCAAAGCTAAGTTGTGAAGCATACTGCAGGCCAAGATGATCTGGCACACCTTCTTTGGTGAGTAGAATAGGGATCCACCTGTCATATGGAGGCACTGGAACCTGGCCTTCAGAAAGCCGAAGGTCCGCTCTATTATCTGCTGAGTTCGCCCATGGACCTCATTGTAGCGTTCCTCTGCCCTTGTCCTGGGATTCCTCACTGGGGTCAGTAGCCATGACAGGTTGGGGTAACCAGAGTCACCTGCAAATGGCGAGGGACAACTGTTAGAAACACACTTACCTGTAGGGATATCCCCAGACAACCATTCCTACTGACTTGCTTCCAGGTGCTCACCTAATAGCCACACACGGTGCCTCTGGAGTTGACCCATCACATAAGGGATGCTGCTATTCCGCAGGATGTAAGCATCATGCACTGAGCCAGGGAATTTGGCATTAACATGGGAGATATACTGGTCTGCCAAACACACCATCTGCACATTCATGGAATGATAACTCTTCCGGTTTCTGTACACCTGTTCACTCCTGTGGGGGGTACCAAAGCCACATGTGTCCCATCAATGGCACCTATGATGTTGGAGATATGTCCCAGGGCATAGAAGTCACCTTTCACTGTAGGCAAATCCTCCACCTGAGGGAAAACGATGGAGCTCCGCATGTGTTTCAGCAAGGCAGACAACACTCTGGACAACACGTTGGAAGACATAGGCTGGGACATCCCTGATGCTATGGCCACTGTAGTTCGAAAATACCCACTTGCTAGGAAATGGAGTACTGACAGCACCTGCACTTGAGGGGGGATTCCTGTGGGATGGCGGATAGCTGACATCAGGTCTGGCTCCAGCTGGGCACACAGTTCCAGGATTGTGGCATGATCAAGCCTGTAGGTGATGATCACATGTCTTTCCTCCATTGTCGACAGGTCCACCAGTGGTCTGTACACCAGAGGATGCCACCATCTCCTCACATGTCCCAGCGGACGGTGCCTATGAAGGACAACAGCGAGCACAGAGTCAACCAACTCAGAGGTACGTACCCACAGCTTACACAGAACACGAATCATAATCAGAAATTTGGCCTGTATGAGTGTTGAGGCAAGGCCTAGGTATGTGTGACGCAGTTAAAAATTAATCCATGTGGGCCCCTGAAATGGCGGCTGCCTGACCTGTAAAGTGGGACAATGGGATGTGAGGTAACTGTGCTGGCGTTGTACACCGTCGCGGTAGGCGGTCAAAGACCGCAGCACAATTCTGCATTGGTTAACATTGGACCCCATGGGTCCCAGGAGCCAATGACGATGTACGCCGGCAGTGACGATACGCACCGCCGCGGACGTGACCGCCATTTTCTATCTGTGCAATCACTCGATATCTGATCTTCAACAGGAGAGGACCTACACTGCAAGTGCTGCTGTGACCTCGGTCTGGAAGAGACAATGGCTCGTGCGTCTGGGGAAAGGGCCCCTGCCTTCACATCGAAGGAGTTGGAGAAACTTGTGTATGGGGTCCTCCCCCAGTACACGCTACTCTACGGTCCTCCAGACAAACAGGTAAGTACACTGGGAGCATGCTGAATGGGCTATGACTGTGTTGAGTGAGGTGCATGAAAGATGGGGGGGGGAGATTGAGGCGTGCATGAAACGACGGTGATTGCATGTGCATCATGGCAAGGGTAGGGATGGGGGCCAATTACTGTGACGGTCTATTTAGTAATAACTTTCTTTTCCCCCTGTACAGTTCATGGAGTTCAGCGCCCACCAGAAAAAAGATATTTGGCGTGCCATCGCCAAGGACGTCCGGACCCTGGGCGTCTACCACAGACAGAGCACCCACTGCCGTAAGAGATGGGAGTACATTTGCCGCTGGAGCAAGAAGACGGCGGAGGCCAAGCTGGGGATGGCATCCCAACGTGGGAGGGGTGCCCGTCGCACCATGACCCCCCTGATGTTCAGGATCCTGGCGGTGGCGTACCCAGAGTTGGATGGGCGCTTGAGGGCATCACAGCAGCCAAAAGGGGGTGAGTACACTCTCATTCTGCTGATTTTGCGCGCAGTGGAGGTGTCTGGGTGGGGGAGGTGGGCTGTGGGTTTCCCTAGGCCAGGGAGAGTGTGCTAGTTAGGTCCCCTTGTTCTGGCAGACCCTATGGCACCCCACCCCACCTGTGTACAGTGCCAAGTACACCTAGTCAGGCTCCTGTGTCATCCATGTGTGCATATGTCGGCCATAGCCTTGTAAGCCATGTCCCAGGGATTGAACAGTGGAGCCCATGTGCGCGGAGTAGTGCAGGGGGCTTCTGTGTCTGTCGTGTCCGCCAACGGTAGCGGTAATGCATGCACTCAACATGTCTTTCTTCTGTCGCCCCTCCCTTTTTGTGGTCTCCCTGTTCTTGTGTGCATTAGCATCTTCAGGGGGAGGAGCAGTGGCACCGGAGCACGAGGGAGCTGCCTCCCACATGGCCCTGGAAGGCGACACTAAGGACTCAGAGTTCACCAGTGGGACGGAGGGCGAGGGGAGCTCCACGGCAGGGACAGGAGCTGACACCAGTGACACAGACTCGTCCTCTGATGAGAGCTCCCTTGTGGTGGTGGCAATATCTGTGCCTCCCGCATCTACAGGTACAGCCGCCAACCGCCTACCAGCACCGCCCTCCCAGCAGCCCCTCAGCCTTTGCCCCATGCCCGCTCACCCAGGAGGTATCACCTTCGCCCCAGGCACTTCAGGCCCTGCCCCAGTCAGCCCTGCTGCCCTCAGTGAGGAGGCCATTGACCTCCTCAGGTCCCTCACTGCTGGGCAGTCTACCATTTTGAATGCCATCCAGGGTGTAGAAAGGCAGTTGCAACAAACAAATGCATTCCTGGAGGGCATTCATTCTGGTCAGGCGGGCCTTCAGCGAGCTTTTCAGACTCTGGCCTCAGCACTGATGGCAGCCATTGTCCCTGTCTCTAGCCTCCCCCCTCCAACTTCCTCCACCCAGACCCAATCCCCTCTACCTCAGCCTATCCCAAGCACACCTTCAGAACAGCATGCACACACATCAACACACAAGGGAAGCTCTGGCAAACATAAGCACCACACATCCCTCAGGCACTCACGCAAACATCACACACATGAAGACACACCAACATCCACTGCCTCCACTGTGTCCCCCTCCTCCTCATCTCCCTCCTCCCTCCCAGTCTCGTCTACACTCACACCTGCATGCACTACATCTACAGCCACTACTTCCATCACCAGCACACCCAACACCACACCCCAATCACGTGCAGTCACCACCCCCACTGCCATTCACACGTCCCCTGTGTCCTCTCCCAGTGTGTCTGTGACGCCACCTCCCAAGATACACAAACGCAGGCACACACCCACCCAACAGCCATCCACCTCACGACAGCCTCCAGCGAATGCACCTTCACCCAAAGTCACCAAACGAACACCTCCTACACCCACAACCTCTTCCTCCACTCCCAAACCCCCTCCAGCTACCCGTCCCAGTGTTCCCAAGAAACTTTTCCTGTCCAACCTTGACCTCTTTCCCTCACCTCCCCCACCCCGTCCGTCTCCTAGGGCCCAACTCTCCAGGTCCCAACCTAGCACCTCAGCCACAACATCTCCGGGACCAGTGGTGCCTGTAGTGATCGGAATCTGGAGTGCACCGGCCACCAGGGCAGCCAGTGTGGCACGGAGCCACAGCACGGACAGTCCCCCACCTGTGAAGCATTAAAAGTTGGCCAGTGCCCGGCGGGAGAGTGGGAAGACTCCAGCCACCAAAGCCACTCCCAGGGGTACAGGTGGGAGTGTGGAGTCAGCTGCGACACCTTCCAAGGTGGGGAAAGGCCACAAGAAAGTCCGCAGGTCTGGGAAGGGCAGCACGGCGGAGCAGACCGCCATTATCCCCGCTGCCCAGGAGGCCACCGCCAGCACCAGCCCAGCTGCCCAGGAGGCCACCGACGTCATCCCCGCTGCCCAGGAGGCCACCACCAGTACCAGCCCAGCTGCCCAGGAGGCCACTGCCATCATCTCCGCTGCCCAGGAGGCCACCGCCACCAGCCCTGCTGGCCAGGAGGCTACCGCCACCAGCCCTGCTGTCTAGGAGGCCACCGCCACCAGCCCTGCTGCCCAGGAGGCCAACACCACCAGCCCTGCTGCCCAGGAGGCCAACGCCACCAGCCCTGATGCCCAGGAGGCCAACTCCACCAGCCCAGCTGCCCAGGAGGCCACCGCCAGCCCTGCTGGGCCATGAAGGACCGCCAGCACCAGTCCCGCTGGGCCAGACAGGACCGCCAGCACCAGCCCCGCTGGGCCATGAAGGACCACCAGCCCCGCTGGGCCATGAAGGACCGCCAGCACCAGCCCCGCTGGGCCAGACAGGATCGCCAGCACCAGCCCCGCTGGGCCATGAAGGACCGCCAGCACCAGCCCCGCTGGGCCATGAAGGACCGCCAGCACCAGCCCCGCTGGGCCAGACAGGACCGCCAGCACCAGCCCCGATGGGCCAGACAGGACCACCAGCCCCGCTGGGCCATGAAGGACCGCCAGCACCAGCCCAGCTGGACCTAACAGGACCGCCAGCAGCTGAACAGGCACCGCCGCCACAAGCACCGCTGAGCAGGTCACCGCCGCCACAAGCACCGCTGTACAGGTCACCGCCACCACAAGCACCGCTGAACAGGTCACCGCCGCCACAAGCACTGCTGAACAGGGCACCGTCGCAACAAGCACTGCTGGCCCATGAGTGCCAAGGGCACTGAGGCTACTGAGTCCGTCACGAGCAGGATGAAGCACTCTGGGCACCAAGCCCCTCCAGAACCAGTGGAGTATCACAACCCCTACCTCTGTCCTTGGCAGGATGAAGCACTCTGGGCACCAAGCCCCCTCCAGAACCAGTGGAGTATCACATCCACTACCTCAGTCCTTGGCAGGATGAAGCACTCTGGGCACAAAGCCCCCCCCAGAACCAGTGGGGAAAGCATCCACTTGAGAGACTGTGGCTTTGCACTCCCCAGGATGGAACAGTGGGCAAACCACCTACTGTAGAGACTTGAGAGACTCTGGCTTTGCACTCCCCAAGATTGAACAATGGGCAAACCACCCACTGTAGAGACTTGAGAGACTGTGGCTTTGCACTCCCCAGGATGCAGCAGTGGGCAAACCACCCACTGTAGAGACTTGAGAGACTGTGGCTTTGCACTCCCAAGGATGGAACATTAGGCAACCAACCCACTGTAGAGACTTGAGAGACTGTGGCTTTGCACTCCCCAGGATGGAATAGTGGGCATGTGTCCCCGTCGTGGATTTGGCATTGTGAACTCAACCGGCTGAGGTGCCCTCCCTTTCCCTTCCCCCTGAGGTGCCTGTTTTATTGCTATCTGATGCCCTCTGTCATGTTCGGGGAGTGTGGGCCTCGCCCATACCGCGTGGGCCCAGTGTTCCACGGACTTCAATGGAGCACTACTTGGACTACTATTCTTGGTGTACATTTTGTTTATAGTGTATATATATATTTTTGCGTACTGGATTTTAGTATATTACAATGGTTACACTCATTTTCTTTGGTCTTTGCATTCTTCTGGGGGGGTTGCGGGGTGTAACTGTAAGGTATCATGCTGTATTAGTGTGTGTATTGTTGTGGGTGAGGGTGGGGTGGGGGTGTTGCGTATTGCATGTGTGTGTCCCTGTTTTTTCCCTCCCCCTCTCCCGTGTCATAGGTGCAGTACTCACCGTTGTCTTCGCCACCGGCATTCGTGCTCCTGGTAGAGGAGCAAGAAGATAAGGGCTGGCAGGATCTGGAGCTAGGGTTCCATGGCGTCCGGATTCCTCCAGGGGTGTGTAGAGGTGAGCGTTTTCCCTTCAAAGTCCTGTTTCCGCCGTGTTTTTGTCCGCTGTGAATCCGCCCCGGAAAAGGTGGTGGATTGGTAGGTTGTGATACTGTGGGCGGTACATTGTCCTCCGCCTGTCTGTTGGCGGTGACCACCAATCTTTTTGTTTGTACCGCCGTGGCGGTCTGAGTGAAAATGTGGCTGTCTTTGTTGGCAGTTTCTGCCACGGCCGTGATTCCATTTTTCTTTCCGCTGGCCTGTTTGCGGTTTTACCGCCGCTTTAACACCGACCGCCAGGATTGTAATGACCAGCTTAGTCTTTTTTTCAGGACAAGTTTCTTCACCTGGACGAAGTCACAAATTAGATCCGACCTCCCAGGAGCCCTCTTTGGATACGCATCGCAGGGGACCTCAATGAAAAATTCTACCTTTGGACTAAGACAATTTTTCTTGATGGAAATCTTCATCCGGCTGAACATGAAATTGGATCCAACCTCCCTGAAACCTTCTTTGGATAAGCTGTGCTGGAAGCCTTGGTCAACTTATTACGTCCAGACTTTTTTAAAGCTTTTTCTTTCCGATGTTCGACGATCCTCCAAAGCAAGCCAATTTTGAGTCGACATCATTGGATTGCTTTTCCACAAGCCCCCAATGAAATACTGGAAGTCTGGAGCTCTGGAGGTTATCAGCAGGACGAACCTGCAAGTCAGGCTGGGTCGCGATCGACGTTGGCCGGCTTGACTCACGACATTGGATGGAGAAACTGTTGCTGATTTATTGTGATGGGGGAACGACCCGCTTGTCTAATGGACACGGTATTTGACCAGTTATTTAATGTCACGACGACAAGAAAGGGAAGAAGGAGATATCTTTCTCCTTCTGCTTATCTAGTTTCCGAGGCATTCTGGAATTGATGGCAGCAGTGATTAGTTTTGAACAGCGTCATGAGATTGGAATCATCATTTGTACAAGGCCATTTGTATCTGTGGATTTTGCACCTTCTTATTTCGAACTTTTTATTAATAGACACTGTAAGTGGAATTATAAATTATTAGAGAGTGTCTGACACATGAAACGCTATTTCAGCAATATAGAATCAGTTGTGACAGTCACTTTTAATATGAGAAGTTACTACAGTGTTTGTATGAATGATTAAAAACAAGTGCGGTGCATTATGGAACATGCAGGAAACGTATGTAGGCCACGTGACATTTGAACTCAAAAGCACCTGAACGCAATGACTTCAAACAATTTCCTGTGAACAAGGCATTTCGCCAAAACGCATTAGGAGTGTAAATATATATATATATATATATATATATATATATATATATATATATATATATATATATATATAGAGAGAGAGAGAGAGAGAGCGATAGATATACTTATATTTACGAGCTATAGTTAACTTAGGGCGCAAATTATAGTTACTTGAAATAACTGTAACTATAACTGCTGAATTTGTCTGGTTTCGTACAAGTAAATTGAGAACCTAACTATAACATCCCTGTAACCTTTGGTTTTTTACGTGAACTTTCAAGGTTTTTTAACTATGTTTCCTAACTATAATGTCCCTTTTCTTAATGGAAAGTAATTTTAATTACTATATGTTAATTCAACCACTGCTGGTCTTGGGCTGTGCGCAGTGAATGTTCACTGCAGAGTCTAGCCTGCAGCCAGGCCCTGAGGCCAAGCCCCTATAACCTCGCAGTCCAGTGCCACACATGGTTATTGGCTGTGTGTGGCAGGGGTTGGTCACAGGGCCTAGCCTGGGCCAACCCCTATAATCACCCAACTCTGCACTGCGCACAGCCTTCAGCTGTGCATCACAGGTGTAAGTGTCTGAGTGGGTATGTGAGTGGGAAAATTTGATTGAAAGGAAGATAGAAAGAGAGAAAGAAAGTGAGAGGGAATGAGATATATACCCTCATTATGACAATGGCAGTAAATCCCACTTACCGCCATGCCGACTGCCGCCAATGTAACGCCGCTGCAGTGGATAATCGCCAACCATATTATGACACACATACCAATCCGTCACTATACATCCACACACACAAGTCCTCCAGCCCAAAGGTCATTGATAAACTGGCGGTAGCAAAACCCACACCGTTACGCCAACAAAACCCCAGGTTCTCAGAGGAGGAGCTATGGGTCATGGAGGAGGAAATTATCCAGGTAGAGCCACAACTATTTGGATCACAGGTGCAGCAGGCATCCATTGCTAGGAAGATGGAGCTATGGTGGAGAATCATGGACAGGGATAACGCCGTGGGACAGCACCCAAGAACCAGGGATGACATCAGGAATAGGTGGAATGATCAACGGGGGAAGGGGTGTTCCGTGGCCGCAAGACACCAGCTCGCAGTACAGAGGGCTGGCGGTGGACCCCCACCTGCTCCCCCACAACTAACAACATGGGAGGAGCAAGTCTTGGCAATCATGCATCCTGAGGGCCTAGCAGAAGTAGGAGGAGGACTGGAGTCTGGTAAGTCAAATCTCTATTGCTGTCACCCCCCTACCTGCATGCCATCACAAACCCCAACCCTTACCCTCACCCCCATCACTCCACCACCTCCCACATACCCCAACATCAAAACCCACTCATTCCAATACCAAGCCCTGCATGCAACACCAGTTCATGGACACCCCTCACAGATCTGCATGAACACCTATCACAACTGCATGCACACTGGAGAGAATCACCTAGCCCACCAAATAACGACTCATACAAGGCAAATCTCCCAGGACAATAACAACCATAGAGGGCAACACACCCATGCACAATCTGTCACACGCAGAAACAATAAAACTGAACTTACATCCCCACAGGTATCCCAGCCAATGTCACCACAGAAGAGGTGCCAGCAACATCCAGTCCCACCACAGAAGAGGTCCACAGTGATGACAGCAGCTCTGCTCGCCTGGATCTGGATTACCAACCTGGCCCATCAGGGATCTCCGGACAGTTGGTTACACAGGCACAGTCTCACACCACCATAGAGCCTCCACCCTCAGGAAACACCACCACAGCACCCACTCAGCGGGCCGATACCTCTGTCCCCAGGACACATCAATCAGCAGTGTGTCCACCACTACAGGGACCCCAGGACACCCCACAAACACAGGACGATCAGGGACCTGGGGTCAGTGGCAGCAGGCACACAGTTCAGGGGTTAAAGGCACAGGACAGCAGGGAAGCTGGGAGGACTGCTGTGCGACAGGAAGAGGACAGGCCCACGGAATTGACTCTCCAGGAGGCACTCACCGCGATCCTGGGAGCATACCGTCATTCCCAGGATACCCTGGGACAGATACTGGCCGATTTGCAAGAGAACCAGCGGCTGCAGGAGGGACAGTACCTGGGGATCAGGGAGGACTTGAAGGACATCAACATCACCCTGGTCTCCATTGCAGGGGTGCTGGCAGACATGGCCAACACTATGAGGGAGGCAGTGGCACACCACTGGGCCCCTGACACTAGCCAAACCGATGAACAGCCCTCCACTTCAGCTGCCGCTAGTGGACAGGAGGCCCTGCCACAGGACCAACAGGCCACCAGTACCCCTTCCCCTGCAGAAAGAGAACCACCCTGCAAATGTTCCCCTTTGATCCTGGCAGAAGCCGGAGACTATTGCCGAGACCACCGCCAGGAAATAAGACTCTCCTGAATGTCACCCTTGTGTCTCACTCTGTCACTCTGCCCACCTTGAACTGCCATTGCTCCCCTTTTTATGCCCCCTTGGACAATTCACCTGTGTTACAATTAGACTGGACTCTATCCTGGACATTCCTCCAACATCATCCCAGCCCATTGTACTTCCCCCTCTACTTCTTAGCACTTAAATAAACACCCTTTGAAAAAATAAAATTTTGGAGTATGTCAAATTATTTAAGTATACTTTTGTTTATCAAGGTTTAAACATTGTAATTCAACTGTACAGTGCTGTATACATAGGAAAAACTTGTAGTTGGCTGCAGTGAACACACCAGGAGCAATAGTGGGGCACCAATATCTGCAAATAGAGATGCCAAAGGGTAAAGTGAGTGGTCATAGAAGTGGAAAAAAAAAGTCTGCCAGTGACAATCTCGTACACAAAAATGTCAATTAAATGTGAAGTTACACTGTCTTACCTGTGTGCCATTGGAAGTATTGATGAATAATTGCACTTCTGTTGTCCTCATCCTCATCCTCTGCCTTCTCATCTTCACTGTCCCTAGGGTCCACTGCTACCACACGGCCATCTCCAGCCTCCTCCTACTGCAGAAAAGGCATCTGGTGACGTAAGGCATGGCTGTGCAACATACAGCGCGCCACTGCTACCACACCGCCATCTCCAGCCTCCTCCTCCTGCAGAAAAGGCACCTGGTGATGCAAGGCATGGTTGTGCAACATAAAGCATGCCACGATGATCTGGCAGACCTTCCTGGGTGAGTAGCAGAGGGATCCACCGGTTAGATGGAGGCAATGAAACCTGGCCTTCAGGAGGCCAAAGGTCCCCCCTATGATTCTTCTTGCTTGCCCTTGTGCCTCATTGTAACGTTCCTCTGCCCTTGTCTTGGGATTCCTCACAGGGGTCAGTAGCCATGAGAGGTTGGAGTAACCAGAGTCACCTGCAAATATTGAGGGACAACTGTTAGCCACACACTAATCCTTAGGGCCCACACCATACCAATACACCAACATTGACTGGGTGGGAACAAGGGCTCACCTATTAGCCACTCCCTGTGCCTCTGGAGTTGAGCCATCACATTTGGGATGCTGCTATTCTTCAGGATAAAGGCATCATGCACAGACCCAGGATACTTTGCACTGACGTGGGAGATATACTGGTCCGCCAAACACACCCTCTGCACATCCATGGAGTGAAAGCTCTTTCGATTTCTGAATACCTATTTATTTCGTGGAGGGAAATGCAATATGTGTTCCATCAATAGCCCTAGTAATGTTGGGGATATGTCCCATTGCATTGAAACCAGCTTTCACTGTGGCCAAATCCTCCACTTGGGGGAAAACAAAGGAGCTTCTCATGTGATTAATCAGGGCAGACAACACTCTGGTCAGCACTATTGAGAACATTGGCTGAGACATTCCAGCTACTAATCCCACTGTCACTTGGAAAGAGCCAGTTGCCAGGAAATGGAGCACAGATAGCAGTTGCACAAGAGGGGGGATCCCAGAGGGGCGACGGATAGCAGAGATTAGGTCAGGCTCCAATTGGGCACACAGCTCCGTGATTATGGCCCTGTGAAGTTTATAGATGAGGATAATGTGCCTGTCCTCCATTGTTGCCAAGTCCACCAGGGGTCTGTACATGGGGGGATGTCTCCATCTACTATTCATCCGCAGCGGTTGCAAACTATGGGGTAAAATAGTGAGCAGCTGGTCATTATCTCAACATTCCAACCACCACAGTTCAATGCATTTTGTGATTGTAACATTATTTTGTTGGAGATATCCAAATGGTAAGTTTGTGTACTGTGATGCAGTTAGGGTTAATGGCCTGTCCCCTCCCTGAAATGGCGTCCACCTGTTCGGTGGAAATTAGGTAATTCCGCTGATGTTGTGCGCCGTTGTGGGAGGCGGTCGAGAACCGCTGTGCAACTACTCATTGGTTAACATTGGACCCTATGATGTACAGTGGCCAGTGGTGATGTACTCAGGCGGTGACGGTATGCACCACTGCGGATGTGACTGCCATTTTCTAGCTGTGCACTCACTTGCTACCTGACCTTCAACAGGAGAGGACCTACACTGCATGTGCTGATGTGACCTGTGTCTGGACCCGACCATGGCTCGTGTTACTGGGGAAAGGGCCCCTGCCTTCACCTCAGCGGAGTTGCAGCGAGTGGTGGATGATGTCCTCCCCCAGTACCGAATGCTGGATGGGCTTCCAGACCAACAGGTGAGTACACCGTGAGTACGATGCATGATGTGTGAATGCATGGAGTGCTGTGTGTGAAGGCCTCATGTAGGGGGTGGGTGGTGGATGGGCCCTGTCTGTGCTAATGGGGATGGGAAGGGGCATGGTGGGCCATGAGTGTAACAGGCAGGGTGGTCGAAATAATACCTTTCCCTGTGTCTATTTCCCTGCAGGTCAGCTCCCATCAAAAGATGGCTATGTGGTGTGCCATTGCCAAGGACGTGTGGACCCTTGGGGTCTACGGCAGGTGGAGCACCCACTGTCGGAAATGGTGGGAGGACCTGAGAAGCTGGGCACTGAAGACCATGGAGGCCCAGCTGGGGATGGTCTCCCAACGAGGAAGGGGTGCCCGTCAAACCCTGGCCCCCCTGATGGCCCGCATACTGGTGGTGGCCTATCCAGAGCTAGATGGGCGCTTGTACACCGTCGCGGTGGGCGGTCGAAGACTGCGCCGCAATTCTGCATTGGTTAACAGTGGGCCCTATGAGTCCCAGGACACAATGATGATGTACGCCGGCGGTGATGGTACGCAGCGCCGCAGACGTGACTGCCATTTTCTGTCTGTTCACTCACTTGATACCTGACCTTCAACAGGAGAGGACCGACACTGCAAGTGCTGCTGTGACCTGTGTCTGGAAGCGACGATGGCTACAGTGTCTGGGGAAAGGGCCCCTGCCTTCACTTCAGAGGAGTTGGAGAAACTAGTGGACGGGTCCTCCCCCACTACACGCAACTGTACGGTCCTCCAGACAAACAGGTGAGTACACTGTGAGCATGCTGCATGGGCAATGCCTGTTTTGAGTGGTGTGGATGGAAGACATTGGGGGGCTGAGGGCTGCATGTGCGGATGGTGAGTGTATGTGCATCAGAGCATGGGTGGAAACTGGTGGGCAATGAGTAAGACGGTCCGGACGGGTAAGTAATTTCCTTTCCCCCTGTACCATTCCTCTAGGTCAGCGCCCACCAGAAGAAGAGTATTTGGCGTGCCATCGCCAAGGACGTCCGGACCCAGCAGGTCTACCACAGACGGAGGACCCACTGCTGTAAAAGATGGGAGGACCTGCGCCTCTGGAGCAAGAAGACGGTGGAGGCCCAGCTGGGGATGGCATCCCAACGTGGGATTGGTGCCCGTCGCACCATGACCCCCCTGATGTTCTGGATCCTGGCAGTGGCGTATCCGGAGTTGGATGGGCGCTTGAGGGCATCACAGAAGACACAAGGGGGCGAGTATACTCTCATTCAGCTGACTCGTGCGCATTACGAGGTGTCTGGGTGGGGGAGGTGTGCAGTGGGTTCCCCTAGGCCAGGGCGAACTTGGTAGGCAAGGTCCCTTGTGAGGTAGGCCATGTGGCACCCAAACCCCACCAGTGGTAAGAGCCATCTACACCTAGTCAGGCTCCTGTGACTTCCATGTGTGCAGCAATTGGTCTTAGGCCTCGTACCCCAAGGTCAGCTGAAATTTCTAGGAACTGTCAGTGCATGGCGTAGTGCAATGGGCTGCTCCCTGTGTGTTGTGTCCGCCAATGGTAGTGGTGTTGCATGCACTGAACATGTCTTTCTTCTGTCTTTCCCACACTTTTTGTGGTCTCCCTGTTCTTGTGTGCAATAGTATCATCAGGCAGAAGAGCATTGGCACCGGAGCAGGAGGGAGCTGCAACCCACTTGGCCCTGGAGGGTGAAGCAACGGAGTCTGAAGCCACCAGTGGGATGAAGGGCGATGGGAGCTCCACGGCGAGGACAGGAGCAGACAGCAGTGACAGCGACTCCTCCTCTGATGGGAGCGCCCTTGTGGTGGCGGGCACCTCTGTGCCCACCGCATCAACAGGTACAGCTGCCACCCTGCCTACCAGCACTGCCCTCCCAGCAGGCCCTCAGCGTGTGTCCTGTGCCCGCTCACCCAGGAGGGTGGGCATTTCCTTTGCCCCAGGCACCTCAGGCCCTGCCCCAGTCAGCCCTGCTGCCCTCAGTGAGGCGGCTATTGACCTCCTGAGATCCCTCACTGTTGGGCAATCTACCATTGTGAATGCCATCCAGGGTGTGGAGAGGCATTTGCAACAAACAAATGCATACCTGGAGGCATTGAATCTGGGCAGGCAGCCCAACAGAGAGCATTTCAGGCTCTGGCCTCAGTACTGGTGGCAGCCATTGTCCCTGTGTCCAGGCTCCCCTTCCAACTTCCTCCACCCAGACCCAATCCCCTGTACCCCAGCCTATCCCAAGCACACCATCAGACCAGCATGCACACAAATCAATACACAAGAGTGGCTCAGGCAAACATAAGCACCACACATGCCACAGGCACTCACACAAGCACCATCCCCATGCAGACACAGCAACATCCACTGCCCCGACTGTGTTCCCCTCCTCCATGTCCTCCTCCTCCCTCCCTGTCTCATCTCCACTCACACCTGCCTGCACTACATCCTCAGCTACTACCTCAATCACCAGCACACCCATCACCACACACCCCTCATGTGCACTCACCACCCCCACTACCATTCACACATCCCCAGTGTCCTCTCCCAGTGTGTCAGTAAGCCCTCCTCCCAAAGTACACAAACATAGGCACACACCCACCCAACAGCCATCCACCTCACAACAGCCTCCGGCCCATGCACCTTTACCCAAATTCAGCAGACGTACACCTCCTACAACCACTACCTCAGCCCCCACTCACAAACCCCCTCCATCTTCCCGTCCAAGTGTGTCTAAAAAACTCTTCCTGGCTAACATTGACCTCTTCCCTTCACCTCCCCCCGTCCTTCCCCTAAGGCCAGGCTTTCCAGGTCCCAGCCCAGCACCTCAGCCACCACATCCCCAGGCACAGTGGTGCCAGCAACTGCCGGGTCATCAAGTGCGCCACGCATCAGGGCTGCCAGTGTGCCACGTAGTGAGGGCAAGGACATTCCTCCACCTGCCAAGGTGAAAAAGGTGCCCACATCCTGGAGGGAGAAGCCGAAACTACCAGCCACCAACGGCTCCTCAAAAACAGAACGGGATAGTGGCAAGATAACTGCGGCACCATCAAAGCTGGGGAAGGTCCAAAAGCAGAAGAGCAGGTCAGGAGAGGGCATGGTGGCACCAACTGAGGGACCAGTGTCACACTTTCTGTCCATGACCACGCCTACCTGTATGGCAGCGCACACCGCTAGCTGCCCCGCACCACAACCGCCACCTGCACCACCCCCGCCTCAAAGACAGTCCCCCGCCTCTTTCCCAGTGGGCAGCCGTCCGAGTCTGGAGGAAATGTCCTGCTGTGTCCCTCAGCAGGTGCTGACACATGCACCGCTGCCAGCACCGCCGCCAGCACTGCCGCCACAGACATCGCCGCAAGCTCCACAGACACCGCCGCAAGCACCGCCACTGGCCCCGTGGCGACCCTGGGCAGCTTCCATGAGCCATGACTTCCATCACTTGTTGCACCTGCAGGTGGAAGGCGAAGCCGCAGCAGTGTGGGGTATGTCGCTGCATCCAGGGCGAATCATACCACCTGAACCTTGCCAATCTCATGGCACGCACACCCAGGTGAGGGAATTGTACCGGCCACACTGTACGTGGAGCACGATGGGCACCAGGCCCCCTCCAGAACCAGTGGAGTATCACATCCACTACCTCAGTCCTTGGCAAGATGAAGCACTCTGGGCACCAGGCCCCCTCCAGAACCAGTGGAGACTGTTATCCACTTGAGAGACTGTGGCTTTGCACTTCCCAGGATAAAGCAGTGGGCAACCCACCCACTGGAGAGACTTGAGAGACTGTGGCTTTGCACTCCCCAGGATAAAGCAGTGGGCAACCCACCCACTGGAGATACTTGAGAGACTTGGCTTTGCACTCCCCAGGATAAAGCAGTGGGCAACCCACCCACTGGAGAGACTTGAGAGACCGTGGCTTTGCACTCCCCAGGATAAAGCAGTGGGCAACCCACCCACTGTAGAGACTTGAGAGACTGTGGCTTTGCACTCCCCAGGATTGAACAGTGGGCATGTGGCCCCCTCGTAGATTTGGCATCGTGCACTCAAGCGGCTGAGGTGCCCCCCCTTTCCCTCCCTCTGAGGTGCCTGTTTTCTTGCTGTCTGATGCCGCTGCAGTGTTCTCTCCGTCATGGTCGGGGATCTTGTGTGGGCCTCGCCCATACCGTGTGGTCCCAGTGTTCCACTGACTTTCTTTGTGCAGTACCTGGACTACTATGCCTGGTATATATGTTGTACATGGTGTATATATATATTTCTGCCTACTTGTTTGTAATATATTCCGATGGTTACACTCATTTTCTTTGGTCTTTGCATTCTTCCGGGTGGGGTTTGGGGGGTGTAACTGTGATGTATTGATATGCGTTAGTGTGTGTGTTGTAGTGGGTGAGGGTGGGGGTGGTGCGTGTGTGTGTCCCTGTTTTTTACCTCCCGCCTCCCCTGTGTCGCAGGTGCAGTACTCACCGTGGTCTTCGTCGCCGGCGTTTGTGCTCCTGGTAGAGGAGCAGGAAGACTATCGCAGGTAGGATTTGGAGTTCCGGTTCCATGGTGTCCTCGTTCCTCGTGGAGTGTGTAGAGGTGAGCGTTTTCCCTTTGAAATTCCTGTTTCCGCCGTGTTTTTATCTGCGGTGAATCCGCCCCGGAAAAGGTGGCGGATTGGCCTGTCATAATAGTGTGGACGGTACATTGTCTCCCGCCTGTCTGTTGGCGGTGACCCCCTTGCTGTTTGTTTGTACCGCCGTGGTGGTCTGAGTGTTAAAGTGGCTGTCTTTGTTGGCGGTTTCCGCCACGGTCTTAATTGCTATTTTTTTAGTGCCGGCCTGTTGGCGGTCTTACCGCCACTTTAACACCGTCCGCCAGGGTTGTAATGACCCCCATTGTCTTCAGACAGCAGACATTTAATTAGTGCCTCTATCTGAGATTACCTTTTTAGGGAAGCTCACAGTGGTAAAGATACTGAGGGGCATATTTATACTCCGTTTCGCCGAATTTGCGTCGTTTTTTTCGACGCAAATTCGACGCAAAACTAACTCCATATTTATACTTTGGCGTTAGACGCGTCTAGTTCATGGAGTTAGCGTCATTTTTGTGCGTGAACACCTTCCTTGAGTAAATGATATGCAAGGTAGGCGTTCCCGTCTTAAAAAATGACTCCGATGCATATGCGTAGTATTTATACTCCCGGGCAAAAATGACGCCCGGGAGTGGACGGGTCTATAAAACCCGCATTAGCACTGGATTTTAGCGCCTGGGTCAGGGCAGGCGTTAAGGGACCTGTGGGCTCAGAATGAGCCCAGAGGTGCTCTCCCCTGCCCCCAGGGACACCCCCTCCCACCCTTGCCCACCCCAGGAGGACACCCAAGGATGGAGGGACCCACCCCAGGGACATTAAGGTAAGTCCAGGTATGTATTATTTTTTATTTTTTTTTGTGGCATAGGGGGGCCTGATTTGTGCCCCCCTACATGCCACTATGCCCAATGACCATGCCCAGGGGACAGAAGTCCCCTGGGCATGGCCATTGGGCAAGGGGGCATGACTCCTGTCTTTGCTAAGACAGGAGTCATTTCAATGGGGGATTGGTGTCGTAAAAAAATGGCGCAAATCGGGTTGTGGCGATTTTTTTGCCTCAGCCTGACTTGCACCATTGTGGACGCCCATACGCCATTTTCCCCCTACGCCGGCGCTGCCTGGTGTACGCCGTTTTTTTTAACGCACACCAGACAGCGCCGGCGGCTAACGCCGGCTAACGTCATTGAATAAATACGGCGCCCGCATGGCGCTTCAGAATGGCGTTAGCAGGCGGTATTTTTTTTGGCGCAAAACTGCGTTAGCGCAGTTTTGCGTCAAAAAGTATAAATATGGCCCTGAGAATGGCTCTGGCTGCTACAGGAGCAGTAGCTGTCCGAAATGGAATTGCTTCTGAATAACTCTTGGCATGGTCCACTACCACTAGAATAAACCTATGCCCTGAACAGTAGATGGGTCCAGGGGAACACTAATGTCAATCTCCACCCTCTCAAAGGGATCACCCATTACAGGTAGTGGTGTGAGGAGGGCATTTGGCTTTCCATCTGCCTTGCCACTGGCCATCGCAGGTCATACAGGAAAGAGAGATCTCCTTCACTTACTCTGTTATCTTGGACTAGTATAAATGGTTGACTAATCTGTCCCATTTTTTAGTTTGCCTTAGATGTCCTGCTAAGCTGATGTAATGGACAAGGTTAAGGATCAATTCTCTGAGTGTTAGGGGACCACCACTCTCCTGGTTGCCCCTGGTTTGGGCTCCCTTGCCTCATGGTATAGGATCCTCTCCTCCCTGTATACCTTAAGGGTTCCACTTACATCTCCATTCTTCTGTTTGACAGATAATTTTCCCAGTCTTTCAAGAGTGGGGCATGTCTTTCACCCCTGGATCAAGTAAACTCTGGAGGGACCACATGCTCCTTAAAGTTCCTCCAAGTCATGTAAATCCTTCAAAACAGCAACCTCCTCTTCAGAGACCAGGCCCTTCTTCTGAGGGTCAGGCTCCTTCTGGCTCTGTGGATGTTTTGCAGAAGACTTCCTAGGCTTCTTGCCTTCCCTCTTGTTGCTAGGGACTGGTTCCACTATTTCAGAATCCACAGGCCTTGCACTTTTGCTCAAGGCTCTCTATTATCTCGTGGAGACAAAAGCCTACTCAGGGAGAGCCAGCATTGCTGTATGAGTCCTTCTCTCTACCTCTGCCCAGGCAGAGGTTTCAAGGTCATTGCCTAGCAGATACTCCACTGGGATGGCAGGGGACACAGCTACCTTCTCAGGGGCAGGAATCCCTCTCCACTCAAAGTCTACCATTAGTGCGAGGTGTGACTTTGTAACATTGTCAGGGTTAACTATTTAATACACCTCATCTGGTAATATCTGGCTCGGTAAACTACCTTGGCCATCACCATGGACATGCTGGCACCTGTATCCCTCAAGGCCTGAACTTCCACTTCATTGATTTTTGGCCACTTCCAGTACTTTACCATGCTAGCAGGCCAGTGAGCCAAAGGTTCAATTTCCTTAGCACCCAGGGACACTAATGTGGCTTCAGTATACCCCTTGCAATCTCCAGGGACAAATTCTACCCCCATCCCTACACTGGCAATACCCCTGGGAGAGTTACTCCTGTGTCCTGTTAGACTACAGTCAAAGCAGACCCTTGCCTTTGAATGGTCAAAATTATTTTCCTCATACTCCCCTTACTTTGGGATGGGGCTCTGGGCTCCCCATATTGGGCTTCTTGTGGGTACTCTCTGGGCGTCTCTGACTTTTAAACCCCCCCCATATTCTTTCTGGATAGGGACCTTCCCTCCCTTCTTGTGCTCACCATCAGGGGATTTCTTGAATACCCAAGTACATACCCACTCATAAGCTATCTTCTCCAGCTGTCTAGGGCTGGATAACATAGAGTTTACCAGATGCTGGTGTAACTTTTCTGAGGAACAATTTGTCAAAATGTGCTCTTTGACCATTAAATTATAGAATCCCTCATAGGTATCAACCTTGTTACTCTTACCCTACCCATCCAATAACTTCACAGACGCATCTACAAAATCAACTGATTGTGTTGCTCCCTTTTGTGGGCTCCTAAACGCTTGTCTATACATTTCAGGGGTGAGATTAAAGAGCTCAGTGAGTGCACCTTTCATGTGTGTGTAAGATTCTGCCACCTCATCCGCTACTGTCAGTAATCCATCTCTCCCTATTGTTAGAATGGGCTCTCACAGTAAGGACCTCCAGTGTTGTTCACCCACCCTTCTCATCCTAAGAGCTCTCTCATAGTATGCTAGCCATTTGTCTTTACTATCCCCCTCATTATACTTGGACACAATCCATTTTGGCTCATCCACCATACCTGTAGTCACCAAAACAACAGTCAGCCACCCACCACCTCCACCACCTCCAACCTCTCATCCTAAGACACATAAACACCATCACTCACCCACCCAACAGACACCCAGCACCCACAAGCATTAGCTCTTCTTGCTCCCAGACAGAGAGTCATGCTTTGAATGAATTGTGGGGACCACAGTCTTCTGGTTCTCCTCTGTAAATGGGTTATTGTTACCCTCCTCATCCCCACTCCCAGGGATAATCGCGTCCCCCAGCAGGGACTGTGCTTTACTTGAATCTTCCTGGGCTTTGGGGGCTTTATCCAGGTAATTCTTTTTAGCTGAAACCTCAGGAAGGATTTTCCTCTCTTTGCATAAAGCCATCAAATCATTAATTTTCCAAGTAGGCAAGGTGGCCAAGGTGATTCCTTTGCCCTCTATCCTTGAAGACTTATAGTAGCAAGAAAAAAACATTGGGCAATTCCTTTAACTTTTCTTCGCTGAAGTAGGTGCCTTAAGTGATAGAACTCAGTCAACCTTTCACTTCTTGACTTCGCACAAACACTTTCAGTGAGTTACTAAGATATTAGTTTTCTGGTATAGCCAAACACAAGTTCTGAATCTTACTGCTAGGCACCAATGTGAGGATTCAGGGTGTACTACATGGCATGGCTGGTAGCCATACTCTGCTGTACACTCACAAATACCATTTTGGATCCAGTCAGGTATGTTTACTTAAACTTAAGGTCAGCCCTGGTTAGCTGTTTCTGAGCTAAGGAACAATATGTAAAGCATTTAACAACACCAAACAACAGAATAAGAAAGTCACACAACACAAAAGAAACAAGACACCAAGTTAAAAAAATAAATTGCATTTTTATGAATCTTTAGAGACCATGATCATAAAAATTCACCTTAGGATCCTGAAGGTATAGAATCTTAAAGGAATAAACAATTTTAGCATCAACCACAAACAAGCAATGATCAACTACAACTTTAGAAACTTTAGAAACTTGTGTAACATTTGGAAAAGTTATTTCTGCAACTCTGGCCAGAGCTGGGCATCCAAGCACACCAGGACAGGCATCCAGGGGGATGGAAAGGATACTTAGAGCAGTTACCTGGCCCCTAGAGAGTTTTTAGAGCAAAGTGCAAAAATTACTGTAGGACTGCCATAGACAATAATGGAGTGGTCCTGAGGCTGAGGGATGCAGGCTAAAAATACTCAAGGATGTTCGTGATGTGTGGACCATGGGGATGAAGTCTAGTTGAGTACTCGGTCCACAGGTGAGTGGGAGCAACTCTGTCCATGTATATTGGAATCCCATAAAGTCTTCTTTGCAGGGTTTCTTGGGCTGCCGATACATACCTTGTGCTTTTGCATTACAGTGTTCATGGGTCAAAACGTTGATGGAGGCCGGTGTCCCCCTAGGGTAACAAATCCAGTCACAACAAATATTCACGAGTCTAGCAGACATGGATGCACTTTTTGGATATTTCCCAATTGTCCTTGGCGGTACACAGCGCCAAGTAGTGGCAAGACTTCTGCTTTGGCTACCAGAGGTGCCTTCAGCTATAATGACCCCAGTGCTTTTCTGGGGGCCAACCAACTCATCTTTGGAGTCTATGCTTCAGGCAGGGGAGCAGTGGTTCCCTGAGCTAGGCATGCAGAAAAGGGTCCAAACTCCATGAGCTCAAAGTACAGCAGGTACTTTCACTACAGCATCACAGCCTCTCTTTCTGCACTTCCAATAGGTGTGGAGTGGTCTTCTCGTCTTCTTTCAAGGTCCGGTGAGTACAGAAGGTCATTGTCCTGGAGTGGCATATTTATCTAAGAACAGTGCCCTGAGGGGACCATATGGCCACCGGCCTGTGGGCTATGGGGTCCCCACCTACCTATTGATAAATTTCCTGTGGTGTGTCTCACCTGGCTATCCCAGAATGCTACATTCTTGTCCACTTCAAGATGGAAGGATCTTTTCTTGGTGTTAAGGAGCAAGCTAGCCCACCCTAGAGGCATGGCTATGTGGGGACAACACTCCAATGGTAAAACTGGTTTGGGGTTGAGTTTTCCCTTTTTGGTTCTGTCTCCACGCTGTCAGCAGGGCATCCTGCTCAGGAAGGATGGGCCAGACATTCCATCAAAGGCAACTTCTCCTTTGAAGCAATCCTCCAGGCTAATCCCCTCAAGTGAACATCCTGGCACAGCAAGTGACACCTCGATACTAGGGCACTGCCTTTGTCCCTTGGCCTGAGAGTCATTGACACAGCTATCAGGCAGTCAGAAAGCTGTCTATGTGTTTGTGCCCTTGTGAGGCCTCGAGGCATGTAGGGCACAGAGTGGTCATTTTTCTAAAAGTGGCCAATCATTAGTAGTGACATTAATATTGACCGAAGCATCAGATCACATTCAGGGCCTCATTATGAGTTTGGCAGTCTCAGGATCACCATATTGGCGGTGTGAGTCTTACCACCAACAGGTTGGTGGAGAAGACCACCAGATTATTACCATGGCAGTATTCCCAACAGAATACAACTAAAGCACCGCCAGCATCGGCAATGCGGTCAGACTACAACGGACGATGAAAGGCACCTGCAGGCCAGTGGATACCCTGTTACCAATATAGAAATTACGAGGCAGCACACGGCCAGGGTTTCCACTAGAGTCACACCACCTCAGAAACCCAGATAGAAACAAACTGCATAAAAGGAAAAACTCACCTTCAGGAAGCCATACTTCTCCAGAGCAGCCATGGAACCAGAACTACACATCATCCCACTGCTCCAACTTGCACAAAGACAACTGAATCTTTGCCCCTGACAACAACAGCAACCATAAGTACACACACACTTACCTGTAACTGTTGTATATTGTCAATGTATGTACACTCACACAATATACCAATGGGAAGGGGGTACAAGAGAGACAACCACATGCTACTACACACTGACACACACATTCTCATACAGCCATACACACACACTGTACAGACACAGTACAAACACTAAAGCCAACACACGCACACACACACACACGTCAAAAATACACTTGCACACGGAAACACAGCACAGGCCCAAATACACACAATAACACACAACATCACAGCACATCACAACAACACCACAACCATACCATCATCAATACATTGGCAAGCACTCACTATAGACACTATCCAGGGACACATCACACATGCAACACAAACTACAACCAACAGGCAACAAACACACACAAGCATACAACCATACAACTTACCAATCAACATACAGATCACACACAGCACATCATATCTATCATACCATGCAATAAACATGCACACGCACACTGTCAAAGCACATCAATCCACACAACACACAAACATACACATATCAACACAAACATCACTCAGTACCACTCAATATGCCACTCAACAAAATGGTTTGAAAAGACACATGCCCATCACACAACACACACACTATCAATGTGGGACAAAAGCACAGCACACAAGCTCACATACTGTCAAACAATACAGGTAGCACACACACCACACACAAAAAACTGACACACAACCAATACCAGCCAGGAACAAATCCATACAGGAAAAGAAATGCATGACAAAGATGTAACGGCTAAACCAAAAACAGGTTGGTTAAAATGATTATTGGATTTCTACATTTTGAAAAACATAGGCCATAGGCCAGTCCTTAGACAACAGTCTGAATGCTCACAGTACACATATGTGTGCCCAGAACTTGACCCCTGACTGCCATGTAGCCTCCACAGATAGGGGCATCAAGGGGCAGGCACACAACTCAGGTATTATGGGTGTGACAGAGGTGGGGTATGGGCTTTAGTTTGGGAGGGAGGCCTTTGGGGTGTGGCTTGTGAGAGAGGTTTAGGTTTAGGGAAGTGTTGGATTTTGGGAGGGGTAGACATCTTGGCAGGGGAAGGGCCATGGGTACTTAAAGGGGGAAGGAGAGGCTGTAGAGGTAGAAAGGATGAACTTGGGGAGGGAAGAAAAATGGATAAGACTCTCATGGAGAGAGAGATGTAGGGAAAAGGGCAAACTATGGAAGGAAGACTTTTTTAACACACAGGATGGTCGTAGCAAAAGGGTTTGGATGTGGATGAGAGAGAGTGGTTGTAAGAGGTGTTGGTGTGGATGTCCTGGGTGCATGTTTGTTGGAGGTATTCTTGTGGGTGCTGAGTGTCTGTTGGATGGGTGAGTGATGGTGTGTATGTGTCTTAGGATGGGGTGGAGGTGTTTAGTAGATGACTTTTGGTGTGGTGACTGCAGGTATGGTGGATGTGTTGCATGTAGGGGTGTCAGTGGTTGTGGGCCCGTATTTATACTCCGTTTGCGCCGAATTAGCGTCGTTTTTTTCGACGCAAATTCGGCGCAAAACTAACGCCATATTTATACTTTGGCGTTAGACGCGTCTAGCGCCAAAGTATGGGAAAATAGCGTCATTTTTTTGCGTGAACGCCTTCCTTGCGTTAATGAGATGCAAGGAAGGCGTTCCCGTCTAAAAAAATGACGGCGACGCAAATGCGTCGTATTTATACTCCCGGGCAAAAATCACGCCCGGGAGTGGTCGGGTCAAAAAACCCCGCATTTGCGCCACTTTTTAACGCCTGGGTCAGGGTAGGCGTTAAGGGGCCTGTGGGCTCAAAATGAGCCCACAGGTGCCCTCCCATGCCCCCAGCGACCCCCCCTGCCACCCTTGCCCACCCCAGGAGGACACATTAAGGATGGAGGGACCCATCCCAGGGACATTCAGGTAAGTTCAGGTAAGTATAATTTTTAATTTTTTTTTATTTGTTTTGGTGGCATAGGGGGGCCTTATTTGTGCCCCCCTACATGCCACTATGCCCAATGACCATGCCCAGGGGACATAAGTCCCCTGGGCATGGCCATTGGGCAAGGGGACATGACTCCTGACAGGAGTCATTCAAATGGCGTCTGGGCTTCGAAAAAAATGGCGCAAATCGGGTTGAGGCGATTTTTTTGCCTCAACCTGACTTGCCCCATTTTAAGACGCCCTAACGCCATTTTCCCCCTACGCCGGCGCTGCCTGGTCTACGTGGTTTTTTTCCACGCACACCAGGCAGCGCCGGTCTGCTAGCGCCGGCTAACGCCATTCCATAAATACGGCACCCGCATGGCGCTTCAGAATGGCATTAGACGGCGCTAAATTTTTTGACGCTAAACTGCGTTAGCGCAGTTTAGCGTCAAAAAGTATAAATATGGGCCGTGGTGTCTGTGGGTGTGGTGACAGGGTGGATGTCTGAGGGTCTGCTGTGGTGGTGTCTGTGGGATGGATAGGGATAATGACTGGATCTGTGAAAGTTGGTGAGTTATCTGCAGGTGTGTCAGATGTGTCTGTGATACTGGGGGTGGTGGGGAAGTCAGGGCAGTTTGTGCAGCTTGATGTGTCTGCAGGTGTGTTAGAAATAAGGTTTCTGGTTGGCCAGGGTGTGCACCTAAGCCAAGCAGACTCCACCATATCTAGTCAGGGTGAGGGAGTTACACACCCAAGATAACCCATGCTCACCCTCTTGGTAGCTTGGCACAAGCAGTCAGGCCTATGCCAGAGGCAATGTGTAAAGCGATTGCACAACACACAGAACACACGTGACGCACTACTTACACCACAAAGGAAACCCAACACCAACTTATATAAAAAAACTGTATTGTACACAAACTTATTAGACCAAACACAACATGTCAGTAATACCTTGCTACGCAAGCAGTTGTCAGAACAATACTCAGGACTGATACTCTGCGAAAGCCTGCTGTAGTCGCATAAAACACAAAGGTTACCAGTTATCCTGCAATATACGCAGTAGTCAAATAAACATTTCTATCACCAACAAAAATTCACATGCCATTGTAAAACATACATCATAGATGACCAGACATCATTAGGAATACACATTTTATGAGAAGCTTTTCCCAAGTGGCAAGTCATCAGTAGCACCAACATGGATGTACATAGCTTGCAAACCTTCCTAATAGGTGTAGAAGGCTGGTCTTGTTTGTAATGGGTACCTAAGGTACTTATACCTTATACCAGGTCCAGTCATCCCTTATTAGTGTCTAGAAGCCAGGCTCTTTAGGGGTAGTGTGGATGAGCAGCCAAGGCCAAACTAGGAGTCGTGCAAAGCTTATGCAATACCACTGTAGTCACACAGTACCCACACACATGAAAGAAAATACTCAGTGTTACAAAAATATAGGTACTTTATTTTGGTGACACAAATGCCAAATATACCTCAGAGACTATACTCCCTTAGGATGTAGGTAATATACACAAAATATAAACTAGTATGCAGAAATAGCAATAAGAACAGTTAGAAAACAGTGCAATTAGTGAAAATCA
The DNA here is from genome assembly GCF_031143425.1 of Pleurodeles waltl. Lineage (NCBI taxonomy): Eukaryota > Metazoa > Chordata > Amphibia > Caudata > Salamandridae > Pleurodeles > Pleurodeles waltl. The sequence continues at coordinate 893,803,997 of NC_090447.1, read as the reverse complement.
CAATGGTTAGAAATGGGCCTGGGGGAACACAAACTATATACTAAGAAAGTGGAACGAGAGAGTCGGTTTCTCACCTAGGCAAGTGTGTAGAGGGGTGCTGGTAGTATTAGAAAACGCCAAAGGTAAGTAATAGAACCCACCCCAGAGTCCTGGAAAGCAGGAGTAAATCACAGTAACTTTCCTAGAACACACAAGAACATAGGAAAGAAGATTATGCAAGAACCAGAAGAGACTGCAAGACACCAAAGATGGATTGCTGGACCTGAACACCTGTGGAAGAAGGGGACGAATTCCAAGAAGCACTGAAGCCGCTGCTAACCCAGATGAAGGTGCAAAAGAAGAACCACTGGTGAAGAACAACAGTCAGTACTGCCCCCAAGAAGATGGATGCAGGTTCTTGATGATGCACAAGATGTCCCACACTGGATGGATGATTGCAGTCTGGTTTGCGTCACTGGATTCTGCTTATAACGCTTGGCACACGCAAAGATCAAGGTTAGCGGAAAATGGCACTGCCTAGGACCAGGACAGACTTGGTGGGCTCTACCCAGGAGAGGAAGTCAGAGGGGGCTCTCAGCAACTCAGAGAGCCCTCAGAAAACCAGGGAGTGCACACAGGAGCCCCACTGCATGAGTACAAAGAAGGTGCAAAAGGAGACCCACGAAGCTGCTGGGGAACCAAGAAGGAGGCTGTGCGTCACAGGAATAAGTGCTGGGGTCGAGAGCTGTACGTTGCATGAAGAAGTTTATGGAAGGATGCCAACAAGCCTTGGCAACTACAAAACACGCAGTGAAGGTGGTACTGTCTTGCGTGGGGAGGCAAGCTCTTACCTCCACCAAAATTGGACAGTTTGTTGTTAGGGCCGTCGTGATCACTTCCGTCCACCACCTGTGAAGCTGGATTTATGCACTTTGTCAGGAGAGGGGACCTAAGCCACTGGTCATCTCTGCAGAGGGGTGCCTGCTGAAGCAGAGAAGTGACTCTTTCACTTCAAGGGAAATTCCTAGGTTCTTTTGGTGCAGGCAGAAGACTGGCTGTCCTCTGGGGATGCACGACCGGGAAACAGTTGCAGATGCTGGCAGGACCTGAAGATACAATGTTGCAGGAGTTGTCTTTGCCTGTTTGTTGCAGTTGTAGCGTCCCTGGATGGTCCAGATGCAGTTTCTTCTTTAAGAAGGTGAAGTAAAGGATTCAGAGTCTTGCAATCCGAATCAGAAGAACCACTCCAGGGAGAGACCCCAAATAGCCCTGAAAGGGGTATTGGTCAGCTAAACAGGTAATCACCTATCAGAGGAGGGCTCTGACGTCACCTGCTGGCACTGGCCACTCAGATGCTCCCAGGGTGCCCTGCCAACTTGGAATCCAAGATGGCAAAACCCAGGGACACTCTGGAGGAGCTCTTACCATCACCCCTGGGGTGGTGACTGTTGGACCTGGCTTTTTGACAGGGACATCCCCAAACTTTTTGCCTCCTTCCTCCTATTTTTTCTGACTTGTTGTTGTTTGCTTTTGACCTCTGGGCACTTTACCGCTGCTAACCAATGCTAAAGTGCATATGCTCTCTGTGTAAATTGTACTACTGATTGTTTTATCCATGATTGACTATTTAATTTACTTGTAAGTCCCTGGTAGAGTGCACTATATGTGCCTAGGGCAGGTAGATTAAATGCTACTAGTGGGCCTGCAGCATTGGTTGTGCCACCCACCTCAGTAGCCCCTTAACCCTGGCTCAGGCCTGCCATTGCAAGGCCTGTGTGTGCAGTTTCACTGCCACTTCGACTTGGCATTTAAAAGTAATTGCCAAGCCTAGAACTCCCCTTTTTCTACATATAAGTCATCCCTAATGTGTGCCCTAGGTAACCCCTAGAGCAGGGTGCTGTGTAGGTAAAAGGCAGGACATGTACCTGTGTAGTTATATGTCCTGGTAGTGTAAAACTCCTAAATGCGTTTTTACACTACTGTGAGGCCTGCTCCCTTCATAGGCTAACATTGGGGCTGCCCTCATACACTGTTGAAGTGGCAGCTGCTGATCTGAAAGGAGCAGGAAGGTCATATTTAGTATGGCCAGAATGGTAATATAAAGTCCTGCTGACTGGTGAAGTCGGATTTAATATTACTATTCTAGAAATGCCACTTTTAGAAAGTGAGCATTTCTTTGCACTAAAATCTTGTTGTGCCCTTCAATCCACGTCTGGCTAGGTTTAGTTGACAGCTCCTTGTGCATTCACTCAGACACACCCCAAACAAAGGGTACTCAGCCTCACTTGCATACATCTGCATTTTGAATGGGTCTTCCTGGGCTGGGAGGGTGGAGGGCCTGCCCTCACACAAAGGACTGCCACACCCCCTACTGGGACTCTGGCAGACAGGATTGAACTGAAAGGGGGCTTGGTGCATTTCTTAGACACTCTTTGAAGTCACCCCCACTTCAAAGGCACAACTTAGTATAAAACAGGGCCTCTGCCCTACCTCATCAGACACTTGCTGGAGAAGAAACCTGAACCAGAAACTACATCCTGCCAAGAAGAACTGCCTGGCTGCTCAAAGGACTCACCTGTCTGCTTTTCTACAAAGGACTGCTGCCTTGCTGTTGGCCTGCTGCCTTGCTGAACTGTCTGGCTGCTCAAAGGACTCACCTGTCTGCTTTTCTACAAAGGACTGCTGCCTTGCTGTTGGCCTGCTGCCTTGCTGAACTCTTGTCTGGCTGTAAAAGTGCTCTCCAAGGGCTTGGATAGAGCTTGCCTCCTGTTCCCTGAAGTCTCAGGACCAAAAAGACTTCTCTCTTCCTCTTGGACGCTCCGTGCGCCGAACTTTTCGAAGCACAGCTTGTTCCGCGGCAAGAAAAACGCCGCACACCGACGCTGATCGACGCAACGCCTTCGGGACGACCGAAACTTTGACTCACGGCCTCGCAAGGACAACGCCACCCGACTTCCCGGGAGAAATCGACACGACGCCTGCTGTGAGATCGAAACTTTGACGCACGGCCTCGCAAGGACAACGGCGCCCGACTTCCCAGGAGAAATCGACGCGACGCCTGCCGTGAGATCAAAACTTTGACGCACGGCCTCGCAAGGACAACGGCGCCCGACTCCCCAGGAGAAATCGACGTGACGCCTGCCGTGAGATCGAAACTTCGACGCGCAGCCCCACAGAACGACACGCAGCCGGAAAACAAGCAGGAAAATCCACGCACAGACCCGGGACATCTGGTACTCCCCGCGAACCACTGGAAGTGACTGTCCGCACGCCGGAAAACGACGCACGACTCCCCGCGTGGAAAATAACGACGCAAGTCCGTGTGTGCTGAGGAGAAATCGACGCACACACCAGTTTTCCACGCACCTCTTCTCCTGTGGCCCTCTGACGAGATTTTCCACCAGAAACCAGGTACTTTGTGTTTGAAAGAGACTTTGTTTACTTTCTAAAGACTTAAGACACTTTATATCACTTTTCAGTGATATCTTTACAAATTCATATTGCAACTTTGATTGTTTTGACCTGAAGATACCCAGATAAATATTATATATTTTTCTAAACACTGTGTGGTGTATTTTTGTGGTGTTATGCTATGGTGTTGTATGATTTATTGCACAAATGCTTTACACATTGCCTTCTAAGTTAAGCCTGACTGCTCGTGCCAAGCTACCGGAGGGTGAGCACAGGCTGATTTTGGATTGTGTGTGACTTACCCTGACTAGAGTGAGGGTTCTTGCTTGGACAGAGGGCAACCTGACTGCCAACCAAAAACCCCATTTCTAACATTGGTGATCAGCGGTGAGGATAGGACTTGTGTTTGTGCAGTGACATACAGTAGCTAAGTATTTCACTACCTACCCACAGTTGAAGGTCAACTTGATTTTTCATCTTTTTTGGCTTTTAATTCTCTGATGTCCTCCTGGATATACTATTGATATTTTGGACTTTGGATTTTGGTTTTTGCTGATAAGATCTTATCAGAATGGGATTGCTTACCTACTCATTCTTTGTTCGTACTGAGCACCTCACTAAGGCTGACCTAAGGAAGCTTTGCAGAAAATGGTGTCTTCCTGTAGCAAGGAGATCTACTAAGGCGGAGATGCTACATAACTACATAGTCTGGGGGGAGGAAAGATGGGCAGAGAGAGAGGCAGCAAGAAACCAAATGACTAAGTACCCCTCAGATGAGGAGGAGGACTACGCACATGAGGAGGAAGACTGCTCACATGAGGAGGAAGACTACTCAGATGAGGAAAGAGACCCAGAGATAGATGAATGGCTCCGAAGTCAAAGGCGACAGGAGCAACAATTAGAGGAGTATCTTGCAGGGGTTGAGGCAAAAAGACTCTTAGCCCTGGAAGAAGAAAAGATTGCAGCTCAAGAGCTGAGCTGTAAAGAGCTGAAACTGAAGGCCGGAAGGGCTGAGTCCAGTTCAGATGGTGGCAGCAAAGATCTTGCATCTAGTACTGCTGAAGATGGGCACAAGCCCAGAGATATGGTGCCCAACTTGAAAAAGGGAGTTGACACACCCCAGGCGGTTCAAGGGTATGAGGTAGTGCCCGTTATGCACAGGGTCCCTGAGAAGGATTGGGGAACTGGCACAGGGAGTCATATTCCTACTGGGGGGAGGGACACTTTACTGACTCTAGCAGAGAGTGACAGAGAAAAGGGTTCCCCCCTGGTGGACGTCTGGGATATAGAGTGTAGAGACATCCCAGAAGAGTATGGGTTGAGTGTCAGGGACAGACAGATACTGTCTCACCAGTCTCAGGAGGGTGAGGTAGAGTGCTTTTCCAAGATTGAGTTACTGGGTGGTTGGGTGAAGGGTACTGTGGTTAATACATGTGAAGGGCAGAGTGATGTAATTGCTGGAGAGCATATGTCTGGTCCATATTTTCCAGAGCTACGCCAACACCAGGTGGAGTGTGAGTTCTCTGACCCCAGGGAACTTACAATGGAGGCAGACTTCTGGGTGGGTACCAGAGAGTCTGTAGAGGCATTTGGGGGTGCTCCTGAAGGGAGTGGTCTAGGTGGTTCCCCACCGAGTGAGGTGGGAAAGGATTGTAGTGTCCCAGGTAGGTCCCAGGTCCTAGAGGGTTCCATGAGGGAACACCAGGAGGGAAGCCTAGCCTGTACCGTAGGGCCACCTTTTGAGGGAAGCCCCGCAGTGTCAGAAGAACTTGGGGGGGGTGACTGTAGCCAGCATCCCAACAGTTCTGGTGTCTGGCAGTACCCCTCCTAGTGAGGGGGTGCAGAAGTCCAGACATAGGGTTGAGAGGGGGTTGCAGACCCCAGTAGAGGACCTTGAGAGTCAGGCGTCAGCTCTGAGAGCAGAGCCCCCCAGGAATGACCCAGGTGAAACCGTTTCTGGTTTGGGGGAAACCCAGACTCTGCCGGATGGGCAGAGGTCGGGAGACCTGCCCCAACCAGACTCTTGTGTGGCCCTTGGGGACGGTGTGTCCCTTGTGGGGGGTGAGAGTGCCCCCCAGGAAGTCCTGGCATGCCAGGCAAAGATTCAACCTCAGGGTGGTGACTCTGGGTTGGATACCCAGGTTCAGAGGTTAAACTCTGACCTGGTGGGAGGTAGGTGTGCCTCCCAAGAAGTCCTGCTGTGCCAGGCAATTGTCCAACCTCAGGGTGTTGACTCTGGGTTGGATGACCAGGTTCAGAGGTTAAACTCTGACCTGGTGGGGGGTAGGTGTGCCCCCCAGAAAGTCCTGGCGTGTCAGGCAATTGCCCAACCTCAGGGTGGTGACCCTGGGTTGGGGAACCAGGCTCAGAGGTTAAACTCTGACCTGGTGGGAGGTAGGTGTGCCTCCCTGGAAGTCCTGGCCTGCCAGGCAATGGTTCAACCTCATGGTGGTGACTCTGGGTTGGCTAACCAGGGTCAGAGGATAAACTCTGACCTGTTGGGGGGTAGGTGTGCCCCCCAGAAAGTCCTGGCATGCCAGGCAATGGTTCAACCTCAGGGTGGTGACTCTGGGTTGGATACCCAGGTTCAGAGGTTAACCTCTGACCTGGTGGGAGGTAGGTGTGCCTCCCAGGAAGTCCTGCTATGCCAGGCAGTTGTCCAACCTCAGGGTGTTAACTCTGGGTGGGTGACCGGGTTCAGAGGTTAAACTCTGACCTGGAGGGGGGTAGGTGTGCCCCCCAGAAAGTCCTGGCATGCCAGGCAATTGTTCAACCTCAGGGTGGTGACCCTGGGTTGGAGAACCAGGTTCAGAGGTTAACCACTGACCTGGTGGGAGGTAGGTGTGCCTCCCAGAAAGTCCTGGTGTGCCAGGCAGTTGCCCAACCTCAGGGTGGTGACCCTAGGTTGGAGAACCAGGTTCAGAGGTTAAACTCTGACCTGGTGGAGGGTCAGTGTGCCCTCCAGGAAGTCCTGGCATGCCAGGCAATTGTTCAACTTCAGGGTGGTGACTCTGAGTTGAATGGTCAGGTGCAGAGGTTAAACTCTGACCTGGTGGGGGGTAGGTGTGCCTCCCAGAAAGTCCTGGTTTGCCAGGCAGTGATCCAGTCTGAGGGTACAGACCCTGGGCTGGAAGACCAGGTTCAGGGTGTCCCCCCGGACCTGGAGGGAAGGACTACTGATAACAGGGCCCCTACTATGTTGTCTTCTGAGGAGGCCACTCCTAGTTGGAGGGTGCTGGACCCCAGAAGGGAGGGCAGGGGGAGGGAAGCCTCACCCCGGGCCCTAGTCCAACCTGAAGGTACAGACCCCAGGTTGGAGGACCAGTTGCAGGTTAACAGCCCGGCACTGGTGGAGGAATGGTACAGGGCGACTTCTATAAACACCCTGACCATGTTGGACTCTGGGGGTACCGCTCCAGGAGGGAGGGCACAGAGCCCCAGAGGGGAGGACCAGGTTCAGGCTGTCATCCCTGACCTGGTGGAAGGGAGAGTGGTTAAAGGGTGCCAAGCACCTGGGGCTACCGCCCCCCACTCTCCACAGCCACAGTGGTGGGAGAGCTTTGAGAGGCCTGGGGCCTGGCTCTCATCCCTGGCAGCTGTCAGTAACCACTGTGGCTTGCTGTCCGGGTGGACAGAGTTATCCCTGGGGAGGGGACAAGTGTCACACCCCAGGGGTAGAGTGGGCAACACCACTGTGTTGGTCATGGTGGTACTATCCTGCTCCTGGGATACATCTGTGAGCAAAGTAAGGTTAGGTGCTGCACAGATGGGATCCGCAGGTAAGGAGAAAGGTTCCCCATGGGTTGGCTTAGTGGGCCCTGAGAGTATGGACAGAGGGATCCAATTGGAGTCAGGAAGGCGAAGAACTGGAGCATGCCCCTGCTGTTGTGGGCCTGGGTCCTTGTTCTGTCGCCTCAAACAGGGAAGTACATCAGGATAGTGATTGTTCTCCCCTGGCTTTAGGCTGGTAGGGGGTCATGTTGGACCTGGCTTTTTGACAGGGACATCCCCAAACTTTTTGCCTCCTTCCTCCTATTTTTTCTGACCTGTTGTTGTTGGCTTTTGACCTCTGGGCACTTTACCGCTGCTAACCAGTGCTAAAGTGCATATGCTCTCTGTGTAAATTGTACTACTGATTGGTTTATCCATGATTGACTATTTAATTTACTTGTAAGTCCCTGGTAGAGTGCACTACATGTGCCTAGGGCAGGTAGATTAAATGCTACTAGTTGGCCTGCAGCACTGGTTGTGCCACCCACCTCAGTAGCCCCTTAACCCTGGCTCAGGCCTGCCATTGCAAGGCCTGTGTGTGCATTTTCACTGCCACTTCGACTTGGCATTTAAAAGTACTTGCCAAGCCTAGAACTCCCCTTTTTCTACATATAAGTCATCCCTAATGTGTGCCCTAGGTAACCCCTAGAGCAGGGTGCTGTGTAGGTAAAAGGCAGGACATGTACCTGTGTAGTTATATGTCCTGGTAGTGTAAAACTCCTAAATTCGTTTTTACACTACTGTGAGGCCTGCTCCCTTCATAGGCTAACATTGGGGCTGTCCTCATACACTGTTGAAGTGGCAGCTGCTGATCTGAAAGGAGCAGGAAGGTCATATTTAGTATGGCCAGAATGGTAATATAAAGTCCTGCTGACTGGTGAAGTCGGATTTAATATTACTATTCTAGAAATGCCACTTTTAGAAAGTGAGCATTTCTTTGCACTAAAATCTTGTTGTGCCCTTCAATCCACGTCTGGCTAGGTTTAGTTGACAGCTCCTTTTGCATTCACTCAGACACACTCCAAACACAGGGTACTCAGCCTCACTTGCATACATTTGCATTTTGAATGGGTCTTCCTGGGCTGGGAGGGTGGAGAGCCTGCCCTCACACAAAGGACTGCCACACCCCCTACTGGGACTCTGGCAGACAGGATTGAACTGAAAGGGGGCTTGGTGCATTTCTTAGACACTCTTTGAAGTCACCCCCACTTCAAAGGCACAACTTAGTATAAAACAGGGCCTCTGCCCTACCTCATCAGACACTTGCTGGAGAAGAAACCTGAACCAGAAACGACATCCTGCCAAGAAGAACTGCCTGGCTGCTCAAAGGACTCACCTGTCTGCTTTTCTACAAAGGACTGCTGCCTTGCTGTTGGCCTGCTGCCTTGCTGAACTGCCTGGCTGCTCAAAGGACTCACCTGTCTGCTTTTCTACAAAGGACTGCTGCCTTGCTGTTGGCCTGCTGCCTTGCTGAACTCTTGTCTGGCTGTAAAAGTGCTCTCCAAGGGCTTGGATAGAGCTTGCCTCCTGTTCCCTGAAGTCTCAGGACCAAAAAGACTTCTCTCTTCCTCTTGGACGCTCCGTGCGCCGAACTTTTCGACACACAGCTTGTTCCGCGGCAAGAAAAACACCGCACACCGACGCTGATCGACGCGACGCCTTCGGGACGACCAAAACTTTGACGCAAGGACAACGCCGCCCGACTTCCCGGGAGAAATCGACGCGACGCCTGCCGTGAGATCGAAACTTCGACGCGCAGCCCCGCAGAACGACGCGCAGCCGGAAAACAAGCAGGAAAATCCACGCACAGACCCGGGACATCTGGTACTCCGCGCGAACCACTGAAAGAGACCGTCCGCGCGCCGGAAAACGACGCACGACTCCCCGCGTGGAAAATAACGACCCAAGTCCATGTGTGCTGAGGAGAAATCGCCGCACCTCTTCTCCTGTGGCCCTCTGAGGAGATTTTCCACCAGAAACCAGGTACTTTGTGTTTGAAAGAGACTTTGGGGTCATTCTGACTTTGACGGGCGGTGGAGGCCGCCCGCCAAAGTCCCGCCGGCAGAATACCGCTGCGCGGTCAAAAGACCGCCGCGGTAATTCTGAGTTTCCCGCTGGGCTGGCGGGCGACCGCCAGAAGGCCGCCCGCCAGCCCAGCGGGAAACCCCCTTCCATGAGGATGCCGGCTCCGAATGGAGCCGGCGGAGTGGAAGGGGTGCGACGGGTGCAGTTGCACCCGTCGCGATTTTCAGTGTCTGCTTGGCAGACACTGAAAATCTTTGTGGGGCCCTGTTAGGGGGCCCCACGACACCCGTTACCGCCAGCCAGGTTCTGGCGGTCAATACCACCAGAACCAGGCTGGCGGTAAGGGGGTCGGAATCCCCATGGCGCCGCTGCTTGCAGCGCCGCCATGGAGGATTCCCTTGGGCAGCGGGAAACCGGCGGGACACCGCCGGTTTCCCGTTTCTGACCGTGGCTGTACCGCCGAGGTCAGAATGCCCATGGGAGCACCGCCAGCCTGTTGGCGGTGCTCCCGCGGTCGTTGGCCTTCAGAATGACCCCCTTTGTTTACTTTCTAAAGACTTAAGACACTTTATATCACTTTTCAGTGATATCTTTACAAATTCATATTGCAACTTTGATCGTTTTGACCTGAAGATACCCAGATAAATATTATATATTTTTCTAAACACTGTGTGGTGTATTTTTGTGGTGTTATGCTATGGTGTTGTATGATTTATTGCACAAATGCTTTACACATTGCCTTCTAAGTTAAGCCTGACTGCTCGTGCCAAGCTACCGGAGGGTGAGCACAGGCTGATTTTGGATTGTGTGTGACTTACCCTGACTAGAGTGAGAGTTCTTGCTTGGACAGAGGGCAACCTGACTGACAACCAAAAACCCAATTTCTAACAGTGATGGACAGGGGAGTGGTCACTCCCATTTCCTTTGTCCAGTTGCACACCAGAGCAGAGCCTGGGGGTCCCTGAACCAGTGTAGACTGGATTTTGCAAGGAGGGCACCATCTGTGCCTTTCAAAGCATTTTAGAGGCTCTGGGATGCTTCCACTCCCATGCCTGTAACCCCTATTTCCAAGGGGAGAGGGTGTAACACCCCTCTCCCAAAGGAAATGCTTTGTTCTGCCTTCCTGGGCTTGAGCTGCTCAAGCAACAGGAGGGCAGGAACCTGCCTGTGATGTGGCAGCAGCTGGGGCTGCCTGGAAAATCTCAGAAGGCTGTAATGGTAGTACTGGGGGTCCTCTAAGGAGACCCCAGAGTGCATGGAATCATACAATCAATGCTTGCAAAATCCTTGGGGTATGATTCCAACATGTTTGATACCAAACATGGCAATATTCTGAGTTGCCATGGTGAAACTGTACATAGGTAGTGACCTATGTACAGTGCACACGTGAAATGGCATCCCCACACTCAGTAAGTCTGGGAAAAGAGCCCCAGAGGTCATGGGAGCACCTCTGTTAGTGCAGGGGTTCCCTCACACACAGGTACTCTGCACCAAGCCTTCAGGGTTGGAGGACCTGACATATGGGTGACTAATAACAGACCTGGTGCAGTGTAAATGACAGTGAAAGGGTGCATGCACCATTTCACACAGGCTGCAATGGCACTCCTGTAGAAGCCTTTGCATGGGCTCCCTATGGGTGGAAAAAGAAATGCTGCAGCCCATAGGAATCCTCTGGAACCCCAATGCCCTGGGTACCTAAGTACCATAAACTAGAGACTTATAAGGGGTGAATAGAATGTCAATTTTGGGTGAAATACTGAGTTACCAGTATGCAGTGACAAAATGTAGATGAGAGAGAGCATAATCACAGGGGTCCTGGTTAGCAGGATCCCAGTGAACATAGTCAAACACATTGACATCAGGCAGAAAAATAGGGGTAACATGCCAAAAAGAGGGTATTTTCTTCAATAAGCACATATCATAGTACCACAATTATGTCACCAGGGATGCCAAGACCTTGTCATGACTGCACCCTCACCAATGCACAGAATCCCAGGGAACCTATTTATGTCACCCTGGTCACATGTGACCTAGAATAAGGAGGTACCCACCCATGATTCCTCCGGTACACAAGTCACTGCATCGCCACGCTTCGGGAGCTCCCCCATGCTCTGGCTACTCAGAGAAGGAAAAAATTTAAAGTGCGCAGGCGGTTGGGCCCGCGTGGAACCTCTGTCGAGGTTCCGCTCCCAGTCCAGCCATCCACCATACCCTGCATTGAACAAACCCTACCTTGGGGCCGGTTCTTCTTCCCCTGCAGTCCAGGTCCTCTGTGAAGGGATGCAGTGAGGGGAAGCTCCAACCAGCCCCATCTCATGCCGTAGTTGGAGACTGGACGTCTCCAGTCACACATGCTGGGTGGGATGAGCCTCCTTGTTCGGGAGCCCAGCTGGCCCAGGATCAGGCACACCGGTCCCTATATAGATGGAGGGGCTCCGGCAGGGGAATCTTCTTCCTCCGGCCCAGCCGGCCTCCTTCTTCTCATGGCTTCAGGCCGCAGCGGTGAAGTCAAATAAACAGGTATCTGCCTGTGCCCCAGGGGCACCTTCCTCAGCGATCCTCACCCTGGGGGCATCACCCGGAGCATGATCACTCTGTCCTTCGTTCTCACCGCACTCAGGGAATCAGCAGCAGGCAGCTCTTCACTAACGCTGAAAACAGCAAGGACAATGGAATGTAGTGCTCTGCAGGCACCACCACACAAAATCTATGGCTCCTCATGCTCTGGGAAAATGGCAAGACAAGCGCCCTTCCAGCGCTTTGAGAAATAACAGCACAGGGGATCAAGGGTCACAGTACCCAGACCTTGGAGACAGCCAAACTGGGGCACAGGGCAGCTGGGCCCAAGCAAACAGGCCAGCACAAGGGGTTTCAGTCAGTGGTAGTTCCTCCTAGTGACCCAGCAGGGCCTAGGTCAGCACAACAGCAGCAGTCCAAGATGGCTCCTGGTGAGTCCCTCCACTCGCATCCTATGTTAATTTCAGTTGTCCATTAGTGTCTCTTTTTGCATGGGGAAAATCCCCTGTACTTATACTTAGTTTTGCACAAGCTTTCATAAAAGGGGGAGAAGAGGTTCTAACCAGTATCAACTTGTTCTAGGAGTGTCCCCTCTCTCATCCAGCACAGGCTCCAGACATCAGTTGGGGGTAAACAAGCCCTTTGTGTGAGGCCAGGGCATAACTTTTATAAATGCAGGTGTGCCCCGCATCTCCTTCTCTCAGCCCATGAAGACCATTCAATATGCAGATGCACCTCTGTGACACCTCCACCTTCCCTGTGTACAGGCTGTCTGAAAAGTATGCACAAAGACTAGCTGTCACTATGCCCCAGACGTGGATTGGAGTCAAGCTACAAACCACCAGAGTCATAAGCACAGAGAAATGCTCACTTATTACAAGTGGCATTTCTACCATGATAATAAAGAATCTACCTACACCAGTAAGTAGCATTTCTCACTACCATTACAAACATACCAAACATTCCTAAGCTATCCATCATAGATCAGACAATATCCCTTAGACATAAGGCAGGGCATTTCCAATGTGATCCTATGAGCACGGCAGCACTCACAGTAGTGAGAAACCAAATAGGCTATTTGTCACTAACCAGGATATGTCCCATAATCATGCACATGTCTTGCCTTCTATCTGCTTAGCATCATCCCATAGGGCTAGCTAGGGTTTACCTTAGGGGTGACTTACATGTAGTAAAAGGGGAGTTCCACGTCTGCCAATTAAATGTAGATGCCAGGTTCCTGTAGCAGTAAACTACACACACAGGCCCTATGCTAGCAGGCCTGAGACAGGTATGAAAGGCTACTTCTGTGGGTTGAGCAAGCAGCGCTGCAGGCCCACAAGTAGCATTTAATTTGCAGGCCTTGAATATAGAAATACTACTGTACAAGGGACTTACAGGTAAATTTAATATGCCAATTAGGTGTAAGCCAACTTTAGAAGGGAGAGCATCTGTGCGTAAGCACTGATCAGTAGTGATAACATGCTCAGAGTGCTAGAGCCAACAAGAGGTCAGAAAAAAATAGGAGGAGGAAGGCAAAAAGTTTGGGGATGACCATGCAAAAAGGGCCAGGTCCAACAAGGTGTATGTTGCTTGTGTGCATGTTGGAGGTGTGCCCTGTGGAGCTTTTGTTTGCCTGAACTACCCTTGGATATTGAGGTGGATGCATGCATGTCTGTCTGTGTGCTTTGGCTGGGGTGAAGAAGAGGGGTTTGGGATTGGGAAGAGAAAGGTGCACTGGGGACAGGAGACAAAGGGTGACTGGCTGCTATCAGGGTGGAGGCAGGAGCCTGAAAGGATCTCTGTAGGCTAGCCAGTGCGCCGTGAATGCCCTCCAGGAACGCATTACTCTGTTGGATTTGAGTTGCCTGTCCCTGGATGGCATTCACTATGGTCGACTAACCCACAGATATGGAAGTCAGGAGGTCAATAGCCTCCTCACCGAGGGCAGCAGGGCTAACAGGGGCTGGGGCAGAGGTCACTGCATCAAAGGAAACGCCCACCCTTGTGCATGAGCAGGCACAACCAACTGGGTGGGGATCTTCAGGGAGGATAGTGGAGGAATGTAGGCATGTACTCAACTTGTCAGACTCAATGTTGCACAAAGAGATTGATCAGGGGGTATTTGAATGAACAGAGGACAAACACCAGGGCAACTTACCATCAGGATATTGGGAGTATGGATCCGTAAGTGGCAAGGAACAACCAGCAGGGTTCTGAGAGCAGTACAGTGGTACACACATGACACAGTCACAGGAGTTTCATCATATGCTACTGTAAAGAAAGGATGACATAGGGGAGTAATATGTTCCTATACACAATACAATGTGCACACCTATGTACCAATGTTGAGGACTCTACATCTAGGTTTTCCTATGAGACATTTTACCTTTTGCACTTACCACATTGTCACAGGTTAGAGTCTTTGGCATCATACACTGACATTGCAGAGGAATGTAAATGAGTTTAGTCACTACTCACCCCCTTGTGGCTGTTATGCTGCCATCAAATGCCCATCCAACTCAGGGTAGGACATCACCAATATGTGGGCATTAAGGGGGTCAAGGTCCGCAGGGCAACCCTTTGTCCTTGGGATGACATCCCCAGCCGGGCATCAGTGGTCTTACAGGCCCATCGTCTCAGGTCCTCCCACCGCTTTTGACAGTGGGTGCTCCGCCGGCTGCAGACCTCCATGGGTAACAGTCTTTCTGTGCACATGCACACATAACCATCTACCCACACATGATAGCACTATCCTTCATTTATGCACATTTCATCTACCTCATCATACACTCTACCTTTCACCCATTAGTATTGCATTGGACTCACCTGCTCCTCTGGTGCCCCATGTAGTTGTTCATACAAGGGTAAGACCTTCTCCTCAAGCTTTTCAAGCTCTTCTGGAGAGAAGGCAGGGGCCCTATCACCTTCAAGATGTGGCATGATTGTTGCAGGAGCACAGCAGCTGAGGTCATGGAGGTCTTGCTGGCAGAAGTGTCAGGATTCAAGTGAGGGAAAGCGCAGAAGATTGTGGTCACGTCTGCCACGTACAGGACATTCACCGCCAGAGGACGTCACCATTGGCCCAAGTCCACCAACGCAGCAATGTGTTCCAATGGCCGTGTCCACCTCGGTTGTAACCACCTACTGCCAGGAAAACATCTTCCAGCAGTACCAGGTAACTTCCTGATGTCCAGTACAGTAGGTCAGGCAGATGTCATTTTAGGGCTCAAATATGTATGATACATATCACCCAGGAAACTCCCTACCTGTCTGACACTTATTCAAGAATTTAGAATTGTTTCAATCTCAATAGCTTCTGTGATTCAGTGTCTATGTCTATACCAACCCACAGTGGGAATATAGATAACTCAGAAGAGGCACTAACTGACTGTCTCAGAGAAGCTAGTAATCTCTACGCCCCTGGGTGTGAAACAAAACCAATTTGCCACCATGATGTATCCAAATGGTATATACAACACTTAAAAAGAGCAAAGATTGAGGTACGCCAATCCAAGTGTAAAATGGCAGAAAACATACACACATGACAAAAGGATAGTTACATCCTGAGGCTAAAGGCCTACAAGAAATCAATCTGGAAGGCTAAATATACCTACTTTTTTAATAAGATTGTAAACTCCAAAAACAAAACAAAAGAAATATTTGACATTGTTAATGAACTCTCCATCCCAGACTGTGCATATGCTCCAGTGGTCCCTGTGATGACTGGACTTCTACTTTCTCTGACAAAATATGAATGATGAAGGATAGCATTTCTCTCAGTACCTTACCCTGTGACTTTCCCTTGGAAGATATGAATCCTACAAAACACATGGCCTTTCCAGCTATTACCAAACACTATCTTCTGAAGCTGATGCCTAAAGTCAAATCTGAATTCCCTGAAGATATCTGCCCCCCTCAGATACAAAGTATGTTTTTCTCACCTTCCTGATCCAGTAATCTCTCTGCCTAACCTTTCCTTATGGTAAGGTATTGTTCCTCACACCTTCAGGGAGGTGATAGCCACTCTACTTAAAAAAAAAGTTGGTGAAGACCCTTCTGTTTTGAAGAACTACCATCCCATCTTTTTACTCTCTTATCTAGCAATGATATTAGAGGCACATATTGCCCAAATCTATGCTTATTTTTAGAGGACTCAGCCTTTCAAGTCTCCTACTAGGTGGGTTTCCATTCCCCCCACTCTATGGAAACTGTCAAATTATCTGTAGTCGATGACATGAGAGAAGATGCAGATAAAAGATTAGCCCAGGCATTAGTCCTTTTGGACTTATCAGTGACCTCTGACACAGTAGATCTGCAGGTCTGCAGGAATCGGCAATAGATTGGATTAAATCCATTCTCTCAGACCATTGTCAATCTGTGTATTTTGGTCCTTTGTGCTCTTCCAAGCTTAGGCTTAACTGTGGAGTACCACAGGGCCCTTCTTTATCACCACATTAATTCAAGATCTACATTCTCCCACTGGTTCGCACCTTACAGAGGCAAGGAGTGAAAATATAAAGGTAAGCTGACAACATATAGCTGTTTTTCAACATTGACGACATGCCGGATTCCACAGAGTTCTTTCAGAGTACTAAGTTGTACATCTGAAATTGGATGAACCACCATCAGCTGCATTTGAAGTGTGACAAAACCGAAATTGTGATGACTAAAAATAAACTGCACAGTTGGATATCCTCCTTCTGGACCTTCAGAGATGGGTATCTTCCTATGTCTATAAAAGTGGTCAAACGCCTTGGGATTCTTGGTGATGAAGACCTTTCTATGAAGCCTCATCTAGCCACAGTAACTTTGTCTTGTTTTTTCCAGCTCTGAAAAATAAAGAAAATCTTGAAATACTGTACTCTAGAAGCCATAATTCAGAAATTTGTTATTGTTATGTCCTGGATCGATTATGCTAACTCCCTCTCTCTGGGACTCTTAAAGGGATTGAATCAGAAGCTGCAGCTGGTTCAAAATCAGGCAGATATGCCACATCAAACCCCTGATGGCAAAATTACACTGACTTCCAGTCACTCAGAGGACCCTGTTTAAAACTGGGTCCATCACCTTCAAATCTCAGTATGGGGAAAGCTTAACTTTTGCGACCTCGAGAATCAGGAAATACACTCTCAAAAGTAATACCATATCAGCCCACCGAAATCTATTAGAAGTCCCCAAATTTAACAGGAAGAGATTGGGTGGTACTAGATTAGCCGTGAGTGCCCCAAAGGTATGAGATTCTCTTCCTACACTCTTTGGAGCCTCAATTACTTATGCGAGCTTCAGGATCTCATTGAAAACCTGCCTCTTTAAACACGCTTGTAGCTAAGTTTTGGGTCTTCCTTGCCTCTATGTCTTAGCTCCATAAAACCTTTTTGGTGTATGTGCACTTCATAAATTTGCTGTATAATAACATTAGGGGAGACTTTTGTATAATTTTAAGGATCAGGGTGGCTTTGCCATTGGTTTAATTGGCAAAGTCAAACTGACAGTGAAAACACCTGCAGTGGCAGGCTGAGAAACATTTTGGGGGTCATTACAACCCTGGCGGACGGTGTTAAAGCTGCGGTAAGACCGCAAACAGGCCGGCGGAAAAAAAAAGGGAATTATGACCGTGGTGGAAACCGCCAACAAAGACAGCCACTTTAACACTCCGACCGCCACGGCGGTACAGACAAGCATCGCGGCGGTCACCACCAACAGACAGGCGGGAGACAAAGTACCCCCCAGAGTATCACAACCTACCAATCCGCCACCTTTTCCGGGGCGGATTCACCGTGGATAAAAACACGGCGGAAACAGCCATTTCAATGGGAAAACGCTCACCTCTACACACTCCACGAGGAAGGAGGGCACCATGGAGCCGGAACTCCAAATACTCCCTGCGATAGTCTTCGTGCTCCTCTACGATCATCAGCAACACTGGCGCCTAAGACAACAGTGAGTACTGCACCTATGACATAGGGGAGGGGGGAGGAAAAAGTCAGGGACACACACACGCAACACCCCCAACCCCACCCGACCCTCACCCACTACAACACACACACCAAAGCATATCCAAACATCACAGTAACAACCCCCAACCCCCCAGGAAGAATGCAAAGACAAAAGGAAATGAGTTCAACCCTTGTAATGTATCAAAATACAGTAAGCTAATATATACAGATATATATACACATTCAACAAAATATACATCACGATTAGTAGTGCAGGTATGCACCATTCAATGTCCGTAGACCACTGGGCCCAAAATGCATGGGCGAGGCCCACACACGATACCTGACCAGAAACGGAGAGAACACTGCTGGGGCATCAGATTGAAATACAACAGGCACCTCAGGGGGAACGGAAGGGGGGCACCTTAGCCGGATGACAGCACCACACCAGATCCATGACGGGGCTCCATGCCCATTGATGTATCCTGGGGAGTGCAAAGCCATAGTCTCACAAGTCTCTACAGTGGGTGGGTTGCCCACTGTACCATCCTGGGGAGTGCAAAGCCACAGTCTCTCAAGTCTCTACAGTGGGTGGTTTGTCCACTGTACCATCCTGGGGAGTGCAAAGCCACAGTCTCACAAGTCTCTACAGTGGGTGGTTTGCCCACTGCTTTATCCTGGGGAGTGCAAAGCCACAGTCTCACAAGTCTTTTCAGTGGGTGGTTTGCCCACTGTACCATCCTGGGGAGTGCAAAGCCACAGTCTCTCAAGTCTTTTCAGTGGGTGGTTTGCCCACTGTACCATCCTGGGGAGTGCAAAGCCACAGTCTCTCAAGTGGATGACAGTCTCCACTGGTTCTGGAGGGGGACTGGTGCCCAGAGTGCTCCATCCTGTTAAGGACTGAGGTAGTGGATGCTGTTCTCCACTGGTTCTGGAGGGGGACTGGTGCCCAGAGTGCTTCATTCTGTTAAGGACTGAGGTAGTGGATGCTGTTCTCCACTCGTTCTGGAGGGGGACTGGTGCCCAGAGTGCTTCATCCTGTTAAGGGCTGAGGTAGGTGATGCTGTTCTCCACTGGTTCTGGAGGGGGACTGGTGCCCAGAGTGCTTCATCCTGTGTAGGACTGAGGTAGTAGATGCTGTTCTCCACTGGTTCTGGAGGGGGCTTTGTGCCCAGAGTGCTTCATCCTGTTAAGGACTGAGGTAGTGGATGCTGTTCTCCACTGGTTCTGGAGGGGGACTGGTGCCTAGAGTGCATCACTCTCCCTGTGACGGTCCCAGTTCTGTCACTGCCCCTGCCGCACATGGGCTACCGGTGCTTGACTTGGCAGTGCTTGCCCTGTTCAGCGGTGCTTGCCATGGCGGTCTTTGCCCTGTGCAGCGGTGCTTGCCATGGCGGTCTTTGTCCTGTGTAGCGGTTCTTGCCCTGTTCAATGGTGCTTGACTTTGCTGTCTCTGACCTGTGCAGCGGTGCTTGCCTTTGCTGTCTCTGACCTGTGCAGCGGTGTTTGCCATGGCGGTCCCTCATTGCCCAGCGGGGCTGTGGCTGCCGGGGTCCTCCTGGGCACTGACTCTGGCAGTGGTCTCCTGACCAGTGACGATGGGACTGCCCTCCTGGGCACTGACTCTGGCGGTGGTCTCCTGACCAGTGATGATCGGACTGCCCTCCTGGGCACTGACTCTGGCGGTGGTCTCCTGACCAGTGACAATTGGACTGCCCTCCTGGGCACTGACACTGGCGGTGGGCACTGACTCTGGCGGTGGTCTCCTGACCACTGACGATGGGACTGCCCTCCTGGGCACTGACTCTGGCCGTGGTCTCCTGACCAGTGACGATCGGACTGCCCTCCTGGGCACTGACTCTGGCGGTGGTCTCCTGACCAGTGACAATGGGACTGCCCTCCTGGGCACTGACTCTGGAAGTGGTCTCCTGACCAGTGACGATCGGGCTGGCGGTGGCCTCCTGGGCAGCGGGGCTGATGGCAGCCACCCCCGGGACCCTTGTGAGCGGCTTTGCTGGCTGGAGTCTTATCCCTGTCCCATCGGGCACTGTCCAACTTCTGGTGCTTCACGGGGGGGACTGGCTGTGCTTTGGCCCTGTGTCACACTGGCTGCCCTGGTGCCCGGTGCACTCCACATACCTCTAACATGCACCACTGGTACCGGAGATTTTTTGTCTGAGGTGCTAGTACGGGACCTATGAATTGGAGGCGGGGGTGGTGGGAAAGAGGTCAACGTTGCTCAGGAAAAGTTTCTGACGAACACTGGGACGGGTAGCTGGAGGGGGTCTGGGAGTGGAGGAAGAGGAGGTGGTTGTAGGAGGTGTAACTTTTGATGATTTGGGTGCAGGTGCATGTTCTGGAGGCTGTCGTGAGGTGGATGGAAGTTGGATGTGTGTGTGCCCGCATTTGTGTACTTTGGGAGGGGGCGTCACAGACACACTGGAAGAGGGACGTGTAAATGGTAGTGGGGGTGGTGAGTGCAGGTGAGCAGGGTGTGGTGGTGGGTGTGCTGGTGCGAGTCCTAGTGGCTGTAGTGATAGTGCATGCAGGTGAGAGTGTAGACGACACTGGGAGGGAGGAGGGAGACGACGAGGAGGGGGACACAGTGGAGGCAGTGGATGTTGCTGTGTCTGTATGTCGGTGATGCTTGTGTGAGTGCCTGTGGGATGTGTGGTGCCTATGTTTGCCTAAGCTTCCCTTGTGTGTTGACGTGTGTGCAGGCTGGTCTGATGGTGTGCTTGGGAGAGTCAGAGGTACAGGGGATTGGGTCTGGGTGGAGGAAGTTGGAGGGGGGAGGCTAGACACAGGGACAATGGCTGCCATCAGTGCTGAGGCCAGAGATTGCAGGGTTCGATGATGGGCAGCCTGACCAGAATGAATGCCCTCCAGGAATGCATTAGTGTGTTGCAACTCCCTTTCTACACCCTGGATGGCATTCACAATGGTAGACTGCCCAACAGTGAGTGACCTGAGGAGGTCAATGGCCTCCTCACTGAGGGCAGCAGAGGTGACAGGGGCAGGGGCTGAGGTGCCTGGGGCGAAGGTGATGCCCACCCTCCTGGGTGAGCGGGCACGGGACGAAGGCTGAGGGGCTGCTGGGAGGGCGGTGCTGGTAGGGGGGGTGGCGGCTGCACCTGTAGAAGTGGGGGGCACAGATGTTGCCGCCACCACAAGGGAGCTCCCATCGGAGGACGAGTCCGTGTCGCTGGTTGCTGATCCGGTGACCACCGTGAAGCTCCCCTCGCCCTCCGTCCCACTGGTGTATTCTGTATTCTGAGTCCGTGGTGTGGCCCTCCATGGCCATGTGGGATGCATATCCCTCGTGCTCCGGTGCCACTGTACCTCCGCCTGATGATGCTGATGCACAAAAGAACTGGGAGAGCACAAAAAGGGGGGGGGGACGACAAAAGAAAGACAGGTTGAGTGCATGGCTTACCGCTACCGTTGGCGGACAATACAGACACAGGAGCCCCCTGCACTACGCCGCGCCGTTGGGCTCTACTGATGCAGTTCCTAGGATCTGGCCTATATGGCTATGGTGGACATCTGCACACATAGATGACACAGGGGCATGTATACCTGTACTTGGCACTCTACAGAGGTGGGGTGGAGTGGCACATGGCCTGCATTACGGAGGGGCCGAGCCTACGGAACTCGCCCTGGCCTAGGGAAACCCACAGCCCTCCTCCCCCACCCAGACCCCTCCACTGCGCGCAAAGTCAGCTGAATGATAGTGTACTCACCCCCTTGTGTCTGCTGTGATGCCCTCAAGCGCCCATCCAACTGAGGGTAGGCCACCGCCAGGATCCGGAACATCAGGGGGGTCATGGTGCAACGGGCACCCCTCCCACGTTGGGAGGCCATCCCCAGCTGAGCCTCTGCTGTCTTCTTGCTCCAGCGGTGAATGTCCTCCCATCTTTTACAGCAGTGGGTGCTCTGTCTCTGGTGGACCCCCAGGGTCCGGACGTCCTTAGAGATGGCAGGCCAAATATCCTTCTTCTGGTGAGCGCTGACCTACATGACATGTACAGGGGAAGAAGAGAAGTCATTACCAACTGCACCGTCTAAGTGAGTGGCCCACATTCCTACCCTTGCTATGTGGCACACGCATTCACAGTCCTTCGTACTCGCAGAACTCTGCCCCCTTCCTTCTTACAACCAGCCATCTCCACCCAGGCATAGCCCATACAACTTGCACCCTATGTACTCACCTGTTGGTCTGGAGGACCGTAGAGTAGCGTGTACTGGAGGAGGACCCCGTCCACAAGCTTCTCCAACTCCTGTGCAGTGAAGGCAGGGGCCCTTTCCCCAGACGCACGTGCCATTGTCTCTTCCAGACCGAGGTCACAGCAGCACTTGCAGTATAGGTCCTCTCCTGTCGAAGATCAGGTATCGAGTGATTGAACAGATAGAAAATGGCGGTCACGTCCGCGGCGGTGCGTATCATCACCGCCGGCGCACTTCGTCATTGGCTTCTGGGACCCATAGGGTCCAATGTTAACCAATGCAGCATTGCGCAGCGGTCTTCGACCGCCTACCGCGACGGTGTACAACGCCAGCGCAGTTACCTCACATACCATTGTCCCACTTTAGATGTCAGGCAGCCGCCAGTTCAGGGGCCCACATGGCTTCATTTTCAACTGCGTCACACATACCTAGGCCTGGACTCAACACACATACAGACAACTTTTTGGATTATGTTTCGTGTTCTGTGTAGCTGTGGGTACATATCTCTGAGTTGCTTGACTCTGTGGTCGCTTTTGTCCTTCCTAGGCACCGTCAGCTGGGACATGTGAGGAGATGGCCGAATCCTCCGGTGTACCGACCACTGGTGGACCTGTTGACAATGGAGGAGCGACATTTAATCATCACCTACAGGTTTGACTGTGCCACAATCCAGGAACTGTGTA
The DNA here is from genome assembly GCF_031143425.1 of Pleurodeles waltl. Lineage (NCBI taxonomy): Eukaryota > Metazoa > Chordata > Amphibia > Caudata > Salamandridae > Pleurodeles > Pleurodeles waltl. The sequence continues at coordinate 893,781,448 of NC_090447.1, read as the reverse complement.
CCCAGTTGGAGCCAGACCTGATGTCAGCAATCCGCCATCCCACAGGAATCCCCACTCAAGTGAAGGTGCTATCAGTGCTCCATTTCCTAGCAAGTGGGTCTTTTCAAACAACAGTGGCCATGGCATCAGGGATGTCCCAGCCTATGTTTTCCAACGTGTTGTCCAGAGTGTTGTCTGCCCTGCTGAAACATGAGGAGCTACATCGTTTTCCCTCAGGTGGAGGATTTGGCTACTGTTAAAAGTGACTTCTATGCCCTTGGACATATCCCCAACATCATAGGTGCCATTGATGGGACCCATGTAGCTCTGGTCCCCCCACCACAGGAGTGAACAGGTGTACAGGAACCGGAAGAGTTATCATTCCATTAATGTACAGATGGTATGTTTGGCAGACCAGTACATCTCCCAGGTAAATGCTATGTTCCCTGGCTCTGTGCATGACGCCTACATCCTGCGGAATAGGAGCATCCCTTATGTGATGGGTCAACTCCACACCGGGTGTGGCTATTAGGGGACTCTGGTTACCCCAACCTGTCATGGCTATTGACCCCAGTGAGGAATCCGAGGACAAGGGCAGAGGAACGCTACAATGAGGCCCATGGGCGGACTAGGAGGGTGATCAAATGCACCTTCGGCCTCCTGAAGGCCAGGTTCAGGTGCCTCCATATGACAGGTGGTTCCCTATTCTACTCACCAAGGAAGGTGTGCCAGATCATCATCGCCTGCTGTATGCTTCACAATCTTGCTTTGCGACGCCAGGTGCCTTTTCTGCAGGAGGATTGTCCAGATGACGGTGTTGTGGCAGCTGTGGAGCCTGTGGACAGTGATGAGGAGGAAGCAGAGGAAGAAGACATTGACAACAGGGACTCAGTCATACAGCAATATTTCCAGTGACACACAGGTGAGAACACATTCCTTCCGACTACAAGTACTTTCACACTTCTACCTTTATTCAGTCTGTCAATTTCAAGCAGTATTTGGTAGCTGAGTTGTACATTTCCATTACGGTTTCACAGGTGTGTTTACCAACGTGTGTCATCTGCTTGCATCCTTCATGGACTTGTGATGTGTGACATAGGTATGTTGACATTACATTTGAAAATGCATTTTGTCACTGTCATAGCTAATACACATTTTCAAAATCAAAGACTGACTCCAGATTGTTTTGTGCTTCAAGCGTGTTTATTGAAGTGCTAATTATTGGAGGGGGTGGTAAAATGGTGATGGGTGATTGTGGAGGAATGTCCATGGCAGAGTCCAGTCTATTAGTCTCACAGGTGCATTGCCCATATGGGCATAGGAAGTGGAGCTCGGGCAGTTCCAATATGGACAGGGTTACAAAGTGGGACAGTGGGATGACAATCAGGGTGGTCTCATTTCTTGGCGGGGGTCTTGCCATCGTGCTCTGTCCTGTTCCTGGATCTCAGGGACCGCTTGCGGGGTGGTTCTCCGTCTGCAGGGGTGGGGTGCTGGTGTGGTGGTCCTTTGGTGGGGCATCCTGTCCACTAGCGCCTGCGGAGGTGGTGGGCAGTTCATCGTCAATGCTAGTGTCAAGGGCCCCTTGGAGTGCCACGGAGTCCCTCATGGTGTTCTGTATGTCCTTTAGCACCCCTACGATGGTGCCCAGGGTGGAGCAGATGGTTCTGAGTTCCTCCCTGAAGCACAAATACTGTTCCTCCTGCAGGCGCTGGGTCTCCTGAAACTTGGCCAAGACCGTAGCTATCGTCTCCTGGGAGTGGTGGTATGCTCCCATGATGGAGGAGAGGGCCTCGTGTAGACTGGGTTCCCTTGGCCTGTCCGCCCCCTGTCGCACAGCAGCCCTCCCAGTTCCCCTGTGTTCCTGGGCCTCCGTCCCCTGGACCGTGTGCCCACTACCACTGCCCCCAGGTCCCTGTTGTTGTTGGGGTAGTGGGTTATCCTGGGTTCCCGGTAGTGGTGGACACACAGCTGATTGACGTGTCCTGGGGATGGAGGTATGGGCCTGCTGGGTGGGTGCTGTACTGGTGTTACCAGAGGGTGGAAGGTCAGTGTTGGGCTGTGCCTGTGCGAGGGGAACCGAGTGTCCCGAGGCCCACGATAGTCCGGGCTGGTTATCTGGATCCAGTTGGCCAGAGCTGCTGTCATCACTGTGGGCCTCTTCTGTGGGTGGGGTAGAGATGTCTGGACCCTCCTGTCTGGTGTCGTTAGGTAGTGGTCCTGCAGGGGTGTAAAAGCATGATTATTGCATCTGTGTGTGTCATGGTGTGCAATGGGTGGGTGAGTGTGTACCCCAGTGCTAGCATTCCTGTGTGGGGGCTTGTGTGATGATGGTTAGGGGCTGTTATGGGTATGTGCAGTGGGCATGCTTTAGTGAGGGGTGACCATGCTTTGTTGTGTCATGCAGGGCTTGGGGTTGGGATGGGTGGTTTGTGTTAGTAGTACATATGTGAGGAGTTGGAGTGATAGTGGAGGGTTGAGGGTGGGGGTGTGTGATAGCATGCAGGTAGGGTGGGTGATATGATAGTTAAGATTTGACTTACCAGTGTCCATTCCTCTACCAACTCCTCCGAGGCCCTCAGGATGTATAATGGTCAAGACCTGCACCTCCCATGTTGTTAGTTGTGGGGAAGGAGGTGGGGGTCCGCTGTCAGTCCGCTGAACCGCAATGTTGTGCCTGGAGACCACGGAACGCACCTTCCCCCGTAGGTCGTTCCACCTCTTCCTGATGTCCTCCTAATTTCTTGGGTACTGTCCCACTGCATTGACCCTGTCCACGATTCTTCGCCATAGCTCCATCTTCCTAGCTATGGAGGTGTGCTGCACCTGTGATCCAAATAGCTGTGGCTCTACCTGTATGATATCCTCCACCATGACCCTGAGCTCCTCCTCCGAAAACCTGAGGTGTCTTTGCCGTGTCATGAGGTGGTGTAGGTGATGTGTAGGGTGGTGTATGTGGTGATGAGTGTGGTGATGTGTGGTGGTGTGGGGTGTTTTGTGCGTGGATGTTGTGTGGGTGATGGTGTCGTGTGCCTCTGTGTGGTGGGGTTGTCTATGCTGTACTCTCTCTCTCGCCTTCGTCTATAATTTTTGGTCATAGGGGTTTGTGGGTGATGTGGGTGTGTGTTTTATATAGTATTGATTGTGTGGGAGTGGTGTTTGTATGTGTATCAGGTGTGTGTATTTGGAATTGTCCAATGTGGCAGTGTTTTGGAGATGTGTGTGTATTTTGAGCGCAGCGGTGTGTACCGCCAATGGAATACCACGGTTGAAAGACCGCTGCATGGATTTGTGGGTTGTGATAGCATGGGCGTGTTTCTGTTGGCGTGACGGGTGAGGATTTGTTTTCGCCAGTTTATCACTGACATTTGGTGTGGCGGACTTGTGTGGGTGACTGAATTTCGGCGGATTCCGAGATGTGGGTCATAATAGCTGTGGTGGAATTCCGCGGCCGCGGCGGTGTATTGGCGGTCTTCTGCACGGCGGTAAGCGGCTTTTACCGCCAATGTTGTAATGACCCCCTTTGAGTCTTTTCAGATAAAGCATGGTGCAAATAGTGCAGCCCTGAGTGGACACTCTGACTTACATTCCCTGGTTACTATATACTAGAGAGTTTTAAGTAAGCCAGGCCTTGCCAATTGTATGTATCCAATCCAATATATACTTTGCATGGGGTCAGAACACTGATACTGAGGTCTAGTTAGCGGGCCTCAGGTCACCCTCAGAGTAAAAAAAACAGCAGCATCTCTCTAAAATGTGTTGTGCTGAACGTTCAAAAAGAGGTATTTCCTTACAAGAGGGATACATCATTCTCAAGAGGGACTCAATTATGATTCTCATCATTGGGAGGAATGGTGTCTTTCAAATAGGCACCAAAAAGAGAAGGCTTGCAGGAGATTCAAGAGTATATAGAGTTTGGTAGAACATCATAAATTCCTTCAAAATATCATAGTCTTTAAACACCGCCTTGCCATGGAGGACTTAGGGTATTCAATATTAGTGCCTTGTTTCTGGACTTCCAAATAGTTAGCAAGACACATTACCATTTTGTTACATCCTTCATAGTAGCAAGCACTACTACAGAGAAAAATGGATGAAGCATTGTCTCTATTTATTTTATTGAAATTAAATTTAGCCCGAATAAGTTCTTGTAGATCAGTTCTAGAGGCCAAGGAATAAAACTGATATTTTAGGCCTCCTATAGTAGAAAGTACTGATTTTGGCAAGTTGTCCTTTATTTGGAAACAGAGAGCTACATGACGAGTCCGATTCACAGTGGTAGTCGGACTGCTGCACTCCAGGCAGTCCGACTGCCACATTACAACCCTGGTGGTCCGACACCGTCCCCACCAGGAACATGATTCCAGATGGACTGGTGGCAGTCTGACTTGTGCTCAGCCATGGTGGTGCTATGTTCCAAACAGCTGTGCTGAGCACAAGTCTCTTTTCTTGCATCATCTCCATGGCGGTTCAACCACCACAGAACGGCTGGTGGAAAAGCTGTGCAGGTGGCCAAAGGGGACCCCTACACTGTTCATGCCCATGGTATGGAAAGTGCAGGGGCCCCGCTGCCCAGCACCCTCGCAATGAGCACTGTCTGCTTTGCAGACAGTGTGCATTCCAAACGTGCTGGTGTGCTACGGTATTGGCCAATACCGTAGCACTGCTCCCACTGGGCTGACTGGCAGGAATGTCACAATACGATGTTCCCACCGGTCAGCCCTGTGAAAACATTGGAATATGGTAGGGGTTGAGGCAACAGGGATGCAGGCGGGCTCATCCCAGTGAGTTTGGCGGTTTGCTCATCCACCCGCCAAACTCGTAATGAGCCCAAAATGAATGATATCACCTTAAAAGTGTCCTATATTAATTGGGGAGATATATCAGAGTCTGCGTGGGTCTGAAAGAACTCATCAACCGAGGATCTAAAGGAGGAGGATAAAGCTCAATCTAGTAAGAGAGAATTGTTGAACCTCCATCAGCTTGATTTGGGTTGCACTGGGAATAAATGTAGATCTGCAATAACTGGGCCATGATCAGAAGGAACAGTGGCATAATATTGAGGCTAAACAAATATTGTGTGAAACATATTGTTGACACAGGGGTGAGTAAAAAATAGAATATCGCTCATGCTAATATAGTAAAAAATAGCACAAAAATATAGTGGATTTTTGGTAAGGGCGGGTAAGTACCTAAACCCCCACTAGGTCCAGCAGTCAGGGTCTCAATAAATTAATCCCAGATCAACCTAGTAGCTTGCCAATGAGCAGTTCAGCCTGACTTAGGAGACAGGTGTATAAAGCATTTAATAATCACAAAAAAGTAAATAGGTAAAACACAAAACACAATAAAAATCCAGCATCATTTTCTTAAAAATAGATTATATTTGTATCTTTAAAATGACACTAAAATAACAAAAATCCAATAAAGGGAACCAGAGATATTCATTTTTAAAGATTAGGGTGTCATTACGAGTCTGGCGATCACTAGACCGCCAGACTCAATCATGGTGGTCGGACCACTGCCAATGCGGCGTTCTGAGTGCCAAATTACAACCCTTACAGTCAGGCTGCCAGGGAACCGCCAGCTCGAGCAGGATTGGAGATCCCAGCGGTTTGGAGGTGGTAGCGGTCCTAATCCGCCAGAGCAGTGCTGCAAGCAGGGCTGCCCTGGGGATTACAACCCCCTTCTCCGTCAGCAGTTTCATGGCGATACCACTGCCATGAAAAGGGTGGTGGAGAATGGTTGCAGGGGGCCTTCGGGAGGCCCCTGCACTGTCCATGCACTTGGCATGGGCAGTGCAGGGACCCCCTGGCAAACACCATCGCAATGTTCACTATCTGCTTTGCAGACAGTGGACATTGCGAGAGTGCTGGTCCACCCTACTCACTACAGCATTGCCGCTGGTTTGATTATGAGCCGGAGACAATGCTGTAGTCTGTTTCTCACTAAGCTAGCAGACAGAAACCCAGGTTTCTGCCCACTGACCATCCATTTTTCTCTGTAGGGAAACTCTAAATGGGGCCGGCGGGGAGCTAGCCTGTGTGGCGGCAACCGCCCCTTCGATGTTCGGTGGATGGTAAAAACCATCTGCTGAATTCACAATGACCCTCTAAATGTTTTTGAGTGCATAGAAATCAAAAGCGCCAATCTGGACATCTGGTCACACTTGACAGGGGCAGATTCAGAAGTTGTGGCTGACCACAATGGAGC